>NW_026913006.1:721250-1442500 GCF_034315485.1 Pezoporus occidentalis
GAATTCATTGGTTCTTCATCTCGCTTCACCCTTTTTGCCTCCTTTTTGCTTGTTCTCTTGCGTACAGGGGCAACTGATATTGGTACGAATTGGTCCTCTGGTTTGGCTGCAGTGATTATCACTGTGGTTTGAGTAGCAACTGTACTTGTTACTGGGGGTGGTGTAGCTACTGTGCTTGGAGCTGGGGTAACCGCGCTGTCTGTTGCAGTTGAAGTTTGAGCAGCTGCTGTACTTGCCACTGGGACAGCTGTGCTGTTCATTGCAGCCAAAGTTTGAGTAGCGACTGTTGCTTTGCCCTCAGATCCGCCGACATTCTTTTCCTTTTGAAGGTGCTGGATAGTGTTGAACAAGGCCCTGTAAGCATAGGCCAAGCCCCAGCACGTTGCCATGATTTGTCCATCTCTGGTATGGCCAGAATGACCACACACCTCATTTAAGTGTTTTACTAATTCTTCTGGATTTTGCAGTTGTTCAGTAGTGAAATTCCAAAGTACTGGAGGGGCCCACTGACCTAGATACTTGCCCATACTATCCCACACACCCTGCCACTCATGGCTGTCCAGCCTCAGGGAAAATCTCTCGGTCCTCCTACATCGTCGTTTGACCCCAGACAAGACCCAAACCTGAATCTGCTTAACTCTTGAAATCAGTAGTGGGTAAAACACACTCTGTATGCGTGTTAGCATGGTGATTCCCATCACCATCAGCAAACAAGTCTCAACAGCATTAAAAGGCCATTCAAAAAATTCAAAACTCTCAAATGTAAATGGTCTGGGGGGACGACTAGGAGGGTAAAAGGATGTCTCCTTCCCAGGTTGAGCACCTGAGAAGGAGAAAAAAGATGTGTAATTGCTAAGCACCTCCATCATATACCTCCCAAAGTATAAAGGTGGTGACCACACTGGGAACATAAGCCAGATCAATTTCATGATCAATGATTCTATTGTATTACAAGTCATTACCATAAAGTACAATGGGATAAAAACCTTAGCCCAAGCCCCATACTTGAAAAACACTAATACAGCAAGTACCGGATGGACGTAAGATATCATATACTGAAACTGTGAGATCAAGAGGAACAACCTTGAGAGCCAATAAATCAGCATTGTGACGAGTGACTATCAATCCAGTCAGATCTGTTCTTATCTCAACCCTTCGTGCCCCACGTTGGGCGCCAAAAATAACTGTCGTGGTTTAAACCCAGTCAGGTAGCTTGTTCACTCACTCCCAGTGAGTGGTGCCGAGCTGACAACAATCGAGGTCCGTGTCCGTCTCCCCCCCTGCCTCCCCGCACCGGGGCTCTCCCCTTCCCCGCTCCCGGAGGAACGGGGAGGAGGATCGAGAGAGTGCAACTCCTACGGGTTGAGACAAAAACAGTCCAGCAACAAATCACCACCGCTACTATCAGCTACAACAATGATAAGGGAAAATAACAAGGGAAAAGAATACGATACCACCGGCCAAGAGAAACGAGCTCCACCCGGAAACCCCTGTCCTTCCGGGTCACTCCCAGTTACCCCTCACCCCGGGCATGACGTGCTGTGGTATGGAATACCTCCCCGGCTAGCCCGGGTCAGGCGCCCCGTCTCTGCTTCCTCACAGCCTCCCCTCCTCCCTGGCAGAGCATGAGCCTCACAGAGTCCTTGGTCAGGGTAAACATCACTTAGCAACAACCGAGAACATCGGCTTCACCAACACTGTTCTCAAACTGGAAGTCAAAACACAGCACTGTACCAGTTAACACAAAGGAAAAACATGACTGCTACTGCGGAACCCAGGACACTTGGTTAATACCACAAGCAAATGTTTTTTTTTATTGAAGCCCCCAAATGGGCAATTTCTATTTTAGAGCACCTAGAATTTTGAATCGTGGCCAAGAATAATGAGGAAATACTTTTCTGAGTGAGGCAAAGCCAGCCGTGTGATGCAGGTAACTCAAGTGATCCGGACCCATATTGCCTTATCAGTCTGCAGAATTAACTGATTGAAAGCATGGTCCTTTCACGTGTTCAGTATTCCACATTATGAAATAAAAGGAAACAACACTGCAGCCTGGCTAACCAGTATGGTTTGCTAGAACTGGGTGTTGATAATGATCACTGCTAAACCCCAATGCACAAAAGCTCCTGAAAATCCATCAAGGTAATAAATTGATGCATCATAAAACAAGGGATTGGACACTCATTAATTTTTATGGTAATTGTTAATGCATACTTAGAAAGCACAGAGCAGCACAGTATCTCACTCTGAGACAAGAAAAATGTATTATGGTCCAATTTCTATTTCCCAAATGCAGTTGAAATAAACAATTCTACCTAAAAGATCTGCATGAATGTAAGGAGCTCACAATCTCCTCCCTCACAACAGTTAAACAAACACCTAATCCATGCCATCTCTGGCTGTGATCTGCTGCAGCTTATTCACCTCCTCAGACTATGGGTTTGCTCTGTGCTGACATAAACACCACCTGCCAGTCAGTTTTGAGACTGAGCATACACAGGAATGCAAGCTAGTAGCTAGCATCCCACATGCAGACATGGGTTTTCAATTAGCAGAACCAGCTAATGAAAAACTGTTTTACCCACAGGTCTTTTCCTGAGCATGCAGAAATCAGTAACTCAGCAGAGCTACACTCAAAATCATAGTCTGTGGCTCTCCAAAATCTCTGTGTAACTCAAATCTGTTACTCGTACACTGAAAAACAGCAGCATTAACAGTTCATGTGCAGAAGGGGAAGTAGAGACAGAAAAAACATCTCTCATGAGCAATAAGATTAGTGCATACACTTCCTAATAGCTAAGGAGAGAAGCCCTGAAAGACAGGGCTACTGTTTATATAGCAATGATACTTCACATGCTCTAAGCTTCTATTTCTCGCCTGAAAACTTGTTCTCTAAGTACACCTATGACTTCACTTGACCTAGTGAAAAGAAGTTATTCATACGCAATTCTAGGAAGAGGAATGCTGATTTAAAAATAGGTCAAATTGAGGTGGTAGATGTCGTACTGGAATGCGACCATCTGATCCCTGAATTTGTCCAGTAACACCTACCTAAATTAAATATAAATGAAGACAACCATTTATATAGAGCATTTAAGAGAGTTAAAGAGTGTGGTTAATTGTATCTCAATTAGATTTCAAAGAGCTTCAGCAACCTCTCTTTCTCTAGTGTTCCCCAGACAAAGTGGTTTATATGAGAAACAAAACCACAGCTAGTGACACCTACGTATCTTTACATCAAGATGGCTGCTTCTTCCTATGTGGCATAGGGATGAGAAAGAGTCCTTTTAAAGGCGTGAAGATTTCAGAGACTGCTACCTGAAAACATGAAGGACACTGTAAAGATAGTGTTAGCCAAGTAAAAATTATAAACTTTGCCTCTGTTAAATTCCCGATTTAATATATCACAGAACCCGAATGGTGCAGGTTGGAAGGCACCTTAAAGCTCATCTAGTTTCAACTCCCTGCCATGGGCAGGGACATCTTCCACTAAACCAGGCTGCTCCAAGCCCTGTCCAACCTGGCCCTGAACACTGCCAGGGATGGGGCAGCCACAACCTGTGTCAGCACCTCACCATCCTCAATAGCGAAGAATTTCTTCCTAAAATTGGTTTTCAGTAGAAATTAAAATCAAGAGAGCAGAATTAATGAAAGTTATGCATGCACTCCAGAAGCAAATTCTGCTTTGATGCAATCCACTGTGTTCAGGAAAGGTGAGGTTGGCATCACATTCTCCATACTTCAGCCAAATCCCCTGCTGTCACAAGCACTGCTTTCTGGGGATGCAGTAGCTGAGGGCCTGCCCTGCTCCAAGATGAATGTGGCATTGCCTATGTGCCTCACAAATCTTTACCTAGCTGTAAGATACAGGCTTGTTGTTCCTGGGACACAACTCACACATAAGCAAACTGTCACCATACAACTGAATCCGTGTGCATGTCAACTCAACACACTCCCTACCTGAGTAACAGGGTTCTTCTTCTTCTGGGTACATTTTGCCTCATACTCAGGCCTCAGCTGGAGTTGTTGCTGTTCCTCTTCAAAATCAACCAAATCCCACTCATATTTCAGTCTAGCTTGCCGTCTCTTCCAAAACTCCAAGAAAAGTGTAACTGCAGTTTGGAAATGTTAAAATACAGTTAAGGGAGAAGGGAACAAGTTCATGAACTAAGTTAAAGTTATTTCTGAACAAGCTTCTATTCAGTGGTCCCACAGTGCGACCCATCTATTTTTACTGACTACCTATTAAAGGTCACAGCTAAGTCCATTAGCTAATTGAATTCCAGAAGTGGATGACAAGAAAAATGGCAAGACAGAACACAGGTACTTCCATGTTTATGATGGCCATGTTCAATTATAGTTTAACTACATTACATAT
Source organism: Pezoporus occidentalis (assembly GCF_034315485.1). NCBI lineage: Eukaryota > Metazoa > Chordata > Aves > Psittaciformes > Psittacidae > Pezoporus > Pezoporus occidentalis. The sequence goes on from NW_026913006.1 coordinate 725,629, forward strand.
GCAAATAGCAACATGGAATTATCAAAGGGATGTGATAATTCAACTAATTGCTTCTGCATAAGCCTGCAACATATGAATAACTATTACAAACAAGCAAAATGTTTTCAAGTATCATGTTCAAAGATTTCTGTTGCTTTTTTCTTATTATTTGATATCATGGTCATTTTAAAGACTGTGAATGTCTGATGCTCTTCATATGCTCCAAGGGTGAGGCTGGCTTAAGAAATTTTTAAGACACTAGAGGGAACTGATTTCATATATAAACAACTATAAAAGTTATAATATTGTATAACATTTTAAAAGCCCTCTATAAACTACTTTAAAATGTAAACCTCTTGTAATCTGATTGATCTTATTTGACCTGGAGAGGCTTTACGGTTTACACAAACACAGGAAAGCTTATCTTCTGCAGTTCTCAACTCTTTTGCTGGTTCTGGACTAATCCATATCACTCAAATGCTTGTGGTTAAAACCAAGCAAAGTCCAGTAAAATAACCACACAACAGCTTATTCTGTTGTTTGGTTTGTTGCTTTTGTTCTGTTTTTTTTTGGGGGGGGGGGAAGGGGCGGCTTTTTGAGAATTCTCTATGCAAAATGTGGCTGGATCCTTTGATAATAAATAAACAAATAGTTGGTTTTTTTTCTGTTGGCACACAGAGATGTTTGTGTGCTAATGAAGTATCTATATTCAAACTGAAAATATGATATTTCATACAGGCAGTATGAAATGGGAGACAAGGTATTTACGGAAATAAGAAACATTAACTACACTATCCTGCATTTATAAACCTTCACAGAGTTTAAGAACACAGAATCATAAGATAGTTTGGTTGGAAAGGACCTTCAATGGTCATGTAGTCCAACCCCCCTACAATGAGCAGGGACATCTTCAACTAGATCAGGTTGCACAGAAATATATCCAGCCTGGCCTTGAATTCAAGAAAATACCATCTTCAAGTCTGAACAAGTTATCACTTGGTGTGAAACTGCTTATAGACAGGCAGGAAATCCACCTATGTCTGCATCATCAAAACATACTGTAATGTATGAACTTAACCAGAGTAGAAGCCAGCTAATTCTCAGTGTACGAGTGTTGCTAATAAAGTAGTCGTGCTGGACCACCATCCAGTGGAAAGACATAGAAGCTCTGTACTCCCTCATAGTGACACTTCTAACGTGCAGGGCTGAGCAGAGGGGACGCTTACAAGGACTGTATAAAGTTGGACCACTCCATCCTAGGTTACGAAGGAAACAAACAAAGGAGTACGAAATGCTTATGATACCCTAGATATCTGATGGGTTCTGTTTGGGGGTTTTAAGTCCAAATCCTGTGTCACCTTAAATTATTTTTATTCTTATCACTTCTGCATCTGAAGCAGGATAGATATTGAAGCTGTTATTCCCCTTCTTCCCACTTTCTGTGCCCCTCAGCAGTTTGGCCAAGATCTCCTTATTGCTTGACATAAAACTTATCAAATGTACTCACCCCATATGCCCATGAAAATGGCAAAAAACAGAGTGGCCACGTTGTCAAACAAATGGGAATACTGCAACAGAATACACAGGAACAGGTAAGGACCGAACCAGTTTTCAGTGTGAACAAAAATGGCAAGTGACTGTAGAACCAGATACAGACCTCTGAGGACTCACAGGTGGTGTTCAGTCTCCAGTACTCACACTCTCGGTCACAAAGAGGGCACATGATGATCTCTCCTCCAATTGCAGGGTCACAGATTTCTTTGCTGAGGAGAAAAACATTACACAGTATCTGTTTCGATAGCATCTGAAGAGCTGCTATAGGAAACTGATCTAAAAGTAAGTAACTTAAGAGCTTCCTTTGTTCAAAGTTCAGCATTTGCAGCTTCCCAGAAAAGAATGCCAGTCTTGCCACATTCACTAGTGTGGTTGATCAGAGCAGGCCAAGCAGTGTAGCTGCGTGGCTGACTGGGCTTAAGCCACCACAACTACTCTGCAAGATAGATTAAAATAGAAAAGCTTAAGGCAGCAATAAACACTTGAAACAATTCTGAGAGATGTCAGTGCTACTTTTAGAACTTTACTGCAGGTACTCCGATATAAAAAAACTGTAGCCAAAGGGCAATAGAAATACTGCTTTTCACCTACAAGTGGAAATCTGAATCTCACTAAATAATAGCCACAAGTTCTGCTTTAGCTGTCTACCACCATTTCAGTCAATAAAAGAGCTGAAGAAGAAACCTGTTTGCTCTAACAAGCTTTAAAATTACTGCCTGTTATTTTGCAAGAGCAACTCTTTCATACTGCTTTGCCCATCATAGGCCCAGGAGATTTTTAACACTACACTCACCTGCTCATATTTTCATCCATCGTAAACAAGCCATAAAGAAAACAGATCAAGCCAACGACTGCTGCAAGGAATAACATCTCTGTGTAAAATCCTAGCCAGGCAAAATAGATTCCAATCTTCTCACCGTAATACTTCCTGAATACAAAAAAAACCGCAATTAACAGGAATACAAAGCAAAGTTTAAAAATGCTATAGAGAAAATTGGCCAGAGTCAAAATGAAACACTTGGCAAAATTATCATTGAACAGAAGAGTCAGTGCTTTCATGTACACTGGAAAAAGGAGATTTGAAGCTAGCAGAAGTTATGCAAGCTGAATGAACAAAACACATGGCCTCTTTTTTTTTTTTCCTTTCTCCTTCCCACAGGATAATGTAAATGAAGATTTTTTGATTTTCTAAGGAGTTATACCAATGAAAGTGAGCACAACAGCTCTGATCATGTGGTTAAAATCAATGAGTAATTCACAGAAATACAACTAGTTGTGTTACGAATGGGGCAACTGTAACCTGTTCATATGAGCTGAATCAGAGGGATCTTGGATTAGTTTCAATCTGGGTTTAGTGCTCAATTCAGAGTCAAGCTTCAGAAATGGTTTTATCAGTGCTTTTTCAAGTCTCTGTTAAAATTTCTAATCCTTAAAAATTGTGTCAGATATAGATTATAAAACGCAAGGTATTTTACATATATCCAGTACCTAAAGGGGGCCTACAAAAAAGCTGGAGAAGGGCTTTTGGTAAGGGCCTGTAGGGACAGAACAAGGGGGAGTGGCTTTAACCTGGCAGAGGGAAGACTGAAATGTGATCTTGGGAGTTCTTCCCTGTGAGTGTGCTGAAGCGCAGGCACAGGCTGCCCAGAGAAGCTGTGGTATCCCTGGAAAGATTCAAGGCCAGATTGGATGGGGTTTGGAGCAGCCTGGTCTAGTGGAAGGTGTCCCTACTCATGGCAGGGGCTTGGAACTGGATGAGCTTTAAGGACCCTTCCAACCCAAACGATATTAGGATTCTATGATATGTGTTCCTCTACACAGCTGAAGTACCTGTAATATACCTGACCCCAGGAGCACTGGCTAGATTCAAAGAGACTTCATTTGAGATAAAGCATTTTTCCAGTCATTAGTAAAAACCTGTGTTGTTTCCTCCAAGGACCTAGTGCCCACTTAAGTATCCAATTCTCACTGGATCTTAAAAAGCAGTAAAGAGGTCTCAGCAGGATCCAGGTACAAATGAATACATGTTCATATTATATTGACTTGGTTTTCACTGTAGTAAAACATGGGCAGTATTTTACCTGATGAGGTCCAAAGGCTGTTCTTTGTAGAACCGCAAGAAACGGGCCCACTCCATGTACAGTGTGTACCTCTCATTGTCACAGTTTGGATCATTTGCCTTTTTCCAGTACTGGCACTGCAAGCAAATCAAGAGTAAAGGCAAAATACCTCACTGACAGACCCAAAGACTACACTGAAAGAAATAAGAGTTAACGATGGTGCAGCCCTCTTAGGACTATGCACATCAAACTCATTTGGAATTCAAACTTAGCACTCCACTTGCAGTAGAATCATTTTTATATATGTTTTAAGATAATACATATTTACAAAGAACATCTATCAGTCTTAGTACGTTTATCTGAAGAAGAAAAGGCTCTGGGGAGACCTTAGAGCAGCTTTTCAGTACCTTAAAGAGGGCCGACAAGAAATCTGGAGATGGACTTCTGACAAGGGCCTGTAGGGACAGGACAAGGAGGAATGGCTATAAACTCACAGGGGGGAGACTGAGATTAGATATGGGGAAGTTCTTCCCTGTGTGGATGGTGAGGCACTGGCAAAGGTTGCCCAGAAAAGCTGTGGTTGCCCCATACCTGGCAGTGTTCAAGGCCAGGTTGGACAGGGCCTGGAGCAACCTGGTCTATTGGAAGATGCCTCTGCCTGTGGCAGGAGATTGGAACTGGATGAGCTTTAAGGTCCTGTCCAACCCAAACCATTTTATGATGCTATGATCACATCAGCCTGGACTGTAACCACCTCATGTTACACTACACCAGTGTTATCTTGGTACAACACACTCATTTGCACTGGTAGATTACTGCAATTAATCGTCTGATTTTTCACACTGGTGTAGCACACACATATGTCGAAGTTCTAGCATCCCTAAAAGTAGAAAATCACTGTTTTACTCAACTTGGTTGAAAATAGTGGAAGTTTACATCCTAATCTCTGTACTTTAGACTCACTTTAAATGGCACAGCCAAAAACATTTCACTGGGAGATGGAACCTAGGGGATAGAAATTAAAATGCTGTCTCCACAGTAGTATGTATGTATAGTATAGTACCCTGTCTTCCATGCTGTAGCTCTAAGGCAAGGACATGCAAACTGCAATTCTGACACTAACTGCAGTGTTGTTCATCACTATCATCCATCCATCTGTAAAATACTAAATGAGATGTGGAGCTTCATCAGTTTTCTAGAAATTAAATAGCACAAAATAACCAGTTTCTGACAGCTCTTGCAATTTTATATTGTGCTATACAACTCCGCCTTCAGAAGTATTTGGCTATGTCAAATACTTGATTTGTGATCTTGTCTTTCCTCTTTTTCTGTATGTCTCTAAATCACAAAGAGAAGCATGAAAACTGGTTTCAAAATAGAAATCAAGAAGTTTAAACACCCTAAAGTTCACATTTAAAAAATATTTTAAAAGTTAAATAGCTATCTAGTTGTCTTAGGGGATTTTTTTCTCATATGATTTCTTAGCATTGAAGGTTGGCTGTACTTGTAAAGAAGAGATTCTTGCACAACTGCTTTTTATAATCTGTGGCTTTAGGAGTTCAACAGTATAAGTACTTCCCAGCCTAAAGCATTCTTCTACAGCGCAGACTTTCATCAGCTAAACCTTCCGTCAGAAAACCTAAAATATTCCATCCATTCATCCATTTCTTTTCATACTCTAAGGGAGGAAGAAATATTTAGAAACATTTAAAAGCATAAATCCACATAAACTATTTAAAAATATCTTGTGGCAGAATTCAGAGATATAAATAAGCAACTTAAGCTCCCTAAAGCATTCTGACAAATCTGAACTAACTTAAAAACAAGGAGAATTTAAGATTTAATCAATACAACATTTTGAAAGAAAAAGAATAAAGAACTCCTAACATAGAATACAGTAGCCCATCTCTGTCGTTATTTTTCCAAGGGATTTCAGGGCTAAATCCACACGTCCCTACAGCAAAACTAAACACCAGCTTGCACTAGTATGCAACTCCAGTGTGTGCTTGTATCTACACTACATAGTCATTCTTCTAATGTACTGTTTAATTATCTGTAGCATAGATGTTAATCATAGAATCACAGAATAGTTAGGGTTGGAATGGACCTTAAGATCATCAAGTTCCAACACCCTGCCATGGGCAGGGACACCTCACACTAAACCATGTCACCCAAGGCCTCGTCCAACCTGGTCCTGAACACTGCCAGGGATGGAGCATTCACAGCCTCCCTGGGCAACCCATTCCAGTGCCTCACCACCCTAACAGGAAAGAATTTCCTCGTTATGTCCAATCTAAACTTCCCCTGTTTAAGTTTGAACCCGTTATCCCTTGTCCTGTCACTACAGTCCCTAATGAAGAGTCCATCCCCAGTATCCCTATAGGCCCCCTTCAGATACTGGAAGGCTGCTATGAGGTCTCCATGCAGCCTTCTCTTCTCCAGGCTGAACAACAACAACTTCCTCAGCCTGTCTTCATACGGGAGGTGCTCCAGTCCCCTGATCATCCTCGTGGTCCTCCTCTGGACTTGTTCCATGTCCTTTTTATGTTGAGGACACCAGAACTGCACACAATACTCCAGTGAGGTCTCACAAGAGCAGAGTAGAGGGGCAGGATCACCTCCTTTGACCTGCTGGTCACGCTCCTTTTGATGCAGCCCAGGATACAGCTGGCTTTCTGGGCTGTAAGCGCACACTGCCTGCTCATGTTCATTTTCTCATCAACCAACATCCCCAACAGGAATATAGTACAGAATAAGTGTCTCAAATTATTTGACTGACACATGAGTATATCCTAGAAACTCATCCATAGGAAGAAACATTGCAAGCACATAAAAGGCTAATAGTAGGACTGGCAGACAGGACTTGTGTGTTATGAAACAGAATTAATTACTGGGACAAATGGAAGGTACATTTTCATTTTTGCTGGAAAAAAGCAAATGTCACTGTAGGTGAAAGTAAAACACTGGGAAGTGCTCAAGGAAGCAGAAGGCTATAATACTTACATCATGAAGAGGATATGCAGCTGAGTAGGTGCCATTATTTAGTAGTCTCTTAATTCCAAATTTCTTCTTGCCTTCTTCTGTTCCATATGGGCAACGTGTAAGGATGTAATTCACCTGAGATTCAAACACAAGCATTTCAGACCTTTCCTGCTTTAAGGCCATGTAACAGAAACCTGTAATGGTTGTGCACTCTCTATAACCTGCAGAAACAACATACAAAGGCAAGAAGTGTTTCTTGAGAAGGCCCTACCCCATACAAGACTACTGAGGGCACGCTTGCCTTGCAAATATCTACAAGATCCCTTCCAACAAATACTATTCCCAATTTTTAAGATGCACAGGTACCAAGGCTTCCTCATATTTACCCACAGATATCCAGTTTATATACTCCTTCCTCGGTTGCCCCATCCCTGGCAGTGTTCAAGGCCAGGCTGGACAAGACTTGGAGCAACCCGGTCTAGTGGAAGGTGTCCCTGCCCATGGCAGGGGGTTGGAACTGGACGAGGTTTTAAGGTCCCTCCCAACCCAAACCCATCTGGGATACTATGAACATTGCAACAGGACCATGTAAGTCTAAATGTAAACAGAAATAAGCAAATCCCATACATACTATTCTGTTTCTCATGGATGGCGAAAAGAAAGTGTTCTCGTCATTAATGAGGTACAGCTCCTGCTTATCCTTGCTGAATGGTGCTGTGAAATAATCCGGTTCAGGGTGCATCACCTTCTCAGGAAGCCTGAGTGGTGCAAGCATGCAGTCCAGAGGGTTCTCCACCACTGAGGGAATGTCATTTTCCTTGATGGGAACTTTGATGTTCAGCACTTCTGCATATGTGATCAGAACCTCCCACGGGGCATGGATCTTCACAAAATAAATCTTGCCATCTTCAGATTCCTGCCCCAGGGAAGTTAAATCAGACATCTGACTAAACTGGGTTTATTGCAAGATTTAGGAGAACAGTTGTTACACAAAATTTATTGCCTTTTACATATTTTTGAGAGCTCTAAATAATGGGGGTGAGGGTGAAGGGGAAAATTGGGACTGTTTTGATAAATATTTAACTGAGAAGTTTATCTGAGTGATTATTTATTCATAAAGATAATCCTTGCATTACTGAAAGCACACAAAGGCTTTTCAAACTACACTAACCTTGTACACTGAGGCCTGCAAATTGTGATCCCACTTGGGAGTGCATTGGAAAGGCAGAGATTTGCTGTGCAGGGCATCCCATGCATCCGGCAGTGAGAGAGGTCCTCTCTCCTGGAGGGCCAGTTGCCATACACTGGAGCAGAGCACACAAAAATCTTTGCCAAAAGGAGTTACCAACCAGAGCTAAGATCTATTACGGCCTCACACTATGATAAGGAAGAATTTTACCACAGGCCTCGCCCAACAGTGTATTATTAGTACTATTAGCGTTCTGCTGTGTACACAGGACAAAAATGGCAATCAGAAGGTATTCTGCAATGTTGCTCAATAAATCCCAATCTACAGATGTAGGAGTCCAATCTTCATCAAGAGATAATTGCACCATTCAGTCAGGCAGCCTAAAAGGTGTGCTGCTTGATGTCAGCATCCTGGTTTCTCCAGTTATTAAACAAACCAGTAACACTAATAAAACACCCTCAAGTTGTTACACCAGGGTCCTTCCTCATAACATCCAGTGGGCACACAGTAATTCCTTCTCTGACTTCCAAACATGTTGTTAGGTGGGATTAAATCTATCTGTGAGCACACTTCCTATTTACATAATAAAGTCACAGCTAGTTTGGAACTGCTTTCTTTTTGTTATGAAACCAAAAGCCATCACTTCCTCATGAATTGTTATGAGCAATTCAAATAAACACATGAAGTTTTTTTCACCTAAATTAGTCACATTCAACTGAAACCCATTAGAACACTTTACAGTAAGTATTTATAAGAAGTAAAGGGCCGACAAGAAATCTGGAGGGGGCCTTTTGACAAGGGTCTGTAGGGACAGAACAAGGGGAATGGCTTTAAACTCACAGAGGGGAGATTGAGATGAGCTCTTAGGCAGAAGTTCTTCCCTGTGAGGGTGCTGAGGCCCTGGTACAGATTGCCCAGAGAAGCTGTGGCTGCCCCATCCCTGGCAGTGTTCAAGGCCAGGTTGGACAGGGCTTGGAGCAACCGGGTCTAGTGGAAGGTGCCCCTGCCCATGGCAGGGGCTTGGAACTGGATGAGCTTTAAGGTCCGTTCCAACCCAAACCAGTCTGGAATTCTATGATATTTGGATACAAATATAGGCAGCACTAGCATTAAGGATTCATGATCATTTTTCTCAAAGAAAGAAAGTGGTTCATCAAGAAATGTTCATTATGAATTTGCAGGCCTATTTCTTTGGTCCTAATTTCACACCTCCACACATACACTTTTTTTTTCTTTACCTTCTTGTCTTCTGTTTCTAATTCCAGACCAGCCTTCTGCAGATTGCTCTCAAATTCTTTTCTTCTTTCCTGAAGAGAAATAAACACACTTTATTAAGTGATGAATTAACAACTAACTGATCACTTACTGGTAACCCCATCAAGTTTCACTCCTAACTGACAATCCCTTAATGCTATGTGACCTTTGTAAAGGAAAGCAGACCAACAGACGAAACCCAACTGATGCATACAGGGCCACTTCCGAGCCAAGGCCAGACTAGTGATTGCACCATATCAGGAACTGCACTGACTAGTAACAGAAACCAGTTTGTTAGGAATAGGCTCATAAACTATGCAATCTTATTAACCAGAGAAGTAAATGAAGTCATGGTCTTGAGCATTTCTAACTCTTTGGGAGGGTGGTGGGTGTCATGTTATTGCTCAAGTTTAGCTCTACTTCTAAGAGAATGTTAAAACTAGATGAAAAGAAAAACTCTAGAAGCACATAGAAGGCTGATCTTTTACAGGGCCATCTATTTACCAGTTTAATAACCAGTCATGCCTCATACAGATGTTCAGATACTGATAACAGACAATTCAGAGTGCTCCATAAACAACGTAACTGCAGAACTAGATAAGACTAACAAAGCATCATATGTAAGCTTACGTATGCTTAGCTTGCATAAAGGCATCATGGAGTTCAGGGAGAGATAAATAAACCTGCCCATGGCAGAGCACAATGGCTGTGGGACCTCTGCCAGTTTGAGACTCTTCTTGAACTCTGCATATTGGCCACTAATTCCAAGGTGGTGTTTTTACCTAAGAACATTTGCTTGTCCCCCTTTACTATAGAATTGTTGCCCCTCTTGGAAGACTGAATTAATTTCCTTTTAATTCTATAAAATTTGCTGAAGAGCTGCCAGAATAATGACAAGTTATGCTAAATATTGAGCCCCAGCCCCTCGAGAATGCACTAGCTAACTCCCAATTTATTTCTAGCTAAAACTTGCAATGCTGTGTGATGTTTTCTTCATTGAAAGGTCTTAAATGACATTTTTCAAACACACTTCAAAAACCACAAACTACTATGCATTTCAGCCAATTTCCTGTGTGTCCGTGAGGAGCAAGCTGCCCTATTTGTATTACAGTTTGCATGAACTACTCAGATAAATTAATACTGATTGAAGGACAGCTTTAAGGGACCTTAAATCTATCTTAAGATGCATTGATGTGTTTTCCTGTGTTAGTGGCCTTGCATTTTTACCTGTCACATGTAATTTTGCCAAATATTATTATATATTAAACACTGGCCTAGATAAACTTGCAAATATAATACCTGAGTTCTAGCACATGCTGGGAGCAAATGCAATTCCATTCACTATTTTTTAATTAATATATCCCCCAAAGCCTGCCTGCACCTATGTATAACCACACCAGAGAACTCATTTGCTGACATGCTGATCTAATAGAGAAAACATAGCCAAAATCATGTGATTATGATTCCATTTGAAAGTAAATATACAAGAGCTGACATTCAAGCCCAGTACCCAAAGCTCTGTGCTATTCTGGATTACATTTTCTCCAACCAAAGCATGATGTCATTCGTTCTTTCCATAGCAAATACTGGAGGGGAGCCAAGAGAGCCATCTCAGGGGGTTCTCTGCCTGTGGAGACACTACCCAGCTCCTCCTTCAGCTCTGCAGCTGAACCACAGGCAGAGCCCAAAGGCCAGGCCCCATCTTACCTTGCCTTATTAGACAGTTAGTGTGCTAAATCACAGCTCTCTTAATATAAATGATGCTCTTTTACCACCTTACTCTCTTACAGTAAGCCACCTTCTCTGAAACCCCTGCAAATGTACTGGTCTTTCCAGTTCCATCCAGAACCATCCAGTTCTTTCCAGAGCCATCTTTAAAAGGAAATCAATCTGCTGCAGAAAAATACTTGATGCTCCCCCTTTTCCTACCAAATACTTTATTTCTTCATATCACCATCAGAGGCTTAAAATGGACAAAATGTCCACTTGGACCTGTGCCGTTTTAATATGCATGTATAAGAATTTTAAGCTTACTGTCCCAAACACAAAAAGCCAGACCTGGTGCATTTACTTGTGACACCACTATAGACACCACTGTGCAGTCACAGAGGAAACGATGTAAGTAAATCACGTTATTAGCCCAGTAACAGTGGGCTAATAACTCACACCTTTTTTAAGTACATTTCTTAAACCTCTCCAAAGCATCTGTAAAAAACTGAAACCACATCTCCTGAGACTTCCATGGTATCGAAGAGAGGCTGGTAGATCATTCACCTCTCCCAACATCACCGTGGATATCCCACATACTCATACTGAGTAACTTCACCATCTAATGCATGCTTTGCTGTAATCAGCCATTCTGATAAGATTAAGAAAGCCAGATCCAAAGTCCAGCAGCACTCTCATGCCCCATGCAGCTGCAACTCTGCATGATTAGGTATGTATGGAAGATAGACAACTGTTATAAACCTGCTTCTTGATAACAATGCTATTACTGCTAGTAATAACAATCAATAAACAGAAGAATAAAATAATTAAAGATTATGACATACTATTCCTTAATCAAAGTCCTTTCCTCCCTAGGCAAGGAGCACCAAGCTTACAAAAGTCTCAGGACGCTGGGGCTGATTCTAACTGCAGTCACACGTAAGATATTGGGAAACAAACACAGCTTTCAGGAACAATGCCAGGCTGCTGTAAAGTGCATGGGAACTCTGCCCCTGGCTGTGCCCTGAGAAAACCCAATTCACTTCACAAGACTAGCACAGAGGGGCTCAGGTTTATCTCAGGCTGTCCACCAGCCAAGAACATTTTGAGAGCAATGGAGTCTGTTAAGAAAGTCCCCTTGTCTCAAGGCTCTAAAGCTTGGAGATGCCAAACATGGTCATTAAAGCATCTCAGAGAAGTACCTGCTTTGGACCAAGCCCAGTTTTCAGCTGCTCCTGCAGACCTGGGGACACAGCCTTTTTACTGCCCCTGGCTCCCTAAATTTGGGCTATCTGGTGGCTGTAAGAAAGCAGAAGTTTCTGTCTAAGCTGACGACAGCTGGGAGAAGACTAGGTAAAATTTCTTTATGTATCTCCAAGCCCCACTGGGATAGGAGGACTTAACTTCCAGTTAACATCAGAACAAGTCACTTTGCACAGATTTCCCAGAGTCCTAATGAGAGAATCACAGAGTAGTCCCAAACGCCCTGACATGGATAGAAACATCTTCCATCTAATGCTATGGATTTTCTTGTGAAGAAATACATTTATGGACAAAAAAAGATCATGCCCTGGTAATACACAAATAATTTGTTAGATATTTTTTAAAGCTGTATTTATTTTTCCGTCATATGCAGGTAAAATATTCCCATTTGTAAAATATTCCCATTCAGAGCTGGAGGCTCTGAGGAAAAATATCAAGTATTGTCTCACAACAATGTTATCCTAATTTTTTCTTACAGAGACTCTGTGGTTAGGATTTAGTCATGTAGCTTACAGAAGGCAGGCTCAAAAAAGTTTAAGTTGGAAAGTTTCTGGGGAATATGAATTAACGCATCTGTTGTGCACGAAGCTGAGAGAGAAGATGAACATGCTGCCTCTTATTTCTGCATCAGGGCTATGTTGAAACACACAAAGAATTTATTCATCTTTTCCTTAGAAAGGCAAAATAAAGCTGTTTCCTTGAGACAAGGAAACAAAACCCCTTGTCAGAAATGTTCATAGAAATAACATTTCTATTCTTAGCTGTTCCATTTTGCTGTATCATTGTACTACAGCAAAAGAAGTCACATTCTTCCCTGCAATGACTGTGCAATAGCAAGTACAGTATTGTCAGACAAATTCCAAAGGCTGCAGAGTATTAATATTTAAATTACATTCCCACAAAGATAACAGCACAATACTCCCATACTGTGTCTGAGCTAAGTTATGGGCATATTCATTGCGCAAAAGCCTATGCTGGACAGAAATATGGATTTCATTTTCTTAGCAGATTCCCCAGGAACTGTGTAAAAAGTGGTGCACTATAACACTGCTATCTTCATGTCTGTTGGTTCTGTGACCACAGAACTAGCTTACAGGGCCACACACCAAACACCTTCTTGTGGGGTCACAAACTCTTCAGTGAGTAACAGACATACAGAATTAAATCTTGCAACACTCGATGCAGACATTCTAGCCTTTTACAAGACTTCCTACCTAAGTGCATTTTTACCTCAAAAAGGAACTCCAATATTGGCTACTAACTCTTGGGTTCTTTCCTGCGTGAATCCTTCAGTCAATAATGACATCCATTTACATTGCCTCTGGTCTGGCAAAAAATTTCTGCTACCCCCTAATGACCCTTAAAGCAATGAGAGGAAATTGCTGCACACAATATGAACAAGTGACTGGACTGAGCATCTGGCTCCTTTTCCTTCCCACTTGAAACACTACCTAAATAGTCTCCATTTCTTCCTTCCAGCTATTTGAGTATGACTAATGGAAAAGTTTATTTTAAGAGTTGCTTTCACATATTTTGTATGGATATCTTTCTTCTCTCTACACTTGAGTCGTCTCATCCCTCTTCTTTTTTAAATGCATTTTGCTTTATGGGAGAAAAAACAATTTAGCTAGGATTACACCTGAACAGAGTCAGTGTGTGTTTGGAAAAATATGTCTTTATATAAACCTACTGTGCCATAGCTAGAATGTTCTCGCTGTTCTCCCAGACAAGTCCCTGCACATTGGTAGCTGAGCAAAATTGTGGGATGCTTAAACTGGGAAAAGCACCGGAAAGGATGACAGACTTATTTTTTTAAGATAAAAAAAGCAAGATGCAGGGGTGTTCTACACTGGATCACTGGCTGCCCCACGCCTGGCAGTGTTCAAAGGCAAGCCGGACAGGGCTTGGAGCAACCTGATCTAGTGGAAGGTGTCTCTGCTCATGGCAGGGGGTTGGAACTGGATAAGCTTTAAGGTCCCTTCCAACCCAAGCTGTTCTGGGATTCTATGATTCTATGATATCTGGATGCAAATATAGACAGCATCAGTCCTTAATGAAAGCAGTATTTCCTTCATAAAGGAATGAAAGCAATAAGCAGCCTTATCTCACATTTTTTGTTCAAAGGAAACGATAGGTTTATTATGAAACATTTTACTATGACAAGATATAGATAAGAAATATTCCTTACTTCACAGACCTGTAGTTTCGATCATGATTTTGTCATATGCCTTCATATTAACAGTTATATTCAGATATCTTTATCTTTCAGAATAATAAGATTACATGAGACTTAAGGGGTATTTTGTAACCCCCCCCCTTTTTTTTTTGATAAAACTTTAGAGAAATCTCCTGGGGAGACCAGTTTGTAAATGTAACCTTGTCCTGACTGCACCGAAAAGCACTGGATGTTTAAATAGCTTGAATTTACATGTTAGTCAAGTTAGACCTCAAAAGTTGGCGTGAACAAGGAACAAATTATGTCATTTACTGAGTCTGCTGGACCTACTGGGTCTTGTTGAAAAGCCCAGGGATAATCACTAACTGGCATGTTAGAGAAAGCTTGTACTTTGTGCTCTGTTACATAGGAGGTCTCTTATCAAAGCCACTTTATAGACCCCTCTAGATGAATGAATACACATATGTAGAGAGCAAGTCAAGCACAGAGAAACGCTCCAAGATGAGGTGTTGTGTTTGTCTTATTCAGAATATGTATTAAAAAAAAAAACAAACAAATCTTAAAAGGAAAACTGCTTTAATTCTTGGATCTAGGAATCTATTTCTGCTCTAACCGAAGTCAAAGGATGGGTGGAAAAAAGTTATTGTTGAATCTCATTTGGATAATGCTTTGCTTATTTAGAAGAAACCAGGTTTAACAGCATCCACAGGTATTTCACCAAAGCCACAGCTAACTCTTAAGACTGTTAAATGGAGAAGGCAAAATAGTTCGTTTTACTTTGCACTGACTGTATAATATATTGCTCAGCCTAATAACAGAGAGTGATCAGTTCTGTAAACAAAGCCCCAGAAATGGAATAAAATCGGGTCCTGACACACAACAGTAAATTACACAGGAATTTCAGTATGTGAAATGGCTTTTCACACAACTATAACATTTTTAGCTAAATCCTATTCCAGCTGCATGTAGTCATTTGAAAGGTTTAGCAATTGATATTCAGGTTATAATAGATAAGAATTAAAAGGACGTCAGAAAGAGATACTTACCAACTTTTTTTCCCATTCCTTATTAAGATCATCCACATAGGAGAGAACAAAATCAATTCTCCTGACACCATCCCTGAAGAAAATAGAATCTTTGCTTTGATGTCTTTTATCAATCTGTAGAAGATACAGGCATCCGATTACAAAAAACAAGCATTGCTGTTGCTCTAAAATATAACAGAAGACAAATTTCCCCAAATTGCCTTAATTCTTCAGTTCCTTCACAGCTTGAAGATACATACTTGGGAAGTTTTAACAAGGGCTTATCCAGTTGTAATTATTTCACCACTGACTGCTTATATCCACAAGCACTACCTGTAAGTTACTAGTATATGAAGAATGAACATATGTTAGGGTAGCCATACTTGTGAACATTTATTTTCTTTCCATAAATGATCAAGACAAGTGTTATTTTACAGCATGATTGTTTTTTCCTGCAGTTAGTCAAAACACTACTCTACACAAAAGCCAGCTAAGGCAGAGTTTATCAACTCAAAGCAGGTAGCAAAAAGTCAATTCCATGCATATTCTTCTACATCATGAGATCCACCAAATCGACCACCACAGAGAAATATGTCCCAGCAATGACCACACATGAAAACAACAAAATACAGTGGTAATGTTTCAAAGCTGAGTGTTTATTGGGGAAAAAAAGAAATGAACCTAATAAAAGCTGTCAGTGTAACAGTGCAATTAGTATTTTAATTCATCTATTAAAGATCATGCTTTCATTTATCAGCATGCCAGAATGTTGTAATAACATTCATCTCTTTCACCGATTAGGCTACAGCAATTAATGTTAAGCTAGTAAAAGACTAGTATCTCTCTCTCCTAGGGAAGTTAACATAGTATTAGGTAGTATTATTTATTATCAGATCAGTATTCAGCTCTACCAAATTGTTTACAAGACTAAAAGTTCATACAAAGTGCTCTCCATTAGAAGCTAATACTCTGGTCTAAATTTAACTCCATGCTAAGGAAGACTGGTGTTGGGTCTTTTAACCACACCCATAAGCAAAAGTGCATTTGTCTAAGACAAAAATAATTCAAAGGGCTCTATCTCTGTCTTTTCTCTCTTACAACATGAAAGGATGCATGTGAAAAAGCCTGTGAGAAAGCACAGAGTATTTATAATGGTGAACTTTGCTCCCAGTTAACAAAAGGCATCACACAGTGAAGCATGTCATTACTGCAGCCACCCAAGCCACTTGCAGTATCATTTCTCACTGGTTTACCCTGAGACGTCGCTTCAGGAACAGATTATATCTTCTTCCACTCTGTCAGAATAACCAACAAGTAGTTAGTGAGGCTACTGCTCCTCTCCAAGAACTGACCCAACTGCTTTTAAAACATACCCTCCAGTAAAGTTAGCAAGAAATCCAAGTCCTTATAAAAGCCAGGAAAAGCCTCCAACTAGTAGAAAAACACAAGCATCCACAAACATTACGACTATTAATATCTTTTTTAGTAAGGGCTAAGCTGTGCTGGCATCCTTTTTGGGAATAAGCTTGGCCGTTTTAAAGTAGTGACTCCTATAATGCTAATTGACATCACTGGGAAGTTTAAATAAATTAAAAAACCCCACCAAACCCAACAAAGTTTCTTTCAATGTAATGCAAAGGTAACAAAACAAGAACTACCTAATGAATAGTGCATGCATGTTTCTGTAACGCTTGTATTAGGTTTGACCCACTAGGACAGAAACAGATGAATGGCAACCATGTAATTCCAGAACTGCCAAAATTACAAGCAATGATATCTACATGCAGCAGGACATGCATTTATTTTCAAATAGGAACAAATTTAATAACAATAATAATAATAGATAATAACAGTGACATCAATAATAATAATCCCTGTTGTTCCATATTCTTGTACAACTTTAAGCACCTTCGTGAGATACCCTGGTAACTGCTGAAACCAGTTGTAGCCTACTCGGTCCATCCATGCACTATGGAAAATAACTCTATTTCTGAAGCTATTCTAGCCTTTCGGCAGCTCAAAACACTGTGTTGCAAATCAAAGTAACACAAAAATGCTAAAAGATTATTTCCTGAATATGCCGCAATCCTCTCTTTGCCTTCTCTCCTTGGCAATTCTGTTGTGTTTTTTTTTTTTGCCATTTTCCTTCTTGAGATATATTTCCAGCAGATCAATCAGACTATTTTTTAAGATTGACATCAGACAGCTGGCTCAGAAAATGCTTTTCTTCTATAAGCAGTAGAGAATCATGCAAGACTAAGAGGCTCATAAAATCATGAAATCCAGTCAAAGAAAAAGAACAGCATTTTTCTATTCTATTTTGTCCTTACAGTTTGTGGGGTTTTTAAACATAGTTGTGCCTACAAGCAAACTGCAACTGTTTAGGTGTTAATCTAATCAAATTAACATAGCTTTGACAGTACTGTAATTATCCAGCATTACAGCAAGTAAACCCCGAAGTGCCTTCTAGCAATTTACAATGTTGGGAATTGGCCTAAAACCAGAGCAGCCCAACCACTAACTTAAAAAGACAGAGATTGTGTGAGCACAGACGTTGTCCCAGTGAACTAATAAAAGTCATATACACAAAGAAAAAATAAATCAATAAATAACATCTACTTCAGAAAAGCTCCTGTCAAAGAACAGTCCCAGTTTCTTTGGGTAGCACAGCTATAATCAGATTATTCCATCCAACTGCAGTAATAATTTATCTTTAGTGCCATCAAAGTTTGCTGATTTTCTAAGATGTATCAGAATCCCGCTCAGTCATTAAAGGTCTGACTATCAGTTTAAGAAAATGCTGTAGTCATCAGAGTAGGATCTGCTTTCAGGAGGGGAATACTCATCACTTCTCTCCTTTTGTACATCAGATATTCATCATGGATAGAGACAAGCCTATTTACTAAACCCATAAATTACTCCTTTCCATTTTCTGCATTTGGATTTCACAAGCAGAACAAGATCAGTCTTGCATACTCTGACACTTCTGTGCATACATGTGCCCTTGGAGGTTTAAAATATATCAAATTTTAGTAATCTGCATTGGTTGCATGAGTGAATCATAAAAGATTATGGATTTGCACATCTCAGGGGAAGTTTAGACTGGATATTAGGAATAATTTCTTCACAGAGAGGGTGGTCAGGCATTGGAACAGGCTGCCCGGGGCAGTGGTGGAGTCAGTATCCCTGGAAGTGTTATCAAACCTTTTAGATGAGGCCCTCAGTGCCATGGTTTAGTGGTGGCCTTGGCAGTGCTGGGGGAACGATTAGACTTGATGATCTTAAAGGTCTTTTCCAAACTGGTTGATTCTGTGGTCCTGTTTCTTAACAGCTGTCTCCCAAACTGTATTTAAATTAACTGATCTTAAGACAGCCTGTAGTCATTAAAGGAACATCAGAGCAGATATTCTGTGGTGTGTACCTTCTGGAACACAAGTAACCAAATTAAAACATCCCAGTGCAGCAAACACAGCAATTGGAAGATTCTGAAAAACTGAGTAATACCCTATGAGGATTAGAGAAGAGATGGAGCCCCAAGGCATATGGTGAAAACTCAAGAGGCAACAGCCACAAGTTGCAACAAGGGAAATTCCTACTGGATGTGAGGGCGTGGTTGAATGGGAACAGGTACAACAGGTTGCCCAGAAAGACCATGTAATTTCTATCCCAGAGACAATGCAGCTTGATCAAGCAAGGCCCTGACTGAACAGCCTGATCTAAGTTTGAAGTCAGCCTTGCCCTGAGTATGAGATTGGTCAAGGAGACCTCCAGAGGTCCCTTCCAATCCAGGTCACTGTATGATCTGTGAAATGGTGTTACTGCAAGGGTTCAGCATTTACCAGCACTTCCAGAAAGTTAAAAAAATCCATCATCTACAAAGCAAGTTCACAAAAACTACTTGTTCAAAAACAAATACTGCTCTCCTGTTCTCTTGTACTAACTTCCCAGTTTTAATACTCTCGTTATCTCTAAAAGCACTAAGTGGCTTCACATGTGGACAGATGTGCTAACTAAACACTGTAATGATCCACCACGAAGAGCTATTTTCACATGGCTACATAAGTGTGAACTTACTGTGTACTTACGGAACTGTATTCAGAGAATCACAGAACGGTTTGGGTTGGAAAGGACCTTAAAGCTCATCCAGTTCCAACCCCCTGCCATAGGCAGGGACACCTTCCACTAGACCAGGCTGCTCCAAGCCCTGTCCAGCCTGGCCTTGAACACTTATAACATATATTGCATATTAATATTTCTAGTTACACCATCATCATCAACTTCTGTCTAGACATCCACTGGAGATCCGAATGTTGAATGAGCCATGTTCAACAACCAACCTCCCAAGTACCTAGACTTCCAATCCTCACGTTAGATAAAAACTGAATCCGTGCAGTAGGAAATCCCAACTTAAACAAGTTACAGGAAAGACCAAGTTGTCCTTACGGAAATAAACACAGCACAGCTCAAGACGAAGCAAGGCTGTGTAACACCCCACGTTCAGTCCTAACCAAACTGGTTTGGGTGAAGTGCATAAATGCTGCCTGGTGGTCACATGCTACTTCCAAACCCATCAGAGCTCTCCTGCCCTGCTAGAGTTTTTACTCAATGCCCAGACCCTGGCCACTCTGCTCCCACAGATGGCTCTGACATGAATCTGCAGGGCCAAAGCAAACAAGCCAGTCACCACAAACTGGAGAGGGTAAAGAGAGCTGCTGGATGTGGCATCAACCACTAAACACTAACAGAAAGTGCTTCAGAGAAACAACTTTGTATTGAAGTTGAGGGATAGAGACTGCAGCAGACATGTCCACAGCCTTGCTCAGCCACCAAGGCACACAGCCAGCTGACCTTTAAAGGTACCACAGCACCTGAAAAGCAAATATATTTTGCAGATTATACCTGAATGATTGAATCCTGAATATTTTTCACAGGACTCAGAAGGACTTCTATTTCTTGTAATCCACCTAACAGGAAATTTATGTCCTTAAACGCCGCTTAGCACAACTTTTTCCCTCTACACAACTGAGCGTCCTCCAAGTACACCTCACTGCTAAACACCCTAGCCCTCTCCATGTCTATACTTAATGACAGAGGAACTTGGCTTAAACCAGCATTTTTCATATTAATAGTCAGAAAACTCCAAATTTCTCAGGAGCATACATTCAGAAACACCATTCCCAAACCTAATTCTGCAGACTTCAAGGTTTCCCAAGCATCCAGCCTCACAGAGCTGGGTCTGCAGGTTCAGACCTCAACAGCCTTCTGCTTTTTGTATCTCAGAGTGGGAAGGTGGTTTAGAGCAGCAAAGTAGCACTCAACAGTAATCTGAGATGGAGAAACCCAATCCATTAGCTTCACTGGCGTTACAGCAGGGTAAAACCTCTGGCTATGACTAATGGGTATGCTGAGATGTTACTAACATGATCCCCATCAGCACATCTAGGAGTTATATTATAATCCTACATTACTAGACAAGAGAGCTGCCTGAAATTAAAAAATAAAACAGACTTGCAACCTTCTGCTTGCTTACAAGATAGAGTCCACAAACCAAATATTTATTTACTGCATACCTTTGATAATCATACAGGCAAATTAGTTTTTAATCACAGACCATGTCATAAACCAAAATAACTACATTAACAATACAATTAGTTGATTTCTGAATTAACAATCCACTGCAGGAATATTTTTAAGACTGCAGAAATAGATGAAAATATAAAGGCTTGAAAGCTCAATCAAAATATAAACTATGCCTCCTAATTGAAAGGGTGGGAAACATTCAATGTCTTAAAAAATATTATCACCTTCAAGCAGATCCTCAGTTCACACAGAGTATGTATGTAATCCCCCTTTTCCCTGAATTAAACGTGCTCACAGCTACAGGAAACACATGCTGAGTTAAGTGCCACTATGCTTAATATATAACTGTTTTGATAAATTTATTTTCCAAAGCAACAAGCTCCTGGAAATGCATTTACACAACATATACAGATATACAGGCACTCCACTGAAACCAAAAAAGGCACATTCCTGGTTTATGCACAATAAACTCAGATCCCATTACACTAGAGATCCCCTTTGCATCAAGTTCTCTTCAATACTCTTCCTTGGAGGAATCCACAAGTGCTTATCCACTTCGAAAGAAGTGTATTAACAACACTCTCAACACCACACATCCCCATTTCCAGTTATGCTTCATGCAGGCTACAAAGCAGCACACAAAGCTTTCCCACTCCAATAAACACAAAAGCCCACATATTTCTGGTAGCTAAAACTTGCAAGCTTCTTTTTACACCTTTACCACAGTTTTGAACCACATGAAAATCTGAAAGCTTGAAAACATGCATTTCAAAGCAGTTTAAGACACCAAGGTATTTGCATTCTAATTTAAACGCGCAGGAAAAAAGCCCCTCTGGATAAAAGGACACATTAAACAAGAATACAACAAAGGGAAATAAAAAGGATGCTAAGAGAGCGCATGAGTTAATGTAAAGACACCAGAGCCCAATGTAAGCAAGCAGACAGTTTTAATACACCTCAGCATGTACTTCTTCAGTTAGCTTAAATGAATTTGTGACTTTCTTCTCCATGAAAAAAAAAGATTATTTCAAGTTTTCTGATATATTTGACAACACAATTTTCTTGTCTGCAAATTTTAGGAAGTGGCTATCTTGAGCCTTTCCGTATTAGAGCCTGCAATAAAAAAAAAAAAAAAAAGAGGCCACACATTTCAACTGCTGTCAGTGTTCACTTCTTGCTCTTTCAAACATTTGAAAGTACCATGCTGACTCTCAGAGCCCTCCAGGTTATCCCAATAAAAAGGAATCCCACATTTGTTAATAACACCAGAGTCAGAATATATCCTACGTCCCATCAAACCAAAGCAATGATAAACAAAGCAAACTTTCCAGTTTTCTCCACCAATCTTAACTTTCCAATTTTGTCTATTATCCTTTTGATTTCCTGGAATTGACCATTTAAGCCATCACTAGGAATAAATGCCGATACCACATTCATTTTTACAATCTAGGAAAAAAAACATTTATTTTTTGTAAGGATGGCATCCTTGAAACTGGAAAATTTTTTTGTGAGGGACTTTAATAGAAGACACCACACAGATTCATGCAAGGAAGCATGAATATTGCTTACTGCTTACCACTTGATGTTCAGGGATGAGTAAAGTAGTCTCAGTGCTGTTTAGGCCCTGCCAGTGGCATCATGGGAAAAACATAATGTTGTTAGCAATGATGCAAAGGAGGCTTTAAAATAAAAGGCTATTTGAGAAGAAACAGTGTAGCTGCTGCTTTAAGTTGCTGTAAAAGCTATTCAGAGCGATAGCTGGATTTTCAGTCTAGATTGTAAAACCTGACACGAAGCTCTACTTCCTCAGATGAGCTGGGTCTCCAGCCTAAGCCACTGACTTCTACATGGCCCATGTTATTTTAAAGTATTAACAATAACAACTTTTAATAAGAGCTGTCCAGTATTCCTCAGCATTTCTGTTATAAAAATAAAGTCTACACACAGAATACCATCTACAAGCTGATGAAGATGAACTTTTAACAGTACTTATTTTAATATCTAAGAGAGGAGATGTGCATAGCACAGTTGGCTGCACCTGCATTCAGATTAAATGCAACACCCCTTAGGTATCTTCAGTACAGAATGAAATTATACCATGTGCACTGAAAAAAAAACCAACCAACCAAATACAAGGAGACAAATTATTCATCTTACAGCACAGACAAGGCATATCAGTATCAGTAATTGAGGCTGTTATGCCTAAGGAGACTAGCAAAGGCTTCCCAGCTTCCAGTTCTGAGCAATGCCTGGTGAGGCCCTCCCCAGATTTTAATTGTACAAGATCTGGGCGCTCATTATTTTCCTGCGTGTGGGCCTGCAGGGTGCTGCAATGTCCTCTGGCCAGTATCATCCTGTTGGCAGGAAAACCAGCAGCAGAGGACTCTGCAGAGCACAGCTACCCTACAGGCACACATCCATAAGCTGTCTGGGGTCCTGGACACAACTGTGCGATGGCATGAGCAAGGGATTTTGAGATTCACTGGAATGAATAATGGCTTGCAATACCTAAACGGTTCTGCAATATCTCATTCTGCTTCAAAGTAATATCTCACACTCTTGTTTTGCTTCTGGAAACAAATGACTGACAGGTTTTAACACAGCAACCAAATAGTGTGAGCGCATTATGGAAATATGACAGTTCTCTATGGGATTATATCAACTTTCAGCAGAATGCTAACTGCATTCCACTCCTGTACCACCAGTCATCCATTTACAGTTGTAACATTTCAGAAAGTGTATTTTTCAAAATCCAATTTTCATCAAGTTCTGTGATCTTTTTTAAATTAGAAATGAGTATTTTTCACTTTCATTGCACTTTTACTGGAGAGCAACCACTGAGGTCCATTTCCATTATTTTGTGGAAAAAAAAAACCCAAACCATGCTTTGTTCCTGTTTACGTTGCAAGTAATACACACACATCTTGACATTCCTTCTTAGTGATGCCATCTCTGAGTATTTGCTTATCTAAATAAGATAAAAACGTCCTTTTCAGAATTCAGCCAGAGAGATTGATCCAGTTTTTGGCAAGGTATCCACCTGAGATGCAGTGCAAATATAAAGAGCTGCACTGTGCTCTTACCCTAAGATAGTCTGAACTGGGTTTAGAAGTCTAATCCTCACATCCCTGATGCTGCTGGACAAACCTGCACTATTTGTAGAGAACCAAGGGTGGAGACACTGAAGTGGAAAGTTCTTCTCCAGCTACACACTGAAAATATCTGTCATGTCAAGTGCTGTACCAACCTGACATCAGGGGAGGTGCAGCCTTGCTTTTCATTGCTGCCCACGGCTCCTACTCTCCATCAGTCACCTGCCCCTTCACCCAAGCTGGTGTCCTTATATATCTCCACCTTGTCCTCATCCAACCCACAGCTCCCCACCTCCACCACAATTAGATATAAAGATGGTTTTAGGCACCCACTGATCTACATATGCGGCTCACGACGCTTCACTCTGAGATGAAATTTTAGTGGAGCACTAAACTGTGAGATGAAGACACACAGCTGGCACAGTCCTCTCTACAGTTTGTGAAATGCCTTCCCGTCAATCTAGGGAACTTAACCTGCAACCATCTGCAATTAATTAGCTCAAGTCATGGGGGTTAACTATTGTAAAAATCAGTGATCAAACCTTCTACTGCACATTTAAAGTGTAAGAACTCTTGTAAAGAGACACCACTTCGTAAGGTTCTCCAGTCTTGCTTACACATGACTTGCAAAACAAGAACCAACAGTGTTTTTAAAAACACTCAGATTTGTTGCAATGAAAACCAAGAACACAGAGGTTGGCAGCGCTCGGCAGCAGCACTGGGCTGGTCCTTTGTGCTTTTGAATCCATCCATAAGTTTTCAGTGCATTCTCTCCCCAGAATATTCCTCAAATTGTGTTTTGCAATTACACTTGAAAGAACTCTTTTAGTATTTCCTTCTAGATTTTAAAATTGATTTGGACTGCCTTCCCAATATTAATAATGACATTTTATGTTTTTATTACTGGTCTGAATGGAAAAAATGAACAAGCATGAAAAGTAATGCACATTATGATGGTGTTTCTTGCTCTGCTTTCAGAAAGGACACCCAAAAACCTTATGAGTCATACCCTTCATTTTGGCAAAATGCATTGCTTTAATACACCCGCTGGAGCTCTGGCAACTTACTTCTGCTAACCTGGTTAAAATAAAGAGAGGTTCCTCTCAGATTTTCTCATTATCAAGTTACAATATGGAAAAATCCTGATTAACAGGATTTTCTAATGAGCATTTCCCTAGTATGAAATTACCAAAGATGAGAATTACCTATATAACTGTACAAAATTAATTCCTACCTTCTCACAGCTAAAAGAGGGTAAAGAGAGTAAAGCTGTAGTCTTCCCCAGAGTAGTGCAACCATCTGCCTTTTTGGAGGGTGAGAAACTCAGAGTCCACATACACAAAGCAAACATTTTAAGCTACTTTGTCCTTAGTTGGAATAACAAATAGTCCTCTGTATACATCTCATAGATACACTACAAATGAGTGATGCAGTCTTCCACAAAATCTGTACTTATTTTACAACTGAATGGCCTAAAATTTAACTCTTAGGGAATTTAATACAGATTCCATTTTTTAACCTTTCTGCCAATCTTGAATTCTCTAACTAGACTTCTTTCTTCTCAAGAATAGGAACTCTGTTTTGTCAGTGGGCCTCATCCTCATTTACTCTGTAACTTGAGCAACTAATTAAAATCACTGCACAGAGATGCAACACAGAATTGCACCATTATATAATCTAGTGCGCTCTTTGCATAAATAGCACAGAGGAAAACCAAAATCTCAAGTTTTATTTCATTCATTTTCCAATTGGCTTGAAAGGACTCTGAGAGGCATTTATGTATTTCTTGGAACAGGAACTCCATAAAGACTGATTGAAGCAGATCCTACACAGAGACTCAATTAGGACAGTTGCCTACAGCCGTCTATCTGTGAATTACTGCTTTAACGATGGCATTATTTGAAGCAGTTTCCACTGCAGCACCTATTTCATCATACTCCTATCACATCCTTAGTTTTCCTCTCTGGTCTGCTGTTTGCTAAAAATCTCCTTGCCGCCCTGCATGGCAAAGCATCTAGAAATGATTCATGCTATAAAGCTTGTGATATGAAAAGCTGTTGAACTCCAAGTGATCTTGATTCTTTTCTCTTTGTGGGAGCTTAAAAAAGAGAAGAAAAATAAGGAGACTCTACAAAAAGCAGATCAAAACAAAACAAAACCAAACAAACAAAAAAACCCCACCAAACAAACAAAAAAAAAAAAACAAACCCAAATCACCACCAAACCAAACAAAAAAAAAAAAGCCAGTAAAAATCCAGGGTAAAATAGACAAGAAGCAGTGAATTAGAGCACAAAGGCAAAATCATGAAGATGGACAAAATGCAGCTTTGACTGGAGATTCAGCTGCTTTCTGAGCCCTGGACTTCTGTATATATATGCTGGCTACAGAATGTTTTTCACCTTCTTTTTTGTTCTACTTGTATTGTTCTTACGTCCAAAGGACATATTCCTTTACAGATGGCAAATAAAGAAAAATACCACTGAATTATGAATAGGTAACCTTCTTTGCTCACTATATTTTTATTTAGACTTCTTTTGTTTCCCTCCTCTGTTGCTAAATCAACAATAAGGCCTTGGCTTTTTCTCCCTGGTGCTGAGCAGAAATATACAGTGACTCTATGTCATGTTTCTTCTATTCTAAAACAAAATACAACTAGAACAGTTGTGACCAGAATGTAAATTCATTTAACTCTTTCCCAATGGTCTTTTTATTAATTAATTTCATTTCTGTTTTAAGAATACTTCATTTAAATTGTTGTAAGACTTTCAAGTGTTCCTATTTTCCAACTGCATGAGCAAAATTAAGGACATGATCAACCTGTCCCCAGAGTGAAATCACAAAATAGAGAAATGTGCTATTCTGACAAAACAAGCACAAAACACGTTGACCTGAGCTTGGAAGGGTCTTGGTAAAAAGAGGAGAAATCATGCCTTGACTTTCATGCTGGGTGAGATGACCCTGTTCAATTCCTATGGGAATGCATCAAGGATGATAAAAGGCAGCCTAGAACTCAGAGAAAAGAAATTCTTCCTGTTGTGACAACATGTTACTATAAAAATTTAGCATTAAATGCTAAAAAAAATATGTATCTCAGGGCTGTCTTACTGTTGGAATAAATTAATTGAAAAACTTTAAGGATAGACTTACCCTGACTACCTAGGACACTAACCATCAAGCCTCTTGTGACTAATAAAGAGTGCAAAACTGGGCAAGAAGAATAAAACTAACTGTAACTTTATGTCTGGCTAGTGCTTAGAAAGCAAAAATGAGATAAATGAGGCTGCATTAGGGGACATAGTGTAGGATAACACCAAGGACAGGAAAGTATTAACTGAAATGTAAACAAACATCAGATAACCAGCTGATCTGGAGAAACAAACTACCTAAAGCTAAATAAGCTGTCTCTTCTTAGAGGCAGAGAGAGAATTAACAACCCCCCACCAAGTCACCACATCAACTACAGACTAATATTGCTAATATGACAATACTTTGTGATATTTAAGAACAAATTATGAAGAGGAATAATTACGTAAGGCACAGGCATAAGCAGAAAACAAGAAATGAGGCAGCATGAAGTTATCAAAAAGAAATTTTTGAGAGGGTAACCATACATTTTTCATAAGGAGACCACCTCCCAGACAAGAAAGTGCTCAAGATCAAAGCCTCCTTCCCCTCCTCATCATAAGTCCTTCACCCTTCGAACAAAATAAGGTTAAAATCCCAGGCTTCTACATAAAGAACATGTTTCACTCTTTCTCCCACGTTTCCTTCCTTTTCTTACTTTCCTGGAGAGTAAGATTACTACAACTCCTACAATAGATTCAGAAAGCAGCCAGGTGAACTTACTAGCAATTTTTAAGATGGAACAGTCAGATTTATGAAACCATCTAAATGACACAGTTGCATGTGCTAGCAAAGTAAAAATCTATACTCTAGGAAGCACTTCTGCGTTCAAGTGACCATCTCCAAGTTTGCCTCTTGCAGATAGGCGAGGACAAGTTCAGCAGAACAGCTACAGTTTTCCAACATTCAACTCAACAGTCAATTTCTGTTGAGTGCTCTTGGCCTGTATCAGGCTCTAATCCAACAGAGCAACTATTCCTTTTCCTACCTAAAACTCTTCCTGTCTTCCTCTAAGCACAATAACCATAATAAAGAAATCGGACAATAGAAATTAAAATAAAATACAAATTTCAAGAACACACTGTCAATATTGTTTCTAAATCTGTTTCTTCCCTAAATAGTAACCACACACTGCTACCTATTTAAGATATTGTGGACTGTAGATATTAAGCAGTGAGGTATTGTGAAAAAATGAATGTTTTTCATATTGCACAAGTTCCAGGGAACAGGTATTCTTGTAACTCAAATCTTCATTTTCTTAAGTCTTGCTGCACTGTCAAGCAGTTCCTAGAGCAGAGGAATGCAAGGGTGCCTCTATTTCCCTGTCAATCCAGCAATGTAACACACAGCATAAAACAAAGTGGTAGGTTTGTGAAGAAGCATTATGTTTTTCCACCTGCCAGAACATTAGATGACCACGTGATTCTCAGTTCAAGACTGATACTGGAAACACTGTTAAGCCCATACTGTTTTCTACCACTGCTGTGTTGTAGCACTAACACTGGTAAGTCCCTTAAAACACTCAGTGAGCATCAGCGTGACATTTGTGGTTTTGCTCCTTAAAAAAACCTATAGAAAGAAAAAGTTTACCTGGATAAAGGGGAAGTATAAGACAATCTATAAGAAATGTAATTTGTAGAAGTAATTCTCTCTTTCACAGCAACTGTTCCTCTCTCTTCCTACCAGTAGTATGTTAACAACATCAGTATTCTACTTTACCTCAGAGCTGCTAGGGACTTCTGATCCTGCAGTTGAAATAGTTTCACATAAAGGTCCATTGCATTCTTCCCCTAGGGAACATTGAAAGAAAGATAAGATTTATATAAATACATTACTTATTTTAAAGTATTTTTGTATCTGAAAATGACATGAACCTTGCGGACACGGAACTACAAACAAGCAAAAGCTGGAAAATAATACTCAGCTACAGAAAACCAGAAGATCTTATAGCAGAAAATACAGAAAGAATGGTTGTGACTCACAGCATTTTTTCCCCTTCAGTGTACTCAGTCTTTACTACCTGGTTATAACCTTGAAGTCATATAAACTTATTTTTAGCTGTGACAGAAAAACCCTGTCTTCCTTGTCTCCAGTGTCTGTTGGGTTACTGCCCATGATGGCCTTGCCCCTGGAGCTTTACTGCCTCAGTTATGAAAGTTCAGTTATCTCTGGAGCTGCTTGCTAGAAATTGAATAGTTTTATTGTTGCTAAGGGATTAACGATGTATAACGTAGGATTACAGATGCCCACATAAAAGAGACACGACAACAGGATCAAGAGCAGTAATAACAACTTTAATTACTTGGCTTCTTGTTCTTTAAAAAAAAACCCAACAACAAACTCCCAAAACCTCCTACCTTAACAACAGCATTGAACTTTAAAATAACAAGTATAATCAGCTGGGCAAGGACACTTATTTAAATATTAATACTGTAGGGGAAAACTACATTGAATATCTTCAGATCCCTAAATCATACTGAGATGTTGGCTAGGTTTGGGGCTCTGGACCTACCCTATCACCAATTTCCTTTGGATAGCAATTCAGAGCCCATAAGCTAGGCTCCTGCTGCAAGAAGTTTTTGTAAAGAACAATCTCTGTGCTGATTAGACAGACCAGCCTCCTAAATCAGGCATCTAAATAACTCCAACCCCAATGGAAAAGGATAAGCAGTTTGGAAAACAGCTTAGCACATCTAGAACACCTAAGAATGGTCTTCCTTCCAAAACCAGGATTCATCACAATCCCTTCTCCATCAAGGAAGTATTGCTGGATATAGCTTAGATTGAACACACTGACTGGCACATCTTAGACTGGACCACTGTCAACTATGGTTAGATTAGTCCTATTAATAAACCAAACCTACTTCTTTTATTTTTTTTAACCTGTAAGTATTTGCTGTCAAAATTGCATCCAGGCAGAATATAAACTGGTTCTTTGAAAATCTATAATAAGCTACTTAAGTACACTTTGAGAAATTTTATTTCCTATAATTTTTGCTTAAGTTCACTTACAGAAAATGGTCTCAGTAATTTATAACTGTCCATATGATGTGATCAGAAACAGGGTAATGGTATATAATAGTATATAACATATAATGAAGAAGTTTCCGAATGTTAAAGACATTTGAGGTTGTCACACATCTGCTAAAGCAAACTATGCCTCCAAAATCTGTATTAGTAAATACAAGCTGAACACTTCAGGTTTACTTACGCACTTGCAGAAAGGTGTTTCCACATGCTGATACATGTGTGAGGACCAGATTAAGTCACCTCTAAAAAGTTAGTGTGAAGATAATTAACTTAGGATCATTCTTCCTAAATATATCATAAATGCTACATACAGGGACTATGCTGTAAAACAGAACACCAAACACAGTGAAAGTTTACAGGGACAGAACTGAATTCAGTTCACCTCCCAGCACAGCACATTCAGCAGGCAAGAGACACAAATGGCACATAACAGGAGAACACTGCAGTAACAACATGGAAGTCTTGACCCAAAAAACAACTATCAAAATATTCAGATTAACTTTTGTGAGAAATTGTTTCTGCAATAATGTTCCCAAGGAGAGGCTCCACACCTTCCTACAGGGCTGGCTCTAAGCTTATGCAAGCCCTGCAGCATATCAAGACAGCAGACCCCTGCTGGACCAAAGCCAGGGATCATCGTCATCCCGCTCTGCAGCCTGCTCACCTACAGCCCTGGGAACCAGGCGACTGCTGCTGCTTTCACCAGACGGAGTGAGCCCAGCGTCCATGAGCAGAAAGCCCAAATGTTTTGTCGCCTGACCCTCTGCAGCAGACACAGCCTGGCACCTTGCCCCTGGAGCAACAGCGTTCAGTTTGCCTGTGCTGCTGAGAGCATTTGAACTGATTCCACAGCCTGCGGCAACAAACCTGGATTTTCCTTTCTTTAGCTGTCAACGTTTAACCTCAGAAACAAGCACAATCCAGAATGCTACATTTTATTGTGGCTGCCCCATCCCTGGCAGTGCTCAAGGCCAGGCTGGATGGGGCTTGGAGCAACCTGGTCTAGTGGAAGTTATCCCTGCCTGTGACAGGGGCTGGAACTGGATGCGCTTTAAGGTCCCTTCCGACCCAAACCCATCTGTGTTTCAATGATTTTTTAAATGCCCTCCCAGTAACACAGCTGATTCCACGCATACTTACGTATTTGTGGAATTAAATCCTTTTCATATCTCTAATCCAGGAAATAAAACTGAATAACCCTACAGCAGCACACAAGAAGGCAGAAAGAGAATGCAAAACATTAACTGAGAAGTACAACATACTTAATACATTCACAAGCTCCTGAATAGGAGCAGTAAAAGAAACACACGTCCAAGTCATGTAGGAAAGCGTGAAAGAGCTGCAACCCAAAACTGCAACAAGCACCCAGAACAGAGATGCCCAGCTGGTTCTGTCCACACATAACTTGCAAATCACATTGCAGAAAGCCTGGCTCGTATGTGACATCAATGACCCATATAAACTTAAGTCTGACTACCAAGAGCCTCTCAGCATCAAAAAAAAGGGCAGTGGACACACACAAAAGGGAAGAAGGCTTAATGCTGGTTAGTACAATACCTTCTGGTGGTGATGGCTTGAACCTGGTGAGAATCACAAGCTCATCTTTAAAAGGAAAAAACACTTCAGTAAGACCCAGAAGTAAAACCCACTTTTAACATGAACCTATTTAGTAATTCTCTCCTTCACAATACAGTCACTATATCAAACAAAAGAATAAGCCCTGGAAACCACAGACTGTGACCTATACAGACAGCATGGAGCAGGTTCCTCTTTATAAACACCAAAATTCACCTTTTTGTCCAGGCACCTTTTTCGGTAACACAAACACGTGTACCACTTACCCACACCAGCAGCAGGGAGGACCATAACAGTTTCTGCTAGCAAGCAAAGCCCCTTTCAATTTTTTCAAGAAATGACAACTTTGCATCTGAAGATGGGAATAAACCAATAATATTCTGATAAAACCATCATATGTTGTTCTTCAACACTACACACTTTACTGTATGTGAAGAGATAGAAACGTCTGCACACCAAGAACAAATAAGGACATGTACTAATCATAAGAGGCCCTTCAAAACAGAATCTGGACAAATTGCAGTCAGTCCTGGCAATTTTTTTGTTCAAAATTAACTACAGAACATTATGACTATCAAAACTCATTAAAATTGTTTCTTTGAATATTTATTCAAATCACTGCCCTTTCACAGGCATGCCCATATTCTAGCTGACAGAAATGCCTTTTTCCCAACGTAACTGTCAACTCCAACTGCCTTACAGTTGTGCACACAGCTATTTGTAACTCCTTAAACACGTGTCTTGGGAGTTTGCACTTTATTGGAAATAAGGAAGCTTCACACAGCCTGTAATTTGCACTATTAACATAAAACTGTCCCAAACTACACCCTACCACAGGGCAGCTTACTCATAAACTTTCAGCATGCCATCCCTAAGAATTACAGAGCATTTCCATTTCAATTACAGACCCAAATGATCACATCACCAGTAATCCAAAACAGCTCACAGAAACCAACATCCAGAACTGAAGACTGGAGAATATAATCAAGACCACTTTTGCCTCTTAAAATATAAATAGTTTACCCCACAAAAAAGGTCCTTATGATTTCTATAAGAAGAATGAAAAATGGCCTCCTGTGTAGGAAATGATTAGTCTTTCTACATTAGTTTAACTTTGTTCTCTGTGCCTGAATCACTTTATTTCTACATGGCCAAACCGACAATTTGGGAAAAGATAAAAGGAACTGAACTCCCCATCTGGAGCCACTGGTTAAAAGAAGTGCTTTACTATGATTAATATTTCAGGAATCAAAAAGTTGTCCTTCGAAACTTTCCTATTCGTTCCATGATAAAAGACAAAAATATTTCGTGGTCTAGATGCTGACATACTCAATTTTTCAACTGCTGTATCTGCAACTTACAGAACAAATACAGAGAAATTTTGAGACCACATGTGAGACTTTCCTAACACTTCTCTTCAATGACTACAATGGCTATCCAGACTTTACAACTCAAGACACCTGCAAGAAAACATAAAAGCACAAAATAAATCCTGATTATTTTGACCATTTCATTTCTAAAATCTCATCAAATACCAGTGTACGCAGTGCTATCACAAAAAAGGAACTGTGACGCTGTAAATCAAGGCCTCCCTATTTAACTGACTGCTGGGGTGAGGGAAGTGGCACAGGTTGATGATGCCACAGAACAAGTGAGGTATCCAGGATGAGTGATGTACCCCTCTGCACCAAAACTGAGCTGCACATTCTCTGGGAAGTCCAACCCATCATAAGCCATGTCCTGGTCACAATAGTTGTGCCTCAACTAGGCAAACAGAAGGGCCAGGGTACAGGGCCAACCACAGGACTGCTCACTTGACTTAATTACGAGTACACTTTGTGGAAGGAAAGCACTCTGGAGGACACCACAGGCCAGGTTTTGGTCTTCTAAACAGCACAGAGAGGTCTGTCCTGCTTGGGCAGAAGGGATTTCAACCACATGAACTGTGCTACTTGCCCTTGAAGACCCATGAAAAACTACTCAGCTTTTTAACCACTAGCACAGGCACAGCCAGGAATGCTCAGGCATAGAATCATGGAGCTATTAGTGTTGGAAGAGACACACTGCCATAAGCAGGGACATCTTCTACTATGTCCCTTCCACTTCATTTACAAGCCCTGTCCAACCTGGCCTTAAAGATGTGAGATGTTATCAACAACACACTGAAGCCAGGCAAGGATCCTGGTCCTGCCTTTACAGAGCAGATGCCCTCAGCATCACAGAAACTCACCACACCCCTGCCATCTCCAGTAGGGAGAGATGGGGACTCTAATACTGGGGCTGACACTCAGTGAGGTCAATACACAAGGTGCATCTTTAATTGCACCTAACCAGTAACTTTCCTGGCAGAGACTGATCTTTGCCACTTCAGCACCATAAGGAAGCCAGGGTCTGCAGCCAGGTGGGAAGAAAAATGCTTGTCAAGCACATGAGAAGGCATTTCAGTTTTCCTTCCTTTGAACTTCTATCACCCTGATTTGTCTGCACCAAGTAGAGTGCACCTTGGTAGGCATGTTTCTACCAGTAAAAATGTTACCGTATTAGGTGCTTATGAAGCCAAGTGGCAACTGGACAGATATTTTTAGGGATCAAAATTTTCATTTTGCTACTAAAACTAGAAAATCATCTGCACTTGCACACTTAAATTCTATGACAGCACTATTCCAAAGGCAAAGTCAGAGCCAGGATTCTCGGGCGGGTGTTGATAAACTTCTTATTGTTTAGCAGAAGTAAGGCAATATTACTACTGGCCCTGCTACTACTTTCAGTATTGTTGCCACAATACTGCTTCTACTTGTTTCCACAATTTTCTTAGACACAGTAACACCAGAAGTCAACAAAACCAAGCACGTAAAAAGAGCTTTCCTACCTGTCATACTGTTCTCATACACCTGACACCTTTGGTGTATCAGTTTATACACATAACAGATATACATAGAGCAAAATTTTGATGGTCCAGGTAAAAATTAAAATGAACAGAAAAAGAAACAAAGCCAAAACCAACCAAGAAAAAAAAAAAACAAAACCCACAAAAACCAACACCCTCCCCCAACCCCCCCCCCAAGAAAAAAAACACCACAAAAAACCATACCCATTGAAACTTGCATTGTAGTTGTTGGGAGGTAGCTACTTTGTGCTACAAATAAAATTCCTAATCATCCTTACCAGACAAAGCAAGAAAACTTTAGTCCTAGATGCCTTGAAGCCATTATTCAATACCCTCACCTGGCTGACTGAAAAGAGAAATCAATGTAAAACATGACTATGCATCACTAAATCTGGAATGTACAACCTTTGCTCCCCAAGATACCACCATGGGATTACTGCTGTAGCAGGATCTACTCTACCCCATTTCCATCTTTGCTAACAAGCCTGATTCAGCACTGAGTCACTAACAAAAATGCCCACTGAACAAAGACCTGTCTGGAGGAAGGTCACTCATTCCAAGTCAGCTTCAGAATGACTATTGTTAAGTGCTTCCATATCTAGGAAAAACAGAGCTTTAAAATGACTTATTAATTAAACTTATGTGTATATTGACCATGCCCTCCCAGAGCTGGATGACGGAGTTGCCATGGGGAACTGAGGACCCACCTAGTATGCTGGCTCCTGAGAAAGTGAAATCAGTGTTATTACTTCACCTATTACTCTGAAGGGTAATAACTGCACTGCTGAGACAAAGATTCAGTCTCAGGATTATGTCTGAAGTGGTGATTTATGCACGGTCAGAACTGCTCCTAAAAATTTTAAACTATTTCTTAACAATGAAAACATTAAATTCTCAGTAAATCAAACAAAATTAATTGGGAAAATTTTAAAAGAACTTTAAGTTTCCTTTTAAAGAAAACAGATCGCATTCAACTATAGGTTGCTTCATGGACATACTAATTTTCAGCATGTGCTTCATTGTTAAACAAGTGATTCCAATTAACAGCTAGTTATCAACACATAAGAAGTCAAAGGAAAAAAAAACACATTACTTAATATAGGCATAAATCAATGGAGGAGAAACCTGTTCCTAAACATAAGAAAATGTCACTTAGCATTTGAAAAAGACATGAAGTTCTCAGTTCTCATCTCTAGTAAACTAAATAGCTATTTTAAATCAGAACTTGAGGTTTACCCTCAGCTGCCTTCTCTTCTAAAGAACTGAAAAACCTCCCCTCTGATTAAAAGGCACTGGGATAAAAAAAAAAAAAAAAGAAGAAAAACAAAACAAAAACAAAAGGAAAAAAAAAGTCATGTAAATGTTTTTAGCAAAACCCCACAAGCACAGTGCTGTAAAAAATAACCTCAATGGCTTTTTAATGTGGTTAAGGCAATAACCATTAGCATATTGTATACACCAGTATAGACAAGACCTAAGGCATGCTGTGAGCACTAAAGTTAACACTTACACCTTCCAGCTATCACAACTTTGCAGAATAACATATGTAAACTCATAAATAGGTTCAGATGCAATCAAAAAGAAAGCCTAGACCAGTGAGAGTGGGATAAAGTCAGGTATTTTTAAATTGTGTAGCATTCAGATGCACATAAACAGGGGGGAACAGGATGGCAAATAAACCTTGTCAGAGCAGGGTGGTGGAATACCAGACTGCCAAAGTCATGAAGCAAACAGCTGGGCTTGTTTGCACTCAGACTATTTATATGTGCAGGGCCAGGTTTCATCAGCACCATCTGACTGCAGAGGCAGACGCCCAGCTCAGGCAATAGCTTTGACAGGTGCTCTCACATCTCCTTCAGGAAAAGGCGGACAAAGGGGCACCATGGTATTGCTTCCGATCACAACCCAAAGGAATTCTGAGCACCTCAAGAAGCGTTAGGTACAGATTTGCTTTCCTAGTATTGCCAAAGATACATTTAAAATCTTAAGGCATCCTTCATAATGCATTTTTCTAACTTCCACTGACATGACTGGTGTAACCCCGAAAGAACACAATCTCTGATTTCTTTCAGTATTTGCAATATAAAAGTTTTCCAAAGTAGTGGAGGGCCCATTCTATAGACACGTTACATGTCCATTCTGCTATGAGAGATCGGCTATAGACACTGTAAGAGAAAACCAAAACATGATCAAGGAACTAATGATGAAGAGCTAGTGAAAAACCTGTGGGAAGAGGTTTAGTATAAATTAGGAACACATATAACTTGCACTTTTATAAAGAAAGTGAAAAACTATATATAAAAAACCCACACCTTAAACGTACTGTCCTGTGGCAGTGTTCCTTTGCTTCATGCTACTTGGACGTTTAATTTCTGACAATGTCAGATGCAATTTTTCCTTCCTTCTGGTTCTCACATTCTGCCTAGTTCAACTCTACTTTGGTCAAGCTTCCAATTAAATATATCACTTGCAATTTTGCTAGTGTTTTCATCAAGTATTTTACTTTCTCTTTTTAAACAACAAAAATATAAGTATAAAAAGGCTTTTTACAAATTAATCCCATTTAAAATATTTTTTCTTGTGAATTGGACTTGGCGAGAATTAATATTTTCGGTCCAAAGTGCTTTAAGATAA
Organism: Pezoporus occidentalis; assembly: GCF_034315485.1. Lineage (NCBI taxonomy): Eukaryota > Metazoa > Chordata > Aves > Psittaciformes > Psittacidae > Pezoporus > Pezoporus occidentalis. The sequence continues at coordinate 762,740 of NW_026913006.1, forward strand.
TGAAAGAATGCTGGGATTCATATACTGACCTCAGAGAGAAACAGTTTTCATCAACCAAGAAAACAAGCAAGGCCACAGACCATGGCTTCTATCACCCATAATTTTTTCTGTAAGCACCAGTCCACCAAAGGGGCTGAAGTACACAAGGGCACCCAACTTGCCAATAGCCTCAAAGCCACATCTGCTAGTCCTTACTCATCAGCGTAGTCTATTTCTAGCCCACTGTAAATTGTGCAGACATAGCTCTCTAATCTCCTACCTGATAGTTAAAGAAAACCCTTCTGAATAACAAACCATGGAGCACTTTCTAATTTAGGGCTCGCGCCGAAAATGAAACGCCAGCCATCTGCATCACGATGTACTCACACAGCTTGCTGGGGCACTGCTCTCTTGCCAAAGGCCTCAGATTTCACATTTACCCTTGGCAGCCTGCTAAGGAAGGGGAACACTTCAGATCTCCAGTTATAAGGCTGCACTTTACCCAAAGATATACTAATTTCCTAAAAACCAGCATGTGCAACTTCACTACCTCTACTGGTCCTAACTGAGAACCACAGAAGTACAGCTCCAACTGTACCAAAAGACCCAGACAAACCAACAAGATGAAATAATGAGGTGCTTGTACTGTTATGTGGCAATGAGTGCACTAGGAAAGAAGTCAGATTTGAAGCAGCAGCCTAGGATGAAGTCTTTTAACACAAGCAACAGCAACAGGAAATCTTGATCCATTCTTAATTTATTCTGGGTGGCCCAACCTGTAACAGACTACCTTACCAGTGAAAATTAGTAGTAAATCCCACAACCTTTGATCTATAGGATCTATTGAAAATTCCAGATTACAGCCGTGCTAACAGGACCAAAGACAATTTCTCTTCTCATTTCTTAAGCACCACTTAACATCTAAAGCAGAAACCAGTGATGAGAACAGGGCCTAAAGAGAGAGGCTGAATGCAGGTCTGCAGTGTGCAAGAGCATGTGCAAGTTCTGCCTTGATGTGTGGTGAAACAAGTGATCCAGATATACACATGGATGTATTCTGAACACAGAAATACATTCAGAAGCCTTTGGTGCATTACTGCAATATGAGCACTGCAGGTATGGAATTAAAGTATTCAATCAGCTGCTCTGGAGAAATATGCTTACACTTAAGACCCAGAGAGTGGTTTTGGCTGGAAGGGACCTTAGGATTATCCAGTTCTAAACTCCTACCATGGACAGGGACACCTTCCAACACACCAGATTGCTCCAAGCCCCATCCAACCTGGCCTTGAGCACTGACATGAATGGGGCAGCCACAGCTTCTCTGGGCAACTTGTGCCAGGGCCTCACCACCCTCACAGGTAAGAGCTTCTGCCTAAGATCTCATCTCAATCTCCCCTCTACCAGGTTAAAGCCATTCCTCCTTGCCCTGTCCCTAGAGGTCCTTCTCCAAAGCCCCTCTCCAGGTTTCTTGTAGTCCTTTTAGGCACTGGAAGCTGCCCTAAGGTCTTCCCGGAGTTTTCTCTTCTCCAGGCTGACCAAGCCGAGCTCTCTCAGCCTGTCTCCAGAGCAGAGCTGCTCCAGCCCTCGCAGCATCTCCATACCACCCTCTGGACTTGTTTCAACAGCTCCACGTCCCTCCTGTGCTGTTGCCCCAGAGCTGGGTGCAGGACTGCATGGGCGTCTCAAGAGCAGAGTGGAAGGGGACCTGCTGGAGACACTACTTTGGGTGCAGCCCAGCACTCAGTTGGCTTTCTGGGCTGCACCCCTTTAAAGCCTACCCAGATAGGTGAGTTGAGAATTTCATTATGTTGCATTAGAGGTAATTAGTGCTTACAACGCATGTCAGCACCGTTGCACAAGACAAGTTTCCAGCACTGGTTCAGGTGTCCTGCCTTATTCTGCACATTTTATCAGCAGCGCCAACTCTCCTGCTAACACACCTTTTCTTGGTACGTAGCAAACTAAAACAATGAGCACCATACAAAAGTCAGCGCTTTATACAGCTGAAGGTTCTCACAGGAGGCCCTCCAAAGAAAAACATGCATCTCTATAGTATAATCCAAGCAATCATGTCCCAAACCAGAATCAACTCCCACAGACAAGATGTAATCTGTAAATAAGTCCTGACATATTATTCAGCTTTCTGCAGCTAGCCAACACCTCAAAATCCTTCCATAATTATAATTGTTAAGAACTACCCCTAGCAATACAACACAAGGATCTTCCTTCCCCTTCATGCATTTATACACATGGGCACATGAAAAGCCAGCACCAAATAAAATTACTGTGGGATCAGGAGGCACAACTTGTCAAATACACTGCTCCTCAGTTCAACTCCCAGATAACAATAAGTAGTGGAAGAGTTCACTGCATTATTAACTTGCTGCTTACATCTGACACAGCAACTCTCATCAATATTTTTGCACTACCTACACCTTCTTAATTAAAATTGCCATAGCATCCCACACTGGTTTGAGCTGAAAGCGATCTTAAAGCTCATCCAGTTCCAGCCCCCTGCCACAGGCAGGGACACCTTCCACTAGACCAGGTTGCTCCAAGCCCCGTCCAACCTGACCTTGAACACTGCCAGGGATGGGGCAGCCACAGCTTCTCCGGGTGACCTGTGCCAGCGCCTCATCATCCTCACAGAGAAAAGCTTCCTCCTAATGTCTAACTTAAATCTCCCCTGTTTAAGTTTGAACCCATTACCCCTTGTCCAACCACATTTGTATTAGGTGATTGCACTTTTCCATGTATGTATATATATATACACACATCTCATTAGTTTACAAATACTAAATATTAAGACAATTGTGGTTGATTTTCTGGTTTTGTGTGGGTTTTGTTTGGTTTTTTGTAGGTTTCTTTAGGTTTTTTTACAAGATATCTGCCAACAGTTCTCAGCATAATTTTAAAAAGCACATTTTCAACAGCACACTTATATCTTATCCTAGTTTTTCCTTGCCTCAGAGTAATTATTTCTCGTTGGTACATAGATGTTAAATGCCCTTTCATTTTATGATACAGTTATCTTTTCCATGGAGACCTCCCCAGTGCGCAAAACTTGGCATTTCAACACAGCCTGCAGCTCTCAACATGTGTTCCTAACGCACAGGTTAACAAAAGCCTGAAAAGCAAAGTAACTCTAAATTTTGTTTGCAAGTTGAGAAGAATTAGTTACAAAAACCTTCCAAGGAGCAACACCAGACTTTTGGAACAACTTCAGTGTGAATGCCCCATCCCTGGCAGTGTTCAAACCCAGGTTGGACAGGGCTTGGACCAATCTGGTCTAGTGGAAGGTGTCCCTGTCCACGGCAAGAGGTTGGAACTGGATGAGCTTTAAGGACCTTCCAACCCAAACCAGTCTGGGATTCTACAATTCATTCAACATCAGCAAATACTGGAAAATTTCCAGCTATAATTATGCTTCCAGAGTGTCGTGGTTTAAACTCTGTCAGCCACACAGTCTCTCTCTCACTCCCCTCCTTCTTTCCCTCCCCCTACTCCCGGGGGGACGGAGAGGAAAATTGAAAAGAATGCAACTCCCACGGGCTGAGTTAAGAACAGTTTAGTTACTAAGGTATAATACAAATCACTACTGCTACCACCAATAATAACAATGATAAAGGAAATAACAAGGGAAGAGAATACAACACCTCACCACCTGCCAACCGAATAACTCGCCACCCCCAACTGAGCACCGACCGATCCCTAGTCCAACCCCGCAGAGAGCTCACCCTTCCAGGTAACTCTCAGTTACATCCTGGGCATGACGTGCTGTGGTATGGAATACCTCTTTGGCCAGTTTGGGTCAGGTGTCCTGTCTCTGCTTCCTCTCAGCTTCCCCTCCTCCCTGGCAGAGCACGAGGCTCAGAAAGTCCTTGGTCAAACTAAACATTTGAGCAGTAACTAAAAACAGTGTTATCAGCGTTGTTCCCAGGCTGAAAGTCAAAAACACAGCACTGCACCAGCTACTAAGAAGGAGAAATGACTGCTACTGCTAAACCCAGGACACAGAGGTTTTAATTTTACTCAGATCCAAGTGCAGTCACCAGTCCAAGGGTGGTTTCTTTTCATTTTTTTCTTAAACTGACACAATCTCTGTGTAAAAATCCATATTTAACAGCTGCAGTGGAGTGGGCTTGATATTTCCATTTTCCCATTAAAAGCACCACAGCTATAATGTGACACTGTTCGAATGAGTTCCCGAAAGCAGGCTTTCCTCCAAGTTGAAGTTTTCCATTAAAAGGAGTTTTAACTTCCAATAACCAACCTGTATTTACACTGTGCCCCCGCAGTGACACATTGCAGCCAGCAAAGAAATTCCACACAGGAACTACACATTGGTTAGTGTAAGGGAGTATTTTCTCCCCTGCCTTTTATATTCTTCTGAACTATGTCTAAATTTCTCCGAGCTTTTACTTCATTACCTGGGCATAATCTCTCAAACAGCTTTCACGTTACAAACGCTCTGGTTTAGCCCGGTGGGAACACGATATGCCATTCAGCATTTCCACAAACAGACCAGAAATTACTACATACAGCACCCCAGTAATTAGAGACAGATGTAGTTTTGCACAGAGGCCTATATTTTATGTTGCTAGTATGAATCCTAATAATTCTGATTAAATAAGTGAAGTATCATTCTATAAAATGACAGCAGTATTTGGTCCTGGATGCTGAGGCATTATGAGAAGCCAACACAGTGTCACAAATGCCATTTTCCAGTCACACCAGCAGTTTTTCCCTATGCTTTGCTACCTTTCTTAGAGGAATATAAGCAAGATGACAGCCAACCTAAGGAAGCATTTGAATTCAGACCAGTCTTAAGAGCATTCTGAGTTCAAATCAGACTCCTGGAAGTTTCAGAAGAAGAACCACACGTGTAATGGCAGCATACTTCAAACCATAGCAGAAAGCCAATGAGGAGTTTCCAGAAGATCCACAGTCTTGGGATATATCCCACAACACAGTTACTGCAGGATTAACATTTCATGCTGGTAAAACACAGCGTAGACAAAGAAACACTCCTAACAATATAGTGTAGTGGTCTTCCTCTGATAGTTTCAACCCAGTTTTGCAAGTTCAGTTTTCTCTGGGTTTACAATTTGAGGTAAATGGCACACACATCCCAACAGAAAGCAAAATCATGCTCATGAAAATGGAAGTTATTACCTCACATGAGTGTAAGCCACCAGGAAGCCAGAAAGCTTCCTTCCAGGTAGGAGTTTTGGCACACAGTCTCTTAACACAGTCTCTGAGAGTTACACTTTGTGCTGATGGTTAAGTAGTTTTTCATCCCCACAACCTGCTCCTCAGCATTCAAGTTCATTGAAATGCGGCAGGAAACTAGGATTAAATACACACATAGTATCCAAACACAAACACATCCTTCAGGAAAATGAGCAGCAGATGCTTTTTCTTCTTGTTCCTAGTGACTCATACAGACCCTGCTCATGCACATCAGGCATCTATAGCTTGAAGGTTCCTTAAGAGGCTCCTTACAAAAAGGCTTTTCCTTAAAAGCACAGAGCAGATTTTGGATTGAGGAGATGTCCCCGTGGCAATATATGCATAGTGTTAACCATTTTCAAACTATATTTAAGGAAGATTTTATGGTGCTTTTAACCTTGAGAGATTTTTCGGATGACAAATTGACATAAACTTTAAAAAGTCTACTCACATCACCCCATATTCAGGTTGTTTCTGTTTTAGAAAAGTGGCTAATTAAATTAAAAACTGAACTGGCACAAGATTTTGTATGGACAGTTCTGTGCTCCTGAATGGCAAACTCTTTGAATCACCCTTGTGCACAGAAATCCCACAAATCTCCTTATATTCAGTGCTGATGAATATAAAAACCTACCAGACACTGATGGGAAAACTGACATCTGTGGAATTACGCTTACAAACCTGACTTCTAACCTCATTCTCTAAATGCTTCTTGAGTATTTCGTAAATATCTTTTAGCCTCAAGCTGCTCCAGAAGCATGACCCCAGCCAGAGCAGCTCCTAAGAACTCTTCCCTGCTCGCAGGCAGTGGGACGGTCAATGACTCAGGAATACCCACACGGCTGGAAACACGCTGCTGTCAAGAGGTTGTAACACCCATCTGTTCTCCACTCCAGAGCACACTCTAGCTCCACCAGGCTCTCCCAGAGAAGCTAAGTGGCCATCTGGCACTTGGTGCCTCACAACAGTCGGACCCCTCTCCTCTCTGGCATTGCCCCAAAAGAAGGAGTTGACATTCTCATAGCCGTTATCTGCTGTCATACATCCCTGAAACAAGACTGCCAGGTATTTCAAAGATCATGGCTCTGCACTAGTGCTCAGGGTGTTTAAAATGACATTATTTGTCGTGTAGTCACGCTTTGAGGGAAAAACACACGACCCAAGCAGCCAACCTAGAAGCTTAGTGGTTCTTTCCTGCTTCAAGATCTTCATTTTCATGACTGGTGGCAAAGAATGAATTCCAAAAATAACTTTTTCCTAGATCAGCATTTTCTTCTGTTTTAAAATATCTATAGAATGTTTCTCAAAAAAGCCTGGAGAAGAGAAGGCTCCGGGGACACCTGAGAGCAGCTTCCAGTACCTGAAGGGGCTACAAGAAACCTGGAGAGAGCCTGTAGGGACAGAACAAGGGGGAATGGCTTTCCTGACAGAGGGGAGACTGAGGTGAGACCTTAGGCAGAAGTTCTTCCCCATGAGGGTGCTGAGGTGCTGGCACAGGTTGCCCAGAGAAGCTGTGGCTGCCTCATCCCTGGCAGTGTTCAAGGCCAGGTTGGACAGGGCTTGGAGCAACCTGGTCTAGCGGAAGGTGTCCCTGCCCATGGCAGGGGGCTGGGACTGGATGAGCTTTAACGCCCCTTCCAACCCAAACCAGTCTGGGATTTTATGACAATATCAACACAGTAGCTGACATGTGTCTGTTGATTCAGGGCTGCCTGGTGAGATGCTGATAAACACACGAGGGCACCTGCAGCGTGTCATTTTCTGAAATCTTAATGTTACCATAATTATTACAAGTAATCCCATTATATTCTGACACAATCTGGAAACCGTAACCTGGCTGCTGCAGAAGAGCAAGGCCCCAACACAAACCCACCCGCTGCACTGTGCACTGCAACTGGTACAGAGACCTCATGGGTACCCATGGAGCACCCCAGATGGAGCAAGGTGTGAAAGAGGATGCTTCCACCTTCCGAAGCAGAGTGCACCAAACTCCTCACAATGGGAACCTCAGCTCCAGCGACCCAGCAGGTCCTCTCACCCTAAACCCAGCCGGGCCTTTGTGAAGTTTGCTTGAAGGCTCTGCATCTGAAACAGGTTTAAAATCACAATCAAGGGCTACCTCTGGTTTTTACTTCTTAAGAGGTGCTGGTGCAAGCACCGTTTTTTTAAGGTTTAATTATTAATTTAATATAAATCTGGTTTATAAAGCCCTAACCCAGCTGTGCTCAGGCTCATGCAAACGTGGCTTCGTTTGTTATTTCTCTTTCCAGTGAAAACCGGAGGATTAGACACAGTCGGGAGGATCCAGGCGGGAACAACCCCACCGCAACTGCCTGCAGAGCCCCAGCATGAAACGGGACCCCCAGATCCACTCTTATCACCAGCCCCATGCTCCCACCCGCGCCCCTCCCACGGAATCCGGTCCCCACCGAAGCAGAGTCCTCAAGCGGGAAGGGGAAACAAAGCAGCGACCCCCTTACCCCCAGACCCATCAGGTCCTACCGTCGGCAGTCAGAGCCATCTCGATGAGGGTCTCGGACCGGTTCTTCCCCAGCAGCTCCATAGCACCGTACTTCACCCTCCGCACGCAGCAACCAGGAACGGGTGGGACACACCCCAGCGTGAGTCAGGGCCGCCCCACACATGCGCAGCTCCCGCAAGGGCGGAGCGGGGCACCGGGGACGGGAGGAGGGATTGGGGTGCTGACGCTATCGGGCGCGGTTTCCGCCCGTCGGTGGCCGCGGGTAGGGGCCGCACCCGAGGGATCAACTCGTTTCCCCGGGGCGGGAAATTTTCCCTGCCCAAGCTGCCTGTGTTCTAATTTACTCAATTCCAGTGTCCTGCTGAAAAGGGGATTCTCATAGTTGATCTTTCCCGAGAGACAAGGGGATGTGGCATGAATGAATATTCCCACTGGGCGAGGTGGGGAGGGCGGTAGAATTGTTTAAGGCTGATCGGCAACTAAGTCATGAAGATCACTTCTAGCGTAATGGGATGGAGGGGAGAATCATAGAGTCATAGAACAGCTTGTGTTGGAAGGGACCTTAAAGCTCAACCAGTGCCAACCGCATGCCATGGGCAGGGACTCCTTCCTCTATGTCAGCTTTGAGTGCTTATGTTATACTGTTAAGTGGCAGTGAGTGATCCATGCACACTGGGAAAGAAGTCAGATTTGAAGCAGCAGCCTAGGATGAAGTCTTTTAACACAAGCAACAGCAACAGGAAATCTTGATCCATTCTTAATTTATTCTGGGTGGCCCAACCTGTAACAGACTACCTTACCAGTGAAAATTAGTAGTAAATCCCACAACCTTTGATCTATAGGATCTATTGAAAATTCCAGATTACAGCCGTGCTAACAGGACCAAAGACAATTTCTCTTCTCATTTCTTAAGTACCACTTACATCTAAAGCAGAAACCAGTGATGAGAACAGGGCCTAAAGAGAGAGGCTGAATGCAGGTCTGCAGTGTGCAAGAGCATGTGCAAGTTCTGCCTTGATGTGTGGTGAAACAAGTGATCCAGATATACACATGGATGTATTCTGAACACAGAAATACATTCAGAAGCCTTTGGTGCATTACTGCAATATGAGCACTGCAGGTATGGAATTAAGGTATTCAATCAGTTGCTCTGGAGAAATATGCTTACACTTAAGACCCAGAGAGTGGTTTTGGTTGGAAGGGACCTTAGGATTATCCAGTTCTAACCTCCTACCATGGACAGGGACACCTCCCAATACACCAGATTGCTCCAAGCCCCATCCAACCTGGCCTTGAGCGCTGACATGAATGGGGCAGCCACAGCTTCTCTGGGCAACCTGTGCCAGGGCCTCACCACCCTCACAGGGAAGGTGATCTGAACCAGCACAGTCTCTGATCTTTACTAAGAATAAATTTGTTCTTACTTTAGATCCTGCGGGGATGGTAAGGACAGCAAACAGTTCTCCTGCCTTCAGGCCAAATTAAAGCTGGTGTCAGACAATAAAGGATGATGCTGTCTTGATTATAGATTCAGAGCAAGCAAAACCACTGTTTTGGCTAATGATACTGGGCTCTTTTTAAGTAGTAGTCAGGAGAGAGATGGAATTGAGAATAAAGCCTGACGAAGGCGAAAATGAGGAATGGAAAGGTGGCAGAAGAAACATAACTCTTTCATTCCAGATGTTGAATTGAGAAAGAAACACTGTCTTCCTCTCTCAGACTGGCCTTATCTAATCTAGGCTTGCTCAGGATCTCTGAAGCAGGGAGCATCTCCCAGCACCAGAGCCTGACAGTGCTGGTAGGGTGCAAGGCTCCTGTCCCAGGCCCTGTCCCTTTTCCCAGAGCTGGTGCCATTTCCCTGTCCCAGATAGCCTCATCTCCTCATCACTTCCTTCAGTAATTTGCAGTAGTTTCCTACGACTGTTCCGTACATGTATTTCACACATTTTTTTTTCATTAATATCATCTCAGGCCTTCTTTCAGCCTAACTTTTTTCATATTCAGCTTTTACAGCCTGAGTGTTTTATGCACCAGACTGATGTGGGGGGGAGGGGGGGAGGTGATGGGGGCGTTATTACTTAGGCAACTGTAATGTAAGTTGTTTTCATGGCAGGATTTCTTAATCTCAAAGTTAATCAAGTCAAGTGACTTAGTTACAGTGCTGGGCTCATGTTCAAGTCTATGTACAGTATTAGGCCTTTATTTGTACTATGTGGCATTACTACTTTGAGAAATGTATTTTTAGTCAGAAGCAAAACCTAAAAATGTGTCTGGTTGCTTGCCGAAGTCTGAAATGTTTAGTTTGGTTTTTCATCTTACGGTGCAAGATAGTGGGAACAAAGAAGACAGGCTCAGCACTCCAAAGGACGCCTTTAAGCAGCTTGTGACCGCATACAACACACTAGGTCACAAGGTTCAGTTTAAAAGTTGCATTTTCTCAGCCTTTAATTTCCTCACAGCATCATATATCTCGGATAAATGTTTTTATGCCCATAAAAGATGCAATTGAAGCCAGTATTCAAACAGAGTTAGAAACAGCAAGAATTGCAGTGGCCATCCATGGGTTTTGCCTCCTAATTACATGCTCACACTGCCCAGCTCCACCCAGCATGTGCAGTGGTAAAGCCAAGCATACCTAGAGCTGTGTAAGCATCACGTCCAGCATGCCACGGATGATTTGGTGTATCTGTAATTGGACAGGCTCGTGGTTTGCTGAGGCACTGCAGTTGTCTAAATGACATGGTGGCTTGTGTTAGGGAGTTCGCTCTCCCAGAAGGAGCTATCTATGGAAGGCCTGGTGCCTGTGGCAGGGGCACAGGGGAGCCACACAGTATCCAGCGTTGAGATTTCTTGTGTATCCAAGAGTTTAAGTAAGTATTGTGTAACTCGGTGGTCTCACAGTATGTCTAAGCCATCCAGGACCATACTTCCTTCAAAAGGCACAGATATTACTCCCTCCCACCTTGCATTTTCACTGCTGATGGCTCATAAGGTGTTACAATGACTCAGGTCAGCCTGTCAAACTGACTGATCTTTTCTTTCTTCTGTGCTTTCAGATCCATGAATCACTGCAAGAAACAGGTCCTGCCAAAACAAAGGAGGAAATGGGGAACCACACCACGGCAGGACCATTTTATTCCTGAAATACAAACCCATAACCAGGTATGCCATAGTAGTTCTGCTTTCAGTGGTCTGGAGTTCACACACTGTTTCTAATACAGTGTGTACATAAACTGAAAACTAAAAATACCTAAAGGGCTGTGGATGTAGGTTGCAAGCATCACAAAAACTGACTAGCAATGATTAATTGCACTTAGGATGTTCAGTAGTGAAGTGTAATCTTTTGTGCTAAAGGAGAGCAGGTAGTTTGTAGCCCTTATAAAGTCTTGCTTTCCATTGATGGGCTTTTTCAAAAGCATGGAACTGCTTTACAAGCCTTCGTATTTAAAAAAATAATGATTTAAATGCAGAAAATTGGTGGGATGGGAGGGTCAGATTTCAGAGATAACTCTGTGTCCATCACTGCCTCAAGCATGTACTCCAAGACCTGTTCAAAACAACTCACAACTTACAACCTGAGCTCCCAGCTTTTGAAAGTCCTGGTAGAAAGCACTGCCTAAACCTTTTGGCACTGAAGCATCTTTGAAAATATGACCCTGAGTCCTAAATCATGTGGAAAATGGAGCTTTTGTGTCTATCAGTTAGGTGCTCTGAAAAATTCCCTTCCTGGGAAGGAATCTAATATATACAGCTTTTGCATTTACCACTTGGGGAACTACCTGTAAGTATGCTTTCTGGATTCCCTATGCTGTGCACATCATATATCCATGCCACAGTCTTAGCAGGTGCAGCAGCTTTCTGCTATCGAGGATATGTGTATTGTGTAAAAAAAGTTTTACACTTATATATATCTATATATATGCAGAATTTCAGTAAGTTTTCAAATCAGACTGTGAGTACAAAGTTAGAAGTAGCAAAACAGGAGTCTGAAACAGTTGCAGGAGTAAAAGGGAAGTGGTGTATCCCCTGCCCAGCCTCTTCAGCCTGCTCTTTTCCTCTGATGGCTGCACAGCCCCATGGATGGTCACTTTGCTGGTCACTCAGCACACGTGGGCTGAGTCCCAGAAACACCTGTTGCTGCTTCCCGCATCTCCAGGAGTGTGCTTTTGTCAACTGATTAAAGGCTATTGAGAGTTAACCTATTTAGAATAGAATCCTAGAATGGGTTGGAAGGGACCTTAAAGCTCAACCACTTCCAACCCGCTGCCATGAGCAGGGACACCTTCCACTAGAGAATGTTGTTCCAAGCCCTGTCTCCCCCCAACCTGGCCTTGAACACTACCAGGCATGGGGCAGCCGCAGCTTCTCTGGGCAACCTGTGCCAGCGCCTCACCACCCTCACAGGGGAGAATTTCAACCTACTTTCTATTCCAAATCTCCCCTCTGTCAGTTTAAAGCCATTCCCTCTTGCCTTATCACTGTATTTCTTTCCCTGTCTTTGAATTACCCCTTTAGAATATCAGTTACAGTGCCATTTGGAAAGAAATATTTTAGAGACCAGTAGGGCCAGGTATCAAAAAGGCTTAGAAAGGTAAAGAGGGACTTGGATGGAAGTATAGGTGCTCAAATCCAGCATTATGATACCCCAAATCACCGTTTGGTTATCACAGGCTTTTTAGGTTTTTGAAATGCACGAGAAAGGGAGCACAGTTTCTGTACCCCAGGTAATAACATCAGTTAAAGTTTCAGCAGATGTCTGGGGTGTGGGATATCACCGGCAAATTCCCATGAGCGAAGGGGGTGCAGCCTCTCCTGCTGTAAGGCTGCTCTAGCAGCCTGAAGGCTGGGCTGGCTGTTAGGAGGAAGCAAGAGATGGGGAAGAGACAGGAATGGTGGGATGTACTGTGTACTGTGTGCGCTCCTGGGAAGTCTGCCGCTGTGAGGAAAGGAATGTAGCAGCCACTAACTAAAGAGAAAGCCCGAGGGAGATCACAACTGTCTGAAGGTTCAGTCTGGGCTCCCTAAATTCTTTCTGCATTTTACTCAGAGGCTGTTTGCCATCTGACTCTGCCTTCCTGCTGCACAGTGCCTAAGGCTAAACCCAAGCTGCCCGAATACCAGGCAGCCACTAAGAAATACAGTAACAGTCACTGATGGGATGGGCATGTGGATTTGTGTATCAAGACAGCTGGTTCTTCCCGTGTGCCGCTGCACAGCCCTGAAGCTGCCATGAAATGAAATGAGGGGGTTATAAAGAACTGCAGTGTAGGGCGGCAGAATGCAAACACTTCTCAAAGGAAGTCAGAAGTTTCATAGCGTGCAAAAGTTCATTGTCAGTTACTGCATGTTTCCTACTTCACTTTTCAGTTAGTCAGCTGCTTGCAGAAAGCGATGCATGTAAGGATAACACCTATGCTGTCTAAACAGACAGATAACTTTACAGACTATAATCTACTTTTTTCTTGGCCAGAGTTACTACAGGTTTGCGACACGGAACTAAACCCAACTACCCGATTTTCTCTCCCCAGGGCAAGGAAGCTGCCTGGGTGCGGTCCCAGCGGTGCCGCTGAAGGAGGAGGAAAGCCCGCGTCAAGCACGCCGTCTTTGTGCCCTCTGCGTGCGCAACAGCGGTTTGCAGAGAGGTGCTAGAGTTAAGGTGATCTTAACAGAAGCCTGTGTCCCATTTTAAGCAGAAACAGTCATTTTAGTTCTGTAATCTTGCAGTTACCCTCCCTTAACTGGATTGCCCGGTTTACAGCTGCCATCAAAGCCTTCCTAAAAACATAATTCAAACCACAAAAAAAGGTGACAAAGAAAACTACTTTGGTGTTGTTTGGGAAGTAGAAGGAATTAATCCCTTTCCTGATAGTAGAGACATTCTTAAGGATACTTGAATATGTGCAAAATCTATTCACTAACAATGTTTGAGGCCTGTTTATTCACTCTCCTTGTGTCTCTGTGGATATAGTTCCACTAATATTACCAAACCACTCCTAAACAGCCTGAGTAAAGATCTGTTTTTAATTCTGATGGGTTGTGCAGTCATAGGTACACTTACATAAAAGAGTATTAAATGTGGTAGGGTTGGAGTAAGGCCACTTCATCAGTTCTGACACTTAAATGACAACGTTAAGATAAGAAGTTGCATCATCTTGGTGAATTTCCGTGTGCTTCTAGTGAAATCATCCGTTTTCTCTCTTGTCCTTTTATAGACAATTTCGTTTCTCGGGGTTTATTGCCCTCTGGTGGCAATAGTGATTTTTGCTGCGATACCGGGCTCTGACGCCTGGTGCTTCATTTAGGCTTTTCATTTCTATCTGCTGGTTATCCCGAAGTGATAAATAAAGAAAGTCCAATGATGTTAGTTTCTTTAAGCAGCGAGGATTGTCGCAAGGAAGTAAATGAGGCGGATGTGTGAAAGCCACAGCACTGAAGTGATGTGGGGAGCTCAGGAGCTCTAGCAAAAAACATTAACAGAATCAGTTTGGTTCAGTGTGCATTGGTCAGCTTAGACATAAAGCAGAACTGAGTGGTAAAGAGACCACAAATGTAGAAGAGAACAAAAATCTGCAGTTACATATCAGATACTCACAAATAGTACTTTGTGTCATCCCAAATGAATTTGTGTTAACCACGGTTTTTGTACACAACTTTTAATGACTTGTGCATCTCTCATATGTGCACATTTTTAATGTCCTTGATTACATATTTTATTACAAAGTGATTATTATTAATAGTAGCAGTGCTAGTGTTATTCTCAAGACATTAGCAGCTTTCTCAAAAATTCTAGAAAAATCTAAGGCCTTCAGTATGAGTATTAATCCTAGAATCCTGGACTGGTTTAAGTTAAAAGGGACCTTAAAGCTCATGCAGTTCCAGTCCCCTGCCACGGGCAGGGACACCTTCCACTAGACCAGGCTGCTCCAAGCCCTGTCCAACCTGGCCTTGAACACTGCCAGGGACAGGGCAGCCACAGCTTCTCTGGGCAACCTGTGCCAGGGTTTCATCACTCTCACCGGGAAGAACTTCTGCCTAAGATCTCATCTCAATCTCCCCTCTGTCAGTTTAAAGCTGTTCCCCTTGTCCTGTCCCTACAAGGTGTTGTAAAAATTTCCTGTCAAAAATATTCTGGAAGGGAGCCTTTTTCATTGAAGGTAAATTAAATAGTGGATGGCATCAGTCTTGACCCAGTTCTGCTTTACAGAGTCTTGGGTTTAATTCTAGTAAGACTCAAGTGAGCTGGTAGTTCTTGGCTGTTGCAGCACATCAGTTCCTTCTCATTTTCACAGCTTTCCCATGCAGCTGTGTGAGATGCAGTGACTGTGTGGTTTCCAGCCTTTCTCCAGTCTCTAGTCCCGGTTTATCCTACCCCAGATCCTGTCTGAATAATGCCGTGCTTATCTCCCTGTGCAGGGAACCCTTGTGCAGGGTTGTGAGAGCTGCCCCATCTGCCCATCCATCCCAGGAGAAGCTGATCTGGACACAAGGATCAGTTGTGTGAGCTCCGTGGGCACAAGGAGCATCCTGGAGCAGCATAAGCTGGGAAATGCACGGGGACCCTTAGCCTCAGCCAGCACAATCAGAAGGATCAGGCAAAAAGCAAAGGGAAAAATTTAAGCAGAAAAGATGTATCTGAAAATCAGTGCTTTAAAAGTAAGATGAGATGTATGAATAGGAGGATGAAATCGATATAACCTAATAATTTATGTACACCTTCTAAACAGGAAAAAGCAGAGCCTATGAGGAACAGAGTGAAAATGCATAGAAGCAATAAATAAGAAAAAAGACATCAAATGAAAACCTTCATTGGCTGGAAAGTATATTTACAACTGCAGGGGAACAGATAAAAGCCCTCAAAATGCAAGGTGCCACTTAATTTCATCTGGTTTCACAGAGATCCACCAGTACCAACAACAGAATTCCTTTTTTTTTGTGTTTACCTCTGTCTTCAGGTAGGAAAGGTAACCATAACAGAAATAGTCCAGCGCATAACTGTGTAATTTTTGTAAAGCAAATCTACCATTTGAACACTTTTTAGTAGCTCCCTCTCAGAATGTTAATTCTCCTTCCTGTCAAACCACTGAACTCGTAAGAGGAGCTCTGCCATCTCTAATCAAAGTCATATCTCTTTTCTTGAGGTGGTTGCTCTTGCCTGTCATCTAGTTCTTCTTACGAATTGTAAATCATCTTGCTTATCAGAAGACAAACTCTTTGTGCCTTCTAACTATGCCCTCTTGGATATCCATTCAAGTGCATTATGTATGAGGAAGAGTTTCATTTGTCATTCCTTGTTTCCCTCATTGTAAATGTTGTACTGTTTCACACTTCATTTCAAATGGAAAGCAAGAAGATACCATGGGAGTTACTTATCCAAGCAGTTACTACCTGAATAATTTCTGAAATCCTTGAGTCTTATTGTATTAATTGTGAAGATTTTTCCATATTGTTGAATTTATTGCTTTTCCTGTTAATGAGCATACAATGTGTAGCTCTGGATGCTTCCCTTTCAGTTTAATCTCCAGGTAAGTCAGTTTGCTAAAATACCTGGTAGTAACATTCCTTTCAAATTCTTGAAATTACTGGACTTATGCCTATCAGCCAACATTAAAGATAAACACACAGGCATTTATTGATAGCCCGCTGTATGTAAAGGAGAGAAAGTGGTATCTGTGTGGTCTGGTACATAAACATAATATTTGCCTTTGTGCGCTTCTGTGAGTGATTGAGAAGTTACAGCATCAGGATGTGCAGGCGTAGTGGTGCCTGCCCCATCAGTTCTAATGAGTATAGCGGAGGAGTGACAGTGGCTTGTGCACAGGAGGGGTGAGACTGGCTGTCCTGATCCATCCCTACATTAATTAACACAAGTGATGCTGCTTCATTTTTTCAATTCAAAGCACATCTGCGCATTTTGATAGAAGTCTTGAATGAAATTACTGCTATGAATATCAAGATCATTGATTTGAAGGAATCTTTGTAAACAGAAGCAAAGCCTTGTGCAGTATCTGTGAGTACAACAGTTCTTGGTCTGTTTCTTCCTGATGTTCTAAAACCTGTCTGACTCAATTTAATGGAGTAGTCTTTAGTTAATCTATCCATTAAAATTATTGAGGAAAAGTTGCATAAAAATTGTCCTTTCAGTAATAGGTCTGTGGCTTCTGATGTGGTTTAATTTTCCTGGGTCTGACATATGGAGAATTAAAATAGAATGAAATTTTTTAAAGCTGTCAGT
Source organism: Pezoporus occidentalis (assembly GCF_034315485.1). Classification (NCBI taxonomy): domain Eukaryota; kingdom Metazoa; phylum Chordata; class Aves; order Psittaciformes; family Psittacidae; genus Pezoporus; species Pezoporus occidentalis. Next base: position 779,668 of record NW_026913006.1, read on the forward strand.
AATCACTGTTCTTATCAATCATTAGCCAGTGAGGCCGCATCTGTATGGGGTGACTTTGCCATGCCTTGCAGCAGCTCTTTTTTTTTCATTTCCTTTGTACTTTCACAAAGTAATGAAGTTATTAAGCTTCATCCCTCCGTCTCTGTTTGTGAAATTGATGTCCTCCCCACACATTTCCACTCATGATGAATTGAAAGCTGAAACAGGCAGAGCATTTTTCTTTACCTCGCACTTACGAGCATCTACGCTATTGCTAAATGGCATTTCTGGCTGGCCCCGTATCATTTAGTATCTCCATACTATGGCCCTTAAGAAGTGCTAATGTCTGTCATTGTTTTTCTATCTGCATGCCCCCAAACTCATCTTTAATCTCTTCTTCTTCTTTTGTTACAATGCTTCTTAACCAGACATCTGATAATCTTTGTTCTGAATTCATTCTCAAGATCATGCTCTTCTGCTAGGTGGGGGATCATAGTCTCTGACTCTGCACAATTATATATGCTGTCAGAGTCAAGAGCAGGTGCAGCACTTTCTTTAATCAACACTAATCTTTTTAGCAGTATTACCAGACAGTGGAGAATTTATTATTAGTATTCTTCTACTATGGTAGATCTAGCTAAATCATCCAAGAGAGCTTCCTCCTCGAAAGACCAGCAGCTTTCATACAATCCTTTCCTGAAACAGTGTCCCATGCTGCCTTGTGAGCCCTTCTTTTATGTTTCGAGAAACCTATTTCTCATGTCTCCCTCTGGTTGGTGTCATTCGTTTAGAGCTGGGACATGGTACGATGTAATCCTTTTTATAGCTTTTCTCTCACAAGAAACTCTGAAACAAAGTTATGTTCCCCATCTTGATTCTGTGATGAACGGAGTGCAACCCCTGTGACTTCCTGATGTGTGAAAAGCTAGATAGGAAACTTTCTCTGTATGGATTCCTAACACTCACCCTTTCACCACTGATTTTAATTCAGATAAAACCCAGGCTGAGACAGTGATGGGATAAACATTGCCATCAGCTGCTCTTCCAGAACAGTTCCCTTGTCACTATTCATCATTATTTTTGATCAAAACAGTCCAGTGATAATCTATCATCTCAGTTTTCAATGCTAAAATTACTAACCACAGGAACGTTGCTCCATGTTTCACACTGTATATCTCAGAAGTTACTTAGCTGGCAGAGAAGGGCTGTGTCAGGAAATAGAGTCCTGGGTGAGCTGTATGAAAACTGTGCCAGATACTTTCCTTGGCTTTATTACACCTGTGGTGAACTTGGCCAAGTGAGCTTGGCTTTGTGCAATTTCCAGTGATAAGTTTCAAGCTACTATCAGTTTTCCACTGAAATCAGTTGGTTCAGCAGGGTGTAGACATATCTGAGCCAAATCCAAACAAATGGCTTGGCTGGAGCCCCGTTTTGCTGTTTCAAAATACTAAGTAACCAACAGGAATCACAAGGAGGTAGGGGATTCACAATCCCCTAAAGCGTCACTGCCCATAATAGTGTTGTTACTCCTGCCAAAGTAACCTGCCCTTAGCTTAGCTTTCTCTCCTACCTAAGTTTGTACTTTGATCTCTCCTGCCTCGTACCAGTCTAGGTTGTTCTAAAACCTGATCTACCTCATGTAAAATTTCATGGCTCCCAGGTACAAACCCCTAACCTATTCTCCTGCTAATTCTTTTTTAATTATTCATTCTTATTAATTCAAAAGGCACTGCCTTGATGTGGTTTAGTCAGCCTTGTACTTTAGGAGCTTCATTTCCAGACCACCTTCCAGTTGGCATGCTATGCTATGGACATGACTAGAAGTAAGGCCTTTCTTTTAGCAACAAGAGGCTCATGTAGGGATCTCCTAGTACAGAGATTGAGTGAGTTTTAGACACCAGAGCTGTCAGGGTGTTGATTCTTGTACATGAATGGTGTACTCAATAGCTAGGGATCATTAGGCATACACAATCTAAAGTATAGATTTAGGCATTGAAAATATAGTTGGGAGAAGGAATAGGTAAGAAAAAACAGATATTAATTCAGAAGGTACTCTTTTTTAATGGAGACTTTCTATTTTTTTAATTGTTTTGTTTTTCTCAATATGTTTTCCTCTCTGAAGGAAAAACACTAACCCAAAAAATCCACATTCTCCTCTCTCTACTTTCTTTCACACTTTACAGCTCTTATTTAGTTCTTTCCCTGTTACAGTCTCACGCTTCTACACAGAGTGAAAATTATGTGCAGTCTGAATCATAATTCATGTAGCTTTACTGCCATGTCATGCACAGTGTTTTGTATCAGTGATTCACAAACTTTTTTGTTACCAAGGATTCCTCTGGCGTGTAACTAAGCTTCCCAGAGCCTTTGCATTCTCCACTTCTGTTCTCTCCTCTTGTCCTGCTGGTGCTACCTGGCTCTTCTGACCCACCTCAGAGCCTTCCACCCGATACAAATTCTAATATCCCCCTTTCTTCCATTCCCTCCTGCCCTCAGGTTCATTTATCATTATTTTCCCAGCCTGCTCAGAGTATCTTTTCCTCTTCTCAGAGTTTCAATGCTTTTCCCTTAAGAAGGAAATGAGGCTATGGGAACAGTACAGGAGATTTCCTGCTTCCATGGCTGGCCTTCTCCTTTTCCTGCACAGCTACATCTCCTGCCTTTTCCTCCCTAGGAAAACTGGATTCCTGCTGTCTGCAAGAGAGGCTGCTGGTTCAGAGGATAGGTGCTGTCACGGCTATCTCCTGGTGTCCAGCAGTTATGCTTGGGGCACTGCAAGTATTTTCTGTCACCTGTGAATGTGTCTCTGCCTCTTTGTCTGCAAGTATTTGACATTTAATATTTGCATATATGAAGTGTTTCAGCACCAGACTACTGTGGGCTGTTGCTGATCCTGTGTAATCCTTTGTTCCTAGCATGGTCCCTTTGGAAGTGTTATGATATCGTTCATGGCAAATAAATATTTATGTCTCTGAATCTAATTATGGTGTCATTCTATGGACCTAATCCTGAAATGTTCAGTTTGCCCATTTTCAGACAAAATTTGCACTAAAGTTAACGGCTCAAGATTTTTTGTTACTGTTATAATGTCATTGAAAAAGAGAAAAAGCTTTTCAGAAGCATTCATTTTTCCATAGTGCTGTGTGTTTCTTAGATGAGGAGAATCAACTGGAAAACAAATATAACTGAGAAGATGTTTAGGCATTGCACAGTGAAGAGAAATGTTTTTATATAAGTGTTTGATATGACAAGTTAGAAATACTTTTCACTTCTTTTAAATTGGCATCTTCCATTCCCAGGGGCTTTGTCTGGGGTTTAAAGAGCAGAAAAAAGAATATTGTCCCCGGAAAAAGCTATCCTGTGTAATTTGTTTCTTCTTTGCTTGCAATCAATCATTTTTTCAGTGAGGCTGATCCTACGTGCTGCTCCTTGGTTGCAGGATTCTTGTTATGCTATGATACTCATGGCTGTAGCTCACCACAATATGATCATCTAGTTTGCTAGATTTAGTCATCCGTAGCTGGTTTCTTGAACATGGTATTTTGATTTGGTTTAATGCGAATAAGTGTGCTCTTCCCTTCCTTCATTGTTAAATGCTTTTCAGGAAGTATTCCTGCCTTGTCTCTGGCTTTAACAGCATACTGCATTGTGTAAGGATTGGAATCACACTGCAGACCCTCATGGAGCTCCCTTGAATTGATCCTTCTATAAGCAGACTAGTTAGGGAGATGCACAAAGCTTAATCTGGGGAGCACCAGGCAACAATTTTTCTGCCTATTTAAGCCACCATTTAGAGATTCATATTTACTAACTCTTTTGGTCTCACGCCTGGAACAACAGACATTCATTTCAAACTGAGAGTCCAGTGTTGATTTCGAAGAGCAAATGTTAATCATTTGAAGTTGATACTTTTACTAAGAAGCTTTCTGTTCTTGAGATTCTTTTTGTTGTATAAAAAGGATTTTTCTCATTCTAGCCAAAGCAAGAGAAAATTAGCACAAGCTATTTGTGTAGGTCAATGAGAATATTAACCTGGCAATGGAGACATGCCACATCATGGAATCACAGAATCATAGAATAGTTAGGGTTGGAAAGGACCTTAAGATTACCTAGTTCCAAACCCCCTGCAGAATCCCAGACTGGTTTGGGTTGTAAGGAACCTTAAAGCTCCTCCTCCCTAAAGATGGGCAGGGACACCTTCCGCTAGGCCAGGTTGCTCCAAGCCCCATTCAACCTGGCCTTGAGCACTGCCAGGGATGGGGCAGCCACAGCTTCTCTGGGCAACCTGTGCCAGCGCTTCACTACCCTCACAGGGAAGAATTTCTTCCTAACATCTAAGATCACCTAAGATAACCAGAAATGGTTGGTTAGAGCTATTGCTTGTGAATATCTCCTGCCCCATGGAATCTCGCCATTAAAACTGTTTTGTTCTATAGACTTGTTGGCAACATAGTCAAGCTTAAGGAAACTGACTGTAATCCTCCTGTTTGGGCATTCATCTGGCATATTGGAAAACCAACTGTGTGTTCCAGCCCCACAGGCATAAAGCTTTCTGTTAGACAGAAGTGAATTATGAATGACTTACAGAAAATTACAATAGCATATGTAACAAAGAGATAGCATATGTAACACAGAGAGGGTTAAGTACAATTACAGCAACAGCAAAGTGTAAATGGGTAGAAAATCAGTGGGACAAGCGCTCCTCCTGCTGACTAACCTTGGTGTGCTGGGAGAAACAGATTCCAGGCTTCCCTTAAATTGTAGAATCTGAATATTTGCCTGGCACAGTCTTTTGCCAAAGCACAGGATGTAGCACAGATGTGGGGTTAATGATCAATTCATATTAAGCCTGGAATGAACTCTAGAATTCAGCAGTTCAGATCTGATATGCCCCCAAATGCTCACAGACTGAACAAAACCCCTTTGCTTCCTTCACATGGTAATTTTTCAGGTTCTCAGTGGTTACAAGTTGGAATTGTAGGTTTGCCACAACTATACTTTTGCTGGGGTATAGGAGGTAGAAAATGACTACATGAGGCTAGGGTATTTCTGGAGCCACAGCAGAGAGGTGTCTTAGTGAAGTTCTCAATCTAAGAGTATGTTTAGCTGCTGCCCATCCAGCAGAGGCTTCCTCTGTAGTTGAAACACCCCAGACTTTTGGAAGCCTTTTTTTAAGGACATATTTTAAGACCTTTTAAAAAATGTTCAGCTTTTAGTTTAAGCTTCAGGTAAGTTGACTTCAACCATCTCTGGATACATTATGTCCCTCTACAACCTCCTGTTTCTTGGTGTAACAGGAATATTCACCAACCCTTTCTTTGGAAAGTGAAAGCCATTTTGACAGCACCAAAATCACTTGACTTTGGCCTGAATCTAAAATGAGGGACTTGGAGGTTATAGCAATTGGCAAATGCTGCTGGTGATGTAATAATGTAAACTTGATGTAATCCTGCTTTTCTGAAAGTTCTGATTATTGGCATAGTAGAGGAAGCTGGTGTCTTTGTGCATAGTTCTGTAAATGCTCCACTGTCTGGGCGAATTCATTAAACATAGTATTTCCTGTCTCCACTTTCCTTAACTCTGTTTTTCTCCTAATCCCTCAGAAGAAATAGTTCCAGTTTTATCAGTGCTTAACCTTGTTTTGTTATTTGTTAGCTACCCTCTTGTTTTGTATTTTAACACCAAGAATACCTCTTTGACTGCATGACTGTGTGACTCTAATTCAGCCTGTATTTGTGTTTGCTAGAGCGCTTCTATTGTTTCAGCATCCTGCTTATACAAGAATGTTTCACAGATTCTTTATATTTATGCTGGAAGATAGTTGTTCAAGAGCTTTAAATGGTAGAAATGTTCCTCCCCCATCTTTCCTTCTTTGCCCACCTCACAGCCCCTCTAACAGATTAATGAAGTGGTTCTGTGAATATCAGGCATAGAAGTTGCAGGGATCAGCCCTGGTGCTTCTTCCCCACAGCAGTTCAGCTCTGTAGAGTAACCTTTGCTTACTGGGGGAGAGAGAACTGTGTGCACTATAGGGCTCCAGGTTCTGTCACAGTCCTAGTCAGACTCCTTTGTGTATCCAGCTCACATAGTTGCTATTCATTCTATAAATTAATCTGCTGTATTCTTCTAACAATGGAAACTAAATGTGTCATGGTAAAACCAAATCAGTGTCATTCGTGTCAGTCACCAGGGGTCTCTTGATCTCTTTCTAGCAAGGATTTGTTATTCAGACATTCGCCACAAGCTGTCAAATCTTCCAACTCAATAACAACTAATAAAGCAAGCACCCTTAGCAATTTCCCCAGGGAATCTTTTTAAATTGAACAGGGAGTAATAAATCTTGTAGTGTCAATAACGGTGAAAATGTTAATTTGGGTGAGTCTACTGCATGCCTCCTCCAGTGAAATTCCTAATGTTGTGCTGGGAAGATGGCTACTACCGCTGAATCCACTCTGTCGCTCTCTGCCTGCAGCGCCAGGGTCATCTGAGATAGGCTGTGTAACAAAACAGTGTTCTGGTGCTTTCTCGACCCTTTAAATCTCAGCTACTGATCTTAGTGATGCCCTGAAATGAAAGTTAGATGGCAGGGATGAATGTGCTGGTTAAGACTTTGTCAGGTGGCTGGTACAGTCCCTAGCACATAGCAGAAATGTGTCCATCTGCTACACATAGCATGAGTCTGATTTACATACCACACAAAGCCGGTTTTAATACCAGTATCAATAACATATTTTTCTTTATTATACAAACTGGGTAGAAAAGGGGTTTTATGGTGTAAATTCAGCCTATGAAGGGCATATCTGTGAATAAATTATACTAGATGTTCTTTTCATCCTTTTTAGCACAGATTTGTTTCACAGATGTCATTTTTGGTCATTAGACAATTCTTGTCTCCTGCTCTTATGAAAGGAGAACTGTAAGTACTGACATTAAACGTTCTGGAAATCTGTTCTGTTTTTTTATAAGTGGAAACAGGCGTGCCAGATCTCAAATCTTCCAGTGACTTGCATTTTTATTTTATTGTATTGTTTCTTAGGTAATTGATATCATCCTAAAGAACCCAATGAAGGGGCTATTTCTGAAGTCCCAATTAGATACTTACTCCATAAAATCATGCTTCTATTTTTCCATATTTAAATATATATATATCTGCATTGGAAACAAAATGGCAGCTTTAAGCATGACTACTAAAATTTATGACATGAGAGGAAAAGTGCTAAAAGTTTCTGATTACTAGATGTTAATGGACTCGGGTCAGGCACAAGAGTAACCTGGAGATGGTACAGTTAAGGACCTATGTGTCCACTTTCAGATTCTTATCTATATTTTTAAAAGCTATTTAATTTATTCCATCCTGTAAAATTTAGGAAGTTTCCCTTTTCTTAGCTGCTTGATCCACTTCAGGGTTTGTTTAAGCTCTTTGTGGTGGTATAGGCAAGTATGCAATTGGCATGCTAGGCAGGCAGGGAGACTTGATAGTCTATCCATCAGCTTTAATCAAGAGCCAGCCCTGCACTCGCTGGGCAGACCTGCCCTCAGTGTTCCATGGGAGCCCAATGCCCCTGCCATGTCCAGATCAGTGCACTTCTTTTCCTTTCCCTTTAGAAATGGCTTTTCCCCTTTATTAATGGCTTTAAACTGACGGAGGGGAGATTGAGATGAGATCTTAGGCAGAAGTTCTTCCCTGTGAGGGTGGTGAGGCGCTGGCACAGATTGCTCAGAGAAGCTGTGGCTGCCCCATCGCTGGCAGTGTTCAAGGCCAGGTTGGACAGGGCTTGGAGCAACCTGGTCGAGTGGAAGGTGTCCCTGCCTGTGGTAGGGGTTGGAACTGGATGAGCTTTAAGGTCCCTTCCAACCCAAACCAGTCTGGGATTCTATGATTGTATAAATGCAGAAAAGAAAGGAGACTTGACAGTTGTGAAGAAAGTTGAAGCAGGAGGACGTAGAAGTTGCCAGACAAACTTGGCAGGTGCCTGCAATTCATTCCATTCGTGGCTGTGCAGGTAAAGCAGGCATTGCTTAAAATCCTCTCCTCCCAGGCAAGAAATGGGAGGCAGAAAGCAGCGTCCATGTGCATAGATAGGCAGAGCTGGGATCTGACATGTCCCTCCCTAGTGGGGTGAAGGCCACTCTTTCTCACTGGCTGCCATGGTCAGCAGGGCACCCACTGGTGGCAGGCCAGGCATATGTGTGAGTGGCCCTGTGGGAATGGCAGAGCACACAGAGAAACACAGAACCATGCAGGTATCAGTGAAAATAGGTGCATTTCATACGCAGGCTGTCAGGGGTGGTGTGGGGCCACACCGCTGAGGTGCAGCCTGTGGCCTGCAGGACATGCACCGTCATAGAATCATAGAATCATAGAATAGTTAGGCTTGGAAAAGACCTTAAGACCACCTAGTTCCAACACCCCTGCCATGGGCAGAGACACCTCCCACTAAACCATGCCACCCAAGGCTCTGTCCAACCTGGGCTTGAACACCGCCAGGGATGGAGCATTCACAACCTCCCTGGGCAACCCATTCCAGTGCCTCACCATCCTAACAGGAAAGAATTTCTTCCTTATATCCAATCAAAACTTCCCCTGTTTAAGTTTTAACTCCTTATCCCATGTCCTGTCACTACAGTCCCTAATGAAAAGTCCATCCCCAGCATCCCTATAGGCCCCCTTCAGATACTGGAAGGCTGCTATGAGGTCTCCACGCAGCCTTCTCTTCTCCAGGCTGAACAGCCCCAACTTCTCAGCCTATCTTCATACGGGAGATGCTGGAGCCCCCTGATCATCCTTGTGGCCCTCCTCTGAACTTGTTCCAACAGTTCCATGTCCTTTTTATCTTGAGGACACCAGAACTGCACACAATACTCCAAGTGAGGTCTCACAAGAGCAGAGTAGAAGGGCAGGATCACCTCCTTCGACCTGCTGGTCACACTCCTTTTGATGCAGCCCAGGATATGGTTGGCTTTCTGGGCTGCAAGCGCACACTGAAGCCGGCTCATGTTCATTTTCTCATCAACGAACACCCCCAAGTCCTTCTCCGCAGGGCTGCTCTGAATCTCTTCTCTGCCCAACCTGTAGCTGTGCCTGGGGTTGCTCTGACCCAGCTGTAGGACCTTGCACTTGTCATAGTTAAACTTCATGAGGTTGGCATCAGCCCACCTCACAAGTGTGTCAAGGTCCCTCTGGATGGCATTCCTTCCCTCCAGGGTATCAACTGAATCACACAGCTTGGTGTTATTGGCAAACTTGCTGAGGGCACACTCAATCCCACTGTCCATGTCACTGACAAAGGTGTTGAACAAGACCAGTCCCAACACTGATCCCTCAGGGACACCACTCATTACTGGTCTCCAGCTGGACTTTGAGCCACTGACCACAACTCTTTGTGTGTGGCCATCCAGCCAGTTCTTTATCCACTGAGTGGTCCATCCATCAAATTGATGTCTCTCCAATTTAGAGTCAAGGATGTTGTGTGGGACAGTGTCGAATGCTTTGCACAAGTCCAGGTAGATGACATCAACTGCTCTACCCCTGTCCATCAGTTCTGTAGCCCCATCATAGAAGGCCACCAAATTGGTCAGGCAGGATTTCCCCTTAGTGAAGCCATGCTGGCTGTCACCAAGCACCTTGTTGTTTTTCATGTGCCTTAGCATGCCTTCCAGGAGAATCTGCTCCAACATTTTGCCAGGCACAGAGGTGAGACTGACTGGTCTGTAATTCCCCAGGTCATCCATTTCCCCCTTCTTGAAAATGGGGGTTATATTTCCCTTTTTCCAGTCATCGGGAACTTCACCTGACTGCCATGATTTCTCAAATAGGATGGCCAGTGGCTTAGCAACTTCATTCGCCAGCTCCTTCAGGACCCACGGATGGATCTCATCAGGACCCATGGACTTGTGCATGTTCAGGTTCTTAAGATGGTCTCAAACCAGATCCTCTCCTACAGTGAGCCTAGGATCTTCATTCTCAGAGTCCCTGCATCTGCCTTCCAAGACTTGGGTGGTTTGGTCAGAGCCTTTGCCAGTGAAGACCGAGGTGAAAAAGTCATTCAGAACCTCAGCCTTCTTCAAATCCAGGGTAGCCAGTTCTCCTGAGAGCTTCCTGAGGGGGCCCACATTGTCCCTAGTCTGTCTTTTACTCGCAGTGTACCTATAGAATCCTTTCCTGTTATCTTTCACATCCCTAGCCAAGTTTAATTCTAACTGGGCCTTAGCTTTCCTCACCTGGTCCCTGGCTTCCCAGACAACCTCCCTGTACTCTTCCCATGCCACCTGTCCTTGCTTCCACCTTTTATAAGCCTCTTTTTTCATTTGAATTTTCCTCAGGAGCTCCTTATCCACCCAAGGAGGTCTCCTGGCCCTCCTGCTGCACTTCCTTCTAGTTGGGATGCAACACTCCTGAGCTTGTAGCAGGTGATCCTTGAATATCAACCAACAGCCTTGGGCCCCTCTGCCCTGTAGGGCTGTATCCCATGGAACCTTCCGAAGCAGGTTCCTGAAGAAGCCGAAGTCTGCTCTCTTGAAGTCCAGGGCAGTGAGCTTGCTGCACACTCTTCTCACTGTCCTGAGGATCAAGACTCACCCATCTCATGATTGTGACAACCAAGACTGCCCTGGAGCATCACATTTCCAACCAGCCCTTCCCTGTTGGTGAACACAAGGTCAAGCATGGCACCTCTCCTTGTCAGCTCCTTTGTTACCTGCAGAAGGAAGTTGTCTTCCACACAATCGAGGAACCATGTCCTTCAGGCAAGTTGAGGTTGGGGCTGATGCGTGACATGGCTCATAAAGGGGCAGGCGTCAGGCTGAGGGTCCGTTTTAGGATTAATTGTCACTGCAGAGCTCTCACTTTGCAGGGTAAAACTAAACACTGCCTTTAGAATGCTTTGCAGGCCTGAGGTGGTCAATGATTCTGATGCCAACAGAAATCCTCTCACCTCACACATTCCTTGGGCTGAGAAATGGTTCCGGAGGGTGAATGCTAAGCAACATGGGCAGAGAGTGTTCTGTTTCCAGAAACAACCATGACAAACGGCAGAACCATTTGGTGCTGTTTGGTGGCTGTTCATTTATGTTTGTAACACAGAACCCCAGAGCCTGGGTGTGAAGTGAGGCTGCTGCTGCTCAGCACCGCATGATAGCAACACACCCAAGAGCAAGATGGTCTCTGCTGCAGGAGCCCACCTCCATATCCCTGGGTGAGGACCAGCTGCTCCAGAGAAGGTGCTGCAGGTGTGGCCTGGGTGCTTTGTCATCCATTTTGTGTTTAGGTGGCACTGGCAGCATTCTGTCTTTGCACAGTACCCCTCTGAGGTGCTGCCTTGTCGTTTACCTACCAGTGATCTACATCTTTCAGGATGGACAAGTTCTTCCGCTGTTCTATTGGGGTTTTCACGATAAGGAGTCACAAGGCTTGAAATTTTCAACTTCTTCTGTTGAAGTAATTATAAAAATAAGTAAAACACATTAAGGCTTCCTTTTCAAATACTTTATGACCAGCTATAGGAATGCAGCACTGGAGGAAACTCCCTACATTGTTGCTTCCAGATATCTGCTGTTGCAAGCAGGTTTGTTTTATCTTGTTTTTTAGAAAATAGTACTTACTGCTGCATGCTGGCAGTCATCTTCTTCTACAGGGGTAGCAAAATCAGAAAGAGGGAAAAAAGAATTCTAGAGCACTATTCTTGGCAAGAAAATTCCAAATGTGGCAAATGAGATGCTGGGTTTCTGCTCAGTTTCTCCATGTGTTGTTGTTACCTTTAAATGAAATCAGCATTGGTTGGGATTGCTTTTCATGAGAGGCTTTGTAGTGCAGTGCTCCATCTTTTGCACCCAGCGTTTTCACAGAAATGTCACCAACGATAAAATATCAGCAAAACCCTGTGAGAAAGAATGTCCCAATTCTCTGGTAGCATGCTGCTGCAGAAGACTTCCTATTTGTCTCCTTACCATGAAACCATCAGTTTGAAATCATCATCAATTTCTGTTTCCTCAACTTCCAGGCTTTCTTCCGAGACAGAAAAAATTTTCTGTGTACTTTCAAAAAGTGATTTTCTGCAACTGAAATAACTGTAAGTGACCCCTGTATCTCCTAATGTAGACCATGGCAAAGAATCAGGCAATAAAGGACAAATATTTGCTTTTATTGATTTTACTTATTCTATCTGTATTTCCTACATCAGTGCATGGAATCTTGTCCATACTTGATTGGTTTTTTAGACAATTATTTGCCCTCCATTTTAATCCTATCATCTGAGCATTTCCCAGTTGTCAAACTATCTTGACACCCATTTCCTCTTGCTTTTGGTTCTGCAGCAGAATTCTTTCAAAGCCTTGTTGGTTTACTTTTGAAAAATCCTGCTGTGCATTTCAGAAATATTTCTAATCTTCCTCAGGCTGTTTCATCACCAGCTGGGAATATGGCAACAACAAAGATTACAGGTTCTGATCAGACAGAGGAAGCACAGCAAGCACTTAATGTCAGAAAGGGCACAAGCATCACTAAATTCCAATACAACAGCAGCTCATTGATTAAATATACTACTGACAACCTTTTTTCTTTTATTTTTTTTCACATTTGCTCCCAGGATTTTTTGTTAGTAACATTTTTTTATTTATTTTTTTTTTACGACCCATTGCTGTGTACTTTTAGGCCAGAGTACCTTAGTGCTTTGTGTGTTGAGTTTGCAAACACTGAGTCCTAAGTTTCTATCTTCCACACTCAGGTCTGATTGCTGATATTAGTTTACCACAATGTATGTGGGACCATCAACAGGTTAGATGAGTGCAGTTGTGTTAGACAGGGTACCTAGCACCGTCTGGAAACAAAACGTGAATTCATAGAACCAGATTGGTTTCTGAGAGTCAAGATATTTATGTTATTGTTTCAAGTAGATCCTTAGTAATCTGCTGGATCCTTAAATGTTGTCGTCCTTTGGATTTTATTTTATTTTTTCAGAATAACAGATTGGTAGAGGCTTGGCACAGATGGAAATTCCAAAGTCTCTGAAATGACCCTTTCAGATTACAGAATTTAGAGGTGCAAAGCACTGTACAAAAATTAAAGTCTGTGCTCAAATGCGTAATCATCTGCTCCAAAACTCAGCAGGTTGCTGAATGTTAGAAAATGTCTGGGGATTTTGTTTTTTTTTTAAATATTTTTCTGATAGAAAATCCTTATGACAAATTTAGGCACTTAAGATACTTCTGGCTGCAAGGAAAAAGCAAAATTGAAAGGCAAGTCCCCAACAGCAGCTCCATGTTGAGACTGAGGAAGCAGCGAGTGGGACAACTGAAATTGCCTTTTGTTTTCTTTGCTAGCAAGAGGTGCAAAAGAGGTGGCAGGCATTGCCACCTTCCTCCTTTTCTGGCATCCCCTTCCTGTAGAAGTAAGTATTTAAAATATTTGCCCCTGTTCTAAATAGAAACATTTTCATAAAAAGCATTTGTATTTTCTGGTTTAGTTTTGATGATCTTTGAGAAGCCTGCTACAAACTGCCCACAGCTATGGGAGTGATCTTGCTCACATTGCAAGATGGGAAAAAAAAACTACCCTCATCCAGCTCCACAATGAACTAACTTCAGATCTGGATGCAAAAACAGACTCTGTAGGAAGGATTCGTGGTCTCTTTATTTGCTTGAATATCAGGAGAAAAATGTTTGCCGATAGCAATGATTTTTGCTCTTTAAAATATAAAATGCTTAATTCACATTAGTTATGTGCATGAGAACTGGGGAATTATGGTGTTGAGTCATTTATGTTTTTAGAAGATTTAAGCTTGTCAGTGCCTATCTCACTTCCAAAAAGGAATTTAAGTTCCTAAGTTATCAATGTGCTTATTAAATAGTACTAAAAATGGCTTTTCCAAGCACCCAGTGGCTTTGGATTGACAGCGTCTCCATGTTGCATCCATAGCTCTGAAAATCCTACAGAAAAGGGGAGTTTCATCCAAGTGAATCCCCTGCCTATCCTTTCCTCCAGAAAGTTCAGCTGAATTGGTTTTGATTAGATTATGTTTGTTTTTTGCCTTTTAAAAGTATTGCAGCATAATCTGCTAAGTATAACATTGGAGCATTGTGTACAGTCAAACCTCAGCTGCAGTTTTCTTCTAATGCATGTGTTTTCTAATGCAGATTTATGGCTGTCCTAAAATCTAATCTAGAAATACTCTGGGCAAATATGTGCTTTGTGCTTCTAAAAAAGTGTGAGACAAAGTCTTTCCAGGCATTTCAAACTCGGAAAAAGGAGACAGTAGGTCATGTGGGATCATTTTGTCACTGCTGTTCACATTATATTGAATTGGGAAAAACACTTGGTTCTGACAACCTGCAGTTAGAGGTTAAAATTAGCTTCTTGACTCAGGAGCTGGTGATTTACATGGCAAAAACATTATTGTCTTTATTATGTTTTGTTCTATAGAATAACGTGACCTATGTCCTTCTTTGGACAGCACAGAACTGAGACACTAAGCATAGATTCTCAAGGGGATTTCTGTACTATTTCTATATTACATGGTACTAACCCATGTAATTCCTAACTTTTCACATCCAGAGAGCCAGACGAGTTCACAACCCAGAGATAAGTTTATAAATTCTGTCAGTCACCCAGTCCTTGGATCTCATATTTACCTGGAAATGAATTTATATAAATCAGCAAGTAACAATGTCAAGAGAGCTAGGTGATGGGGAAAGGCCAGCAGAGGGAATGCCCAGATGTCAGTGCCTTTCAGAGCGCCCTGTCCCTCAGGGCCCTCCCCAGCTTCTCTCTGCTTTTAAGAAACAAATACTAATTTCCTCAATGACTTCATTTTGCTTTTATCCCATATGAATTCCAAAAATCTATCTCAAACTAATGACAAATATTTTTAATTTCTCTATGCAAAGGAGAAGAGCTTCATAAGGAAAGATTGAGAGCTGCTTGTCTTATGGTTTCCAGTGGCATACTGTCGTGTTGGTAGGGTTGATATGTCCAAGTTTTATAATGGCTTGAAGCTTTTTGATCTGGATTGTCTGGTACCTAAATAAATATCCTAATGACTTTATGGAGACTTCCTCTCCTCTCTTGCATCAGGTTGAACATGTCAGAACATATTGTTCAGGTCCTATCGGTGAGAAAGGAAGGGGAATGTCTGTATTATGAATCACAGGGGGGTTTAAGTGTGAAGTGTCCACAGACTTGTACTGGAATATGGAGATGGGAAAACAGAAATTCCAACCTCAGGGTGATCATTCACTGATGAAGTCTAAATGCAGCCCAACAGGCATATTTTTCTGGTTGGGAACTGCAGTGATAGAAGATGAAAGAAAACATCAGGACAAAAATCTTCACTTATTTCAGACACTATGAAAATAGAAAAAGTTTGGGGTTTTTTTTTCAGAAGCATCTTGCTAACTGCTACCTGAAGTTTGCTCTTGTTAAAATTACTGAAACCTGGCATTCTGTTTAGTCAGTGAAATGACATAGTAAAGTAATTTGCTTCTTCTTTCTTTGATTAGTTTTACTCACTGGTAGTTCATACTGTTAGTTTGGTGTTATTTAAGTCTGAACTGTATCTGAGTTACACCAGTTAAGGATTTGACTCAGAAACTTCAATTGAATTTACCCATCAGGTTGTCCAAAGAAGTGATAAATGCTCCATCCCTGGCAGAGTTCAATGCCAGGTTGGATGAAGTCTTGGGTGACATGGTCTAGTGTGAGGTGGCCCTGCCCATGGCAGGGGATTGGAACTAGAAGATGTTAAGGTCCTTTCCAACCCTAACTATTCTATGATTTTATGATTCTATGATCTTAATCCATTAAGTATAACTTAAATTCCATCTCATTGACATAAGGGATGGAAACCACACTCCATACCTGAGAACATTTCTTCTTTCCATATATACTTAGTTCCAGTTTTTAGTGTTGGTCAGTTGTCATTTTTTTTCAGCTAAACTGGAAAATATGGATCAGATTGGCAACCAACCCTCGCCTTTTGGGGATCCAGGGAGTCAAATTCAAGCGCTGACCTTTTTAAATAATGCCCTCTCTAATTCTGTGTTGAATGAACTGAAGGGAAAGGGCCATCCATGGGGTAGTACTGTAGATTGCTATGGTGGATATATGTTCTGTTCTGTCTGTGGTGATTCCTGTGGAATGCTATTAACAGCAAGAGATTACTCTGCGAAGTTTATGATGGTGGTCTTGCTGATACAAGCAGATACTTTCTATTACATTAATGTTCTATTTAAGTAACACATTGCCGGCCATAAACTTTGTATATCTTATTCCCTGTATGGGCTATATATGGGTCCTCTTGAGTACAGGTTTGTGGATTCATTTAGTACCTAATGCACTTTTAATGAAAGATATTTTTGGAATCTCTTTGTAAGGCTTGTGATGCAATGGCTTTTCGTAGTGCTTCATAGAAGAGGTATTTATAATTTTCAGAATAGTTATGAAAGTTTACTTCAGGTTTACTGAAACACTGCACTAGGCAGGGAAAAAAAGAAGAAAAAATGATAGTGAATTAGGTCAGGAAACCTCACATGCAGTCCAGTACATCCTCATGGCATTTCATCCTGCTCTTTCTGCTGACATAGATGAGCTCAGCTGGTGAGCTGTTTCTGCTGGAGACTGCAGATGCAGAGCTAGTCAAATATCCTTCCAGCTATGCCTCTCATCAAAACCTCTTTGACAAAATACCTAATCAAGGCCTCTGATTTTTCACAATTCCAGAAGAATGGAAGTAAGTGTGGGGAGAAGTCAGTTTTCCCACACACTAATGTTGAACAGGCTGCAAAAACATCTGTGTGACTGCCTCTATTGGGCTAACCAGGATGAAGATTCACTGCTTATGTTACAAATCCATGCTGCATTTCTGTTTTAGGAAATGTAATGGAAGTGGTGGTCAAGGGGAAATTCATCTGAGCAGAGCAGTCAAAAAGCAACGTGAGGAATTTACACGTGACTGAGAATCTAAACCGAAGCAGACAGACAGCTGTCAAACAGAAAGCTAATGGCTTGCTCTTCAAATGCAGACTGTAGTTAGGCTGGCTTGGAATATCAGACCAGACAGTGGGCCAAAATAAGTTAAACTGGAAAAACTTGTGTTAATAATTCTCTACTGCTTTATTAGGAAATTCTTCAAAGGTGGGTTTTAATATAATTAATGTACTGGTTCAGATTTGGTGGTAACAGATGGAAAGCAGCCTGTTTCTCAGTTGGTTTAACTCATGTGCTGCTGAAATGGGAGAGTGCAGTGCAGGAGTGAAATACTGTTTAGGAATACATGAGTTGAAACGGTCTCAGTATTATTAAATTGTGTAGTAGCTACTTAATTTGCAGTAGCTACTGCTGAACCCAGGACAAGTTGCCAGAAGTAGAACTGGAAAGAACTGACAAATATTAATGGGATACAATGTTTAAATTATTGTGCTTCAGGGCATATTCATCCTCAGCTTAAGCCAGAATTTTCCTATTGAGTTCAGAATTTTTAGTTAGAATTTCTCTTCCATCCCATTCTGTGTCAGGTAACTCATACTGACCACCACCAAGGACAGAGCATAAAGCTACCTGAACTGTTGGTTTGTTTTAGTAAATAATAGATTTTCCCTCTCCAACAGCAAATGTGTCCAAAGAGTGTTAAGTAAAATGTCAAAAAAAAAAAAAAAAAACAAGTGGAAAAAAAAATCAGGCAAAACTCTGTAGCAAGGAGCAGTTCTTCCTTTTCTGTGAGACAGATTTATCATGGAAAACCCTAATTTCTCTTTTTGGAGACCATGAGAGAGTAGGTAGGTGTTATTAAGATAAAATGTTTAACAGCTTCTTCCTCTATTACAATCCATCATAACTATCAACTGCAGGTGACAGTTCCTAATGACTATTGTTCCCAGTGAAATTTTGAATCAAGGGTTTACTTAACGTATTAACCAGTGAACCTGCACTTCAGACAGTACTTGCTTTGATGGACCACTCTTACTTAATAAGAAACCTAAAACACTGTACTGCACATGACATTTTATCCCCCCTTTTCAATTCTCTTTCCTTTGTGAGCTTAAACATGGCATGACCTCATGCTTTTCCTTCTGTGTGTCAGGATCTGGACACTGGCTCTTTGACTGCTGTTGGCTCTCAGAGAGTGGCTGCAACTGATTCTACTTAAGCAGGTTTCTTTTCACACTTATGCCAAAGTTCAGATTTACAGCCTTGTCCAGACACCAAGTTAAAGAAACAATGAATAACTTGGGTTTGACAGGCTTCATAGTCAAGGTGCAATAATTGAATAATCCTGTGATTAAGTCTCAAAAGGGATTCCACCTAATTAAGTGCCTTATGAACTGTAAAGACTGGACAAAATGCAGTAGAAGATGTCATTTTCCTTTAGAAGGAATAGAAGATAGTCTCATATAGTGGAGCATCTCCCTTATGAGGAAAGACTGAGGGAGCTGGGTCTCTATAGTTTGGAGAAGAGGAGACTGAGGGGTGACCTTATAAGTGTCTATAAATATATAAAGGGGGAGTGTCACGAGGATGGAGCCAGGCTCTACTCAGTGGCAAACAATGATAGGACAAGGGGTAATGGGTACAAACTGGAAC
Organism: Pezoporus occidentalis; assembly: GCF_034315485.1. Classification (NCBI taxonomy): domain Eukaryota; kingdom Metazoa; phylum Chordata; class Aves; order Psittaciformes; family Psittacidae; genus Pezoporus; species Pezoporus occidentalis. The sequence goes on from NW_026913006.1 coordinate 798,218, forward strand.
ACAAGAGGTTCCACTTAAACTTGAGAAGAAACTTCTTCTCAGTGAGGGTGACGGAACACTGGAACAGGCTGCCCAGGGAGGTTGTGGAGTCTCCTTCGCTGGAGACATTCAAAACCCGCCTGGACACATTCCTGTGTAACATTATCTAGGTGTTCCTGCTCCGGCAGGGGTATTGGACTAGATGATCTTTCGAGGTCCCTTCCAATCTCTAGCATACTGTGATACTGTGATACTGTGATCCTGCTGTTTCCTTTATATCTCATAGCCTGTAATTGCAAAAGAATTCTGTTCACCTTTCTTTCCATTCTTTTGGGGAGTTGAGACCCACATGCCCCATTTTCTTAGTTTAGGTGTCTGTGGTAAATGGGGTATATACGTAGGCACTGCTCCTTCAGCCATCCTGTTGAATCTGGATTGTTGCATAGAAATGAACTCAAGATTCATGGTCAAAGGGAGAACAACCATGGGGGGCATTACTGTGGGGATCTGTGACAGACCGCCTGATCAAGAAGACTCGGTGGATGAAGCATTCTATAGACAGGTAGGAACAGCCTCACGCTCACAGGCCCTTGTCCTCATGGGTGACTTCAACCACCCCGACATCTGTACGGCCCAGCACAAGCAATCCAGGAGGTTCCTCGATTGTGTAGAAGACAACTTCCTTCTGCAAGCAACAGAGGAGCCGACAAGGAGAGGTGCCGTGCTTGACCTCGTGCTCACCAACAGGGAGGGGCTGGTTGGAAATGTGACGCCTCAGGGCAGCCTTGGATGCAGCGATCATGAGATGGCCAATTTGACAGGTGGACCACTCAGTGGATACAGAACTGGCTGGATGGCCGCACGCAAAGAGTTGTGGTCAATGGCTCAATGTCCAGCTGGAGACCAGTAACGAGTGGTATCTCTCAGGGATCGGTGTTGGGACCGGTCTTGTTTAACATCTTTGTCGCTGACATGGACAGTGGGATTGAGTGTGCCCTCAGCAAGTTTGCCAATGACACCAAGCTGTGTGGTTCGGTTGGTACCCTGGAGGGAAGGAATGCCATCCAGAGGGACCTTGACACGCTTGTGAGGTGGGCTGATGCCAACCTGATGAAGTTTAACTATGACAAGTGCAAGGTCCTACACCTGGGTCAGAGCAATCCCAGGCACAGCTACAGATTGGGCAGAGAAGAGATTCAGAGCAGCCCTGTGGAGAAGTACTTGGGGGTGCTGGTCAATGAGAAAATGAACATGAGCCAGCTTCAGTGTGCACTTGCAGCCCAGAAAGCCAACCGTATTCTGGGCTGCATCAAAAGGAGTGTGACCAGCAGGTCAAAGGAGGTGATCCTGCCCCTCTACTCTGCTCTTGTGAGACCTCACCTGGAGTATTGTGTGCAGTTCTGGTGTCCTCAGCATAAAAAGGACATGGAACTGTTGGAGCAAGTCCAGAGGAGGCCATGAGGATGATCAGGGGACTGGAGCACCTCCCATATGAAGACAGGCTGAGAAAGTTGCTGCTGTTCAGCCTGGAGAAGGCTGCGTGGAGACCTCCTAGCAGCCTTCCAGTATCTGGAAAGATGTTGGGGATGGACTCTTCATTATGGACTGTAGTGGCAGAACAAAGGGTAATGGGTTAAAACGTAAATCCAACAGATTGGATATAAGGAAGAAGTTCTTTACCATAAGGGTGGTGAGGCACTGGAATGGGTTGCCCAAGGAAGCTGTGAATGCTCCATCCCTGGCGGTCTTCAAAGGTGGGCTGGACAGAGGCTTGGGTGAGATGGTTTAGTGTGAAGTGTCCCTGCCCATGGCAGGGGTGTTGGAACTAGATGATCTTAAGGTCCTTTCCAAGCCTAACTATTCTATGAGTCTATGATTCTATGATTTGCTGGGCCAGTAAGATAATAGGAGTATGCACACAGCTTCATGGGTAGGGCATGACATGATAGACAGCTCTAGTTCTGCTCCAAGATTTCATATTTTATTCAATTCTGTTTTGTCATCTCTTTCAACTGTGTTTTAAAAGGAAAAGATTAGTCCCTACTTAGCTATTTCAAAGACAGGTCACAGACCTCTTCTTTCAGGAAAGTACTAAAAGCTGCAGATTTGCAGTAGATAAAAGCATTTCCCTGCAAAATGTGCAGAAAAGAGTAGGTCAGGGTCACATTTTAAATGCATCCTTGTGCTTAGTGTTTCCTAAAGCAGCTGCTTTCACAAAGAGCGTCTTCCCCTGCCTTCCCCCATGGCACAGAATAAATCCTTGAAACACGTTTCTCAGGAGCATGAGGAGGCCCAAGGAAAGATCATAGTCTCTGCCTTTCCCTTTCTCCTCTCTTTCTCCTTTGTATACTCATGTGAAAGGTGCACACTAGATCAGCACTGTGGGCTGATCATTCTGGAGGAAGAAGGCATTTGAAGGACCCAAGGCTCCAGGGTGCCCTATCTTAGTGGCAGCATCTGGATGAGGTTGGTCAGTGTCTCCTGCTCCTCTGCTGGCTGTGTGCTGGCAGCACCAGCGCCACTGGCAGATGCCTGCTTGCCTGGTGAGGGAAAGTAGTAATGAAGCTGGACTGTGATAATTCTGTAAATTCATACAATTCACAATCAGGATATTTTCTCATATTTGGCCTAAACTTTTTCCCATTTCAACTGTGTACCTTTATTCTGCCAAGTTTTCTTTTGAGTACATGTAAATCCACTTATATATCAACAGTAATTTCACTGTTCACCCTTCCCATACTCTTTTCCTGAATCTGATGAAATGGAGGCATTTTGAGGTATTGTTTCCTACAGTTTGGTCAGCCCCAGTGCAGATTTCATGCTGATAACTCCCTTGGTCCCTCTTAGGACTTGCTGCTTGATTCAAGCCAGGCACTTGTTTTGCAACAGTCATATTTTATGCTTTTGAAACTGGGTCTGGCCCAGGTCTGAATTAGCAGTGACATATTCCCTGAACTCTCGGTTGTTAAGCAGAAGATCAACAACTCTTGGTTGGTGAGCACAAGATAAACAGCAGTTGCAGCATTTTTGGCTAGGAATCATGCCCTCAATGCTTATGCTTGATGTGCAGACATAGTCCCTAAGCTGCTTACACTCACGTCCATCTGCTGAGATGGCAAAGTGCCTTCTCACAAGTTGGTTGGACTCCTGCCTTGTGGGCAGAGGTGCCAGGCAATGATCAGCAGCCTGCATGACAATGCAAGCACCATTTCTTCTAAAAGAGCAGCTCCTTTAAGCAATTACTGTATTACAGGCTGCTACCATGGGCCTCTTAGAGCATGGTTCCACCTGCTGAAAATTGTGTGCCAGAAAAAGAACACATGAACCATAGTGGAGAGCAGCTCAACCAGTGCAGTAGAGTTTGTAGCTGCCAAGGAGACAGGTTGTGCTGCCGCAGGGGTATCAAAACTCATCAGGAGTTCTCAGGGTGTCAAAAAAAGATCTCAGCAGGTCAAAACTGCCTGGAGGCAAATCCAAACCAGACAGTACAATAGCCCCAAGTAGCAACTGAAGCAAAATAACAGCAACAGAGCCTGTGTGAGAACTTTCCTCACAGAACTGGTACCTAAGCAAGACAAAACAGGATAACTTTGTGTTGCCCTCTTCAAAGAAAAAGAGAAGACCCACCCTTATTCTCCCCACTGAATAAACGCCTGTGCTATGTGCTGCAAAGGCAAAGATACAGTAGGAAATGAAGGTAAAATTAATTTTTCATAGGCATAATTAGATAACCCTACAGCATGTTGTGACTCAACTTCTCAGTTTAGGGTACAGGAGCTGCATGACAGGAGAAGCAATTCTGTCACTTGGGGTTAAGCTAGACCCATTTCTCTTTTATCCTGAGATGTTGTTAGATTGCCACAAGCACTTGTTTTGGGAAGGAGTTCAGAAGCATCTTGTGACCCATTCCTACAGCCTCATGCTATCCAAAGGTTGAACCTACACAAAAGGAGCTAGGATTTACTTGACCAAAACTACTCTGGGGGAAATGAAGTTTCAACAACTTTTATTAGCATTGTTGCAGTTAGCTCATGTCAAAAATGGGAAGCTGTTGTAAAAAATATTTGAGTAGATTTTAAATCTGTTTAACTGTATGTTTCTCATTATTTTTAAACTGCATTGCAAAACATTTTAACCTGAACAGATTTGGGCCTGGCTAGTGATTTTTGGATTTCAGTTGTCTAGAAAGTTCATGAAGTGTTCCTCTGAGAGAGTCTGGAAACAGCATTTCATTTTTGTGTTCTTATACTGCAGAGAACTAAAGCTAAGTTGTGTCTGTATGGCTCAGCATTAGCCTGGAGGTAATTTTTAAATCTCCTCTGAGTTGCTGGAGTGGACAAAAGGACTTGTGAATGCCTCTGTGTGTTTCCAAGGAAGTACAATGAGCTGAAAGGCTGTTGCCAGTCTGCTCTGGTTCATATGCAGCTGTCACATTCTGTGTCAGGTCTCATTGCGGTCAGTGGGAATTCTGCTATTACCTTCATTAGAGTGAAGATTTGCTCTAAGCTGCAGCTGATAGTTTATGTAAGCCACTGGAGTTCTATTTTCCACCAGCTGAGCATTTTGAGTGCCAGATTAAGAGATTTTGGCAAAGACTGGTGAACAAAAGGCTGTTGATGCTTTATGATGGGAAAGTTTTGTGTTTGAGACAGGTAATAGTATGTCTGCGGATTTGTACTGTAGGGCTGAGTTCAGAAACTAGTCTCTTTGGGCTGAGTCATGATGAATGCCAGAGCCTTGGATCTTTGACACCTGCAGTTAACATCATCAATGGCAAAAAAAGCCTGTGAACATGTAGATAATGTCATTTAAACACAGACTGGCCTTTGTGTGACCTTTCCCTCTAACTGGAAAGAAATACGGAATGAGCTCCATAACAAAAGAATATTGAACACCAAGTAAATATCCCATCGCATTTCTTCTGCATGCTGTCCAAAAGGCTCTGGATTGATATTTCAGCATCATGTCATAGTTTCATTGACTGCAGAAACAGTTTATGTATTCATCAGGAAGCATCTTAGTCTGGATTGTTTCAGCTGCAGAGTAGAATTTACCCTACTCCTTGCACAGTTTTACAGTACATTAATCTAAAATTGCATGAGAAAAGCAATGTGAGTAATTACAACTTTACAGTGAAATGTAATCCAGCAGCTTTATTCTGCCCCTGGATCAATACGTGTAAGTCTCACTGACAGCAATATGATTTCTATGTGTACACTGAGGGATAAGATTTGGTTAATGATGTTTTCTTACAGAAGGTACATATTCCTGCAGGGTTTTTTGGCTGCCCATAGTAGTACAGCTGACACAGAAGCCATGTGCTGACCTCTTTGCCAGCCTTTCAGAAGTGATGTTGGTACATGAGAGTTATTGCTCATAGGACTAGCACTTACATGTCATATGACTTGGGTAGTTGAAAACAGAAGGAGATTATTGTACTCTGAAAAACCTGAATCTGATCCAAAAGATAACCTTGGAGAAGGTTCTGCAATCTATTTTTTTTTGTTTGGTTGGTTTTGTTTTTGTTTTTTTTTAGGTTAAAACCCAATGTAACTTTCATTGAAGGCAACAATACCAATTGCATTGCTCAAGGTGGGAAGAGTATCAGGCTTTGGCCTTTCTACTGGGAAACCACAGGTATAACTTAAGGCTGAGTGTTGCAATATGAGATTGTTATGATCTACTAGAATTTCAGAAAAACATAAAAACCATAACAGCAGCCCTTGTCAGATCCATCCAGTGCATCTTATCTCTGACAGTAGCCAGCAGTGGGTGTCCAGGGGAGGGTAGTAGACAGGGAAGATGCTGATACTTTGCGGGTGTTTCTCCGATAGTAAAGGAGAAACTCAGACTGACACAGAACAGAGTCAAAAGAGTGACTGTTTTCAGTCTCTCATCTCTTAGTTTGATTTTGAAATAGCAGAACATGACAGCTCCTTATTCCATTACCACTCGCAGCCAGTTCAGAGCCTGAGCCAGGGTGGGATTATGTGCAAGGTATCTCACCCCCCACTTTGTGTAAAGACTGTGCTGAAATGCTTTACAATTTAGGAGGAAACTGGATGTAGATTAAAAGGCCTTTTAAATCAACAAACAGAAACATTCCCAGGGTGCTGCAATCCTTTTCAAATACACCCAGCAATGAATTCCTCCAAAGTTCATATTTGTGTTTGTTCTATTGTGTGAAATTCTGATTTCATACAGTAATGAAATGCTGCAGTCCAGCATTTGCCCCTGGAGAAAAATATTTGCCATTAAAAAGAGTATTCATGAAGCTTTTACTTCCTCATGTTTTTAAGGCTCCCTTGCTAATGAATAAGCTCCATTAGTAGAAGAGTTAGTTCTTTTAAAATTAAAGATAATATCAAAACCTCTCTTGTTTGCTAGCTTCTCTGCAATTTATTTTTTACCATTAGGACTCCGAATGAGACAAACATAATGAGCCTTTTCTTGAGTCACAGAGCCTTTTAGCTCTAAGGAAAGCTGAAAGCATATAATGTGAGAAACTGATAGCTTCTCTGTGTCAGCAAGAGAAACAGAGAGGAGGGAGGAATGCAAAGGATGGTGTTTCAGCAGTGATGATTCTCATCCCTCAGTCCCTACTTCCCTCTGAGCTGAGCAAGTTGTTGAATTAAGCAAGTGCAGATCATCCCAGAATGGCACAGGGGAGAAACCAACAATACCTCTTGTTCTGTCTGTAGGACGCAGGTGGAATTTAGATGCCCAGATCTAGGAAGCGCTTTCCAGGACACTAGAAATACCTGCTTTCTGCAGGTACCATTCTCAAGGTTTTTGAACATCAGCATTAACACATTTGCAGAAGTCAAAGAGCGAGGTGGATGCCTGGAATGCTGCCTTGTCGTGCTGCGGCCCAAAAGCAAGGTGCAGAGGTTCCCCAGCTTTGCCTGCATCTCTTGAGTGTCAGGCAGAAGTGTCCTTCAGGTACAAGGCAGGCAGAAGTGTTCTTCAGATACAGGCTTACCTCAAGACTGATACACAATTTACTACTTTGCATCAGACAGGGAGCTGTGCTTTACCAGAGCTTTACGCTTGCTCGCAGTGTGGTTTCTGTTTTCTTTAGCTGTAGCTGGTGACTGGGCAGTTTAAAATACACAAACAGCTGGGGAAACAAAAAGCAAGCCTTGCAAAGATTTTCTTCCTTGCTGACTGACCTGTCTTCCAGTCTACAGCTCTTTCTGTCCTCTGGAGCTTTAATTTATGGCCTCACAGTAGTTTGTCTTCTACAGAAGGGATCAAGTACACTTTTTTCTTTCTTACTCTATTAGCCAGTGATTCTATACTCTGTGTGGCAGCGTGATATTGACTGAAGTCCCTTCTGTTGAAGTGCTAAGTGTACTCAGGTTTCTTGTCTCCTGGATAAGTGGTTTATGTTATTATTCATTAACTGAGGTCCAGCATCCTTTAAGTGTATTTTTTGATGAAGCTGACTTTATGAAAATCGTAATTTTAGGATTTGAATTACTTTGGATTCTGTGACTGAGGGTCTGTCTACATGAACAACTTAACTCAGGAGTCTGTTTTTAAAGCAAATATGTCAATAAGCTCTCTTTTTACCATGCTGTGTTTAATATCATGGGGTAATCTCTGAACACACAGACTGATACCTTTCCAATGGAATTGAAGTGGTAGGCATGTTCAAGAATTGCACCTAATATGCTGTAGTCATTCATGGATATTCAGGATAGAGTTCCTTTGAAATGAAACCCTTGAAACTTGTATAGTCTGGTGTCAGATCTCCAGCAAGAATTGTTCTGATCCACAGCTGTATTCCTGTTGTGTTGTACAACTTGTAAATGCAGACATAGCCTTATGCTGAGCTTTGGCCCTCCTCTCTCTACTGAAAAGACCTGGGGAGGAGGAAGGAAAGAAAATGAAACTTAGCAGCAAAATATGGAAATATGAACTTGATAGCGCTTAAGTGGAACAAAAAATGCTGCTGACCAAGAGAGGTAAAGACATGGCTCTGTGACCACCTCACACAATAAGGAGAAAAGAAAAGGAAAAAGAAATAGGAAAACTATTCCCTTTTTGCACTAAATGGATTATAAGTCCTATAAGAAATATATGGTTAAATGGAATGTTTTCAGTCCACTTCAAAAGGAGAGATGGTTAAAGCTGGTAAAACAGGTTTGCTAATGCAGCGTTCACAGCTGTGATTAGGGAAGAGGAAACATTCCACTCTCAAGGACTCTGATTCATGAGAAATCCTGATTGAATTCTGAGATAGGAAGTATCCTCCTGGTGACCCTCATAAGGCATAGCTGGAGTCAGCTGCAGTCATTGCAAATGCAGGATAGGAAATTAGCACTTAGCTTATATAAGTCAATAACTAAAGTGACACCAGCATACCCAAATATGCACCCTGCTGTACTAGTAAGACAAGAGTGTTCTGCATGAGCCATGTTTATAAGTGATTATAGATTTATGGCTTTTCTAACATTATTAAAGCAAATAAATTGAGGCAGAATAATGTTTCAAAAATACCCCGTTTAAATGTCATCAGAGATTTTTTTTTTTTCCCCCAGTTCAGAAGGAATGAATAAAAGCAGTGGGACTATGGAGCACGAAATGTGTGAGAGGTTTATGCTGTTGTTAGTGCAAGGATGCTTCTGGAAAAGCAGCTGTACTGGGCAACTGCTGTGCAATCTGGGAGACAGGTAAGTGACTTGGAATGCTTAAGGGAATGGCATTGTAGAACATGTTTCTAGTAGGTGTCCTTACTCTAGAGGCTATAGATAGGTTATGTGGAGATCTTCTGTGGTGCTGTTAGTTGTAGGCCCTGATAAAGTCAACACATAGAGAGCTGGTGCTAATATCTGAAGCGTGCTTTTTTGCTCAAGCTCAAGGATCAGTTTTCTGTCCCATTTGGAAGCCTGTGTGATTTACACGAGATACTGTAAGTGAGCCCTGGCTGTTTGGTATTTGTGCCAGGAAGGAGGAACCACATGTATTTACACTGGCTTTATTTTCTTAAAGCAGTCTGAAAAACACTGGAATTTTGATTCTTGGAAAAAGAAAGTTAGGATTCTGGTAATTAGAGTAGGATATCGAGCTACATCTTTTCATCTTTGCCACTTTTGTAAACTTGGCTTTATGGTTTTTCTCTGATCCTGTGTGTCTGTCATGCTTTCTTCTCAAACTTAAAGAGCTATTTTTTGTGAGATACAAATGAATGTGATGCTCATGCCATCAGAAAAGGAAATTATTCCTGTTTGTGAGCAGGTAGCAGTATGTAACAGTGTAGGGGAAGAAGAGGTGAAGACAGTTGAAGTATCAATTCGTTATGCTTGTAAAAATTAAAAATATAAGCAGCAGCAATGAAGTTGGACTAGAAGCCATCAACACAGCATCTTCACAGGGCAAGCTAATGAAACAGTTAAATTCTAATAAAGATTGCATACCAGACCACAAAATATAATCCCAATTGTCTACTGTCTGAAAAGACCAAGAATAATGGTATTATTCAAGAACATCTGTTAGAGGCTTAACAAGTCTTCATCCCTTTTAGTTACTCATGAAAGCCCCATAAAATCTTAGAGAGTTTCAGAAGAAACAACAAATCCTGTGCAAATTCAAGCAGGGAATGCTAGGATGCTGAAATTTATATCCTTAATGCAGCAGTTCCTGGTACAACAAGAAAAACTCACTGCTTTGGGTGTTTGGGTGGAGTAGTTCAGTTTTAGGTGAAACCTGCTTAACAACTGTAGTAAAAAAGCATTTTTAATGGGAGTTGTTATGAGCTGCAGGTGCTGTTCACTCAGTTATACTGTTGCGAAGCTTAACACATCTGTGCCCAACAAACTATGGCCATAGCAAAACACCATCTCTTAGTCTTCATTTGCACCTTCCAATCCACAGCTCTCATCTGAGCTGAATCTGAATCATCTGTGGTGTTTAGATTGGATGAGATCACCAGGTTCTCTGACTTTTGAGAGTGACAGACAACAACCTGAATTGCAGAAGCATTTTGTTTAGACAATATTGCAGATGTCTACATTTTAATTTTGTATGACAGCAGATTAACACAGGTAACAAGGTGATTTTTGCACTTTAACAATACTGGCCAGAAAAGAAAGTAATTCTGTATGTCCTCTGGTTGTGAAAGTGTAGACTGCTACCCAGTGAATTGAAAGTTCTGCTGGTTCAGGCTGCAAAATGAATTGTCCTCGTAAGTAGTTCTGGATGAGTGACAATTTACAATAGTAATAAATTCTGTCTTTGCTGCATACAAACCTGAAGAGAAATAATTTATTCTGAACAGAAGTGTTCAGGGAAGGCATTTTCTGGACCTTGGCTTGTACTTTGAGAAATCCAGGTTTTTCATCACATTAAGAAATAATTATGAGTCAATAATCTTGTCTCTGCATCTTATATTAGTTCAAAATAAGATAAATTTGAAGGAAACTGCAGTCACATGAGCTGCCTTCCTAAAGAGAAGTGTAAAAGAGGAAAGATGATTCCTTCCATTTTAAAGAAGCAGTAACTCTTCAAAGAGAAGTCTGGAGGTGCTCCATGGTGGTCTGTCCTATCCATGTCTAGTCCTTTCCTCCGTGCTGGGGGCCCAGAATACTTGCTGATCCTGCCCACTTACAGATTTGGAGTATTTCTAGTTTCAGTAATGTGGGTCCTAGTTCACTCCTAGTCCAAATTGCCTAAATTGTCTCTTGTTCCCAGAAAACAAACCCTCTGGGATGGAAGCGGGATGTTTTCAGTGTGGTTCATTTTAGGGTCTTCCTTCCTGAAGGTAGTATATGCAAGAGGGAACCAGTGTTGTCACTTCCTACCCTCTGCAGTCCCCAGCACTCTCCAGCATTTCTTCAGCCTATCTCTGTAAGCTTTTCTGTTGTCAGAGCATTTTACACTCCCTGTCATACCCACTGTGTGAAAGGACAACCCCAGACTGCTATATGAGGATCAGAGGTGGAGAATCCCACCTGCAAGCAGGGATCATTCAGGGTGCTGTGTTTTGACACTTCCAGTCTCCATGGATCATTTTACAGGTAGCCTGTGGCTGCTCATTCACTCATTCTGTTACGTTCTCAAGGGTATCTATGTGTGTCCTGTAACAAAGACATACAAATTGAGGGGGTTTTGAATACTGAGGGCATCTTCCCCAAAATTTGATGTGGAAGAGTTACTGCTACTTCCTATGGAGACTTCAACCATAGTGCCTTCTTTTGGGAGCCTTTCATATCTTTCTACATGAGCAAATCAAATTGCTGCCTTATTCAGTGTGATGCCAGCAGAAACTACCAGGGGCTGAATACCGGCAGTTAATTCTTACCTCTCTGAGATGAACATTGGGTAAAACAGTTTCTTAGAGGGCAAGTCGATCCTATCCATAGGTAAAAGCCAGTCTCCTCAGCCTGAGTTCCTAGTGCTGTGATGCATGGTAAAAATGCAGTTTAAATCTTTGAAGCATTAGTGTAATCAATCATTCAACCATACAAAGAATTGCCTCTTGTCTCAGAATGGGAAAAAATATCTATTCAGTTTGACAGCCACATAACTTGACAAAATTTCCACTTGGGCCAGATTGAAAATGGAGCAAGACCTTGTAGAAAGCATTCTGCCAGCAGCCCACAGTTTATGGTATGAAAAGTCCAGACTGAGCAGGTTTCCTAGCAAATGAAATTTGGCATGGAAGATGTACATCTCGGTCTTACTCTAGGTCATATAAAAGTTTATAGCATGATTCTAGCCAGATGCTCAGGTTAACAAATGGAGTTCTTCAGATTTATCTATCAAGTGTTTAAAGGACATGTCCCATACTGAATGGATTCCAGCACGCAAATCTTGATAAGAATGATAAGGGTTGCATGCAGAGAACTTGCAATGCTGTAGAGAGATGAAGACCATCAAATGATGAGTTAACTGCTATGTTATGGTTATCAAAAAATATCTGGAAGTCAAAGTCACTAGAAACTAACAGAAAATCACAGAGACCAGAGAGCTGTGTAGCCTCCTGCATTCAAAAAGCCTAATCCTACTTTTGGGTAAAAGTCCCAGGGTGCTTGCTGCAGCACAGGGATGTCAGGGCTACTGTCTTGGCCAAATCATTCCTATTAATGAATTCTTGCCTTTATCTTTTCTGAATATTGAATTCTCCATTTTCCTTACTGTGCAGTTGTCCATAAGTGTTTATTTACTATGTTTAACTGCTTGTTAAACAACAGGTAGTAATCCTGGTGATGGGTGAAAATATCTTTAATCCCTTAGTAAATTCATGTTATGCTGTAGAAGATTTTATTCTTTAATGAAGATGTTCCAGAAGAACAAATTCTATTATAACCTTTATCATCTTCTGCCTCCCTTTTAACTGCTGCATTTTAACACAATCTCTTGGAAATCTAAGGAAAAACTGTGTGTAACAGGTTCACTCTTGACCTCCCTGCTCATTATTCTTGCTTCCGTGTTGTAAAATATATGTGTTTATATGTACATGGAAAACAAACTAATTTTTGTAATCTTCCTTTCTGACTCATTGCCTCACATCAGCCTTGGCTGAGCTCTAGGAATAATGTATATTAGTTAGTTGTTGCATGTGAATCAGCAGGGAGAGTATATCCAGGTTTAGAGGTGTGCTGGAATAATGAATTTCTATTTCTTTGTCAACACAGTGGTAAGCTAAAAGGTATGGAGAAAGTCAAATTTAGATCATAGAGCAAAATTAATGTAGGTTCAGTTTGAAAAACTAAGTTATGTGAATTTTCCTTCAAGTGCCATAATTAATAGAAACTTACATCTATTTAGCAATTTTCATCCTGAAGCGCTGTCATGCAGCCACATGATACATGCAGGAATTATTATCCATATTTGGAATGAAGAGCTGGTTGAGGGCCCTCCTGGAGCTTAGAGAAGAGAAGATATTTTCATTCCATAATTTCAACCTAATAGAAAAGTCTGTGACATTTTTGACTTCTGTAGTCAAGCATTCCTTGACTAAAGGGAGTGCTTTTGAAAACCTGGTGCTTAATGGGGGCTCAGATCAGGAGGGTTTTGTTCATGTTGTTTGTTTTCTTATTTAGATAAGTCAGCAGGGGGAATCTCATCCAAATGTCAATGCACAATACAGACTTTTTTTATTGTGCAGAGAACAAAGGGCTGGGTAAATATTGTGATAAACATTCAGGCTTATGTTCCCATAAAAACTCAACTAATATTTAGCCCATGAGGTCAGATAAAATGGGCATGTATGAACTGTGTATCCTTCTGTGTGTTTTAGCGAACAAGACTGACAAACCTAACAGGAAAAAGAAGGGAAGAGAACAAAATGTACTATGGCAAAAAATCATATCAAGTGTTAAGTGCACAGAGCTGTTGTATTGCTGGAAACTTTAGTAGCACGTAAGACTCAACAATTAACTGTTGAGAGCCATAAGAACACAGGCCTAAAGGGACAACTATGTTATTGAGTCTCATTGTCTCCTTACGCGGCCAGCAGTGGATAAGAGTCTGGAAAGGTCTAGTTTCTCCTCCAGTTTTCCTTGTGTACAACAAGGAACAATATACTTGCCTTCACCTTAAACCAGTTAGATTTTCAGCAGGAGAGTGTAAGCCTGAAAATCAGGCACAGGAAGAGAAGACTGTAAGGAAAAAGAGACATTCTAGCTCCCTTGCTAAGGCTTAACAATGACATGGAACACGCGAGGTGAAATACTCAGATGACCCTCTTGATGGCACTGACATCTATTCATTGCTGGTGTCAGTGACAGTCTGTGAGGCTCTGTTTACTTTTGAAACAGATTTGGGCTTTTACCAAGACTGCAAAGCTGTTGTACAAACCTTTCCTCAGTGAAACAGCATCCTGGCAGCAATGCTGTGTATTCCACTTCTTTCAGATAGAATCATAAACCAGGCTCCCCCCCCAAAAAGCATACAAAAGAATATGTATTTTGTGACTTTTCAGGCTCTTTATATGTTCTCAGATAAAGATTTGCACAAGGAACACTTTTCTTGAGTGAAAACACAAGATATGTCAGAACAATTGCTGATTTCAAGGATTCACAAAGCTGTATGAGTACTCTGTTAGAAGGTGACAACATAGTCTTCCAGATCTCCTCTACCTTATTTTTCTTACATGACACCAGGAAAACATAAAGACAACTTCTACAGGAAAACACAAACAATTTCTAGGAGAATGATGAAATGGAACAAAAGTTTTTAATTTTATGGTGTCAAAAATCCTTGCCTTGACCTTGTCATCGTTGGAGTTTTAGGCTGCTGTTCTGTCACCTTGACATGGGCCTCCTCTGTGCTGATACTGTAACTAGTGAACTTCCAGTTCTCTCCAACCCTTTGATAAAGAAATGGCATTAGAAAGTTTCAGGATTATTTATATATTTTTCCCTCTGAAGCTTTGTGTTGGTGATTGTTGTGCTCTGGAAAAGACTTTCAGGTCATGCTGGGTAATCAACCAGCCATGAGCAGCTTGTGCAAAGCCCTGGCTATGAGAACATGTGTGTTAAGAGGGTTTGTGAGGAAGGAACTTTCTTTTGGGAATTGGGAAATTATGTTATCTGTGTGTATGGCATTAGTGAAATGACCTTTGGGCTGTTAAGTCCAGTTCTGTTGTCCAGCAGGATGCAAATTTTGCTTCAGTGAAACCCAAAACAGTGCAGACTATCACAGAGAACTTGAAAAGGTGGCTTGATCACGTCTGTGTTTTACATGGGGAAAGACTTCAGCTGATGGCAAGTGCAGCATACTCTAATGGCTGGAAGCTGGTGTCAGGCAAAACTCATGTAGAAATTATGCTTATATTTGTAAAAGAGTTTATATACTCATTAATAAACTCATTGTTTCTTGAGCTATTGTAAGCTCATTAAAAGCTATTGTGAGGCCTTATTGAAAGATTGGTGATTTTTCTAGTGATTTGTTCTCTTCAGTGAATTAGCAATCTTTTTGACAAAATACCCTTCTTCCTCACCTAGAAATGAGCATAAGGGACAGTCATACGTTACGTGTTATGCAAGAAACTCTGATTATTTGAGTGCTGTCCCTCTTCAAGTTGTCTGTCATTAAATTTACTATATCTGCAAGGACCCATCATAGGTGCGGGATGGTGTAATATCATAATATAGAATCAGTGCTTGTGCTGGCATTAAGGACAGGTGTGAAATCTTTGTGCATGAAATCACCACCTTCCTGTTGAAAGTGCAATGAAAATGCATTAGACCGCTGAATCACTGTCTGATTCTGTGTCTAAGAGCTCTTGAGTAAAAGTTGTCTTGTTATGTGCTCAGAGTACCTGGGGAAATTGGCACAGAATGTCACATATAGTATAAAGAGAAATAGACTGGAACATCAGACTATACTGTTTTAGGCCACAGAGTAATACTAACAGTAGGAACATGAGGAACAGAGCCCCAGGAACATGACTCCGAGTCATTCGGTCATCCCAGATTAAAACTTCAAGCCAGATAGATATGCATTTGTTGAATATGACGTTGTACTGGAAATGCATCTTTGCTGGAGAACAGATGAGAAATCAATGTACACTCTTCTACTTGCCTTGAGTTACACAGTGCCTTCTGAGGACCTGTGTTTCTGTGTCAATACAATGTTAGTTGCTTTGCTTTGGAAGAGAACTGCAAAAGATGGTGACCTGTATGATTTCATCTAAATATAGTGCAAATACGTATTTAAAATACAATGAAGAAGTGTAATAGCAAGTATTTTACCTTGCACACTTATAATTTTATTCTGTCAAGAAAGGTTTCATGTGTGTGGGTACAAGTGAGGAGGAATTTTGCTGGTACCATGGCAACAATCTGTCCTTATTTTATAGAGTGAAATCTTGTAGCTTTTTCATTGTAATAGAGTAATTTTGTGCCCCCCTTTTTTTTTTTTACATAAGAACAGCAGATTCTTGAGGCTGATTCTGCTCACCCCAATCTCTACCCTCTTTCTTAGCGAGCATTTCAGTTTTCTTCATGTACATCACATAAACCTGGACAGTTTGAAAGGCCTATTTAAAAGATAGACTTAAATGAAAAGTGTTCAGAAAAAAAAGCATTGAATTTCTTCGGCCTCATATACATGGATCTTGCTTTTTTTTGTCTTTCCACTTAAGCTAATTAATATATTAAACTATACAGAACAAAAGCAGAGGAGAGAGAAAGGCTAAACTTCGCTTGAGGTTGATGGAAGTCAGGGGTCAAGTACAAAGAGAACAACTTTATAGTGTGTGGTGTTCCTGTCATATAAAATATTCTGCTTATTTAATAGTTTATCTAGAAATAAGGAGTTAGTACTCGTAGCAAGAGCCCAAATTCCAGCTCCAAACAAGCTGGGATGAGCATACTATCTGGCAATAATACCAGCAACTTCAAAGGTCTGTGGGAATAAAATTCCAAATGGAAAATAAGCAGTGGTTTAATTGCTATTCCAGCTCTCTAAAAATGTCCCCACAATTCACTTTTGTCAGAGTATATATCTGAATTTCCCAATGCTAAAGGAATTGAGTAATAATTCGAAGTGGAAAATTAGAAATCTGGAAGAATTTACCCTTCCTTTCAATTATAGGTGTCATAGATAATGCTGTTATTTTTCTTTGTATTTATACACAACTGCCTATTCCTCAACAGAACTCCTAATTATTCCTGTTAAAATTGTTCCTACTTTTGTTAATTTACAGTTCTGCAGTCTGAATTTGAGTCATAAGGCAGGAAATGACTGTGCCCCTTTTGACAGGACTTGTAATATCTTCCTAATTCAGCTGCTGTATATGTGTAATATACTTGCTTCTATCCTTTCTTGGACTGAGTTTCTGAATGCATTGTTAGTTATAATTCCCAATATAATGAGCTGGTTCTCTACATTTACAGCACTTGGCGAGTTGCTGGTACAGAGAGAGGATTGGGTGGCTGGAAAAAGGTATTGTAGCTTTTGTAGGAGAGGCTTATCCAGTACTCATTTAGACTGTGTAAGTGAAAGGCTGATTTGACTCAGGGAGTTGTGTAAAGCTTAACATTTCTTAAAATATCCCCTTACTCTTGCCAGTAGATTTGAAGTGGGAAGGAATGAGCATAATATAGAGATCAGTCTGAAAAGTAAATATGGGGAGAATGGATGAAGCACAACAAACAGATGCTGAGAAACCAGCCAGCCTCATAAAATGTCCATAGTTTACCATGAATCCTGCCTGGTAAAAGGAAAAATAAATAAATTAAAAGAATACTGCCTCTGCAAATCATAAACTACATGCTTTTCTTTGGCTGAGTATCTTAAGTTTTGCTATGGATCATAACCCAATCCATCTGTACCTTGTGGCTGAGGGCAGGCATCTGTGTTTCAAAGCCACTGCAGTCCTGGGCAAAAGACTAGCATTTTCTTGAGACACCAGGAAGCTTTCCACTTGGAGAGTAACAAAAGTGTTTTATAAGCAGAGTTGAAAACCTTGCTCCAAAAGGATCATTATTATGGTGAAAGTCACCCATGTCTGATGGCCCACTGAAGTCCTAGTGTGAACCTTTAATGGGATTTAAGTTATTGCATGGGCCCTGTGAATGTTTCATTAAACATATTGAGCATCCACTGCATAAATACAACACTGAAGAAGGAACCAAAATAACTGAACTGAATGAAATAATGCATTCCCAGCTACTGTTCCTGGTCTTCAAGTGCAGCCTTATACAAATAAGATAATAGCCAGATATTGGCTTGAGGCCATTACTAATAATGTCTCTGTCAAAGAGGGTATCTGTAGCACATCAGGATGAAATATGGGCATTTTCATTTTCAAATACTAATTCCTTCCCATACGTTATTGAATTTAGGAAACAATGCTGTAAGTCAGCATCAAAACATCTGCGCAAATGATAATCCAGTGTTTTTCCATTTGATGATTACTCTATTTAGATCAAGACCTCTGCTTTCCAATTGCCCATGCCACTACACTAATCAATGGATTGAACACTTCCTGCTTAATAGTGTTTACAAATGTAATGATTATATATATTTATGCAATTCTTCTCCTGCCTGAGAATTAATTAGAATTAATTTGAGGGAAGAAACTGAGCAGGTTTTAGTTCTCTTGAATTGTGGTTTCTACCTGGAGTATATCCTGTAGCAGTAATTCACAAACAATGCCTGGAGTAAGGGCTGGGACATTGACTTTGTAGCCTCTCTCACTATTGACCTACCTGTGTTGCCTTATTTTGAGAAGCAGAACTTGTTTTGATTACTTCTTCATTTATAGTACTGATAATTTTCAGTTAATAAAGCTGTCAAAGAACAGATACATTGTTCTCAAAACTGGCATTAGCAATTAATTTTTGCTATCTTCAAGTGAAAATTGAGATGTTGCCTGATAGTTAGAGTTCTGTTCTGGGAATGATGATTGTACAGATCTCAGCTTCTCTGAAGATATTTATGTCAAGTTATTTAAGACAAATTTGTAAAATGTCTTCTGTTGCTGAGTACCTGACGAGACTTCCAGGATTAACAGATTTTGAGGATATTAAGAATAGCTGTCTATTTGTGATGGCTGTGTCAGCATGTGCTGCAGGCAGCAGCTCTGTGGAGCGGAGGAGCTGGTATCCATGTGTATAAATGTCAGGAAGTTTTACTTCGTCACAGTTTAATTCTGGGTCCCGTGAAAGGAATGCAGATAGGTGGTTTAATGTTGCTGAGTGTCTTCCTGGAGTAGATCTCTGGGTTGATTTCCACCTGCAGAAGGACTGATACATGCAGTCCAAGCCCACACTGCAGTAAATACGGATGTTTAACAGATTAAGATCAAACCTCATCTCCTGATGTACACTAAAATGCTAATGCAGAGGTGCCCTGTTCCATGTTTCTTGCCAATAAAAAGGGTATTAGTGCAGTACAGTGTAGTGCTAGCACAGAAAAAACAACTGCCTCTTCAGATTTAGTGGTAGAGGCTTTCATTTTGATGCTCAAGGCGTCTTATAACATCATTACCTTAGGCAACATAAGGTGATTGAGAATGGCAAAATGTATAAAACCAGGTAGCATATTCATCAGACTAAGTGGGAGAGTCAGAAAACAGGCACATTTTTTGACCTTGATCATGTCAGATTTAGAGCTGTAAGTATTCAGCGCTAGGGACCCAGGTTTTGGTAAGTACCATATACTGGTACCTTTCATTGTCTTAAAGTGGATCTGTTGGTGACAGTTATTGTTAAAATGTAGTGCAGAAGCACTTCAGATTGCATCCAAGACGTGAGGGAAGTATTTTGAAGACATGGGTCTAAACATCTTGAGACAGAAGTGTTTCCTACAAAAAACAACTTTTGTTGAGCAAACCACTGCAGTTTTGAGCAGCACCTTTCTGTCTGCAGAAAGCATGTGAGTAACTCCAAATTTTCTCTGATTCTTTTATTGTTAATAACAAATGACTGCATCACGCATGTATCAAATCACCATAGCTTAAATGAACAATGAATCTCA
Organism: Pezoporus occidentalis; assembly: GCF_034315485.1. Classification (NCBI taxonomy): domain Eukaryota; kingdom Metazoa; phylum Chordata; class Aves; order Psittaciformes; family Psittacidae; genus Pezoporus; species Pezoporus occidentalis. The sequence continues at coordinate 817,634 of NW_026913006.1, forward strand.
TGTAATACATCCTTCACCTCAAAGTAAACCTGCAAGCTTTTTAATTGGCAAATAATCACGTTTGCTCCAAGGTCATTTTTAATAAATATTTATGGTATGTAAGCGCACTGTACCAACCAGTCAATGAAAAACAAATGTGGTGCTGTATATATGTATAAAAAAAAAAGTAAAAAAGACAAAGCAGAGAGCACAAGACTAGTAATCCCGTTCAAGATCATTCAAAGAGATCACAAGTCTCAGTTTCTCAGTTTTCCTGTACGCTTGCAATTAGCACGGTCATGGCAAATGTGTAAGACTGAGTTGTGTCTCTGAATTGCCGTTAAGTGTAGAGGGGAAAAAATGGCCTATGAAGTAGAAACCACATAAGGAAAGAAACTGGGGGAGTGGAGGAGGGGAAGGAAGTTGCACGTGGATATAAAAGAGAATTTAGGAAGCCATGTCTGATAATGAGTTAAAAAAATTATATGTATGTGTGTATATATATAGTCTTAATAATGAAACAGAAGGCTACTGAGAAATCTGACTTGCTCACTTCCACTCACATTTAAATTAGGGTAAGAATGAGAAGTAGCAGGGGAAAACCTCTTGTCATTAATAAAACAATCTGCTAAGATAGGTAGGTGACTTAGAGAATATTCTTGCATTAATGTTATATGTCTGTTGTGCTCATTTTATACCTCCAGGGTTAAGATGAAAGAAGCTGAATAAGGAACTCTTTACATCTGCTTTGTGGTTTCTTGAGGTGAATACACTATGCATGGACAAATTAACTCTGTGACAAAAATATAGTTGGGATAGGGAAAAATTTGTAGTTGAAAACCTATAGTGCTAATTTACCCAAGGGTAAAAGCTTCCTTTAAACATTAGTTCTCTTTGAATGGTTGGTTGGTTTTGATCAATAGCTAAACATTGTCTATACCAGTAGAAGGTTTTAAATATCTTTCAGCTAGCTAAGTCCAGTCGAAGTTACAGTTGCTGTACTCTGAGCTTCCTTCAGGTTGTCTTAATCAGAAAGTTTTGGATTTGAATGTATTTCTATTTCAGTAATCACTGAAAATGTCAAAATAAGTCTACAATCCACAATATTTCTGTGGAACACTTCCAGTGTCCACAGTTCTTAATAGAAAATGTTATATTGTGTTTGCTGTGAAAAACTTAATAAACATATTGTTTGCCTTATGGTATAATTCTTAATACAGAGAAGCAGAAGGGGTGTAGACATTTATCCTGAATTGATCAGCCTCATATTTTTTAATTTTAGATTTCTATAATCTCTATTTGAATAATAGAAAAGATGTCTGAAAAAAAGAGCTTGCCTTTTGTCTACAGTAATTATTTAAATGATAGTATCACATTTTACATTATTCAGTATAGGGACACATGAAAAAGATACCACTTTGTCTTGCGAGCTTATACATTGGGATTTATTTCTGAGTTCAGGAACTGCTATTACATTATCAACTTCATGCATGCCATTCCTCATGAGAGAATATATAATACCTTTTATTGCTGTGAGACACTCAGAGTGCTCCAAAGTATGATGCATTGTGCCAAGTGTAGTATTTTTATTACTTAAAGTGAAGGAAATCTTATATCAAAAGGAAATCTCAACTGTCTCTTTGATGTTACTTTATATGGATATTCACAAATAGTTCAGTGCAAGGATGGAAATTAACCTAAGTAATGAGAAGACCTGGAAACCATCATCTGTGAGAACTCTGATTTTTATTTTTATTTTTTATAATTGCATTCTCAGTTTAATGTCTTTCTGTTCAGATAGTAACAACATATTACACTCAGGAAAATGCAGAATAAGGCCAGGAGACTTCTGTGGGGTTTTAATGACCACAGGCTCTGTTAAATTAAATAGGAGCATTCTGTGGAGCCAGTGGTAGATAAAAATCTAATGACTGTTGGCAATGTGCTCATATTGCTGATAGGAAATATGAACACAAAGATAAGATATAAAATCCTGAAGTTGATAGAATGCTGTGATCCTTGTGGGAAATTCTGATGTTACCTTTATTTATGATGGCTCTCTGATAGTTAATAGAGATAGTATCCTTTTTTTTAGTTGTTTTCATTAAATATTCTAGTAAGTAAGCCCAGTGGTATCAACAATCATGGAAACAGTTTTGGAATTACACAGAGCACATTAAAAGCTTGCTCAGAGCATTCTTGTGAAAAAAAATAAAAAAAAAATATTCCTAACATGATGTTCTGGTCAGAGAATGGGAGTCCCTGAATAAGTGATGTGATCTGTGAAGTAACAAATGACATAGCCTAGGCCAGCCAAGACATCTCATGAAATGTTGATGAATTCTGAGTTAAATGCAGAAAACAGCAGTCCTCATATAGACACATGGCAGAAATTTCTGTAACATTACAGACTCTCACATGTCCTGAAATTTTGCCTAAGTCTTCCGGGTCTGTACTTAGCCAGAGCATGTCATGTTTTATCAGAGAACCACTCCTTGTGGGAGTCTCACCTTCTTGCACCACAACTGACTTTGTTTCAATACCTTCTGAATTTGATCTTGCATTCTTTTGATTTTCCTTTCAGCAGTCTCAAAGCACAGTGCCAACCGTATTTAGTTCCATCTACCACCATGCTATGTTCTGTGCCTGATCAGACTTTAGCAACAGATGGTCTTTAGGAACAAATTTTCCATCCAATTTTTTCCCCAAAAGGCTCATTACCTTCCAGTTCTAATGCTGAAATGCTCAATGTGCCCATTCTTCAAGTCAGTGTAAGCCATTCCAAATTTTATTGTCCTCCTACTTTATATTGACTGTTCCTTTCTATAGGAGTCTCATTATCAAATGCAGTTGCCCTCGATGTCTGCTCCTTCCTTCTGATGGTAAACGGTTTCAGTTAATAATGTTATGTACAAATGTAGTGGCCAGTTGGTTGCAACCTTTATTTGTATTTTCCTTGGCCAATAATTAATCCATGTTCTTCATCACTAATGTACTTAACTAATGTCTCATTTAGCCATCTGTGGTTATTTGTCATTAATACTTTGTGATTATAGTTCTGTAAGTATAATTATTTCTCATTTATACCATACTAGCATGAAATATAACCTCTTTGTAGTTCCTGTCTGCTTATCTGTTTAGTATGCTAATGTTTTCAGTAATTTTGAATGCATGTTTACAGCTTCCCTGGTTAGTGCTTACTGTGGACATAAGGCTTGAAAGTCTGCAACGTCATCTCTTGGTTATCCAATGGTTGTATGGGTAGAAAGGGAAATGTAAGTGCAGGCTTTATAAATATACTGGTAAAATGATTAATATTAAAGACTGAGAGCTCTGGCTAAGAAGCTGTCTTTACTCAAAGAACATTCCTTTCTGACTAAAACCTGACAGTCTGATTGTTTCCAGCTCTCCACTCTAAGCTAAAATAGTTCTGGGTGTGCCACTGGTGTAAACCCATCAAAAGCCATCTCTCCATTTTGTTGTGTTATTTACTGTTTGATTCCTTGGCAGTTAGCAAGCTACTTGAGGAGTACATCCCTCCCAGGGATGGATACCTGGCTTCATTAACATTGACCAGATTGTTTTTCCTCACATCTTCCCTTTTTGTCTGAAACAGTATATACTCCTTGAGTTCCTCCAGTCACTTGGGAGAGAACAGGGGAGCAGCGGGGGAGATATTGTCCAAACCTTCTCTCATGACCATAGTTAAACCTTTTGTCTGACCTGTCCTAAATTGTACTTGCAGTATTATGCTCTTGGGATCCCCAGAATCTCCAACATGAGAAAATGGTGCTTTATGGTTTTACTATAGGAGCTCTGTTTCTATATAGTGCTAGCTGTATATCAGGGAAATTTTTGTAAGGTGTGTAGCTCATGTTGCTTCCTCACAGATTTTTTTTGTGTAAATGGTGATACCTACCAGATCTTCTAAGTATCTGAATGAGTAACAATTTTAGGGTACTGAATTGAGAGAGATGTTGAAATACATGGGAAAAGGAGCAGTTTAATTCCAAAATACAGAAATAGCCATAAGAATACTACTTAGGAAAAAAAAAAGGTACAAGAAGTTGTAGTGTTAAAGTTTTTCTAAGGCTCTGTCCATGCTTACATATCTTCTCAGTTACTGACATCAGTAAGAACAGTTCTTTTCTGACAATGTTAGCATTGATCCTAAAATTCTCCAGTCTTGTGGTTGTATGTTCTGCACTGATGCTGATTTTTTAATAACATTCTGTGTACAAATCTATCAGCAATTATCAGTTGAATACAATTTATCAATACTTGAAAATCCACTTGAATTGTATGGCTAGGTCAGGGATGTGCCATTGAATTGCACATCTTCATCTGATGAAATGCTCATCTTATTAACTACATTTATTCATCCAATCTATTTTCTTTACATTCTCAATATTTCTTGATATTTTTACATTAGCGCATTTCAAAGTGAGTTTAGCAGTTCGTCAGTTCCATGTTATATTCTGGATGGCTGTAGGACACTCACATGCGTAAAGCTTGCATTTTGGAAGAAGCATTCTTTTATTGCTTTAGCTTCAGTGGGTTGCAACAAGTTTCACTCCAGTTCTTTGAACAGTTTGGAAACTAAACTGAAAGCTGTTCTTTAAACTATGATCTCTCATGGTGAGGTAAAAGATGGTAAACTTGTGGAGTTGTGGTGTTTCCTCCAATTGCATTATTCAGCTGGTAGTAAACTCCAGGATGTCCAGTATAGAAAGTAAGCTGAGAGAGATTAGAAATGCAGCTATGAGAATAACATTTTGTTTTCTTATGCGAACTTGTAACATGCTGTGTTTAAGCAGGGAAGTCTTTGAGGATCAGCCCGCTGGACACCACTGATAAGGAACTGTGGAACATGTGATCACTTCAGGACTTCCTTCACCAATTTACTGTTATTTTGTTAGGTCTTAGTCTAACTGCCTGCAGCTGCCATTTCATCCAATGAATTTTGGAGCCTTTTCAGTGAGGGCTGCATATCAAGTTGCCATGTGTGGTGTCAGAATTGCCTTAAAAAAGTTTAACAGTGTTATATAGAAATTGTGATTGATAAGGAGAAATTGTTTAGTGAGGTATGCACATAAAAATTCAGTTTGCTTGTCTGGGAAAATGTGGAAGAAGGAAAAGATGATGACTTCTTGGAGTTTCATAATACCACCAAATTATATTTACATTGCTGGTAACAACAGAAGCCCTTATTGTGCAGGTGTAGGCTTAGCCTGTTTGGCCTTTCATACTGATGTTATGCCAGTCCAGGACTTCTCATGGTGTGTGTCATGTTTAACCCTCATACTTGAGTTGATATGATTTGGGCAAGTGCACCATAAATCACAGTAACTGTATCCTTCCTTTATGACCTTGTTTTGTTTAGAATATATTTTGTGTGACTGGAAGATGTCACAACTCTTAGTAATGGTACAGGACAATATTGCAGAGATCAAGGAAGCCATTTGCTTAGCATTTTTAAAAATCACATTGATTATTATATTGTATGGTTTCTGTAATCTAAATATGGATATTTGCCTGAGGAATGGAAACAAGCCTGGGAAGGAGGAGTTATTAGATATGTCAAAGTGCTTTCAAAACAGCCTTCAATGGATGGCAAATCTAAAAGTTGGTATCGTTCAGCAGAACATAGATGTTTCTTAAGCTCAGCAGAAACACTGAAAGCTGTTAGGCCTTTTTTTTCCTAATCACTTCCCCATGTATAATGGACTTGAATTGACACTGGGGAAGTGAAAGATGAATCGAATGCATTTTCTGCCTTTTTATCAAAGCAGTCCCTCAGCAAATCAAGAGTGGGTCTTCCTTGATTGACTTCCACTTGCAAGTTGCATCTTCAGACAATGAATTCATGCCAATAACATTTCATTGAATGCCAGTTTGAGAATAACTATGATATTCTGAAACAGGATTAGGGATTTTCTTTGGTTTCCCTTTTCTTTAACTTCACTGGAATACTGGAAAAGTGCCAAATCAAACAGCTGATAAAGAGCTGACAAAGTGATGAAATCACCGAAGTGATGAGTCACCATTTGCATCTCTTAAATCGACTCTTAACAATTGGTTGCTTGATTCCCTCTTCTAGAGGAAATACAGCATCAGAAGGATATAAAGTCAAGATGGAAATTTGGAGAAGATGTTTCTATTGAAATAAATGTGTTCTGTAGGAGGAGGTCGTGAGGACATGGATGATTTTCTTTCTGTGTAATAGCCTGAAAAATGTCACTATGCTTCATGTTAGCTGCAGATGAGCATGCCGTGTTGTCCTGCTTGCCTGTGATAGTAACACACAGCAGTTTTGAGAACATCTTACAGAATATGCCAGACTCTATTGACTTGATTTAAGAAGACTGGTAAAAAATAGCTAAGGTTCTGATATCCATTCTGAATGGTAGAGAGTAAACATACATAAAGCATTTAACTCAGGCTCTTGTGAATATTCACCACTTGGCAGTAGGTGCATGCTTGTATTTGGCTTGTGTCTGTGGACTTTTCCCAAACCGGAGTTTTAATCATTACATATACTTGAGATTTTCTGTCAGTCTTTAAAGTTGCTGGAGATTGATGTACTAGTTGCAACTAATAATACAAATTCCTGATAACACATTTTTTTATCATAGAATCATAGAATAGTTAGGGTTGGAAAGGACCTTAAGATCATCTAGTTACACCCCCCCTGCTGTGGGCAGGGACACCTCACGCTAAATCATATCACCCAAGGCCTCGTCCAACCTGGTCTTGAACACTGCCAGGGATGGAGCATTCACAACCTCCCTGGGCAACCCATTCCAGTGCCTCACCACCCTAACAGGAAAGAATTTCTTCCTTATATCCAATCAAAACTTCCCCTGTTTAAGTTTTAACCTGTTACCCCATGTCCTGTCACTACAGTCCATAATGAAAAGTCCCTCCCCAGTATCCCTATAGGTCCCCTTCAGATACTGGAAGGCTGCTATGAGGTCTCCACGCAGCCGTCTCTTCTCCAGGCTGAACAGCCCCAACTTCCTCAGCCTGTCTTCATACGGCAGGTGCTCCAGTCCCCTGATCATCCTCGTGGCCCTCCTCTGGACTTGTTCCATGTCCTTTTTATCTTGAGGACACCAGAACTGCACACAATACTCCAAGTGAGGTCTCACAAGAGCAGAGTAGAGGGGCAGGATCACCTCCTTCGACCTGCTGGTCACGCTCCTTTTGATGCAGCCCAGGATACGGTTGGCTTTCTGGGCTGCAAGAGCACACTGAAGCCGGCTCATGTTAAGTTTCTCATCACCAAACACCCCCAAGTCCTTCTCCGCTGGGCTGCTCTGAACCTCTTCTCTGCCCAACCTGTAGCTGTGCCTGGGATTGCTCCAACCCAGCTGTAGGACCTTGAACTTGGCATGGTTAAACTTCATGAGGTTGGCATCAGCCCACCTCACAAGTGTGTCAAGGTCCCTCTGGATGGCATTCCTTCCCTCCAGCCTGTCAGCTGAACCACACAGCTTGTTGTCATCGACAAACTTGCTGAGGGCACACTCAATCCCACTGTCCATGTCACTGACAGAGATGTTGAACAAGACCGGTCCCAACACCAATCCCTGAGGGACACCACTCGTTACTGGTCTCCAGCCAGACATTGAGCCACTGACCACAACTCTTTGTATGCGGCCATCCAGCCAGTTCTTTATCCACTGTGTGGTGCATCCATCAAATTGATGTCTCTCCAATTTAGAGACAAGGATGTCGTGTGGGACAGTGTCGAATGCTTTGCGCAAGTCCAGGTAGATGACATCAACTGCTCTACCCCTGTCCATCAGTTCTGTAGCCCCATCATAGAAGGCCACCAAATTGGTCAGGCAGGATTTCCCCTTAGTGAAGCCATGCTGGCTGTCACCAACCACCTTGTTGTTTTTCATGTGCCTTAGCATGCCTTCCAGGAGAAACTGCTCCAAGATTTTGCCAGGCACAGAGGTGAGACTGACTGGTCTGTAATTCCCCAGGTCATCCATTTTCCCCTTCTTGAAAATGGGGGTTACATTTCCCTTTTTCCAGTCATCGGGAACTTCACCTGACTGCCATGATTTTTCAAATATGATGGCCAGTGGCTTAGCAACTTCATTTGCCAGCTCCTTCAGGACTCGCAGATGGATTTCATCAGGACCCAGATTTTTAAGATGGTCTCGAACCAGATCCTCTCCTACAGTGAGCCTAGGGTCTCCATTCTCACAGTCCCTGCATCTGCCTTCCAAGACTTGGGTGGTGCGGTCAGAGCCTTTGCCAGTGAAGACCAAGGCAAAGAAGTCATTCAGAACCTCAGCCTTCTCCAAATCCTGTGTAGCCAGTTCTCCTGAGAGCTTCCTGAGGGGGCCTACATTGTCCCTAGTCTGTTTTTTATTTGCTATGTACCTGTAGAATCCCTTCCTGTTATCTTTAATACCTCTAGCTAATTTTAATTCTAACTGGGCCTTAGCTTTCCTCACCTGGTCCCTAGCTTCCCAGACAACATCCCTGTACTCTTCCCAGGCCACCTGTCCTTGCTTCCACTCATTATAAGCCTCTTTTTTCATTTGAATTTTCCTCAGGAGCTCCTTATCCACCTAAGGAGGTCTCCTGGCCCTCCTGCTGCACTTCCTTCTGGTTGGGATGCAACACTCCTGAGCTTGTAGCAGGTGATCCTTGAATATCAACCAACAGTCTTGGGCCCCCCTGCCCTCTAGGGCTGTATCCCATGGAACCTTCCGAAGCAGGTTCCTGAAGAAGCCGAAGTCTGCTCTCTTGAAGTCCAGGGCAGTGAGCTTGCTGCACGCTCTTCTCACTGTCCTGAGGATCTTGAACTCGACCATCTCATGGTCGCTGCATCCAAGGCTGCCCTGGAGCATCAACTTTCCAACAAGCCCTTCCCTGTTGGTGAGCACAACGTCAAGCACGGCACCTCTCCTTGTCGGCTCCTCTGTTACTTGCAGAAGGAAGTTGTCTTCTACACAATCGAGGAACCTCCTGGATTGCTTGTGCCGGGCCGTACCGTCCTTCCAACAGATGTCGGGGTGGTTGAAGTCCCCCATGATAACAAGGGCCTGTGAGCGTGAGGCTTTTCCTATCTGTCTATAGAGTGCTTCATCCGCAGGTTCTTCTTGATCAGGCGGTCTGTAACAGATCCCCACAGTAATGTCTCCCATAGCTATATTCCCTTTAACCCTGACCCACAAACCCTCTGACTGCTCACCTGTCCCCAGACAGAGTTCCATACTCTCCAGCCTATCCCTAACACAAAGGGCAACTCCCCCTCCCTGCTTGCCAGGCCTGTCTTTCCTAAAGAGCCTGTAACCTTCCATTCCAACACTCCAGTCATAGGAGCCACCCCGCCATGTTTCTGTGATGCCTATTATATCATACCCCCGTAGACGTGCACACATCTCTAATTCCTCTTGTTTGTTCCCCATGCTATGGGCGTTTGCATAGAGGCATCTGAGCCGAGCTCCAACTGAAGCCGGCTCATTGGCTGGAGCTGCTGGAATATCTCTACATTGCTCCAAGCATTTATTATAGGTTCTGGCAACTGACTGGGTGTGTTGGAACGGAATGATGCCCCCCTCCCTCAACACATCTAGTTTAAAGCCTCTTTGACCAGTCTGGCAAGCCTCCTACCAAAACTGCTCTTTCCCTTCTTTATCATCAGACCAGCTCCACCAGCCCCCACTAGACCTGGCCTACAAGCTTGGGTCCCGTCTTCAAGACACCCAAACCCCTGACTATGACACCACCCTTTTAACCAGTTATTAACCTGGCTAATCCTCCTAGCTTTTTTTAGGTCCTAGTTTTTTATCCCTCAAGTCAGTCTCTTCTAGTAGTTATATACTCTGACCCCTAAAGGATCTTATGACTCCTTTGATCCTTCATAATTCTGAATGTATAGCTCACAAGGAACAACATTCTCATGTTCACTGTATTCACACTTCTGTACTGGGCAAGTCCACACAGATACGTCTTCAAGCAGTATTGAAGCCAGCTTCTGGAGTTGAGCTGTCAGGTGAACCTCTGCAGTCAAGATTTAATAACGTGTCTTAAAGATCAAATCTCTGTGAAATAATCTAAAAGATAAGTAAAAAAAAAAAAAAAAGAAAAAAGAAAAAAGTCTTGGACACTGATGGCATTCTTGGACACTGATGGCATAGGTTTAGGGGGTTTGATGTTGGGCCATTTGTAAGCAGTTTAATTCCAGGTCATTGGCTTGGCTAACTTGTACCTCAGCAAAGCACAAGCAGGTGATGTAACTGCTCAGCACTGGAGGTCTTACTGTTTGCCAGGATTTGATGTCTAGTGTAGGCCCAGTTGGAAAGCAGAAGACTTTAATTAATGGGTACATGGGAAGGCCTGAGTTAGGTTTTGATTTCTCTAAATCTATAGATCAGAAAGCATCATAATTTCCATAGTAAGTCCGAGAAATTCTAAGCAAGTTTTAACAGTTTTGCTCATCTTTATCCATGTCAATTTTTGCAAGCAAATAGAATTTCAGGAAGGACAGACCTGACAATACTTATAAATAAGGTCAGAACAGGGGAACGTGCAAGCAAACCTATACTAACAATGCAAACAAGCATGCCAGATTTGCTGGTTCTTTCACAACTGAACTGCACTTTGATACTGCACACTATGTAAGGCTTTGAGAAACACTGATACATTTCAAAAGCTGCATTTACCCTTGGAGCAGCAATGCAATACCACAAAGCCTACTTTGTGTAACTTCCCCTGTAATTTAGACCCTAGGTGTACTTCATACCTTGACCACACTTCTAGAGCGCCCACCAGAGACCCTTAACAAATTTTCTTCTGATGTAAGATGCAACGTTCATCTTTTTCAAAGGAAGTAGCTCAGAGACGATTGTAAAATCAACCTTCCCGCTAGGTGGCAAAGAGAGACAGTGGTTTGCAATGTGTTTCTGCACATGGCAGAGGATGAAAAACAACCATCTACAGAGCCAGGTCTACAAAAATACCTTCTGTTTTACGGGCCCTTCAGAGTGATGCTGATTTTTAGTAAGTGTGGTTGTGAAAGATGGGAAGGAGCACATTGATTAAGGCACTCTAGACTAGGAAAAAAGCTATCTGCATGTAAGGAAAATTGTCTCATTTCAGTTTGTCCGTTTTAGTAACATAATTGAAAAATGTTGGCTCCTCCAAGTAATTTGTTACAAATTGTAATGCTCAGTGTGGAGAACCGTGGTGCTGTGGTCAGCTCAGCTGAATCACTGAAGCCATCAGCTTTTTTAAAAAAGTAATATTTTTAATGAATAAATTCTGCTGGCCACATGAGAGACTGTTGGACATAAGGACTCTCTCTACTGCAGTCATTGGAGTTATCAGAGAAATCTATTGTGGCAGGTAAAGCCATATATAATCTGCATTTACAGCCCACACCTCCTCACCTGCAAGGTATTTCCTTGACCTGCACGCTCATACCCCAGGAATGTGAAGTGGAAGCTTTCCTAATGAAAGCAATTCAAGATTATGGGGTCTTTTGTTCTTTTCTTTAGTGCTTTCATAACAACACTCAGTCGAGGTATCTATGGGTTGGATGAAAGGTGATTTTGACATAATATTTATTATAAAACAGCAGTTATATTGAGCAGTTCAAATGTGTGGTCAGCATTCTTCTTGTTGCACTGTCAAAATAAATTCTTTTCAGATTTCTACAGAATTGTAACTTTCCCTTGGAATTAAAAGAGTAAAAGCTTCATTTGTGCTATGTAAGCAAAGCATCTCATCTTGGTGGTGTTACAATCGTATGAATTTCTGTAAAACTCAGCTTGTGTTTCATGTTGTCTTCCTCTTTGAAATAGGTAATAGTGAAGCTGAAGAAACTTTATGGTAAGAAATGGGAGAAAACCTTACCTATGGTTTCTCTGTACTTTCTGTTATAAAATTCTTTTTCCTTATTTTGAAGGGCTCTAATATTGCAATGAATTATAATAGGAACTTGAAATTTGAAAGAGCCAAATAATCCTGAAACACAGCTAGTCTTTTGTTCATAAAACCCCATCTTTCTTAGCATATATTTTGAGGTAAAAAAAGTGTTTTTCACCCCATATATTTTAGAATATTAGGCTCGTGTTTATAAACTTACTACATAGAGAATGGGAAGAGAACATGGGAACAGATTATGGAGAAAACAAAACTAGTCTCAAAAGAAGACAATCTTTCCAGAGTAAAGAGGTCATGAAGTACCTTTAGAGGTACTTCTTGCTATCTATTGAGGGAATTTCTGTGGTAGGAAATTTAAAAGGTGTACGTGATGAGGATCTTGGAAAAACAAAGATGGAAGTACTTTTTCTAGGAAAATGGTTGATAGTTCAAGTGTAGGGAAGCACATAACAAGAATGGCAGATGGGGGGAAGAGGATTATGGAGATAAATAAGACAGACGATGGCAGTAAGACATGATAGCTGAGATGTTTAAGACACTAGGTCTACATATAACTTTTTAGATACATATGGGGAGTTTGATACTGGAGGTGTCAGAAAACATTGAAGACACTCAGACAAGTCAAGGTGAAGGGGTGGTTCAATGGGAATGGAAGAGCTGAATTTGAACAAAATAAGGAAAATAAGTAGCAAAGGTAAGAGGCTCCAGCATTTGAGGTACTAGGGGGTGAAGCTAGATTATAACATATGTCCATGGAAGAAGAGGATGAAACTGCTTTAAGGACTGTTAGAAACTTTTAGAAACTACTTTTAGAACGGAGGAAAAATAAAATGTTTACTTGATATAAACAATGCCCATGTGGGAAATAAAATTCAGGGACCACATTTTGCTGTGCCTAAAGAAGAAAATACCTGCTGAAGACCCTTCCATACATTATGCAGAATTAACAAAATGGCTTTAATCCTGTTGTGGCAAAGAAAATAGGATTTTGTATTGTTTTGTCTCAATTTTCTTGTTAGATAATGTTCTCTCAGCTTCCCACTGCTATTTAAGCATCCAACAGAAGTGAACTAATCAATGGGAAATTCTAAAATATCAAGAATAAAGCTTGTTTAAAAACTTATTGCTATGTGTAAAATATAAATGAATTGTTTGGTTGGTTTTTTTTTTTTTAGAGGAATGACTATAGAACACTATTAAAAATGTGTATCATCCAGCTGGATTCAGCAGGACTGGATTCAGCAGGTTTTTTCCATAAGTGTACCTTGAAGGAAAATTCTTTCCCAGAATATGGACGTATGAACTCTGGGAAATAACTTTTGTTTCTTTAAAGGCAAATTCTTTGCTTATTTTACTGGCTCTTTCACCTGCTTTCATGTGGCTTGGTCATCTCATTACTGACCACTTTGTTCAAATATCAGTCCAAGATGTGGAGGAAAACCAAGTTTCCCTGTAATGTTTCATAAGTAGAGAAACTGAAAATGCACGGTACAGTCTCTACACTTCTCTAATGAGGAGGTAATCTGAAAAAGTCCAGAAGAATGCTTAGAATCAGGGTTCTGGAATTTTAGATATGCTTTGAATGCCAATTTCTCCTCAATGCAGCAGCTCATTGGAGAACTCAGTATTCAGGCCAACAGGTCAACGTAACTGTATGCTGCTTTGTGGAACACATCTAGAGGATAAGTATGGTTCAAATTCTTGGCTTATAGAATCCCACCGGAATCAAATTAGAGTTTCACTTTACATTTCCCTTCAGATGAATTGAGCTGTGTTTTCAAGTAGACAGGCAAAGAGAACTTTTCCAGATTGCCAAAGGGTACTCAGGAAAGCTGAACATGAGCTTGAGGAAATAACGAGACATACGATGGTTCTTTTGACCTCAAATTTAGTTTTATCACTTGACTAGAACTGTAATTGACAGGGCCTCTTAAAAGCTACTAGAGTGATCTGAAACTTCTCTGAGAGTCCAGTTCCAGGTAACACATGGTACTGCAGACGTGCTGATAAATTACTGTTAAAAATCACTAAGTAGGACATTTTACAAAAAAACAATAAAATAATAAAAAATCACCCAAAAGCCTTGTTTCTAATTAATAAATGTGTGTCACTTATCTACACTAAGCTTAGGTGGCTGTAGAAGTCCCGTTGATCTCCACGGTACAAATTCTGAACACTGTTACAGGTCTTATATATATGCAATATTATACATATATTGATAAATAATAATGATGTGCTTTCACTTGCAAGAATAACTATATAAATGAATCTCTTAAAAGCTAACATTTCTCAGATGAGTTTTAGAAGAGCTAGGAAAATTGCTTTCTGGATTGTTAATATTGATTTTTCTATACATATTGGAAAAGCACAGACATTTCAAGGAGTAGAATCAAGCTGGACAGTTTGGTTTAGGTTAAAGGACAGCCATCTCACAGTGTGATCTCTGGCAAAAGAATTAGATTGATACAGGACTCTATTTCTAAAGACTTAAAGAACAGTAATACAGTTAATCACAAAGTTGGTAAGAAAAGCCTTTTTAGTCAGGCAGAAAACTCCAGGAAAAGCAAAAAGCTTAAAGTCAAGTGAGAATTTTGAGAATGTTATTCTTAATGGTGAGGATAATTGAAAATGGGAGCAGTTTACAGAGAGTTCTGTACTTTTTCATCACTGGGAAACAAGAGAAATCAAGACTGATTGTTTCTGAAAGAAAATGTTTTGTTCAAACCCAGCTGTTGGACTGTGAAGCTAGAATTAGCGTATGAAAATCACCTAGTGCTAACCAGGAGGATAGAGTACAGGTTTCAGTTAAAATGGGCTTTTCTGGCCTGAGAAGGCTGTAAAGTGTGAAAGTATTGTGGTACCTAACTGTGAACTCAGTGAACCAATCCCCTGTGTACTCTTGTATATACCTCTAGAAAGCACCAGTTTTGGCTTCAGCTTCACATTTAGTTTCATGACACATCTTTTGTGTTGGAGTAAGTTAAATGGTGAAAGTCTGTGTTCAAAGAGGAATGCTCAAAGTATGTGTGTGTGTGTGTGTGTGTGTGTGTATGTTAAGAAAAAAATAAAAAGCCTGGTGGTCTTTGACTTTTTATGTTTGATTTGCAGTGGGAATCCAACTTTTCATTATAGTTGGTACTAAACCAGTGGTGTTGCAGAGAGCTGAGCTGAATTGCATTCTGTCAAAAACTTCAATTTCAGATTTGGACTGCAAAATTATCATTTGTAGTGGTGCAAGAAGTACAATGAGCAGGGGCTGGCTTTCAGATCTTGGGTATTCTGTGTGCTAAAGATGACATTTAGAGAAATTATTTGTTTTTCAAGCCCATTGGATTTGATGTAAAGTCACTGGTGGTGGAGGACAAAACACGGAGCCCTTGGAACTAACTTCTGGCACAGTTTCTTACTTGAAACACATTTTAAAGCTCCAACTTGCCTTTGTTATAGGCTGTTGAAGCACTGCTGATGTTCAGATGATTCAAAGCTGTTTACTATCAGAACAATAGTCAAAGGTAAAAAGATGTCTGTGGCTCCAGCGCATGCTTGGACATTCTTCAGTCCTGGCAGTGCTGAGCAGCTCGATGCCTTCCTCATTCCTAAGCCTTTCTGGGTTTCACCAACCAGGCATTCTGGTGTCCACCTCAGCCAAAGGAAGCTCCCGATGAAATCTGTTGGAAAAGCTTTGCCCGGGAGGTGCAGAGCCAAGAGCATTCCTGCTGCATGTGGGACATAGAGGAGACCCAGTTTGATTCCGCTTTGCTGAGTGGGTTGTAGCCTGTATCTCCAGTCATCCCAAAGAGTGCTCTCCCTCATGCAGCACAGGAAGCTCTGGCTGCTTCTCGGCCTCAACTGTTTATACCTATTCCTGGCTTTTCTTCACTTATGAACTAACTAGAGCCAATTGACCTGCTTGGATTTAAGAAAGAGAAAGAAGGCTCACATGAATATATGTCCGTGAGTCCTAAAGCTGGTTTATGTCCTGCACAGCATTTGTTAACAATAAAATACAGGGCTGTGTTGTGCCCTGAGTGTGCATTATCACACTTTGCTCAAGACCCTAGTTTTGAAGTCCTCTCTGTTTCCACTCATGGTGTAGGGAGGATTAAACACTTTACTCTTTGCTCTGGATTCCAGTCAGTGAAAGGGCAATCGTGCTGACATGAATCCTGGTGTGAAGTTAGCACTTCAGCCTGTGCGTGCTGATTATCAGTTAAAAGCTGTGACCTGTCCTATAAATACCAGAGCAGACCATTCTGGGGTAAACATCATAAGATCCACATTGTAACCCAGCAGACCGTGACAGTTGCATATAAAACATTATAGTATATCATGCAAACATTTATGACTAAGTAGGTTAAAGCAGTAGACTACCATAATTATCATGTACTAAATAATTAGCATTAATTACTAAGAGGATTAATTAGTTTGCTTCTGAAGTACTTTGAAGATGCAAAGCAAAGAGTAACTGTCATGCACCATGACCTGTGTTCCCTTACAACTGAATAACCTGGTCTTAACATGTCATCATGTTTATACAAACTTGTGTTCCTTTAGGCTAGAATGTGGCAGCATTATTGACTGGATTCAGAAAGATTTTGTCACTGTGAAACCCATTCAGAAAAGTGTTCCTTCCTCCAGTCTAAATGACTGATCGCAGCTCTCTTGTAGGGAGAACCCAGACTCAGGGAATGCAGTTAAGATTCATCACGTGCAGGGAGTGAAACTCTTCCCTGTGCATTGATCTGTAATAGATTTTTATATGCATACTAGCAATAAGAATCTAATTACTACATACTGAGAGCACAATTCCCCCTAGAAAAATTAACTAGAACGAGTTCAAAGGTGCTGTTCAAGAACCTCTGTAGCACTTCGGCTTCACCAAAGCCCCATGTTCAAATTCCTGATTTTCTGAAGTACCAAATGCCAAGATCTCTTAAGGATCTTATTGGGAACAGTGGCTGGTTTTCAAAGCCTCTGATTCCAGGAGCCTTTGAGGCATGAGGGATGGAGACAGCTTTGCACAGGCTCTGAATTTATCTGGTATGAAACAGAAATGTGGGTATGTGAGAGATGTGTTGGCTTGTTAGCTGATCTTAGCAGGTAGGCAAGACTGCTCAGAACTAAAATAACTGCTTAATTGTGATTTTTGTTGTATTCCATATATCCAAGAAAGCATAATTATTTGCAATGCTGAGTTTTCTGAAAATTGAAAATAATCTGACTTGCCCCTTCCAGAAATGAAAAAAAAAAAAAAAGGAATTAAATCCCATTGTACCCGATGGCAAATTTACTGCATTAATATTAAAGGATGATTAATGGAGTTATAAATCTGTAAAACCAAGAAATTATAAGGAAAATTTTGTGATAAATCCATAACCAGCAGCACTGGCAGACAGCATTTTATCTGGATATTGCCACAGTCTTGATCAGTTCACTGTCAAGAGACAGAGGCCAACTGCAGTATATTCTCAGACATGAAGGGTCAGCAAGTGACCTTCAGTTCTTTTAAATATTTTTAGAGCAATTATGCTAATTCTTTTTCTTAAGCATCCAACCCCTTTATGACAATTTCATTTACCCTTACTGAAATTATGTCAAAGTTCACCTTCTGTATATTATCTGCAGACAAGTGATGAGCTATTCAGCGGGATCTGAAACCTCAGTGGAGAGGTTTAATCATCTGAATATGATGCTGGGATTATATTGCCTACAAACCTTAAATATTCCCTGTTTCCTTCAGGTTTTTTCATGAAGGAGGTAAAAAGCATGAGGGAAGATGCACTGTCTGTGGCAGCAAATACTAACACCAGTGTTTAACATAGCATGTTTCTAACTTCACTGAGTTATATATCAGTTGCAGCTGTATTTTTTTTCCAAGTGACAGCATACTGTTCCTTCAGTGGGAGTTCTGATTTTAGTTATGGACTTGTTATAACTCTAAGTAATTAAATATTTTTGTAACCCTTTGAAGTTCCACATGTGCTACCCAATGCAATTAGTAAGCCATAAAATTTTTCTTTGCTCTTTCCTAGTTTCAAGAAAGGCAGGTTATGTAATCTGTGAGTTTATAAAGACCATAGACTTAAATGATGAATCACATAAGATGATAAAAAATAAATGCTGGTTATCTGACATAGGGAGTGTGTGAGCAGTCACAGTATAAATTCTGTGTAGCTAAACTATGTGCCACCTACTTTAGAAATAATTAACACATTAGAATCATAGAACCATAGAATGGTTTGGGTTGGAAGTGACTTTTAAAGGTCAACCAGTCCAACCTACCTGCAGTGAGTAGAGACATCTTCAGCTAGATCGCGTTGCTTACATGAGCGGGCATCTGCTTTGGTTTGCAGTTTTCTCTTCAGCAGAAGCATTTGCAGTGCCCTTGTTTGAACCAGTTGTTAAAAGTGCAGCAGGTTGTGAAGAACTGACTCACTTGCATCTTTCTCCCCCTTTCTACTAGCATTCCTCAAGGATCAGCCCAGTTTAGCAGGAGTTTCTTTCTCCTTCTATTCAAACAGGCTTGGATGTGGAAGGTGTCCCACGTGAAGAGAAACAGGACAAAATCCCTGCCGGCAACTTGTTCTGGCATCTGCCTCATTTTCCCCTCTCTCTGAAATCCTCCCACAGCTAGGCTTGGGTAAATTCTGGCTTAGACCTGGAGGATACAGGAGTCCCCTTTTCATCCTGCTTCCTACCACTCCCCTTCTGCTCTGATTCAAATCTGAAAACTGCCAGATGATTTCTGAAGAGCAGCGGAGCTTCACTGTAAATGGTCAAGAGCCTTACCCTGAAAGAAGGGATCACAGCTGAAAGTCCTCACACATTCATTGTAGGTTCTCATGTGCTTGTTCTTGGAACATTTGCACCATTTTGTTTCAAATAATAGACACTTGTCAGGTTCTAAGGCCTCTGTTCCAGGGGCAGCATTTACAGAATTAGGCTTTCTCTAATTAACATGTTTGCTGCCAGTTTCTATAGTGAGATCTGGAACTGAATAAGGCTGAAGATGAATCTGTTCCATCCTCTTCAGAACAGGTGTTTCTGGCCAAGCCTGATTTGCTGTAGTGGGAATGAAAACTGGTCCTGCCTCTGGTCTGACAATACACTGAGTAAAATAACATAATCTGTCTTCAAGACCATGGGTTTGATGTCATCAATAAGCATTTCATTTGCTTTCAAAACAGGTAATAAGAAAACTGTTTCTAATATTAGCCAGTTCTCTGGTATCTGAAGCATTGCAGGTTTTTCAGCAAGGGTCATAACAAAAAAAAATGGTGGATGATGGTTTGCAGAGGCTGCCGCTGCTTCTGAAGGCAAGGATATGTAATGCTGCTGTGGAGGCAAGGATATGTATGTCTTATCTTTAAGTCACATAACTGCTCAATGTAAATCAGCATTACTGCCTCGTTCATCAGCATGATGGCTTTAATTGTGGAGCTGGAAGATTCATTTATAATGTCTGGAAAATGGCCCAATTTTCAGGAGGAGCATTTGGCTTAAATGATCAATGCAGTAATGAAGAAGTGATTGTCTGTAACCCTGGAATCTTATTCTGATCCAAGAGAAAACTCCAAAGAATATAGCCATGAATAGCAACTATTTTTATTTCTACAGGTTACTGGATTCATTAGGATTTTGATAGTATTTAAGCATTACATCACTGTACCTGCGATCAAGTTAATTAATACTAATTTTTGCGGCTTGAACAAACTAAAGGGCAGTACCTTCAATACTAAGCTATGTTAAGAGCTGGACAGGATTTACCTTCGTTCTTACCTAAAGTTTTACAAACCCAGAAGCTTTATTTTTAATTACTTAACTGTTATTGAATTGTCCCTTTTCCTTCTATGAATTCCCAACAGAAACAGGGCAAAATCTGGCCATGGATCAATAGTAAGACATACTATCTTTTCACAATGATTTGCAGTGACTTGGTCCTTCTGTCTGGTCCTGTCCCTAACTAGATCTCCAGAATGTATGTTTTGCTGTGATTAAAGCATACAAAAATAGCAGCTGTGTCCACAAATGTCAGGAGATAAATATATATATAAAATATATATATATTTTCTTCCTTTTCGAAAGCAGAACAGTTATCAGGATTCACCTAAAAGCCTCTTGGATATCACTGGTGTTTCTTTAGTCACCTTAGCCTACATTGTTGTCCTCCTTTAATCTAAGCACATCTGAAACCCCAGAATAGTGGAGAGAAACAAAACACATTTTCCACCATATATAATGGAGCAGAGAGAGGGAGGAAGAAAGAGTGAGATTGTTTGAGTAAAGAGCCATGAAACCTATCATAATCACAGATTGCACAACCTCCATTGCCTGTGAGGGTTCTTAAGATCCATTTTTATAAACAAATATTCTGAGCTTTCTACAAGTAGACTGGAAGTATTTTTCTGTTAGCAAGACTATTAGTGACTAGGGAGATGCAGGTAAAGTGTTTACCAAAGAATAAAATGTGTGTATCTGCAGCTAAGTCAATAGCAACCACCATCCCAGCCGCTAATAGGGTTGTCCTGAGCCTGCATTTCTCTAACCTTGCAGGAGGATCATGTAAGAGCTGTAGGGGGAGCTCATAGCAGCTTAACCTTCTGAATCTTGATCTCTTATGGGAGCACGGTCTACAGAGCTATCACCACTGGAACACTAGCTTCTCACAAAAACGAAGGTGTTTGAATGTAGACATTAGTCTTCACAACGTGATAGCTATTTCCAACAACAGAGGATGATGCTGAGAAGTGCTTTCTACAAATCTGAGTCAGGAGAGCCCTTTTCTTCCTTTCCTATGTTGTTCTGCACACCATGATGTTGCTCTGAATATTTTACTAGTACTGGGAAAAACATCCTAGCAGAACAGACTGGATTTACATCTACTGACTTGAGAACTGGCTGCAGTGACTTTGTCCTGGCAGATGGTCCTGTCCAAACTGAAACACGGAAGGCTCCCTCTGACCATCAGGAAACGCATTTTTACTGTGAGGGTGACCAAGCACTGGCTCAGGCTGTGTGGTGTTATGGATTGACCTACACTGGATGTTGGTTGCCCACCAAACCACTCTGTCAGTCCCCTCAAGCCAGACCCAATACACTTGGAGGTATTCAGAAGCCATCTGGACACAGTCCTGAGCAACTGGCTCTAGGTGACCTTGCTTGAACAGTCAAAGGGACCAGATGACCTCCAGAGGTCCCTTCCACCCTCAGCCTTTCTGTAATTCTGTGATGTCTTTGTCTTCAAAAAACTTTGCACCTTATATGAATGTTTATACAGCAGCACCAACTTTTATTGACTTTGAAGCTTGTTACTGAGAAAAATAATGTATTGTTTGTAGTTGATTGTTGCTCATCAAAGTGGCTGTTAAATATATTATGTTATTTCAGGGAGGCATGGAGTATAAAGAAACAGCAGCAGCAGAAGAGCTGTAGCTGTTTGAGACCATCCTTCCAATTATTTGCTGGGTGTCTTCATTAGACGATAGTATGGTGTGGCATCTTTCCCTTGGACATTACTAAAGCAGTGTTCTAACAAGAGTTCTTCACTTTTAAGCCTTCCACTGATTGGAAGGCTCCTGATGACAGCTTGAAAGTTACTGCTTCTTAGTGGTTTCAAAACCACTTTCACCACATACTGAACAAATGGCACCAGAAAGATGACACTGATGTCACCTTCAAGTTGTCATTTCAAATGGATGGAGGATGTTGACAATGAGGGTAGCATAATCCTAGTGGGCAGTAGGAAGGACAGCAGCTGTCTTTTTTCTCTGTTGCTTGTCAAATGCTGGAAGCACCATGGTTTTTGTTATGTCCCTGAAGCATATAGAAAAAGGAGTTCTAAAAAGTTTTAAATTCTATCTTAGGTGACTAGCTTAATTCACTCGCTTACTCAAGTTGCCTCAAAGGTTTTCCACTTTTTGGGCACCAACAAAGGGGCTTTGTAGATATTTGCAAGCAATCCATAATGGATATTTGATACTGCTGAATAATTGTTCAAAGCCTTTTAGAGTAATTTTTGGACTGGAACTAAGTCATACAAATCACACTGAGCTGCTGTCTGGGGAATTCTAGCTTCAGCTCAGGGGAAAGCTCTTTTTCAAACTTTACTGTAAGCATGTTTAGATCTTAACATGAGACTGCTTGTAAGATAGGTAGACAAAAACAACAAAAATTGGAAACCTGAATTATCTTCTACTTCGTGGTGACATTTTTTCTTGATTATTCTTTGCTTTAGACACTAAATACACATCTAATTTTCCCATTGTCATCTCTGTTTTCTCTTCTTTGTTTGGCCCTGGAAGGCTGCTGGATCAGAGAAAGCTCAGGTTTTCTTATCAAATTGTAGGTGATGTGGAAAGCAGATGAGTTTGAATTGCTGGTTAGCAGCATGGGCTCGAGCCTGCACTTCCATTTCTGTATAGATGTTTCCATCCCACTAATACTGAATTATGCAGTCATGTCAGACATACTAAATGATATCAAAGTAAATGATTTGGAAAAAAGAGTTCAAGAGACTTGTTCGCTGCTCCATAATGTTCACATGGAAAAAAAAAAAAAGTACTGAAAACCATTAGTATTTTCTCAAGTACCTTTTTTAGTTTCTGATTAACTGGCTTATATTTTAATGTAATAGACCTATTTAGCGCTCTGGGTTTGTTCAGTTTTAAACTACTCTTTTTTTGTCTTCACTAGATCAGGATTTTATAGCTGGTGATCTGCTGTAATCAGTTCTTGCCATGTTTTCTCACACCTTTCAGTCACCACTTAACCATTTCTCTTACACTTATTTCTCTGAATTCCCCTTAATCCTTTTGTCTGCCCTGTACGCATTCTTGTGCTGTGTCTCCAATCCAGTGGTGGTTTTCATAGAATCAACCAGGTTGGAAAAGATTTAATCTTTTTATAAGGTTTTCCTAATACAGGTTCTAGTCATCCTAACAGCAAGCACTGACTTCACTGTATAAGCTTGTTGCACACATCTCTACTGCAGTGTGTGTCTGAATGGTTTATTTCATCTCATTTTCCTATGCACATTCTACCTGTCTTGGCTTTCTCAGACTGTGAATTTTTTGTTTTGTTTGACTTGCTCAGCAAAACTTTTTTATGGGATCTTTATTTTATCTGGAATGTGTAGGGATTAATAATTATTACAATATCAAGCCACTTTCTGTGTGTCCCAGATGTATTTTATCTTATCTGTAGTTGTCTGTTAGCTATATTCTTACATATCTATATATAAAACCAGTGCAATGATGTTCTAGGTGGTGCAGGCATTTTGTTCTGAGCAGTTATATTGCTGCTGTAACTGCAAAGAGTTCTCTGAAAAGTTTTAAGAGACTGAATCCTATTCTGAACTATTCTGAACCCTAAAATAACATTAAAAATTTATATAATAATGTGAATTTTGTCTCCATGTCTGCCTGGGAGAAATTCTACCCCGTGATCCAGCCAAATATCAGATGAAATCATGAGGTCCCTCTCATACATATTCCTCTAGGAATGAGTCAGATGTCTGGCCATTCCTCCAATTGCTTTTTCTGTGCTTTCCTAGAGCAAAGGTGATGTATATAATGCAAACCAAAGAATTCTCCCTAGATAATCCCATTTCTTCAAAGCTCCACATTTTTGTTTGAAACTTTCCGTAGAAATGTGTCAGACTTTTTAATGATTATGATTTACTGTCTCCAAGGTTTGGACATAGTCTCTGTGTAAAGTAGATGTAACTATTAAAAATACAGAACAAGATTTTATTACCCAAACAGGAATAGAATGAGGTGCTTAGAAACAAAAGGAGAATTAGAGAAATTATGGCTATGATTTACAGGAAGGGGGCAAACCTTTTAAAATGATTTGACCATTCACTATTGTAAGATAAATGATGATAGCCTTTTACAATTAGAGAGGATATCCTAAGTTATAAGGAATTCTGCTAAACTTTGACATTACAAACCCCTCTTTTCCCACTGCAAGATAGGAATACCATTTGCATGCCCATCATTGGGAATTACTGTGGGCTGCCATGGCATGATAAGATCACCGAATGCAGTTTAGATGTGATTGCCCTGGTTTGGGAAGTGAGGTAGTTCAGCTGCATGGGCACTAATGCTGCTGTAATGGGTTGCCCAAGAGCTGGAGGGTAATAATCCCTCTCCTGTGTCCCTAAATTAGTGCAGAAATAGCCTGGAAGTATTCACCTGACTTCAGATAGGGAATATGTCATTTTAAAAGAGCTGAGAAAGAGTGAACGGAATACCTAGTAAACTCTTTATCTTTGCGCACTATAAATAATTGCAGCTTAAATGCACTTTCTGGAGTGTTTGCATACTCTCTGGATTTGCATTTTTACCTCAATAAAATCTATCACTTACACCTAGCAAGCATTTGTTCTGTTTTGTATCACCTATAAACCGCATTGACTTATAGTGTTTTCCATTGTAGCTGGTACAATTTTACAGACTCTAAATCAGGATGAAACTTGTCTTTGTATCTGTCTACAGCCATAATATTTTCCACCTGATTGTCATGCACAGGACAATTATTTTCTCCAGGGATTCTCCGGATTTACTTTTGTCAGGCTCACAAACACAGTTAGTGCCTGGTGGAAGGTACATCAGCTGTATGATGAATATGAATCTGTTCCCCAAACCACTCAGAAAAGCACTGGTTTCTCTCTTTGATATTGTTTTATTTTGATCAGGTAGGATGCTAAAAAATAAGCTAAATCATGTCCAATTTGGTCGCTAAAGTTGAAGTAATAGAATGCATGTGATTTCATTGTTTAATTATTTCATGTAGATTAGTATATATCACCCCTAATCCTTTTATTCGTGTGAGATCTTTGCCATTTTGTTGTTTACTTGCTGAATTTCAGGCACTGTCCCACATTCTGCTGTTTTTTCAGTTCTACCAGCATATATACAGCATATGAAAAAGTGGGCCAAATGTATCTTGTGAAAGTATGTAAAAATCATATTTTTGTTTTGGGAAAATTAACTCTTCTGTTCCATTGGGCATCTTTGCAACAAGAACACCTATAAGAAGCTAGAAAATCTGCATGCTTTATGAAGTACTTTAGCTGTCACATGTTACACGTCATTATAGGTCCTTTGATAGTAATAGTAAATGGAAATCATCCTTTAGTCACAGAATCACAGAACGGTGATTCTAGTTCCAGCCCCCTGCCACAGTGTCGTGGTTTAAACCCAGTCAGGTAATTCGTTCGCTCACTTCCCCCCCCTTTTCTTGCCCTCCCCCTGCTCTCGGAGGGACGGAGAGGAGAATCAAAAAGAATGCAACTCCCACGGGTTGAGATAAGAACAGTTTAGTAACTAAGGTATAACACAAATCACTACTGCTACCACCAATGATAATAATGATAAAGGAAATAACAAGGGAAGAGAATACATCATCTCACCACCAGCCAACCGATAACTCGCCCCCCCAGCCCGACCAAGCTCTGACCGATACCTCCTCCAACCCTGCAGTCTCCCAGCCCTTCCGGCTAACTCCCAGTCACCTCCTGGGCATGACGTGCTGTGGTATGGAATACCTCTTTGGCTAACTTGGGTCAGGTGTCCTGTCTCTGCTTCCTCCTGGCTCCCCCTCCTCCCTGGCAGAGCATGAGGCTCACAAAGTCCTTGGCCAAACCAAAACATCCTTGTTATCAGCTCTGTTCCCGAGCTGAAAGTCAAAACACTGCACTGCACCAGCTACCAAGAAGGGGAAAAATGACTGCTACTGCTGAACCCAGGACATTATCCACCCCTTATTCCATACCATTCACGTCATGCTCAGATCCCACATTTTCAATATACCATCACTCTTATCTCAGTGCACTCTTAACTTAGTGCATGGACCAGTCCCTATAAAGCTGCTGAGTCCATCTGGCCCATGATGTCAGGCTCCATCTCTTGTAACAGTCTTCCAGAGCAGGAGAGACTGTGTGCAGTGTTCACACTCGTGAATAACCTGGGCAATAGTGTCCATTGCTAAGTCCACCCCTCGATCATGAGTCCATCTCTGTGTTGCATCTCTGCTCTGATGGCCTGAAGTGCATTGGGCCCACCAGGCTCAAAATAATTCACTGTCCCCTTCAGCAGTTTCTGCAGCTTGTTGCTGGGGACTCCATACAGCTGCCTTCCATCTCCGATGCTTCCAAAGCACTGGAGGGGCCCAGTGGACTAGATACTTGCCCATACTGTCCCACACACCCTGCCACTCCTGGCTGTCCAGCCTTGGAGAAAACCTCTTGGTCCCCCCATATCCTCGTCTAACCCCAGACAAGACCCAAACCTGACTCTGCTTAACTTTTGAGATCAGACAAAATGGTCGTGGGTAGAACACAGCCTGTGTGTGTGCCAACATGCTGATCCCCATCACAATCAGCAGGCAGGTCCCAAGGACACCCAAAGGCCATTCAAAACCTTCAGAACTCTCAACTGATGCTGCTGTACTTGTCACTGGGGCTGGTGTAGCCGCTGTGCTTGCCGGCTCTCCCACCGCCAGCTTCTCTTTTCCTGAGTCCAGCTCTTCCTCCTCTGCCTTGCTGGGAAATGCTGCGTGGTCTCCTGCATCCTCCTGGGGCTCGGCGGGCGGCTTCCGGGAAATGCTCTCGGCCGTCGCGGGGCTCGGCTCCTCCGCGGGGCTCGGCTCCTCCGCCGCCTTCTCCCGCTGCTCGGCAGCCGCCTCCTTCCTCTCCTCGACCGCCCCGACCTCCTCCACCGGCAGCCGTCCCCTCGCGGCCTCCGCCCCCGCTCCCGCCGCCGCTTGGTCCCCGGGGCCGCTCTCCCGGGCCGGTTCGGCTGCCGCCGGCTCCCGGGGCCGCTCCCCCTCGGCTCCCCGCAGCCTCACGAAGATGGAGAGTAGGGTGAGGGCCAGGACGGTGAAGAGCAGCCGGACGGCCAGGTACAAGTCCACGGCCACGTCCGTCCCGCCCTGCTGCTGGAGCCCGCCCGTATTACAAGCCATTGCCATAAAGCACAGTGAGACAAGAACCTTAGCCCAAGCCCCATACTTGATAAACACTATCACAGCAAATACCGGCTCTACGTAAGTTACAACATTCTGAAGCTGTGAGATCAAGCGAAACAACTCTGAGAGCCAATAAATCAGCATTGTGACGAGTGACTATTAATCCAGTCAAATCTGTCGTTATCTCAACCCTTCGTGCCCCACGTTGGGCGCCAAAAAGAACTGTTGTGGTTTAAACCCAGTCAGGTAACTCGTTCGCTCACTTCCCCCCCTTTTCTTGCCCTCCCCCTGCTCTCGGAGGGACGGAGAGGAGAATCAAAAAGAATGCAACTCCCACGGGTTGAGATAAGAACAGTTTAGTAACTAAGGTATAACACAAATCACTACTGCTACCACCAATGATAATAATGATAAAGGAAATAACAAGGGAAGAGAATACATCATCTCACCACCAGCCAACCGATAACTCGCCCCCCCAGCCCGACCAAGCTCTGACCGATACCTCCTCCAACCCTGCAGTCTCCCAGCCCTTCCGGCTAACTCCCAGTCACCTCCTGGGCATGACGTGCTGTGGTATGGAATACCTCTTTGGCTAACTTGGGTCAGGTGTCCTGTCTCTGCTTCCTCCTGGCTCCCCCTCCTCCCTGGCAGAGCATGAGGCTCACAAAGTCCTTGGCCAAACCAAAACATCGCTTGTTATCAGCTCTGTTCCCGAGCTGAAAGTCAAAACACTGCACTGCACCAGCTACCAAGAAGGGGAAAAATGACTGCTACTGCTGAACCCAGGACACACAGGCAGGGACACCTTCCACTAGACCAGGTTTCTCCAAGCCCTGGCCTTGAACACTGCCAGGAATGGAGCATCCAGAGCTTCTCTGGGTAGCCTGTGCCAGAGCCTCACCACCCTCACAGGGAAAAACTTCTGCCTAAGATCTCATCTCGGTTTCCCCTTTGTCAGTTTAAAACCAACCCCCCTTGTCCTGTCCCTACAGGCCCTTGTCTAAAGCCCCTCTCCAGGTTTCTTGTAGCTCCTTTAGGCACTGAAAGCTGCTTTAAGGTGTTCCTGGAGCCTTCTCTTCTCCAGGCTGAACAAGCCCAGCTCTCTCAGCCTGGCTCCAGAGCAGAGCTGCTCCAGCCCTTGCAGCATCTCCGTGGCCTCCTCTGGACTCATTCCAAGTCACCCTAGAATACATTTTCCTTGATCTAAGGTGGTTGTAGATGGGTGATTGTAGATTTGGGTGAGTAAATCCAGATCCTCTGTATGCTGTGTAGATGAAGATCTACATGAAGCTGACATTTGAATCACTATGGGTGAATCACTTGGTGAACACTTATTTTTCATAATTTTTTTTTTTGAGTGTTGTAAGCAGGTTATAGAAAGTGTGCTCTGCAGTTGTTTTCTGTTGCTGCAATTGTTACAACCATCAATAAAGAAACCTGTTAACACTGTCTGCCATTGAGCAGCAATCCAAGATGTTTCCAATGGCTTTCTAGATCACCTGCTTACAATGTAGAAGTAATTCTTTTTACCTTTACAGTTACAGATTTGTAACAAGGGTGCCCCCTTCTTACCATTTATGCAAGTAACTTTTCCTAAATTTATATTGAAAAGAGAGAGGGAATGTATTCTTGAGGCAAACTAGACTTCATCTTATGGCTGTTGCCCTGGTGAAATGTTGTCAATAATCTCAGGCTTTATGCTGTCCCTGGATCTTCTACAATCTCAGCTGCCACTGCTGTATGATGTGCATTGATTTCTATTTGCTATTCAGACAGAGAGAAAGCTGTTTAATCATCTGGTTTCTGACTTGTTAATAAAAAAACTGTCGTCTTTAATAAGCTTATTTTTGATAAAACTGCAGTCTGTGCCACAGTTTGACACACTTTCTTATGTTTTTTAAAGTAACAAATGGAGCTGAGGATGAGGCAATATCACTGTAATTTCTTCTTATCAAGTGAATGCCTTTGTGATTTGCAGTGCTGTTCAACACACAGAGAATGAAAGCTATTTAATCATTCTCCAGATGAATTGTAAATAAAGTTTTACAGTTGTCCCACATCAAGGGAAATGAAAAAAGAAAAAGGGGAGAGACCTTTGCTCATTGTAAGAAAATTTTCTCTGATAGTGCAGAACAATGTGTCTATTCTAGAATGTGAACAGCTTTCATATCACTAACAGTTTACCACCCCATCACATCTCACTGATATTCTGCTTCATTAAAGTCTCACGATAGAAAATTTATTAATATGCAGAGGTAAATTTAGATCAGATTGCAGTAAAAAAAAAACAAATTAATTTAATTACTGATGTTATATGATGGGAAATCACTAATATGATTAGACTGCCTGGCAGATTATAGTAAGATATTTGATGAAGTCCACCTGGGTTTGGAGGAGTCAATTGATCCAAGTCTCAGATACTGTAGGGAACAGCAAATGGATGGAGGAAGCAGGACGGCTGCACTCCAATTAGAAGAGCACAAATCACTTTGGTTTAATGGGTCTACAGCTGGTTTTCACTTTGGGCTGGACTGTTCTCTGCAGTGAAGGTGTTCCTCCAATTTAGTGCTTGGTTCTGTGACAGTGATTGTGATCTTTAAGTATATGTAAGACTTTGTCAATAAGATAATGAATTACATTTTGAAGTGCTCCAGGTTAACTGTACTTCAGCAAAATCTATTGTTCTGCATTTCATTGATTATAGAAGAAAATGTAATCTGTAGAGCCAGATTAATCCCTTTTGCACTTCTAGCAGTGTAAATAGTGAAATTGTGGGACAGCAGCTAATCCAGTTAAAAGAAGTTTTAGACAAAAGGTATTTACAAGATTTGTTCAGTGTGGAGACATAAGAATTTCATTCTAGATGTTCTAGATGTTCAACATGTATCAGCTCAATGGACCAGAGTTCTTCAGGCACGTGTGAGGTGTGAGCTAAATGCCCATCTTGTTCACAGCATCTGCGTTTTGTGATGTGCAACAGCTTGGCTGAAAATGCAGAATTGTCTAGATTTTGTGAAATCTCACAAGAGACTGAATTTCTGCTGCTGTTGTCATGTAGGTGACAAAATGGTAGCTTAGAAATGTCTGAACATATACTTACAGCTTGAGAAGAATGCTTTCTGGCACTCTGTGAGCTAACTTCGTGTTTTTCAGCTGGAAATTTATAGCACAAGATACTTGGGATGGTGAAAAGTTTGTCAGATATGTGTAATAAAGTTGTGATAGAAATCAGTTAAAGGGGAACCAAGATCACAGTATTCATTGATAACAGATCAGGGAGAGGCATATTAACAGAGGGAAAGAGAAAATTGAGTATCAGAATAATTTATCAACGGAAGAAATAATATATTGTTCTCTATAAAAGGCTGAATAATTGGATGGGACCATCTTCTTTACATTATCAGGGCAGATTAAGAATCATAGAATCATAGAATGGTTTGGGTTGGAAGGGACCTTAAAGCTCATTCAGTTCCAACCCCCTGCCATGGGCAGGGACACCTTCCACTAGACCAGGTTGCTCCAAGCCCTGTCCAACCTAGTGTTGGACACTGCCAGGGATGGGGCAGCCACAGCTTCTCTGGGTAACTGTGACAGTGTCTCACCACCCTCGTAGTGAAGAATTTTCTCCTATGTCTAATCTAAATCTCCCTTCTGTCATCTTAAAGCCATTCCCCCTTGTCCTGTCACTACATGGCCGTGTCAAAAGTCCCTCTCCAGATTTCTTGTAGGCCTCCTCTTAGGTACTGGAAGCTGCTTTTTCTCAAGTAATTGAAATAATATCAACATAGTTCAGTTCAAAATACTATAAATATTGGCCCTTTCAGCCCGTACCCACAAGTTCAGCAAGAAGTTCCCAGGCCTGGCTTAATGACATAGGCCACAACATTTAGTAATGTTTTTTTTCTCAAGAAAGTTTGGGAAAATGTGTTTCTTTTGTTACTGTGTCTTTATGAACTTCAGCTCCTCGACTGCTTCTTAGTGATAAAATAGAGCCAAGCCATGGTCGTGGACCACTTCACATAGTTGCTAAGTTACTATTGTTGATGAGGCAACACCAGCTACAAGGCACTAGCCAGGAGCAGAACAGCACAGCTGCTTGTCAGCATCCAGTGATCTTGATTGAAAATCCATAGTTGTCTTTGAAAAAAAACAAAAACCCCAAACAAACACAAAACAATGGGTTTTTTTGAAAGCAAAAGATTTCAAAATGTAGCTTTTTTCTTTATAATGGTCTATGGGTTTTTTTTCTATCCCCCTGGCTTAAGTTTCCAGTACTGCATGATGCAAACTTATAATTATGGACTTATATTTATTATGGAGTAGCTGCCAATGATGGCATAATTTCCATATAGCATACAGAAAGAACAGTATTATTATAAAAAAAAATAATCATCCACAGCAGTGTTTTGGACATGTATTTAAGAGATGCTGATAAAGCCCTCTCCTGTGCAGAGGGTGAATATACTGTTCCTCTTAAGCTCCATTTGTGCTTCTTTTCTACAGAGAAGACTGCATTTCAGACACCTGATCCAAGAACCCTCTTCTATTTCAGAATTGTAAAATCTAAGAGAGATATTGCCTATTACAGTCCTTTATTCAAGCATTTACTTCACCCAACTGGTCTGGTTGGCAACTGTAGGAAGTAAGTCAAGATCACTAGATTTGTTCTTCCCTGGCCTCTCCTTTTGCTATTATGTAATTGTTGTTAAATTGCAAATGATGAAAAGTCTCTACTCATGTTTTCCTCTTACTGGTGGTGATTTCACTGTGACTTGATCTCACATAACTGACTTAAGTGGTGTGAACTTGGCTTAGCAAACAAATTAAAAACAAGCCCACATTTTCTTGCCAAACTCAAGGCATGAGTGAAAGGGTCAGAGAATCTCTGAGTATTGAAATGATTCTGCCTTCTCCTCAAATGCTACAGTTTGCATCTTAGCTCTTTCAGCTTGGTGGCTACTGAAGGAAATGTCCCTTCACAGTTGGAAAACAGTGTCCTGTGAGCAAGCAAGGACCCAAACTTGAAAGTGAAAATAATCATTTTCGTGCTAGTCCTGGAGACCTCAGAGCTTATTACTTCCCAAAATAGAAACAGTTCTAAGAAATCAGACTATTTAGTAAGCCTGTGCTGAGAAAGTGTGTTGCTAAATGATTCCTAAAACATGTGTTTGCAAGTATGATACTGAGGAAATAGGACATGACTATGGAGGGTAATTATTCTGCTGAAAATTTATACCACTTGAAGATATGTAATAACTGTGGATCATATCCTCACCTAGAAATAAACTTTATGCACTGTGGATGAGGAGACAAGGAGGAAAAAAAGGCTTTACCAAGATACTGATAAAATGCTTCATCCTTAGGACATTTTCAGCCTGCGGGAGTTCAGTCAGGAATCCCTTGAGTACAGCCTTTTGAAATGCATGGCAGATTGTAAAGCCATGCAAAGGTTTCTTACCCTTTCAGTATAACCTAAGGATTAATTCTTTTCATATTTCCTGCAGAAGCACGTAGTGTAGAATTAATATCGAAACAGATACCTGCAACATTGCCTGCAACAGATACCTGCAAAGCCTGGCTCTGTCATCTTGAGGACCTCTTCTCAGGTATTAGAAAGTTACTGTTCAGTCCTCCAGAAGTCCCCTCTTGGCCAGGCTGAACAAGCCCTGTTCCTCAGTCTCTTATAGGGCCACTGCTTCAGCCTTCTGAGTGTCCTCATGGCCCTCTGATGGATTTTCTTCAGTTTGTTGATGTCTTTCTAGAGTTGGGAGGCCAAAAACTGGAGAGGGTATTATAGATTAGTCTAAAATGTTCCAAGTGAAGGGGGATAATCTTCCCTTGGTCTACTGCTTCTGCTTGTGTTGATACAGCCCAGGATGTTGTTGGCTTTCTCTGCTGTGAGACCAATCTGACTGCTTTTTACATGGAGCCCCAGATCTTTTTTTTGTCAGAGGTGCTCCCCAGCCACTCAGTACCCAGAGTAATTTGTTGTTTCAAGGTGTTATTTCTTCTCAGGTGGACTTTGCATTTATCCTTGCTGGATTTCAGGATGTTCCTGTTGGCCTGTTCCTCCAGCCTCTCTAGGTCTTTCTGAATGGCAGCCCTGCTGCTGAGAGTATCAGCTGGTCCCTCATTTATAGTCCTCTGCAAATTTGCTGAGCACGATCATCTCTTCCTCATCGTTGGAGGAGATGAGTAAACATCGATGAGGATATGAAACAGTTCCCTGAGTTACCACTGTGGCATAAAGGCTCCTGCCAGGTGGTCTGCTCCATCCAGGAGGGGAATGACCAATAACTACTACTCACTGAACCCCTCCAGCCAGCCAGGTTTTCTTTACCCATCTAATTATCACCTATGCAGCCCCTAATGTCCTAACTGGGCCACAAGAGTGTAGTTTGAGAAAGTATCAAAGCCCTTACTGGAGTCAAAGTAAGCGGCAACCATAGTTCTCCCTTTGTCCTCAAATCCTGATGTTCTATCATAGAGGGCAGTCAGGTTGATCAAGTGTTATTTTCCCCTGGTAAACCCATGCTCGCTGTTGTGATCACCTTCTTCCCTGTGATGTGCCCAGAAATGTACTCTGAAGGACTTGTTTCACAATATGCTTCCTATGTTCAACGCCATCAATTCAGAAATTCCTTATTACAACTGAGGCATATGCGTCAAAGATCTGGGTGTTGTGTGACTCATAGCATTTTATAGCAAAATATATCTATTATCCCTCCTTTGTTTTTGATACTTCAATAATGCAGGTGCTTCGTGTATGGTATTTTCTGGTCTGGTAGTCAGCAATGATGAAATCGGGGTAACTGAAGCAGATGTAATATATGCCACTTGTCTCTATCAACGTTTTGTAGTTTGGTGCCTGGGAATTTCATCTATGGGCTCTCGTATTAAACAAGCAGATGTCTTTCTGCTGGAGACAGGGTCAGATTTTGCACTGAAATCCTAACGGTGTATATGACTGTCCTACTCAGTGCCAGCTGTCTTCTGAATGGTATTTAATTAAGCTCTAATTTTTATTGGTATTTTCCAGACAGCAACATAACTGGGAGTTCTACTCCTGAAACTCCAAGACATTATGGGTGATTGTCAGGCTGATGCAGAAATTCTCTGTGCCTCACTGCTTTCCAGTTTTTGAGGTACAATACACATTTTGTGGTCTTTGAGCATGTAATTTCAGTCTCCAGGTTTTAAAATTAACTTCCAGCATTGCAAGAGAAAGCAAGAGGTAATCTTCTTACTGTCTTCCCTAATAAATAGGAAAACACAGTTTATGCCACTGAGGTTGTGCCCAGGTATCCCTAAAAGCCCAAATACTAAAATTTAATAATCCTTCTCAGGATAAATCAACCAGAGAGTAAATACAGATGGTAATTTAGCGCAATTTCAGGGATGCTGTAAGTTGCAATGGCTAAAATAGTCCCTTGATGCAAGTCTTGTGACAATTCTGTTCTCCTTTTTATGGCATGTTCCTTCACTGCAATTGCCTTTTCCAAATATGATCATTTTCTCCCGCATGAGAGATAGTGAGTTCCAGCATATGGGTTTCCCAGTGTTTTTCATTGTCCAAGGAGCAACTACAGGGCTTCATAAAGAATCCAGCCTTTAGTAGCAGAGATTCAGTCTTCAGTATTTGCTTCTGCACTGGTATTGATGGTGGATGCAGGGTTTAAAATATACTTCTGAAGTAAGGCAAACAGGCTGAAGGCTTTTCTTCAAGATTACATATAAAGATATTTGTGCCATGTATCCATCCATATGCTGTCTGCAATGAGGGGAGGAAAGATGCTGAATGCTTGTACTTCAGCAGTTTTCTTTATAGGAGATATACACCGAATAGAGCTGTGCCTGACATAAGTGCTTTTTAATGTATGCTAAAAATAAAAGCTGTGTATCTCAGATTTATATATACTTGTTTTCTGTAGAACACGGTCTACTGGTATTTCCTGCCAGAATACTCAAGATACACCAGTTTTGCCTCTTCCAATGGCCTAAATTCATGTCTGCCGTATACCCCTTACAAATATGAAATGGTGTTACTTCAGGGATGAATTTGGCTGCTCAGTACTGAACTGAGTTGTTCATCTGGATGGATGTGCTTCCTGGAGCACTGGCCAATCCCAAATGTCTGAAAGGCAAATGAAACTTTGCTCCATAAAGCTGTTTTATGGTATCATAGGTTTGTGGGGAAAAATAATTTATTTTCCCATGGCTGTTAGTGTTACTGATGGCTTTTTCAAATGCAAGATGGAAGCATAAATTTTCAAATGAAATGCAAGGCGAGAGTCGTTGTTCTGACTCTCTTAAACTTTCTCTGAGAGAAAAACTGGCAGGAGCTGGAGGCAGCAGTCACGGAGGCAGGAAGAGGTGAGATTTTGATCCTCGGACTCTAGCTCTGACTCCAGTCTCAAGACTAACCTCAGCTGTATCTTGTGACCAATCCCAAAATGAAATACAAGCTGGTGTCCATGTCATTCTTCTTCCTTCCTGTGTAAGCACATAGAAGTTAAACACAGTGTTGCTTTTAAGAGCTGTTCAGTTTTCCAGATATTAGCCCTGACCCTTGAAAGTTTGTATTTTGAACAACCTAAACATAAGGTGGACTCTTGAGCATTTAGGATCCTTTTACTTAAAGCCAGGACACTGCTCCCTACAGTAAACATGAACATTAGGAATTTGTTACTCTGACATCACCTTCTTTGTAGCTTTATGGATTAAGCAGATTCCAGTCATGTAAAGGACTTGTGACATTTTACTTATTCAAATTCTAATTGCTATCCTGACCTTAATTTTCACCTTAAATATCAAAAGGGTATCATTCCTTAGATGAAAATGGAAAGTAAGATATTGGAGCTTTTTTACTCCAGTAGTCTAAGTCTGCTGATTATTCAGGATCCATCTATTATTTAATTTGACTTTCAGCTTCCACTGTCCATAACACTATCTGTGATTTTAACATCAGACAGGGAACCAGTACTTTGACTAAAATAGATGGGTTAATATCCAGAGAAAAAATAGGAGAAAACAAAATTAAGATGTATTAACACCACGCCTCTTCCTAATTTATTAACTGTGTCCAGGACAAAAGCTTTATCTTTTCCAAACTCTTTCTTCACCCCTAGCCTATCTCAAATTTCAACAGATGAAAATCAACAGTGAAAAGGAAAATGAGGCACTAAAAGTTACACCTCCTTTCTTCCTAGTGTTTCAGCCTGTTGCATCTAATAATCATTTATACTACAGAAGTCCTAAACTCTAACATCTACCTTGACTACCTTTAAACATAGGCAGAAGATCCAGACATGCAGGAGAATAAAAAAGAAGTTATTAGGAATTGTTGATAAGAAAGCTCTCTCTAATTTCCTAGGTTTTGACAAATCAAGCTGTTAAGATACTGTCATGGTTTAAGCCCAGCTGGTAACCCAGAACCACACAGCCACTCACTCCCCCACCTTCTTTCTCCCCTGCCCCAAGGAATGAGGAGGATAATGGAAAGAATGTAACTCCCACGGGTTGAGATAAGAACAGTCCAGTAACTAAGGTATAACACAAAAATGCTACTGGTACCACCAGTAGCAATAATGATATGGGAAATAACAAGGGGAGAGAATACAATTGCTCACCACCCCCTGACCGATATCCAGCCCGATCCAAGCAGCAATCAACCCCTTCTGGATAACTCCCCCTACTTTATATCCTGGGCAGGACATCCTGTGGTATGGAATACCTCTTTGGTCAGTTTGGGTCAGGTGTCCTGTCTCTGCTTCCTCCCAGCTTCCCCTCCTCCCTGGCAAAGCAAGAGATTCAGAAAGTCCTTGGTCAGAGTAAACATTACTAAGCAGCAACTGAAAACGTCTGTATTATCAATGTTGTTCCCAGGCTGAAAGTCAAAACCAAAGCACAGCACCAGCTACTAAGACTGAGAAAAATGTCTGCTACTGCTGAACCCAGGACAGATTGGCTGTTGTCTTTCATCTCCAAGAGTTTACCCTCACCAAACCAAAATTCCCACCTTAAATTGTCCAGAGAAGTACAGGGGGAAAAAAACACATCATCCATTTTCCTTTTTTTGTGGCACATGGAGAATCTAAACATTATCTCAGCTACGGAAGATAGAGTTTTCTAAACTCTGGCTCACTGTAACTTCAAACGGTACCTGCTGCTGGTATGTCTCTGTGCAAAAGAAGATGCAGCTCAAATAAGTTGCCAGTACACAGTTTATATAAAACAAAACTATTGCTTTATTAGTGGTTTTTTTTAATGTCTTGCTTCAGACTGGCTATATGGTCATTACTGGATTGATTGTAAGCAAGGACTATCCTAGGACAAAGAAATATTTGTGTTTCTGGATCATGTATGCCTGGGGATGGAGGAACAGAGCATCTTTGTTTTAGTGGATGGTGTGACCAGTTGCCATTCTTCAGTGTGTGCCCCAGACGCCCTCCTTATGTTGAGATTTTTTGTTCAGAATTATGATCCAGTCAAAGGCTTATCAGCCTGCTGTATGCAGAAGTAAGCTTCAGGGGAGTCTTCTTGTGCTTGAGGTATGATTAGTTTTGGTTAGTGTGAGTCAAGACTGCTGATGTTAAGGTAAATCTGTCTGCTTGAACAGTTTGCTTTTGAAGTGTCAAAGCAGGAACAGAGTCTTGAAGTGTGCTGTTAATCATACCATAATGTAGTTGAGGAATATTGAACAGCAGTGTTTGGTGCTAAAAATGTGGAGGAATGCAGAGAAGTGGATTTCTTCCAGCTCTGTGGTTCCCCAATATGTTTTTGATGGCAACTGGCTTGGAGAAAGGACCAGAAACAAATGCAATACTCTGTGAAAGAAGGCACGAAGAGCAGGTTTGTTAGCAGGTCTGTTGGTCTCTGTTTGTATTTCAGTTGGTGTAACATCTTCTCTTGTGTTTTACTTAACAGTAATTGATTAGGTGACCTCTAAACATTAGAAATGGGAGTTGTTCTAATTAGTCTAGCTGAGGCTGTAGCAAATTTCTACTGTCTTTGGTATAGAGAGAAGTCAATAATGTGTTATTTAATAGGGGTTGGAAAGGATATGTGTCCCTAAAACATTTGGGGCTAGGAAGATACAACAATTATGATCTGATGAAGAAAAGGGATCCTGTCCTTTATGTCTCTCAATGCTGACTTATGTGTGGTTTTTATTTGCATTGCAAGTATTATCTATGTATCCTAGCTCTTAAGACCCACCCAGGCTGTATACTGCAGAGCATAGTAAAAGGCAGTCCTTGCCTCAAAGCCTAAACACTAAATAATTCAATTTGGCAGAGATGAGATATGTTCTTCTGGAAAATGTGATGTATTTTTTTCATCTTATGTCCCTATCTCAAGTGAACAAACTATTTGTTTTACAACACTGGAGCCTATGAATTTCCTTTTGGTAGTTAATGATTCATGTAAATGCTAACACGCAGTAAAAGAAAAAAAATCATTTGGTTATAACTGTGATTTAGCTATTTCATTCTTTCTGCTGTGTATATCCTATTATGAGAGCCTCAATGATGCACAGAACAAATTTGGACTGTGCAAGAGCTCTCCATTAGGGCAAACTACAAACATCCTCCTCTTTGCAAGGCCCCTACCCAAGTTCTGCTTAGAATAAACAGTTAAAAGATTGGTATGACAATACCTTTGTGGCTGGCTTGTTTCCAGTGTGAAGAGTGACAACAGACACAATCATTCTGGAAGAGCAGTGAAATTTGGTGTTGTCCCATTTGATGCATAAAGTGTATGCAAAACCATTTGAAAAGTGTGAGTTGATCAGTCAGAGGAAATTCACAGTGATTATAGTGAAATGAAAGAGGAAACAAGGCAAGAGCATTGGAAAGAATATGCTTAATTGCATGTAATTACTTGCTATGTATTTCAGTTGGGGGAAGGATGGGTCAAGAGTACAGTAACTAGTGTTGGTGTGGCAGTTGATTTTCTGAAATGTCTGAAGTTTGTGTGCTGGTTTTCAATTCTAAAAAACTCCCAACAAACCAAGCCCAAGAGAAACCTAAAAACTATTGTGAGTGCTTTCTAGCTATGTCTGAAAATGGCCGTAAGAACTTCTTTACTGTGATCAGTCAAAATGCCCCACCATGTCCTTCATCACATGCATTTGTGTGTGTAGACAAAATGAACTTTCTTTCCTAATAATGCACTATAAGCATATTAATGGAATACAAGTTTAAGCAAATCTTAACCATCGGTGTGTAAGTAAAATACTGTCTGTTGTTCTGTGCAGTTGCGGGCATTTACATGTGCAATCACTCTAAGATTGACCAGTTCAGTTGAACAAGGTTTGCTGTATCAGGGTAGCTGTGTTTGAACAAATCACAATCTAGTTTGAAATAAAAATGCATGGACTGCAGAGGGAAAAGCAGAAGCAAAGCAGAGGCAAGGCAATGTTCCTAGCAGTAATCCAAATGCTTTTGTCTCTAAGCAAGTCATCAGACTATGCTAAGTAACTAATAAATTAAAGATTGCATCCTGTCTATGATTTAAATCTATATTCCCTGTAGGTAATAAAATTTAGGGGTGGAATAATTTATCCTAATTTTTTTAGCACTTCTTGCATTGGAGGATTTCCTTCCTCCAATGGAGGAACACTTTCCATATTTCTACCAGTGAGAAGCAAATATGTAGATTCTGTCTTATGGTTCTTTTCCAACCTAAATGGTTCATTGATTTGGAGGGGCATGAGAACACAAATGCTGAGTTATGGGGGAATTTTTTTCTTTCTTTGTGATACCATCTAATAAGCTCATTATACATTTCTAAGATGGTAAAGAAAATGTACACTACTACTGCGTGGAGGTGGTGGAATCAAAATGTAGATGGGTGGGTGGGTGACCGCCTAAGTATGGATCACAGCTTGTGTGCAACCATGAGGCTTTGCCAGCAACCATCGTTAGCGATATTGAACATCTTGTGACTTCTAATTGTGATTAACCCAGAAGAAGAGCTCTCCTGGGACTCGTATTAAAGTTACATTTTGAAGGCTAACATTTTGGTCTGTGGATACCCCAAGCCTGGCTCTGGCCAACAGAGTAGGAGAGCTGCAGTTGTGTAGGTTTGGAAACATGGATAAAGAGCTGCTACCCCTCTCTGAGCAGGGAGCAGTTCAAAACTGCCTGGGCTGCAACTGAAATACATTCCAAACCCTGGATGCCTTTTAAAATAACCAACTGATTGCCAAGATATCAGAATCAAGCCTAATTGTCAAGCTATGTGCAGATGAGGGATTTTGATTCTTCGCTTGGTTTATGAAGGTTGAAAAACTGGATGATCAGGTCTCATTTTGCTCTCATTTTGTGGAAGGTTTGCCCCTTCCACACACACCACAGGTGTGTGTTCCCAAAAAGGCCCACCTTAAGGAGTTCTTTTCTGGCAGCTGACCAAACGTGGCTCACAGCAAAAGCTGAACTCAACTTATTGTGGAACTTAATAGACTGTATCTGTATGTTCCCTTTTCTGCAGTGAAAGACTATATTGAGCTTTTTAAAGAGGTAAGAAGAATTTCTACTGGCTGTTTAGCAGAGCCCTGGGGAAACACCAGTTGATATCACCTGAAGGTGTTTGAGATGCCTGTAGCTGTAGGGAGATAACTGTTCCCTGCCTCCCCTCCTGCTGGGTCTCCACAGCATACAATGGACTGCATAAATATACACTTACTGGAGAATTTGGCCCATTATTTTAGATAAAGATTCATCTATTGCTTCTCATGTATCTGGAGAAGAATGCTGTGTAAACTTCTAAGAGTCTGTATGTTTGAAAGAGTGCATGGGACTCCAGTGTTTTTTCCATTTCCTTGGCTGACCTGGGAAATATTCCAATAAAAGAAGGGAAGATTTTACAGAATTTTTTGTTTCAGTGATACCTATGCAATGTTTTTCCTTAGCATGATATTTAGCTCATGGATCCTTCAGAGTGCCACTGTGACCTCCTTTCTACTCTAGGTGTATAGTTTAGCTGTAGGTAACTAGCTGAGAGTGTGATCTGCACTTCAGGGCTATGTTCTTTCTGTCAAATGGTGAGACAGGTTTCATGTGGGGCTTTGGAGGGTGGAGTTTTACAATGTGAAAATTTAGTGACAAGCCTATCCGTCAGCCTTCAGCAATGAAAAAGGATTTGGAATGGGTGTCTGGCAAGGTGATTTTATTTTTTCACCCTCTAGTCCTGTAGTTTTCATTAAAATTGCTTTGGCTTTTTTTGGTTTGTATGGCTGTGGACGAAGGATTGACTTGAGGAACTGAGAGCTGCTTCTCAGATTTCTCAGTGTCGTGGTTTAAACCCAGTCAGCCATAAATCAAGCAGTCGCTCTCTCACTCCCCCCCCCTTTTTGGCCTCCCCCTGCTCCTGGAGGGACGGAGAGGAGAATCGAAAAGAATGCAACTCCCACGGGTTGAGATAAGAACAGTTTAGTAACTAAGGTATAACACAAATCACTACTGCTACCACCGATAATAACAATGATAAAGGAAATAACAAAGGAAGAGAATACAACACCTCACCACCAGCTGACCGATAACTCTCCCCACCCCTCCCAGCCGAGCACCGACCGATACCTCCTCCAACCCTGCAGACTCACAGCCCTTCCGGGTAACTCTCAGTTACCCCCCCGGGCATGACATGCTGTGGTATGGAATACCTCTTTGGTCAGTTTGGGTCAGGTGTCCTGTCTCTGCTTCCTCCTGGCTTCCCCTCCTCCCTGGCAGAGCATGGGACTCACAAAGTCCTTGGTCAGAGTAAACATTACTTAGCAACAACTAAAAACATCGGTGTTATCAGCTCTATTCCCAGGCTGAAAGTCAAAACACAGCGCTGCACCAGCTACTAAGAAGGAGAAAAAATGACTGCTACTGCTGAACCCAGGACACTCAGCAAAATTGCCTTTGTCCTGAGGTAACAGGCTCAAGTTCCAAGGTTTTCATAAAATAAAAGAGTAAGAGTGAAATGGCAACAATGCTCAATTCCTGCAGTGTTGCAAAGCTGATTAAAAGCAGATCACCTTCCTACCATGGCATTCAAAACTGTTAACGTAAATAAGCACTGTGAACTTGACAAAATGTCTTATTTTAGTGTGAAGGCTCAGTTTTTTCTTAACTTTGCAGAAATGCGTGAAAGGAAAGTTATTTTCCTTTTAACCAGGACTGGTATTGATAATCCAGCAAGTGGGACATCAGTCCTGCTGGCAAAATAAGCAGTTCAATGATTGGTGGATAATTTATCTATGTAATGATATACAGGAGGAGTTGAATGACTTTTTTCAGTTTTTCAGATCGTACTCTCTCCTTATAGATCACAACTGTTTAAAAAGCTATTGTTTATGCTTATCTTCTAAGATGTAACAATGACAAGATTATCAAGATTAAATAGATCAATGATTCTCATATCATAACAGCTTCTGATAATGCCTCACCTTTGCTCTGGCGGCTTCCAATAAAGACAGGACAAAGGTGGAAATCTGGTACTTCCCTTCAAAGAATTGTTGGTAATAAGAACATGACTCTGCGAAATTATGCTCACACAATTCATACAGTAGTGAAGCTGTGCTTGTAATAGTAATACTTCACAGTGCCATCTCTCTCCAGGACTCTTTGGCACATTCATAGCTTTAGTTTCAGTATGGTCAGAACCAAATGATGAAGATGTGCTGAAATCCAGAGTTCCCTGGGTAACCCCTGGGAAGTGATGCACTGGTCTGCTGTAAGGAAATGACTACACAGCAATAATCAGTAAGCTAAATACTGTACTTCTTGCTCTGCAATGTGTATTGTCATTGTGGTAACTGTCAAAGGATTATGTTTACCTTCTCCGTAGTGGTAAACATTAAAAAGAATCCACTATCTTATGTCTCCACCTTTAAGCCCAAGGCAGACATTCATGCATTCTGGAGTCAGTATAAAAGTTTGATTCTCCTGTGACTCTCAGGTGTTGGGCTGCTATGTCTGTGAATGTCTGAACTCCTGAGATGGCTGCTGTTGTAATTGATGTCCCAATTGAAAATAATAATGGGAAAAAGATAAGGAGAGCGGGAACTGATAATATTCTTCTGAGGAAAGAACTGAATTCTGTAAATGAACTTGGGCCTGTACCTCGGCATCTCTCAGAAACCTATCAATGTGTCCATTCTCAAGCACGGTTGGGCAAGAAATTAGGAGTAAATTCTAAATGGCAGACATTGAGGAGCTAGTCCAGGAGGTTTAGTATATGAATTACTTTTTTTATTACAGAATTACTTTTACTTCTCTATCAGAATGAGTTTCCTACAAGACTATTAAAGTTTTCCCAGGCCTGATAATGTGAGAAAAGATTTGCTATAGCCAATCTAGATCTGTTTAGGTGGGAAAATTTTGCTTTTTGTACACCAGTGCCAGAACAACCAGGTTCGTTGGTGGAATTTACTTCTGTGAATGTGTTTTTCATTCAGGTCTTAATCTGGTGTATTTCTTTGTGATAAGAGCTGGACATGTAACTGGTAGTATTTTCTTGTTCAAATACAAACAACTGAAGTATGTTCCTAGAAAAATGGAGAAGTAATAAAAAAAAAAGGCAAAGAGAATTTAGGTCCTAAAAAAAAAGATATTATCTTCTGTGCTGCATCTCTATAGCCTGTTTTATTCCACTGCAGTTGAACACCTTGCAACTGACAGGGAAAATATTCTTTAGTTCAGAGTGTAAATGAGTAGAATCTGACTTATTTTGGGCTCCACACAAAAGTGAGTATAAATCAAGGAATTAACAAGACCAAGAGGAAAGACTGCTTTCCAGATCCTGGAGTGCCAGCACTGGAAAGTTTATTGTCATGGAATGACAGAATGTACAGGCTCAAGAAGTTTAGGTATTTTTGGGTATATTTCAGATCAGCGGAGTCTGCTTGGCATGCTGTCTGCTCCTATGGCAGCTTTTAGTTTTATGCAAGATGGCCTATATCAGGAAATCTCAGCAGCTGAATTTTAGCAGTAGCATTTCCAAGAGAAAGACCCACCACTGTTATTCCCTAAATCCACTGGCCAGTATCTATGCTGAAAATGGTTTCGAACAAATTACAGGCCTATTTTCCATAGGCTGTAGGTGTCAGCTCAGCTGCTGGCCACTTAAGTATAGTGTAACAAACAGTTTGGTAGTGAAATAGAGACTTGTTTGCTTATCTTTCTGGTTCTTCTTTTTCTTTTTTCTCTTCTTACTGCTCTGGGATCAACAGTTGAAC
This sequence comes from Pezoporus occidentalis, assembly GCF_034315485.1. Classification (NCBI taxonomy): domain Eukaryota; kingdom Metazoa; phylum Chordata; class Aves; order Psittaciformes; family Psittacidae; genus Pezoporus; species Pezoporus occidentalis. Next base: position 861,720 of record NW_026913006.1, read on the forward strand.
TATGAGGGCATGCAGCTCACAGAGCCTGGGGGAAGGAATACTATTTGTGGAAATCAGCAGTTACACTTTATTGTGAGACCTGGAGTAATTTCTTTGTCCTGGTTGTCTTAGGAAGGTGCTCACTAGGGGAATCACATGTTTTTATTTCCAGATTTCTGAGGATCACATTTGCTGACAGGGCCAAAAACCAGACAAGTTCACTGAATGTAGGCAGAATTTCTGAACAGGGAGAGTATCTACTATAATTGCATTTGCTTTTGTCTGTCATTAGCATAATTCATCTGCCAGTGTGTGTGTTTCCCATTATTTTGGGTGATCAGACCTTCTTTAAGATCTCAGTTCTTACCCTTGCTGCGATTGATCTGGCATTGAGTACTTAGCACTGTGTTGCTGTGAGAATGACTGTCACAAGAAGTACTGTGAAACTTGTGATCTCTTCCTACTCTCTCCCTTTTCCCTGATCCGTAAAAAGTGTTCAGCCATGATAGCTATGTCCTAAGTGGTATTGCAACTGTTAGTTGTGGCTGGTAGTGCTGAAGCTGTTGACTGTGCCATTATTAGATTCCTCAACTGTTAGATACCATGAATTTCCCACATGTCCTCAAGTCACTTTCAGGAGTGACTGCAAAGCTTCCCACAAAATGCAGTACTTAAAGGCAGAGATGAAAATTTAGGCAGTGGTGACTGGCTTCCAGCTGAGATTATTTTGCCAGGCTACTGCCAGGGAAGAGGAGAGAGCTCAACCCCCTGACTGGATTGAAAGCAACCTTGCTGTGAGCAGCTGCTGGAGCTGGAGAGAAGATCCAAGTGCTTGTTAAGGTCCTGAAAGGCTCTGAGGGCTGCTCCTGTTGTGTATGTTTGAGAACACACAAAGCAAGTGGTCTTTCAGGAACTCATAGTTCAGTGTTCATTGGTTCTTTCTAAGTGACTTCTAGAGCCAAGGATGCTAGATAGGGGATGATGTGAGGGGTATAAATAGCGTGAGGATAAACTGCATATTGTGAATGAAGAAGGACTATTATATTAAAAAATGGTTTCTCTTGGCTATTAGGATGCAGTCATGTTAACTTGTCTACCTTGGGTTAGCTTTGGGGTGGTGATGCTGCTTAAAGCTATTATCTCAAGTCTGAAACTAGTACTGTGTTTATCTGTGGCTAATAAGTCTCTTTGAGTCTCTTCCATCAGGTTAGTTTTAACATATATCGCAGAATCACAGAATAGTTAGGGTTGGAAGGGACCTTAAGATCATCTAGTTCCAATCCCCCTGCCATGGGCAGGGACACCTCACACTAAACTGTGTCACCCAAGGCTCTGTCCAACCTGGCCTTGAACACTGCCAGGGATGGAGCATTCGCAGCTTCCCTGGGCATTCTATTTCCTCACCACGCTTACTGTAAAGAGCTTCCTTATCCAATCTAAACTTCCCCGTTTAAGTTGGAACCCATTGCCCCTTGTCCTATCACTACAGTTCTAATGAAGAGTCCTTCCCCAGCATCCCTATAGGTCCCCTTCAGATACTGGAAGGCTGCTATGAGGTCTCCACGCAGCCTTCTCTTCTCCAGGCTCAACAGCACCAACTTTCTCAGCCTGTCTTCATATGGGAGGTGCTCCAGTCCCCTGATCATCCTTGTGGCCTCCTCTGGACTTGTTCCAACAGTTCCATGTCCTTTTTATGTTGAGGACACCAGAACTGCACACAATACTGCAGGTGAGGTCTCACAAGAGCAGAGTAGAGGGGCAGGATCACCTCCTTCGACCTGCTGGTCACGCTCCTTTGGATGCAGCCCAGGATACGGTTGCTTTCTGGGCTGCAAGCACACACTGAAGCTGGCTCATGTTCATTTTCTCATCGACCAGCACCCCCAAGTCCTTCTCCACAGGGCTGCTCTGAATCTCTTCTCTGCCCAGCCTGTAGCTGTGCCTGGGATTGCTCCAACCCAGGTGTAGGACCTTGCACTTGGCATGGTTAAACTTCATGATGTTGGCATCAGCCCACCTCACAAGTGTGTCAAGGTCCCTCTGGATGGCATTCCTTCCCTCCAGCGTACCAACTGAACCGCACAGCTTGGTGTCATCGACAAACTTGCTGAGGGCGCACTCAATCCCACTGTCCATGTCACTGACAGAGATGTTGAACAAGACCGGTCCCAACACCGATCCCTGAGGGACACCACTCGTTAGTGGTCTCCAGCCGGACATTGAGCCACTGACCACAACTCTTTGTGTGCGGCCATCCAGCCACTGCTTTGGTCTCTTATTTTCAGGAGGAGTGGGTAATTCTATTAAACAAATCAAAATCAATCTCATATTATGTTCTTCTGTTATTAAATTTTTTCCTGATAGTTGAAATTGATTTTTTGTTTTTTTTTAGTCCCTCAGTGTCCTAAGGGTGAAATTTTTTTTTATGTTAATAGATCTGGGCTGAGACTATAATGCCTGTTTTTTTTCTGCTGGACTCAATTGATTTCATGCTTATTTTTATGTTCTCTTTTCATGAAGAGACGCTGATGTTGTAAAGTGTGTCCGTTATCCTAAGATCCTCATCAGAGAAAAATTATATTGAAGCAATGAGGCAGAAATTAACTGGAACTCAAGAGTTATAAAAAAGGAATTTGCAAAAATGAGGAGGTTTTCTCTAAGCACAAGTATCTAAGTACAGTGTTCACAGAATAGCAATAAAATACAACCTAGTGATGCTAAATCTGCAGAAAGAAATGGTATTTGGATATATTTTCCATTTTCTTACTGCGATAAAGAAAATTGCAAGAATGTCATTGCTGTCTTCACAGAATGATTGTTTCTGTTTATGATTGCTCTTCTTAGTATTACCAAAAATTGCAGTTGGTTTACTGAAAAAGCTTGCTATGAACTATTCACAGCTCACTTATCTCAGAGGGGCACTCTTGCACACCTTGGATCTCAGGAAGGTGTGTGGGAAGGTGAAGCTTTGCAGTGAGAATATCTACTTTGTGTCTGCTCCATCTCCCCATTCCACATGAGAATAATACAAGACCATGTTCCCTGCGAATGATTCCAGTAAACACAGTGGTGTCAATCTAGCATCAAAGCATAGAGTCTTTTATAATAACTACCTCTGTATGTATTTAAAATGTGTGAGCTGGATTCTTCCATACAGAAGCAGCAGAGTGGATGTTTATCCAGCCATTCCTGATCTTGTTCAAATACTATTGCAAAAGAAGAGCTTGATGAATAGCTCAAAAATCGGCTGGTAAAATCCCTGCCTTGCAAACACAATGGTCATACCTCTGTCTTCCTTGTGACCTCTGCTCATCAAAATAGTTTTAAAGCCTTCATTATCAATATTTATTAATATTACATTTTCTTATGCAAATGTTTTCTGGAAATAGCTGTGAATTTTCCATTAATGAAGCAAAACTATACTACACAATTTATTTGCCCAGTTGCAATTTACCATCAAAGGAGGAAGGGTATACGTTTAAGCACCAAAACAAATTGGGAAATATTAAAATTGAAGGCAACTCTCAGTTTTGTCTGTGTGAGAACATACAAGTGGTGTATTTGCACATCTTTGACCAATAAGTCGTATGCCTTCTGTGATTATAGCTCTGGTGGCCATCTGGTTTTCTTTGGAACTAAATACAGCATTCAGGGAGGGAGGAGAGCACCTCAGTGAAGTATTACAGATAGATAGCTTGATGTAGATGATTAAGAGTGGGTGCCTGCATCTGCAGGGTTCCTCTTGAGTGAACCTGTAGTACCAGTTTCCACAGCTACAGGGCAATTCCTTTTATATCCTTGCAAGCCAGGAATCAGGCAAGAGTCTCATTTGGGCCTCATTAAATTAGAGCTATATATGCTCAAGTAAAGAGGTTCAATGACTTGAAGATATATGGAGATGGAGCAGTTCGTAATTCTTGTTCATAATTGAATCAAGAAGTATTGTAATGAAAAATGAATGAAAGGAGTGAAAGGAGTTCAGCTACTTATTTGTGATCTTGGATTTCTTGTAACATATGTGACAGAATTAGTGTCTGAGGTAGGCAGTGTACTGTATAGCTACAAATGTGAGTACAATGTATTGTCCACCCAGTAAGTTTAACAAAAACTCTGCACACCATTTATCAGAAGCTCTTAATTTAGTCAAATCAAGGCCTTTTTGTCCATAATACTCTGCCTGTTTCTTAGCAGGGACTATCATGGTGACAAATTTGACCTCTGTAAATTTTCAGATATTTACGTTGAAGTGTTGCCCAGAAAATCTCTGCTCTTTTTTTATAGAAAGTGTTCTTTTTCCTTCCATCACAACAAAAATGAATGAAGTATCTTACTCAAGCTACAGAATAGATAATGGTAAATTATTAAATAGAAACCATTCTTGGACAGGGAGAGGAAATAGAACATTTTGGACCAAACAGTGACTATTTAGAGGAAATGATTTGGTAACCTCAGCTACAGTAACTACTGTTACCCTATTATAGCAAATTTGTGGAAGATTTATTTTTCTTGCCTACTTATAATACTAACCTAAGTAGGGCCACTGCTTAAACTGAATGACTCTTACAAGTAAAATGGTGGATGTGTTTGCAACAGGGCTGCATTTTTTGAACCTATAAAAATACTGTTTTTTTATTGCATATTTCATTTTTTTTTAAATATGTATTACAGCATGAGTTCCAGGGGCACATTCTTAAAATTCTTGCTCATGTTGAACAGTTCCTTCAGGTAAGTAATTCTTACAGCTTCATGGTGGACCACTTCTTCAAACCTCACAATCATAGAACCAGACAATGGTTTGAGTTGGAAAAGACATTAAAGATCATCTAGTTCCAATCCCCTGCCATGAGTGGAGACAACAATCCTGGTGTTAACATGGTTCATTCTACATACTGACATCTGACTTGGATTCATAACACAGTAAAATAAACATGTTCTAGTGATCAGCAGTGGATAGAAAATTCCCTTGGCAAGCTGCAAGATAGTGTGGAGAGCACTTAAAAAACAAATGCAAGCCTGAAACAGCTTGTGGTAATAGTGGTGTTTGTGCCTTTACAAATAGCAGTGGTAGTTGAAGCACATAAGCAAGCAGCCTGGAGGTAGAAATAATAGTAAGGTTTTATTTTCTGTGAATAAGCATAATCACAGAATCTATGTGCCTGTGTATGTGTATTAATTTTAGGACTAAAATAATTTCCAAAAGCAAAAAGTGAAGTGGCACTTCTATTATACTGACTGACATTTCATTATTTAAATGCCTAATGTGCATTTTGCTTTTGGATAATTAGTTGTCAGTTTGCAAAAGCAATTACAATTTAAATGTTACCAGAGTTTTTCCAAGGGGAAACTTAGACTTTTCATCTTGGGGCTGAATTGGTATTCGGATCTAAGGAAAGACTTGCACAAAATGCATTTCCTCAGAGGGATCCGTATTGGCAAATGGTGGTAATGCATGGGCAGGATTAATGTGTCTCACAGTAAGAAAAGATAAATAAGGATTTCTAATCAAGGCAGCTGCTGTGCCAAGTACAAAGTGGCTGTTCATCAGATTAACCCCATACTAGCTGAACGCATTGTTACATACCTGCAGCAGAACTCCTCTCCCTATTATATGCATGCAAATGATTTTGCATAGGTACTTGTATAGTAGTTTCTCCCATGAGGCTTGAATATCTTCCCCCTGATTCCCCACCAGCCAGCCAAGGATGTTGTGTGGGACAGTGTCGAATGCTTTACACAAGTCCAGGTAGATGACATCAACTGCTCTACCCCTGTCCATCAGTTCTGTAGCCCCATCATAGAAGGCCACCAGATTGGTCAGGCAGGATTTCCCCTTTGTGAAGCCATGCTGGCTGTCACCAAGCACCTTGTTGTTTTTCATGTGCCTTAGCATGCCTTCCAGGAGAGCCTGCTCCAAGATTTTGCCAGGCACAGAGGTGAGACTGACTGGTCTGTAATTCCCCAGGTCATCCATTTTCCCCTTCTTGAAAATGGGGGTTATATTTCCCTTTTTCCACTCAGCAGGAACTTCACCTGACTGCCATGATTTCTCAAATATGAAAAATTTGTTTGGGACATTCATCTGCCATGTCAGATATCCAAATGAAGTCACATTCAAGTTGGACTTGAATTTGGCTTTTTTATTACATTTATGCTTTTATCTGTCTTGGAGTTTTTGCATTTGCTGCACCTCTTAAATTATGTACATTTTTGTAATTAGAAAATATAATTTTTCTTTCATACATACAGCGCTTTTTTTCTGAATATGTACTTAGTATATCTGAAATGATTACTTGTATTTGTATACAATAAATTGAGAGTTTTCCTGTTAAGGGCATATGACTCTAATGAGCAAAGCAAATTTAATTCTGCATATGAGGGATGTTCTCTGAATTATCAGCTGCAGAATCAATGGCTGTATAAATTCTAGACAAGGAAATCCTGAAAACCAAATGTGATCACTCAATCAACAAAGAAATCCTTGTATTAAGGGTGGAAAATGGACGTTATGCAGTTAATAGTATCCTAAGGCTCAATTATTTGTGAATTTGCTACAATTCCAGTGAGAATATTAAATTATCTAGGAAAGTGCATTCTTACCTGATACCTTGTTTGTGGGACATGAATTCTCATTTTACAACAATAACTGAACTCTATCATGAAAGCATTAAATAAAGCTATTAATATTTTTACCTTTTTTTTTTTTGCAACTAAGCAAGGTGAAAACTAATCTCACAACATCATGTGTGATGTGCATTATGAAATTCCAGAATGGTTTGGGCTGGAAGGGACCTTAAAGCTCATCCAATTCCAACCCCCTGCCACATGCAGGGACACCTTCCACCAGAACAGGTTGCTCCAAGCCCTGTCCAACCTGGCCTTGAACACTGCCAGGGATGGGGCAGCCACAGCTTCTCTGGGCAACCTGTGCCAGTGCCTCACCACCCTCACAGGGAAGAACTTCTGCCTAAGAGCTCATCTCAGTCTCCCCTCTGCCAGGTTAAAGCCATTCCCCCTTGTCCTGTTCCTACAGGCCCCTGTCCAAAGCCCCTCTCCAGCTTTCTTATAGCCCCTTTAGGCACTGGGAGCTCCTCTAAGGTCTCTTCAGAGACTTCTTTTCTCCAGGATGAACAAGTCCAACATGATCACGGTCTACTCCATGAATCTTGTACTTACAGATATCCATGAAAAATGTGCAGAGTGAATGTTTGGCTTCTTTGCTTGTGTAAAAGCTGACGTTCCTTCATTAGCACTGCTGTATTTATACTGATTTGTACCCAATAATTTTTTATTGGATTCTTATTGTGAAAGCACTGAAACAAGTGATGAATTCATCCCTGCTGTGAACAGCATTTAAACATGTGATCAACCTTATATACATTTAAATGTTTAGTCCCAAATTCCCATTCATGCATGAATCATAACAAACAGCAGCATGAATTGGCAAATAATGTTTTTACTTAGACCTTAATAGGTTTTTGTCCCCATCATTTCCCTTTATAATAATTATAATTGAGTTGGCAACTTCAGTGTCCAAGCCACTTGAAGAAAACATTTGTGTATTTTGTTTCTTTTCCACTGCAGTGCAATCTGTCAGTTTATCAGGTTTACACAAGTATCTGCCTGAGGGTACTGGTGGATGAAAGTTGACATCAGCCGGTGATGTGGTCAAACAGCCCAGAAACTCACTGTGTGCTGGCCTCCATCCCCAGAGCATGAGCAGCAGGTAGAAGGGGGGGGATTCTGCCCGTCTACTGTGCTCTGGGGAGACCCCCGCTGCAGTCCTGCATCCAGCTGTGGGGCAACAACACAAGAGGGATGTCAAGCTGTTGGAGCAAGTCCAGAGGAGGCCACGAAGATGCTGTGTGGGCTGGAGCAGCTCTGCCCTGGAGACAGACTGAGAGAGCTGGGCTGGTTCAGCCTGGAGAAGAGAAGGCTCCGGGAAGACCAAACTACAGCCTTTCAGTACTTGAAGGAGGCCTCTAAGAAGGGGACAAATGTTTTAGCAGGGCCTGTTGCAGTGCAACAAAGGGGAATGGTTTTAAACTTTTAAATTAAAAAGATTTGGGTGATATAAGGAAGAAATTTTTTACAGAGTGCTTCAAGGTGCTGGCACAGGGTGCCCAGAGAAGCTATGGCTGCCCCATCCCTGGCAGTGTTCAAGGCCAGGTTGGATGGGGCTTGAAAGGTGTCACTGCCCGTGGCAGGGGTTTGGAACTGGATGAGCTTTAAGGTCCCTTCCAACCCAAAATGTTCTGTGATTCAATGAAGTCACAATGTCTTGACAGTTATTTCTATTACTTTTACACTAGGGAAACATGCTTAAGTTACAAGGAGATACCAACATATTTTTGCTTAATGTGGATCTGAAAAACTGCCACATAAGTTTAAAGTATTTGGATTAACTTTATTTTCTGCCTCCTGTATATTTCCTCCTGGCTTCCTTGCTCTACCATATTTTTCCCCTCAGGTTGGGTGATCTGGTCATTCCACCAAGGAATTCACACCAATATTCCCTTGAGGGACAGAAGATTGTGGTGCAAAATTTTTCCTTGAGTTTACTGCTACCCTGCTGACTGCTAGACCTTTAAAATAAATTTCTATTTTCTTTCTTTTTAAAAGCAATATGTTCTGGGGTTCTCCTATAGCCCTTTCTCCTGGAGGGCTGTGTCATAATCTTACTACACAAAAAATAATAAATTTATTTTAATTTCTTGTTGATTTGTATTATCAAGGTTCTCTACCTATTTACATTGTACTGATAGAAATGTATTTAAGCAAGTAATGATATGACTCCTCAGCCTTCATTTTTATTGCCTATATCAGACCAGTCTTTTCTAGGTTCTGTTCCCAAATAAGTTTTAATTGCCCTCACAATTTCACAATTGAAGCAGGACCCTATACTTGTTTCAGTTTGGTTTATCCATTTGTAAAATGATTCTAGGTGAAAACTTTTTTTTTTTTTTTTACTGGAGGGGTGCCAGTAGTATAGAAGTAATAGTTAGGACATGCTGTTCTAACAGGACAGTACTTTATGTTCAGTCTTTGCAGCCACTTTTACATTTCTTGGTAATTTTGTGTGAAGCTGTTCTCTTCCTTAATCATTTCACATTGATGAGATCCCAGCTTATAAAAGAAGCTTGAGGTTTTTGCCCAGAAGTTGATCTTGCACAGTGTATGTTTGAACTTAATTTCTATTTCAGAGTTCTACAGCCTGATATAATAATTCTCTTGAAGATTGGCAATACCTCTTATGTGCTTATAGTCTGCAACTTTTGTTAGTACATTCCTACTTCTTGTTTCAGGAACAAAACTGGAAATCTACTCTTACAAATTCAGTCCTTAAGGTCTTCAATTGCAGCCAGATATTTCCCTTTCAGTTCTATCCACTGTATTTCCTCATGTTTATTTTGGTTCTGTTTCTAATACATATCATGTCTAACCTTGTGTGGCACTGTAAAATAGTGATCTGGACAACCACAGTGTAGTTAGTCTGACCTCAACAGCATGCAAGAATTTAAGAGATCTTGAAGGAAGAGATAATGAAAGCAAATACAGGCTTGTTATAACTGCTGTGGTTGAAGGATATGCACCCTACAAGTTGTAATTAAAGAAACAGAGATAAAGAAATAAGGGTAGAAAATGAACCAAGGATTTGCCAAAGATAAATTGTGTCTGAATAATCGAACGGCTTTAAGCATGCCAACTGATTTTGTAAGAAATGCAGTAGATTCAATCTCTCTGGACTTCAAAAGTTTTATGACTTTTTGAAGTCTGCTCTTGTGAAACCCACAAAACAAGGAAGTCAGAGCTGCTTTCTGCTTCTACCCTGGCTCAGCAGTGGTGGAAGAAGAAAACGACTTACTCTCTGACTCCTCCTTCTGTAGATGAAGGTTATATCACTTGTCACTGCCACTTCAGATGTGTATAGCATCAGTGTTAGTTATTTCTGCTTACAAGTGACTACTTATGAGGGACTGCTGTGACCACTTTTAGTTAATAGATATTTCTATATAAGATGAAGTTCAGTCATATTCATGACAAAGGATCTATTTTGTACTGAAAAACCCCCGTCTGCTGTTCCTTCACGTTTGTGCTGTTGTCCCATTCTTTTCTTATTTTTGTGTTAGTGCGTTTTGTTGAAGAGAGCAAAGAGTTGCATGACCAATGTCCCAAGCCTTCATTGACTAATCTCATTTTAAATGCTCCTACTGCTGAATGATAATCAAAGAAACAGTGAATGAGAAAGCACTGCAGGAGGCTAGCTAGTCCTTACTCAGCTGTATACAAACTACCTATGGCTCTGTGTTTCTTTTCCAAAACTTCTAGTGATGGACTCTGTCTCCATCCTGAGTGAAATATTTAAACTTTTACTCAAGTTAATGGTTAGGAAGACTTTATTTCAGTATGGAATCCAAGTGTCTGTATCTATTTGTGTCCATTGTTGGCCTTGTCAGCTGAACGTAGAGAAAAGTATTCTTTTCCTCTTTGTGGCAGCCTTTTAATAATTGGTGCTGTCCGCTCAGTTATCAATAGGAGACATATTTTTTCCTAGTATGTGTTCCATCTCTTCTGGATTCTGATTATTTTCCTGCTTTCCCATAGATTTTCTTAAATAGATTCCCACATACTTTTGGACTGAGATGTCCTTGACCCAGTCAGGACTTGAGGCAAGGCCTGATCAGTGTTGTGTTGAGTGGAAGGGCTACTTTAACTGTATTTATAATGCTGCTTTTGGGCCACATCAGAAGAATTATACTTTTCTCAAGCACAGTACTACTGAAAATAAGTAAATAAAATACAGCTTGCTTACTATGGGATGCTTTCACAACCTTTCACAAAGACACTAGCAGAAATGACTAATATGACATTGCATAGTTCAAATCCTTCAGATTTCCAAGGACCCCAACCCTTGTTAACAAATGCTATTTGCGCAGTCCCAGCAATTTATATTGATAATGAAACCACGGAGAGGTATGTAGTGTCAGACCTCAGTAGACGAAAGTAAGATTAGTTGGTTTGGCATTTCCTACCTTTAAAGTCCTTGCTCAACACTGCTATCAATAATTGTTTGCTGGCATTGAAATGCAGTAAATATAGCAAGTATGATAACAGTATAGCCTCACTTCCAACTAGCAAAGATAATTGAACAATTTTACTGCAAGAAAATGAAAAAGCAAGTACAGAAGGTGTGAGGGGAAAGGGAAATACAGTGTTTTACAAGACCTCTTCTCCTGTGTTCACTCACTGTTCACCAGCACATTTCCCTGATGTGGTAGGTGCAGATGTAGAATGTCAAAATTGTCTCGATGAATGTTTTATAAGTAGAAACAAAGAGAAAAAAATCAATTTAAGAGAAGTTAATACTTTTTTTTTGTGAAAGTGTAACAAAGGTTTTGAAAATATTGTACTTTTTCCAGAAGTTAAACCAATTCTTCACCTAAGAGCAGCTGTAAATTTTCCTTGTACCACCACGTGCTGTAGTAGCCTAAGAGGACAATTTCTCCCAATTGAAATTGTATCAAACTCTCTATTTGTACTAGCCACAGAATTCTTGAAACTTAGAATTCTTCCTCTCTGTTTCAGCCTCTCCCAAAATCTCTGCTTTGGAGAATAAAGGTTCACTGAACTGTTAGGTGCCTTACAGCTTGTGTGGCTCTTTGGTTCTTGTGTTGACAGTTCCCATCTTTGCTCTGAAAAGCAGTATCAGTTTTCCAGCAGAAGCCAATGCAAGTGGTGAAGCCAAGTACTGTCAAGTGCAATGTGACAAACAGATGAGTTTCTGCTCAGGACTTTGGCACTGGGAGTTTGAGTGCATAAAGCTGGAGTAAACAGAAAGCAGGCTGGAGGATGTGGGCCTTCATGGTGCAGGCATAGCCCACTGGAACTCATTGATGAAACTGTTGGGGCTTATTCATTTTACCATTCTCACAGACACAATGTTGTTAATGTGACAGCACTTAACAGAGTTGCTGAGAAATGTTATCTAAATGGTTCACCAAAATGTCTGAGTCACCCTTGTGACCTTCTAGAAAAGTCTCCACCTGCAGGTTTCCCATTTAAGGAGCCAGAACCTCAGACGCAGAGGGTTTTGCAAGACCATTTCACTCTGGTGGCTCTCCCCCATCATTGTTCCCTAGAAGCACCCTCAAGCAGCACTGTGCTTTGCAGAGAAGAAAACAATAGGTTTTAACCTCATTCTCTTAGGTTAACTGCAATGCACAAAGAATATCTGTTTTCATGGGTTCAGCGCACTGCATATGATTAGGGAAGGATGTCAGCTTCTTCTTGGACTACTGGAGTAATAAGATTTTAAATAGCCTAGTGCTCTAAACCACACTTAAATAATTGAAATAGAACAAACCTTTTAAACAGTGTTTCAGTATGAACCAGGCTTGGAGATTTATGTATAAAACTTCTTTAGCATATAGTCATTAGTAAAATATGTCTGTGTCTTGGAAGCTGGCATTAGGCTGTTTGCAAGTGTGTACATTTAAGTTGGACTTTCTTGTTCTTTCTTGCATTCTTTGTGGATTGCTATTTTAAGACCATTGATTTAATGGGTCTCCCTTGCCAGCTGTGCACCAAGGATGTCAGAGAAAGGGCGATGTGCAATGAAAATCTCGTACTTTCTTCAGGAATACTGTGTGAGGAATGTAATTGCTCTCCTGGTAAAAACATTGATCCCAGGGTTGCACAGAGAATGCGCCTACACTAAACATGCAACCCCTGGGTCTGCATGGTTAAATCCTTGGACAATGCGTATGTCAGGCAGTTACTGCGCCATTGGGGTTCATTTTGCATGAGATTTTTAATCATCTTCAAATAAGGCAAAATACTATCTGTCAGCAAATGAACCTACTAACTGAAGTCTGTTCTAGAATAAGATTGCCCCCCAAAATGATTGGTGGAGTTTGTCATGGTTTAGGCCCAGCCGGTAACTCAGAACCATGCAGCTGCTTGCTCACCCTCCCCTCTCTTTTTCCCCACCCCTGCTCCCGGAGGGATGGGGAGGATAGCCGAAGGAATGTAACTCCCACGGGTTGAGATAAGAACAGTCCAGTAACTAAGGTATAACACAAACCACTGCTGCTACCACCAATAATAATAATGATAGGGGAAATAACAAGGGGAGGGAATATAAAACCAAAAGGGGAAAAGGAAAACAATAAACACAAATGTTGCACAAAACAATTGCTCACCACTTGCTGACCAATACCCAGCCCAACTCGAGCAGCAATCTGAGCCTTTCGGGTAACTTCCCCCAGTTTGTATACTGGGCATGACGTGCTGTGGTATGGAATACCCCTTTGGCTAGTTTGGGTCAAGTGTCCTGTCTCTGCTTCCTCCCGCTTTCCTGTGCCCCTCCTCCCTGGCACAGCATGAGACTGAAAAGTCCTTGATCGGGGTAAGCATTGCTTAGCAACAACATAAAACATTGACGTATTACTGTTGTTCCCAGGCTAAAAGTCAAAAACACAGCACTGCTCCAGCTACTAAGAAGGAGGAAAATGACTGCTACTGCTGAACCCAGGACAGAATTTTACAAGGTGCTGAGATCACTTCTAGAACAGTTTATGGCTTTCTATTCCCATGTAATCAAAAATTAATAGTTTGAGGTGTTCATCAGCATTACACTGAAGAGTTGGGTTCCACCGAGACATAATTTCAGTCTGAACTCACTTCTGATAGATTGGTTTTGTTTGTGAATAATTCTTTTTATTATCCCGAGTGTTTAGCAAACACTGCATCTTCATTCATAGCCTCTTAATATTTCATGAGATTGCATCTTCATGTGATTCTTCAGCCCTGTTCCCACTTATGTTTTATTCTATCTGCTGTATTGTATGTGGACTGGAAATAAAGCAAACACAGTGAGCAAGTTTCAGATAATCCTTTGCTATCCCGTATACAATTTTGGACAGTACTTTGAAATACCTAAGATCTTCTCATATTCTTCAGTTCACTTTTCATGGCTGAGCTGTGAGGTAAATCATTAAAGTGTAAATAAAATGCAGAAAACTGCTACAAGAGGGAGAAAAAATTAACACCTCCGAAATTAGAACTTGTTTCCAGGCTCATTGTCTGGCAATTACAGGAATCCCTTACACAGAAAATGCATTTATTCAATGTTACTTTAATAACTTGCAAGACCCTCTGAAGGGAGCTCATATACTCACTTCAGATTAGAATTCCTAAACCTTGCAGTATAATGCTCATATTCTCCCCAAAACAAGATTAAGTAAATAAGATCTAAGACTTTCTTCTGTATTTCTTCAGCAAAACAGTAATACTGACAGTCTTGCTTATTTTGTATGTATTAATGCAATCTGCCCTCACTGTGTAATGCTGATGAATAAAACACTAAATGTGTAATAGCATCTATTCGCTTGGAATGTGACATTTTAGTCCAGACAGGAAAGGACTGTTCTTGTTTGTAATTTTTTTCTCCTCCTACTGTCTGAAAAGAAAGTAATTGTATTGTGTGTTGCCATGATAGAAATGTGTAAAATTACACCTCCCAATGAAGTAGTGGACAATTTTCCAGTCTCAGTGTGAAAGTATTTAGCTTCTAGTTTGCAGGTAAATTGCTTTCCTCACTCTGTTGCAGGGTGCCAGGATTGTAACAATTCTGTCAAAACAAGGCCTTTAATTACTGCACCTTTGCCATGAGAGGTTACTAGTGGCCACAAAATTCTTGGCAGATTAATTGAGACATTAACTAGAATAAAAATTTTAATCATCAGTAAAATGTGACTGAAATGGATTCCAAATCTGATGGACCTGTCATAGGAAAAAAAGTTATTAACTTGATTTTTATAGCTTTTGCAGGTCCTTATGTTCTTACTATACCAGTGACAAATGTATCTGGTGTATCAACTGCTATACCTCAGAAATACAAAGGGGAAAGGGAAGGTCTGTCTTACAGTGCTTTGTGGCCTACTTAATTTATAGCGGTGCAAGAGAAGTCAGGGAGTCCGAGGAACTTGCTGTCCTGCAACTCTGTGCAAGTTTATATTGAAAATTGAGCTGCTTTCATTCCTTACAATGAAGCACCACCAGTTTTAGTTTTAAATACAGGCTAAACAGTATGTGATGTCAAATATAAAATGAATAGCAACATTAATGAATTTTCCTTTTTTTTGTCTCTGCTTATGAACTGTCCAGAAACAGCTATGGCAGTGATAGGTTTATGGCTGGACTTGATGAATCTCAAAAGTCTTTTCCAACCTGAATGATTCCATGATTTCATTACATGAAATTGCTCTCACAATATTTGAATAATTCTTGATCTGTTTGAAAGAGGTCTTTTATGAATATTTGGTGTTTGGTTTTTTGGATGTGTCACAGGGTTATATTCTGATCACACACATGTACAAATGTTGGATTCTGTGAACTTCTAAGTTTACAAATTTTAATTTCCTGTGATTATAGACATCAGTTCTGTAATGTATTAAAATACCTCCCAAAGGTGCTGATTGTTTTAAGCAGCTTCAAATACTGTTCTTCCTTTTGGAAGGACAGTTCTGGTATAATAACACCTGTAAGAAAGCATAAGATACTTCACCCCCCATCTTTCAGTTGTTATTTAGTTTTCATTTATAGTGAAAAGGTTGAAAAGGGAGAACAGTTGTAATTTATAAGTAAATTGTCCATGACAAAATTCTGGGTTGTGCTGAGTAAATGAATTTATCCTTTACAATGTGTGTACTTTTCCCCTTGACATTAGCTCTAGTAAATATCACTTACAATTTTATTAGAAAGAGGAATCTCTTTAAGTGAAACAGCAGGAAAGCAATGATAGAACTGGCCATTACATTTTCAGAGTGTGTTACTGTCCAAATGGGAAGCAGTACCAAACAGGTACATGGGAGTCCATTGAGTCAAGATGCCACAAAACAACACCTGAAAAGCCAGAAGCCCAAAACTTTCATTAGCAGGACATTTGTTCCCACTGTAACCTTCCATAATGTCTTTTTCCCTGTTATAGATTCTGTGAGCACACAGGGAGTGTAAGTGGGCTGACATTATCCAGACTCTCATGCCATTTGTGGACTGGGAACAAAGCTGGATGAACTTGTGCTTAGACTGACTATTTTGCAACTGGGACTAGTTCATAATGATGGTTGACTGCGAGTGGGTGCGCTTGTGCTCGTGTTTTTTCTTCTGTATTTTGAAGCACCAATTCTGCCTTTGTTTTCAGGCTGCATGCTCAACCAGAGACCGAAAGTTACCAGAAGTTTCAGTATAGTAAGAAGTTGTGATGTTTCAGGCAATGCTTGCTATGATGGTAATATATACACAGGAAATCTTTAGGTGCCTGAGGGCAGAACAGATGCTTAGAGGGGAGAAGGGTCTAATGGCTTGCAGAAAGGGACCTACCAGCTACTTTGATAGACTGACTTGGCTTCCCGCTCCATGACAAATTTACAAGAATTGCCTTTCCGGATTACAGAAAACTTGGGAGAACTTTGATGAAATGCTGAACTAAGCAGAGGGAGATTGATGCACAGACTGCCACTAACCCTTCTCCTTGCAAAAGCAGTGCAAGTTGAAGTCTGGATGTTTTACTGCTTATGACTTCCGTAATTTATGTTCACAATGACATTTATTCATGCCCTGAGGATCAAATAGGTTGGTAGACCTCCTAGAAAAGAGACCACAGGTAGCTGGTGGCTGAAGCGGTTAGAATGAGTCCAATAAAGTGTAAACTCTGACAGTATGGATACCAATAAAAAAGCAAATGCATTTGTCCAACTCATTCACAAATTGCAGGTTACTTGCAGATAGTCATGGTTGTAAGATGTCTGACTCTACAATAACTGATAATGGTAAAGCTGACAAAATGAAACCAGCCACACTGGTTTCCTTCATTTGTCCTCACCCTTGAGAGATGGTTTTGAACACCTCCCGGCTGGGTAGTGTGCTTTAGAAGGAAACTTGGTGGGGAAGGGGGAGCAGGTAGCAGGGAGTATATTACATGCCTTTAAATGAACCTCGACCTGATCACAGGAATGTAATGATCTCCTTAACTATGAATGAATTGCATACAAATCAGGAAATTCTCTTCTTTCCAACTTGTAGCTTCTTAAACAGTGGGCAGTACTGCCTGTTCTACACTTGTGCCAGCCCAGGATTCCTCCTGGCACTGAGGCATCTCAGAGCATGTAGCAGGGCTGCTTTGCAGGGTCGTTTTGTTGACATCAGCTGGAGAAGGACAAGTATCAGCTGCTTTTAAAGACTTTTCTCACTGTGTATCTTGGTCAGGATCAGAAAAAAATGAAAGGTCTTTTGGAGTCATTTGGGTCTGGGTAGTGCCAGGAGTTGTCCTCTGCCTTCCAAACATCTGAGTTTCCATTTCTGAACAACTTTTAGTGTTCTGAATTTTGGCTTGCTGCTTCTAACATTGATTAGTGTAACATGACATAACTGAATAGTATAGCAAATAGAGGGGAGAACTGAATAAGCAAGTGGTAGCATGTGGAGGGTAAACAGTCTGAGGGAACACCATGGGAAGAATTTTTGTATTTCATTGGAGTAATTCAGAATAGCAAAAGTACACATACTGGTCTTTTAAGAGTGTTAATACACTTAAGACAAAAGCTACTCATCTTACTGAAAAGAGCATGACTGATCTAAGTAGGACTATTCACATAAGCAAGATTTATCCAGCAGTCTCCTTCTTTCTTTGAATAGTAATATTGTACAGTGTTAAGACTGAGTAAATATCAGCTAATGATATTTTTTTGGCTCCTTTAGGTAAATATTTAATTTAATATAGATTTGTTCTGTTCTGTGGAGGTTTCAGAGTTTTTTCCTATTTTGCTTAGTTGCTCCATGCTGCTGCTGGCTGCTTCTGGGCTCTCTTTTTTTTAGACTATCTCGAAAGAAAACACTAATTCATTTAAGAAAATGACCTGTACAAGCAGACATTGATATCAATAGCTGTGAAAATAGTTGCATTCACTGGAAGAGTCACTTTGCGAATTGCCAGACCATTTCAGTAACTCACAAAGCATCCCCGTGAGTGAAATGATGGGGTTCATTTTTTTCCCTGTTTCCAGTGCTGAAGCATACAGAATACCTAATTTAAACCTTTAGATAATTCATACTACCTTTGTATCATTCATAATTACATGCATGTTTAAGTGCTACTTTCTCTTTTTAAACGATTGGCCATCTTTAATTAATACAGGTGCAGCAGAGAGCACTTTGCTGATGTGACTAATCCACACAGAGCTGCAGTGATCTGCTGGGTAAATTACATCTTCTGAGGTTATAGAGTTTGTATTAGGACATACTTGGTAACAATTGATGCCCCAGTTCTGAGCTCCAGTATCTATACAATAAGGGTCTGTGAGGCAGGATTGCTCTTTTCTTTAATAATAGTCCTTGGGTATTACCATTAAAATAAATGTTATTCTCCTGTGAATGAAGAGCAGGTAAGTGCAGAATTTAGTGATGGTAACCAGGCGACTCAAAATGATACTTCTTTGGTTGGAACTAGATGAGGTCCCTTCCAACTTTCTATGGAATTCTGTGATTCGCAACTCTATCAATGGGTAAGTCTGTGTTCAAGTTTCCATATTCTATTTGTGTCTCAGACACAGAGATAGTTTTAAGGAATACACAACATAAATAGAAACAGTGCTTTTGAGAAATGTATGGTCTCTATGTATTGTTTCACTTTGGCCAGGTTAATGGAGTTTAGGAGAAATTCTGACTCTTGTGGTTCAGTCTTCCTCAAGCCTTTTTGCTTTAAACTTCCTTCATTGTGACCAGTCTTTTGGGTTTTCTACCCTTTCCCCTTGTTGCGTATTTACAGAAAAGTCTAGGCTTCTCTTCTTTCCATTTTTCTAAAAGGCATGACTGTAATGAGGTAGCCTCAGCTCAGCTGAAACCAGTGGAGTTACTGCCACAAGTCTTCTTAATGTGTTGTGTCTGTGCTGTGTACCTCCCTCAAGACTCACCTTTCCTGAGTAATCCTATGCTATGTGATACATCATTACTGTTTTATACTAGCAGTTTCTTGTTCACATCCAGTATAAGAAAGATCCACACTTGGAGAATTTATCCTTTCCTTGATGATGTAATTATGCAAAAACTGCAGAAAAGAACCTAAAGTTTTCCTATCTGGAGCTGAGGTGCTGGCTCTGCTTGAATGTTGCTTTCAGGGCTTTATGTTCAAAAAGCTGATCCAAAGTAACCTGAGGCATTTGTCAAAATTTATTCTCTTTAAAAACAAACAACCCAGTGCTTAATTTAACGTTATGGGTTTGATTAAATTAATTGTTGTCTCTGACTGTGTCTTAGAGATTTATGTTCCTTGTCAGCATGGCTAAGCCAAATTCTCTGTTAGCTGAACACCAGTGGTTTCAATTAATTTAATGCATTCGTAGCTTTGCATAGTTGTATTTTGAGGCTAGGCTATTTAAAGAAACACCAGGGAATTTCAAAATTTAAGGTCCTATATTTTGCTGCCCTTTAAAAAAATCCAAGATGCTCTAAACATTTGACTTCAGGCTTCACGCACACATTACTAGCCACAAAAAAAAATAGAAATGAAGTGCAGAATGTAATCTAGTTCACTGGGTAGTTGTTTCACTACAAAGGCACAAGTGTTGTCACCATCTGAGCAGTTCATACCATTAGAGTGGTGATGTTGCTCACAGTCCCTCCTCAGATGCATATTGAGATAGCTTTTTCCCTGGATATATTGCATGACAGGATCATATCCCTTATTTAATCAGCAAAACCTCAAGATCCTTCCTGTTCTAAATTTCTACAGGAAAAGCTGTATTCTTATTAGCTCTTGTGCTTTTCCTTGCTTTTTTTCCTCCGTATAGTTAAAATGTCAAAAGAAAACTACCTCTACTTACAAGCCAGCTGCTCTGCTCCCTGCCTATTAAATCTTTTTATTGCTGGATTTTTTTGCCTTTTAAACCTCTTGCAAAGGCCAGTTGCGTCCTTTCAGGAAGCTCAGTGGTTGACAGTCTGTCCTGGGTTCCGCAGTAGCAGTCATGTTTTTCCTTTGTGTTAACTGGTGCAGTGCTGTGTTTTGACTTCCAGCTTGAGAACAGTGTTGGTGAAGCCGATGTTTTCGGTTGTTACTAAGTGATGTTTACCCTGACCAAGGACTTTGTGAGGCTCATGCTCTGCCAGGGAGGAGGGGAGGCTGTGAGGAAGCAGAGACGGGGCGCCTGACCCGGGCTAGCCAGGGAGGTATTCCATACCACAGCACGTCATGCCCGGGGTGGGGGGTAACTGGGAGTTACCCGGAAGGACACGGGCTTCCGGGTGGAACTCGTTTTCTTGGCCGGTGGTATCGTATTCTCTTCCCTTGTTATTTTCCCTTATCATTGTTGTAGCTGATAGTAGCGGTGGTGATTTGTTGCTGGACTGTTCTTGTCTCAACCCGTAGGAGTTGCACTCTCTCGATCCTCCTCCCCGTTCCTCTGGGAGCGGGGAAGGGGAGAGCCCCGGTGCGGGGAGGCGGGGGGGGAGACGGACACGAACCTCGATTGTTGTCAGCTTGGCACCACTCACTGGGAGTGAGTGAACAAGCTACCTGACTGGGTTTAAACCACGACACAGTCAGATGCCAGAGGCTCACTTACATCAGCTGCTTCTTGCCTGTTTGTAACAGACTCCACAAACTATAAACTGCACTCCTATTAGACTTCTGCAAACACCAACAAACACTGTCCAGTAACAGAAAAAGCAATCAAATAAATTAATTTACCATCTGGAGCACAGATGGTAATTTTATACCAATATTCAGGGTTAAACATGAGGCCACTTTAGCGTCTCCATGGCAGGTAGTGCAGCAGCCCCCACTGCAGATGGTGTCTTTGAACCAAAAGCAGCCGTCCCTTGTCGGCCAAGCAAGGCCAGCGCGTGCCAAGCAGAAGCCTTGATCTGCCACTTCCTGGCTTCCCTTTTAGAGATTACGTAGGGTTAGAAGATGGAAGCAGGAAACTGGAATCGTACTGTACCACTCCTGCTTGTGGGATGTGCAACTCAAGTGTGATTCAGAAAAGGATGGATGAGGGAAGAAGCTGTTCCAAAGCTTGACTTCCTGTCTAAAAATTACAGTTTTACAGCCTTGAGAGGGGCAAGTGCCTTAGGGTGAAACTTGGGGTTTTTATAGTATTACAGGAGGGCAGATAGGAGTTGAAGAAGGTTTCATAATGAAGCTTAAGGTCAACATAGTCCAATACCGATCCTTCCTTACAAGTGTCAAATCTCATATAAACTCCTTTTTATCTTGCTGTCTATTTTTGGCTCTATATCCAGACATATGAAAGATATATATATATATATATCTGTCTGTCTGGAACTGAGAACATTGCAATACAAAAGCAGATTTTCTCAATTAAAAAAAAAATAATAAAACCTTCTCTGAATGTGCTCAACTAAATTACTTCAATAGAAACTAATGTTGTGCAGATTTCACAGAAAGCTTGTAAGTATAATCTATAAAGGTCAATTGTATAGAGTTTGTTTTGAGATTTTTGCCTATATAGATGTGGATGTGATCATTCAGACCATAAATGTAATAATTGTATGCTCATGATAGTAGTTTTACTGGATTTTAATTGCTGTAATTTCCCTTTTCTTTTTCAAGAATCTCAGAAAGCAGACTTCCCGTTTGTTAAATTCTCTTCATTAATTCTATCCTGGACTAGTGTTGTAAGGTCCTTAGCTTTGTTAAAGATCTCAGCCAAGCACAATGCTGAAGGGTGCTGCTGCCAATGACATTCTGTGTTCTGAAGAACCAGACTGATGTTTTTAACCAGCTGCTAAGTGGCCAGTTACTGAGTACTGAGTTATAACAGAGTAGAAGACACAGATGTTGTCTGCATATCTGGAGAGAAGAAGCCATGCATAAAAAGGCATATTAAGAGTGAGCTTGCTTGTTAGAAGCAAAACTATTGTCTAAGCTAGGTAGGTTATATTTTGCCCTGTCTATTTATTTCTTTGTAATCCTCTTGAAATACATGTCCTAAATACAGCTCCTAAAATAATTTTCTTAATGTTGACACTTTTGCCTTCCAATTGCTTCACTGTTTTTGGGGGGTAGGTCCTATTTGATAGTAGACTTATTACCAGGTTCAATTCCTTATCCCTCAGTGTGAAGGCCCAGAGCAGCTTGAGCAGCTTTCATCTTGAGCCATTTTCATCCCTTATTCCTTTGCCATGTATGCCTTATACCTGGAAGTGGTTTGCTGTCTGTCCTGGGTTCAGCAGTAGCAGTCATTTTTCCCCTTCTTGGTAGCTGGTGCAGTGCAGTGTTTTGACTTTCAGCTCGGGAACAGAGCTGATAACAAGGATGTTTTGGTTTGGCCAAGGACTTTGTGAGCCTCATGCTCTGCCAGGGAGGAGGGGGAGCCAGGAGGAAGCAGAGACAGGACACCTGACCCAAACTGACCAAAGAGGTATTCCATACCACAGCACGTCATGCCCAGGATGTAACTGGGAGTTAGCCGGAAGGGCTGGGAGACTGCAGGGTTGGAGGAGGTATCGGTTGGTGCTTGGTCGGGCTGAGGGGGGGCAAGTTATCGGTCGGCTGGTGCTGAGGTGTTGTATTCTCTTCCCTTGTTATTTCCTTTATCATTATTATCACTGGTGGTAGCAGTAGTGATTTGTGTTATACCTTAGTTACTAAACTGTTCTTATCTCAACCCGTGGGAGTTGCATTCTTTTCGATTCTCCTCTCCGTCCTCCGAGAGCAGGGGGAGGGCAAGAAAGGGGGGGGGGGGGAGTGAGCGAACGAATTACCTGACTGGGTTTAAACCACAACACTGTCTTATTGCACCTTTCCCTGGCATTCACCTTATTTAAACTCCTCAAGATTCATTTCTGCCCCAAAGAAGACCCAGGCCTAATCTCCTGTTGAGGTTATTGTCAGTAATGCTGTCTGATTTCATGTTTTTACAGCTCCAAGAACAATTAGGTTTCAGTCTTGACTGCTCCCTTTGGATTGGACACCACAGAACACATACAACACACAGTAAGTGAGAGGATGGATATTTCTTCCCTTTTTCTTCTTAATAACTCTTGCACTTCTATCACGGTGTGTTCAGAAGCTAATGAGAAACACTAGATGGCAGAATCCAAAACTGATTTTTTTTCCAGCAGAAAAGGGATTCTGGTTTCATAAAAGCTCTGCAAATGTCCTTTTAATCCCAGTGCTTTTAATCTGTAAGACAGCTATGGATGGCCAGTACACTGCCTATGCATCCACCAGTATACAGTACAAAATATATGTGACTTTATTAGTCACTCCATATGGCTAAAAATGAGTGTTGTATCACAGGAGGCTATTTGAGAATGAATTGAAAATCCTATATTCTGCACCGTGGCATATTCTGGTTTCTTTCCAGAGTCAGTTCTGTGGCAACATTACTTAATTTAACTGCAAGATATAATAGATCTTCACACAAAATTCAGCACTTAACGGGGGGGGAGGTTAATTATTTTCTTTTCTTTCTCTCCAGAATTCCATGTTCATCCTGTTCTCCTCCTTTAAACTTTTTAAAGTTCTGATCATTTCTTGTCTATAATTGCTTTTTATTTCTGTAAGTTCTGTACCCTTATTGTAAGAGCCTCATGGGATGATTGCTCTGCTTGCAAATATGGGCCATCTACTGTCTGTCTGTGAACTGGAACATTGACAAGGGAGAATACTGAATCCTTATGAGAGCTGAGTTCTGTAATAAAACAAAAGCTATGTGATAAAAGTAACTGCCATGCATCTTTCAATAGGTCAGCTGCGCTCTGTTCACTAATCTCTGCTGCTAACTTCTGAAACATAGTAACCCTCTAAGTCACTTCAAACAGCTCACAAATCTGCTTTCCAGTTTTTAATGTTTCCTCCTTTTCCCCCGCAAATGAGAACTTCCACCTAGTTTATCTCTAAAACTTTTCTACAATTGCATTTGCAGGCAGGGTAGTCTGAGATTGTTTTCAGTATAAGGAAAACTGAAGTTCTTCCACGACTCTTTGTTGAGGAAATGGTTAATTCTGCTGGAAGAATTGGCTTTTAGAAAGGAAGAAATGCTTGAAAACTGTATGTACATATTACATATACAGTGATAAACACTGATGTGCAATGTGCAACTGGTCAATAGCTGTTACTGGGCTGCCAGTTTTAAAATTTAAAATTCAGTGCGTGAAAGTCAGGGTTGTTGTGGGAGTTTGATTTTGTCTGGGTTTGTTGTTTCTTTTTTTTTTAGTTGTTTTTTTGTTGGGTGGTTGTTTTGATTTTTTTCTTAATGGCAAGACATATAATAACAAAGTTAACAAAGTGATGTGGTAGTAAGTTTTAATATGTCCCCAAAATAATGTTCTCACCTGAGCTAGCATTAGTGCTGCTTGAGGAGATTGCTGGTTATCATCAGCATATGAAGCAATGGAAGCTGTTGGAAACAACCTGCCTCCTGAGAGCAAAAAGAACAAAACACCCATTAAATGCATCACCACTCAAAAGTTTCAGTTTATAGAGGCAGAAATTCTGTCCTTGTGGTGTAGAAGACAAAGACAGCAGGTTGCCATTAGAGCTCCTGTCTCCAGGCACATTTTGGTTTCACCCTGGTTTCAGGTACCTGTTGAATGTCCAGGGTTCTATTTAAACCATGCATTCTGCCTAAAATAAAGGAGCCTGCCAGGACATGAGGCTATTTCAATAGATTATTAACATATGTCTTATGTCAGGGGCAATTTAACCAACAGCAGTATGGTTACCTACACTATTCAAACCAGGTTACAGGTTGTTGGGTTGAGGGGATATTGGTTTGTTTTTTTTTACTTGGGGGGGGGGGAGGTAATAGCTCTTTTGAAGCTTTCAATTTTTTTACTAAAATCTAATCTGGAGATGTAGAGACAGTACCAGATAATAGAGGGGTTTTTCTATTAAAAGAAGAGCACAATAACACATTTCTATACCATTTTGTGATTTGTGTGCTAGGCATGCACTCCTTTGCAAACTGTTCCTGGTATTAACCACTATGGGATTCAAGCTATATTTGGTTTGTCAGACAGACATATTCCTGCTATTAACTTTTGGATAACACCAGTGCCTCAGCTAATGAAAAATTGTGGCTTAAACAAAGGACTTGGAGTAATTTGCTTCTGGAAGGATCCAACTGTAGAAGAGAAGCACATCATGCTTATGTTGACCAGTATATTCTGCCTTGCTCTGTTTCATTATATTCAATCCTTTCAGAAAAAAAATTGTATAAATACCTTTTTTTTTTTACCTACTACAGTCTCTAAGGATCTGGTCATTTGATATGTTTAATGATAACATTCTATTGGATAAATTAGCCTCCCAGGGTTTGATAGTTTGACTCTGAAATGGATCACTACATATGCAGATCTAATGTGTTAGAGATAACAGTCATTTCAGGGGCTTTTTAGTTTCTTTTGAAATAGCAGAACTGTTGAAACTGCTACATATGATTTTGGCTAATATTTCTGCATTCGTATATTTTTAAATCGAAATTCTGTGTTATGCTTCTGCTTGTTAATTGCATAAATGCCCGTGTACTGGTGTTCCTATGAAGAGAAAGGGGGGAAAGATGGAAATAACCATTTAGAAACTAGCCAAGGAATTCCTGTTTATTTCTTCCATTCTAGAACTGCAGTTATTTTGGAAGTGAGAGTGCTTACTGTGGCTTTAAAATGCTGAAGCTGAAAGATCTGGAGACTGAAATTCTCTCTCCATGAAATCGGTAAGGTCAGCAGAGGCAGTGCTAGTTTTCCTCATGTTCTGCTAATACACCTTAATCTGTCCTGGGGGACCTGAGCTAATCGCAGCTTTCCTGTTGAGGCTGTCAGCAAGGATTTCAGTCACTGCTAGTGCTCTCTTGGTTCCTCTGATTTGGATAGCTGCCTTGCTACAATACCATCATTATAAGGACAATACTCATTAGGTTTCTTCATAAGTACTTACTATTTACGAATACTTACTCAAGGTTTCTTAATAAATGCTTACTATTCTAGATCTAGGGACACCACTGTGAAGTAGTTAATCCAGATCTTGATCTGTTTTGCAAGGTGCTTGTAATAGGAGGCACGTTGAGTTACTGGTCTCAGTGGCATTAGAGCTTCTCTAATTTATGTTAAATCATTTCAAGCCTCCAGTACATGGCAAGTTTACATTTCTAGAAGTTTTTAAGATCACAGCAATTAGAATTAATTTGCCTTTTAGGATCATTCACTCTCTCTCCTTAGCACCTTACATAAAGCAATGATATGTGGCATGTGCAAGCAGATGGCCTGAGGGTAACACATAGAGAGCTGTCTGGATTTGGAACATGGGTGCCAATTGGTTTTGCTGGGAAGTAAATCCTGATGTCTTTGGTCCGTGAGGGTGTTTTTGTTTTCTTTCTTTTCTCACAAGAGCTTTCTAATCATGTTCTGTAGCATCATACTTGATCATCAGGGCTTTGTACCTTTTCAGATCTGTGAGTTGCTGCAAAGATGTTGATGCACATGAGAAGTAATGGGTCAGAGCAAAGGATGGGCTGACTCCAGCTCCTCAGTAATCTCTGCTGGTGACCACCAGCAGATGCACAGGAAAAGTGTATCAAAACCAGAACACAGTTACAATGCTAGGGCATTGTACAGCTTTACCACTTCCACAAACCAGCAGGTCAAGAAATTCCTGAGCCAGAAATGTCTTCTGGGCAATGATGTTTAATTGGACCCAGTTCTCATGAATTTGTCTCTTTTTTTGAGAATATGTATATTTTCTGGTTTTCCTGATAGCTCACGGCAGTGCCCCAATTCATTTGTGTTGTGTGGAAGAAAACATTGTTTAGTTTCATTTAAGTCTTCTTCCCAGTAATCGGGTATTACTGAATTACATACTGTGAGAAAAGTCAAACACACCTCAGTCAGCTTTTCCAGTTTATTCATGCTTATACAATTTCCTCAGCAGTTTGCAAAACCAATTTAATCATTCCTTAGAAAAGCCATTCCACACTCTTGATTATTTGTGTTGTCATTTTATGATACATGTTTCGAAGAATGTACCACAAAAAAACCCAAACCCTAGCCATAAGTAAGATTACATTCACTGTAAAGGAAATAAGGGCATCTACCTATAAGGTACCATTAACAGTGTATTCTGTTTTAGTCTCTATTCCTTTCCTAAAAAAATATCATCTCTACAATCTGAGCATTCAGTTTGCATATCTAAAGATTCATACAGAATGTCTTCAAAAATTATTTCCCACAAGAAATGATTAATTCAGTGTGGAGACAGTGTTCTCACAGGAGAATGCATAATTGGTACATAAACTCTGAATAATCCTGAAAGATACAGCAAGGCCGTGAGAGGCCCGAAGAAGCTTAAGCAAGCAAGATAAGAAGAAGCTGGAATTCACTGAGGTAATGAGAACTGTGGACTGTTGGCAAGCTTTCGAGGTCAAGTTCCCACACCCGTGCTTAACCAATTATATGTTAGTCGCTAAGGGTCTTCAAGACATGCATCCAATCATAATATGCCAAATCCCTGTAAGTGCATGTAAGAAATAGTATATAAGGAGTTAAGGCTTTGTAATAAATTTAGCAATTGCTTGATCACACTGATCGTCTCTGCGTTGTCCGTGACTCCCGCGTCAACAAGTGGCGCCCGAACAGGGACCCTCCAATCGGTAACTCGACAAAGATGAGTTTGAAGGTCCGACGAAAAGGAGGGGGCGGAGAGCCGGCCGAAATTCAGCACTGCCCCGGCGCTGGGAACTCAGACGTCTGCAAAGCTTCGGGAATCTCGCCCTGATCAGGTGAGTGGCCGGGGAGGAGATGGGGCACTTGCTGTCCAAAGAGGAACAGGCGGTGGTGAAGGTCCTCCAACACATTCTCTCTAAGAGAGGACTGCAGTATGATAGTGCTGCCTTACAGAGGCTGTTAAAGTGGTCCCGTGATCGCAAGGTTAGTAAAGGGACCAAAGGTGCACAGAAACACTCTACACTTTGGAGATTGGTGTTCGAGACTTTGAAAGAGATGAAATTGGAAAGGGCTGCGGTAGCGTCTGTATTTGCCGCCATAGCTCCAGAAGGGGCTGTCTCCCCTAACCCACATCATAGTGCTCTGGCTATGACTTTTGCACCTCCTGTGGTACCTGGAGCGGCGCTGAAAAAATCAACGCCCCGAGCCGATGAAAGCAAGAGCCAGGTCGCAGATGGCCACATACCGAACGAGAGACACCTGACAAGAAAGACATAGTTGCAAACAACAGAGACCCTGCGTTCGACCCAGGATCAGACTCCGAGTCCCCTGAATCCGAGCCAGATTTATATCTTCCACTTCCAGACTCTGACTCTTCATCTCCCGGGTCAGTCTGCTCAGCTCATCAGCAACTGCTCACTGGCCTTGGAGACACTCAGCTGCAACAACTGCTGAAAAAGCTTGAAGCCCTGGAGATTCGGATTGACACATCTCCATTGGCGCCTCTACCTTATCCTCTGCAAAACCCCTTCCTTAAAGAAGGCAAACAGGGGGAGGGGGTGGGAGAGGTATCGGGGGACCCAAATCCTGAGCACTGTTGGCACGGGTTAATCTAAGATGCGATTATTACAGGTGAATTTTCTGCCATGGGCCTCTCTGCATATCCTGTGTTTACTACACAGCAGGGGGTAAAGAGTGGGAAGCTTTTGATCTCAAAATAGTTAAGGAGGCCCGACAAGCGGTGACCACAAATGGGTTAAAATCCTCTTATACTCAAGCTGTATATGTTATGATTTTTTTTGCGATTAACAGGAGACTTTAATGACTCCCCTGCTATAATACATGCTCAGGCATTAGGTTCAGGTTATATGACTAAAACTCCGGGTATTCTTGTCCAGTACAAGGATTTGGAAACTGGCATTTGGAAAGGTCCCGTGGAAGTAAAACTAACTGGTTGAGGTTATATGTGTGTAAATTACAGATTCCGGTTTGCGGTGGGTGCCAGCTCGATTGGTGAAACCCTGGAAAGAGTCAGCATCACCCCAGGACACCCCCCTCGTCAGTGATTGAATGAATTGAAATTTGAGCTTAGGACATCTGTTTTATGGGTGTTTTCAGCCTTTCTTAAAGTGAAGGGCGCAACCTTTTTTTACATTTAAAAAAAAAACAAACAAACAAAAAAAAAAACAAAAAACAAACACCAAAAAAAAAAAACAACAAAACCACCACACACACACACCCCCCTGGCCCCCCCCCCCCCCCCCAAACCTCCAGGAAAGTGAGATCAGCGCAGGATACAGTCTTATTGAGTTATTTTCCGGTGGTGGGAAGGTCTCTCTTATCAGGGGTATTGGGCATACTGTGGCGGACGGTGGACTTGGGAGCCCGTATACAACTCATTTGACACAGTCTCTCTGTGATACTCATGTACTAGAAGTTGGTAAATATAAGTATGTCCAGGTTTCTGTCGACCTTTGGAGACCTTTATAGATATTGCTGACCACTTCTTCCAACATAGGCGGGCCACCTGTGTCGGAATGAGTGTGCATTTTGGTCAGTAGAAAAGCCCAAGCCTCATGCGATGTGGGGGAGGCAGAGCCTCTGTGGGGACGCCCGCTAAGGATGAGCCTGCCACCTCACACTGCAATGATGCTTCTCGGAGCTGGCTTGCAGTTAGTCTCCACAGGGTCCTTGTGCCACGGTCTGTATGTGGGACTGTAGTGGGAGTAATGATCGTCTGGATTTTGTGCTTCAAATATTGTAGTTGTGTGGAGTGTGCTTGTGGGATCCCATGCGTGTGTGTGTGTGTGTATGTGTGTGTGTGTGTGTGTGTGTGTTGAGGGCAGACGGTGTTCTGTGTATTTTTTGTTGTTGGGTTCATGTAAAAGTTTTTAACTGGTAGCAGTTTAACATTTCGGGCAAGAAAGGGTTAATGCAAAAGTGCGGTTGCCGGCAGGTATTTATGGTTGCTGCTGAAGCAGACAGGCAGCTGTAGCTGCTGCCGAGCAGGGAGGCTTTTATAATAAAGAAATGCTGACCTCCGATTCAGCTCCCGGTGCTCCACTGGCGGAACGGCCAGGATGGAAGCCAGAGCCGAGGAGTGAAGGGGAAAAAACAAAACAAAACCCAACCCACCCCACCCCCCCCAAAAAAAAAACAAAAAAAAACAAAAAACCAACCTCTCAGTCTATTGAGGTATTGAGGCAGTTTGTCGAGACACCACAGTCAAAGGTTAAAGAGCACCTGCAACACAGTGGGTGCATGGTAGGAGCCTTGCTTAGTATGTTTAAGGTAACCTGGGGGGGAATCCAAGACTCGGAGGAAGACAGATCGGTTGAAGTAAGAACTGCTAACTAAAAAAGCGGGAGGGGTAGTGCAACCACAAGCTTTATGAGCCGTCACATCAGCAGCATCAGGGTGGCAGAAAAAAAAAAAAAAGAGGCAATGATGCAGCAAACTCCGTCACTGTTAACAATGTGCAGTTTAACCAGTCTGCTTCTCAAGAACTGATAACCTGGAGGAGGGGCTATATTTGTGTCCTCCTGCCTACAGGTCCATGGCGACTGCCTGCAAAGTTTGTCAAGCCTTGCCATGAGCTGGACAGACGAATGGAAAAACCTGATGCCTCAGCTACAGGAGCTGACCGGGAATACTCCAAGCAGAATGAGATAGAGGAAGAGAAAAACTAATGATTGCAGAACATCACTTGGGGGCAAATGAAAAGTAACATCCTGAATATGTGTGCTTGTAAAGTAGCTATTATTAGGGGCTGTGATTTTGTGTATAAAACCACCTGTATTTACTAGCCAGTTGCTAATGAGGAACTACACCTTGTATTGTATAGATTTGTCACTTGTAAAAGAGATGTTAGAGTACGGAAATTTGCAGCAGCTGCTAGAAAAATGCTAAGGCAAAAGCTAGAAAGATTTTAATACAATGGTAGTGTTATAAAGCTGGTGATGGAACGAATTAAGAGGGTGGGAGAATTCCCCTGGTAAGAAATTTCTCTGGCTAGTCCCTTGCTGCCATCAGCATCTTCAACTGCTGCTGCACCCTGTAATAGTTACTCTGCTAATGTAAATTAGTGTGTGCCTTGCTGTAGTAGCTACTTGTTACTGGATGAAGCAGGTGAAACTCTGCATTGACAACAAGGTGCAAGGACTGAGGCTGACAAAACGCTTGCTACCACAGTCAAGGGCAAGACTGGGCTGGCCTCTGTGTTTGCCACCAAGAAGAACCTTCAGCTCCGCTGTTGGCTGCAACCCGGCAGGCGTGGAGCGGTGGGGACACAAGCCATGCCAGACCTTGATGTGAAGGATGGCCTCCCCTGTTATCAGAGAGCCATACAGCAGAAAAAAGGGGCAGGCCCAGCAGCCTGTAGTTGGCATATGTTGGAGATATGATCCAGCTCAAATCCCCTGCTCAAGTAGGGTCACCCAAAACATATATAAAACAAAAAGGGGGAGATGTGGAGACAGTGTTCTCACGGGAGAATGCATAATTGGTACATAAACTCTGAATAATCCTGAAAGATACAGCAAGGCCATGAGAGGCCTGAAGAAGCTTAAGCAAGCAAGATAAGAAGAAGCTGGAATTCACTGAGGTAATGAGAACTGTGGACTGTTGGCAAGCTTTCGAGGTCAAGTTCTCACACCTGTGCTTAACCAATTATATGTTAGTCACTAAGGGTCTTCAAGACATGTATCCAATCATAATATGCCAAATCACTGTAAGGGCATGTAAGAAATAGTATATAAGGAGTTAAGGCTTTGTAATAAATTTGGCAATCTCTTGATCACATTGATCGTCTCTGCGTTGTCCGTGACTCCCGCCTCAACAATTCAGAGCCACTCATTCTATATAGGGAGTTGGCCTCTGATAATTTTTTTTCCATATATACTAATACAAATTTACTGATGAGCAATTTCATCTACCATTTTATTATTAGCTATTCAAGTATCATGAGACCCTTCTGTGGCTTTTCACACACAGTAATTTTCTATCATTAGTAAACTTCACCACTGCAACATTCACTCCCTTCAAATTTTTTTCAGGAGATCCTTCCCCAAACCTTGGTTTCTTCCTAATCTTATTCTGTGAAAACTATTGATTTAGTCATTTTATTTCGCATTATGGAATCCCACACTGGCTTGAGTTGGAAAGGACCTTAAAGCTCATCCTGTTCCAACCCCCTGCCACGGGCAGGGACACCTTCCACTAGACCAGGTTGCTCTAAGCCCTGTCCAACCTGGCCTTGAACACTGCCAGGGATGGGGCAGCCACTGAATAACACGATTGTTGACTTAAAATTTCAGAAGATTTGAAGGAAATAACCTTTTTCTGCAAAATCCTTTTTCATGCTTTCCCATTATATCATGCCTATCTACATGTCTAATCAATATATTTTAATTATCACCTTCTGTTCCTCTGAAGCTGAAGATCATTTAAGTGATGACTTACATACCACAGGTTGTTGCTTGGAATTTTTATGGTCACATCTGTAGAATGAAAACCACGTAGTAGTCCAGGGGATTTTTTTGTTGTTTATTTTGTTGATTTATGTTAAACTTATTCTACTGATAGTCCCCTTTTTTAAGGAAATTTAAGGCGGGTTTTTTATTAAAGTATCTTTGAAGTCTGTGATGGAGGAATCTCAGTGATGCCTTTAAAGGACACTGGTGCAATAAATGAATTTATCTTTTCTACTTCTGTGATATTTTTGAGTGCTTCTTTTATGCACTGATCTTTGCATAGCCCCAACTGAAGACTTCCTGAAGTGCTGTGAGAGAAGGTGGCTGTGAAACAAGAGGGATGAAGCTGTTTGTGCTTTGTGCTGTTTTGTGCTCAGCACCTTTTATAGTTTGACACATGTAGCTCCAGTTCTAATTAATCAGTTAATCTTTCCTTGTATTTGT
Organism: Pezoporus occidentalis; assembly: GCF_034315485.1. Lineage (NCBI taxonomy): Eukaryota > Metazoa > Chordata > Aves > Psittaciformes > Psittacidae > Pezoporus > Pezoporus occidentalis. The sequence goes on from NW_026913006.1 coordinate 894,569, forward strand.
TTCATTTTAGTATTACTTATTTTTAATGGTTGAAATGCTCTTTAATCCTCCAGTTGAAGTGTTTTATCTCATATTTGGTCTTGTTTTACACATTTCTGTAACAAGATATGTGTCACTATAAGCTGATGAAAACCCCATAACAGACTCCATGCTGTTGTGGTTTATCCTTTCAGCTGTTTATTTTATTTTTATTGTAACTATCTAATTTTTACAGAGCTCTCCTTTGTAAAGCTAGCCCTTAGTTTTAAAGGTATCTTCTTCCTCTATCTTGGGCTTGGCTTATCTCCGTTTTTGCATGTCGTGCTTAGTTACAGTTCCTTAAGAAGTGTTCTTCTTTATTTCCTATCATAGTAGGAAAATTTAATGAGATGTAACTTTGTTACTAGAGAAATAATTCACTCAACGTATATGATTTATCTATCCCTTCTTCTAGTCTCTATTTATCTGTCACATCTTCTGTCTTTATAAAAAAGCAAAGCAAAAGCCCCACGTCTTCTATAGTCTTTTAAATGCTAGTGCTCTGATCTAGTTTTGGCAGCCTCCTCCTTTTGTTTTGCTCTCTTTCTGTTACATGGTTTTATATTTTATCTGTCAGTGTTATAGCAGGAACGTATCACAGCTATTAAACCTAGTTGATAACACTTAATCCCTGGTATTTAAGGATTCATAGGTGTGTATTATCATGTACAGCATCAGTAGCAAGTTAATCTCACTAGGAATAGGATAAATAAATTTTTATACGTGAAGGTACATGCTTGTAACTTCATTGTACTGCTAAGCATCAGGAAATAGTATACTTTAATATTAGTCTTGATAGTGACTCTGTCCCCTAATAATTCAGCTTCTCAGACCTAGATCACAAATAGTAGTGCCTTTGTTAGCCAGTCTGTTGGGAGAGTCTCTAATCTGATTCATTTTCCCCCTCAGCTGGAAGAAATACAACTTAACTTCAAATGGCAGAGAAGCGCTGATTTGCAGCAGGCAGAAGTGCAGCTATATATTTGAAATGTATTTTGAATACAGAGGCTTTCAGAACTGAATGCCTTTATTTTTCCAGGCCTCTTTGAATGTGCAGAGTCTATAAAAATTCCAGACCGTACAAATTGCAGTACCAGAGAAAATTGTCCCAGCTGCCTTCTCATTCATTTATTCATCTGTAGTGATCCAAGCCACGCAAGGATGACCATATATGTGCAATAAATATACTTATTCTTCAAGGCTATATCCAGCATGGTCTTTCACAGATGTTTTCTGACAGCTGCTTGCACTGTCCATAAATTCAGACACCAGCAGCTCCTAGTTCCTGTGAGGCTTTGTGGGAGTGCATGTGCATCATTGCCCCTGGAATGATGGGTCTCTCCCAGTGAATCTCAGTTTCTTTGCTTTCAGTCACTATAAAGGATATCTCCTCAGGGAATTACGTGGACACCTGGAAAAAAGGAGGAAATATTCTTCTGGTGTATGGTGTAACTACAATCTGCCTCTGTTTTGTACTACGAGCTATTTAGCTCAGAAAATTAAACAACGTTAGGGAAAAATAAGAGGAATGGAAGAAAAATGAATACAAATGAAAACCAATTTAGAAGTAAACCTACAAAAAAAAAAAAAGATTTAGTTGACAAAAGGCAAAAAAGAAGAAAATAAGGGTCAGAAAGAAGGGACAGATAGAACTTGAGCATCTGTCACTTTATTAGCTGATTTCCCATAAGCTTCCATCGAGATCCGATTAGCTCTGCAGGGAGCAATCCAAGTGGGAAAGCATTAGATATAACTGAACTTGTGATAAATCCTCCCACAGCCAAGCATTAGTCAGAAATATACTGATCTAATAACAAGCCATGATTACAGTTTAATCCTGGCTGGTACTTTCAGAATTACAGATAAAATAGATCGTTTAGTGTTGACTTTAACAATTCCCCAAGGTACCAGTATGGGGTTCTCATTAACTAAAGGAATTATTCAGTTTGAGACAGAAGCCATATAACCACACACTTTTACAGGACTGGGATCATTAGTATTGTTGCAGAAGGGTGTGTGAATGACTTGTAAATCAGGTACTCATCCCATCCCATGTAGTAAATTCCTAAACATCTTAACAGTTTCACAGCTGTAAATTATTTTTATTATTTTAAATGAAAACACATGGCCTGTGTTTGATTTCTAAGAGGGCTTTATGCAGTTTATACCTTAAGATTACAAAGACACTTTTCATTAAAATTATTAATAGAAAGATTAACTGGCATTGGTTTGGTAGAATCACAGAAAGTGATGCTTAGTACCTGCTTCAATGCTGATGTATCTTTCATGATATATAGCTAGGGTCATTACAGATAGAGATTCGTTTTTCCAGAGCTTAGTGGGTTCTCTTTGTTGTCATGGTAATTTCTAAATGACTTTCATCATTGCATGACTAAATAATATATCCCTAATGAGTATCTTTAGGAATATTTCTCATGTGCATAACAAGAAAAAGTTTTCAAGTCTATAGTGGGATATGGAAATAAACTCCAAGCTTTGACAGTTGTAAAGCAAAAGTCTGGTTTGCAGGTATTTTTGTGTTTCAGTTTTCTGAAGTTCTTACATACCAATACTTTTCAGATTGAAAGCATCCTAAAACATTTCATGTCTCCTTTGTTCCTTAAAATGTATTTGGATTTTCCTAAAATCTTCTTGGTATCTTAGAAAATATGGATTATGATGAGGTGGATGTCTGACTTCACTGTAAAAATGAAATTATTTCTGGGGCAAAGAGGTCAAGAAATCTGCCTTCAGGTAATAAATCTCTTTAGTTTCAGAAGAGAAAGCACCAGCATGGAAAAGGAGTGGAGTTTAGGGTTGCCAGCTGAAGGATGGAGTAGGTAGTTCTCTCTGCAGTTCTGTTTTGGATCAGGAAGGAGAAGTTAGTGAATCTTTTGGGGAAGGAGACCAGAAGGGAGTAATCCAATGTGTAAAAAGTTGAGGGAGAAAGAAGAATCTGCTGTGGCATGGGCACTAAACACCAAGAAAAGCCCTGAACAGTCTGTCGGTTTGAGCTCAGCACTGGGTTAGGGTTATATAAATGCCACAAAAATATCTTCCCAATTCATTCCTGTAAAAAAATACACGTCTTGTAAAGCTGTTCAGTGCTTTAAGAACCTCGCAAGAGATCCTAATATGCAGCTTGGTGTGCAACACTGGGTGAGAAGCGAGGAGGTGCAGGAGCCTTCAGGTATTAGCAAACCTTCCTAACCTGGAAGGATAGGGAAGGGCCTGAGGTTGCCCATCTGTGTTTCTGCTGCCATTTAGAATGGGAGAGCCTGGAGAATGACACTGCGAGAGATGTTTGGCTCATACAACCATGAGAGCAGAGAGAGGGCTGGACTTGGTTGAAGACCCAGTTGTTTCTCTCCAGCTTTGCCCTTGAGGGATGGCTACTGAAGACCTGCTCTGGGAAGGGGGAGAACCTAAGGCTGTCTTCACCCAGGATGTGTCATGTCCTCAGTAGGTTAACTGATTTCTTTGCTCTCACTTGGCACCTGGGAACTAAATGACATGTGTACATTGAATCTGGTCCATGAAACCAGTATATCAGAGAGGAAACAGGCCAACAGTACAAAGGGGTCAGTTCAACTTCTGTCTTGTGTCAGTTTGACAGCAGAATTACACTGGCTTTGGTAAAGCAAATCCTAATTTAAATCTGTGCAACTGCAAATTGATGTCCGTCCACTGCTGTGTTGAATAGAGGTGGTGTTTTTCTCCATTCAGATATGTAAGTGTTTATTTACTTATTCTAGTAGGTGCATAGAATATCACTTACAACATAATTTTTTATTTAATTTCCTAGTGGTGTTTGCTTTCCTGCTGTATCATAAGGTAGCTAATTTTCAACATAAACACTGTTTAATAACAGAATATTTCAAACAAGAATACACACGGTCCATGGTTCCAAATTCTGTGCTTTTCAGTGTTAAGCAACAAATGATTTTTGAAGCTGTACATGGCAAAGATTATGTTGCTACAAATACACGAGTGGATAGAAAGCATAAAACACTCTTTGTAAGGTACATGCTTGTCTGAAAATCTCTTGGTGAATAAAAACAAGGCAAAAGAACCTTAAGTCTCCTGCGTACTGAGGTGATTGTCACTCTCTGAGGAAATGACCCATGTACCAAAGAAAGCATTTTTTTTCAGACATTTTCTTTCATAGCCATAGTTCTAAAAGACGAAAAAAATAAAATGCTGAGAAATATAACATATTAGCCCAACTGTGAGCAAAATTAAATCATTTTTTTCTAACATGAAGTAACCAGGATTCTGATCTTGTGCAATGATTTACATTGAACTATGGCGTGGCCTGTTGCAAAAATGCCGTAATAAGAGTTGCAAATATTGTCAAAGAGAAGGGAGGAATTAGGAAAGAAAAGTCCATTCAGGAAGACCCAGTGCGGTGTATAAATGTGCAGATCCTGATTTCAGGTAAGTACACCCGAGCAGCCTCTCCTGAGTGTTCCACCAAGTTCAGGTGCTCAGTTAAATAGTACATGATTATGGCACATCTCTGGAAAGCCAGTGGCTATTTTAGGTAATTAAGAATTTTAGGGTTCCTTAAATGAATGAAGCAAATAGTAAAAGTTGCTGTAAGGGCAGATATGCTCCTGTTAATTTCCTAGGCACTTCCAGAAACCACCTACAATAGTGTGGTTTTGAGTTCCTTCTTGACTATGCTGCCTTGCTATATATTCCCATCTACGGCTGTAGTATAAGGAAATAATAATAATCAAGACCAGATATGTAACTTTTAGACAGCTAATGCTGAGCTGGACTTTTAATCATTTGTACAGAGTTGTTGCTCAGAACCCTTGACTGCTTTGTAATTCTGTGCTTGTAATCTCTTTAGATCAACCTCTTTTCATATTCTTGTTCCATCAGCTGAAGAGCTGCTATTTGTCTATCCTTTTCACTAGCAGTGTTGCTATAAATTGTTTTATGCCTCTACTGATGCTGTCGGAGGTAGCTGGCATGCTCATTTGTTTAAGATGCTTAAACTTTGTATGGGACTAAGAGGAAGCTAGAGAGTTTCAGGGAAGAGAAGAAATCCACTGAGGGCTTCTGTATATGTAGAGATGATGTCTTGATTTGGAAATAGTGAAAGTACTTGGAAAGTAATACAGTGTGATCACCTTGTTCTGAAATTATTCCGCAGCATCCACTTTTGGCACCTGCTATAGGCAGGATCCTGGGCTAGCCTTTTGCTGAAGCACTGTGGCCCTATTCATCTTGTAAAAGAAATTTGACCCTGTAAAGATAAGAATTAACAGCTTTAGACATGACTATCAGTTCAGAAAAAGTGCTTTGCAGTGAAGTGAATGCTTGGGTTTTCACCTGAGAGAACTGATTTCTAGAGGATGTGGTGAGGCCAATTCTTGCCAAATTCATATGCAGATTAATCACCTAAGAGGTGTCAGTTGCTTTGGGTAGGGTGCAAGCCCTGATCAAGCCATCTCTTCATAAACTGTCTTCTGAGGATGCTCTTCATAGCAATCCCTCCTGCAACCTGTGCATACTCCCTTTTCAAATTGTGACCTCGCCGTGGCATTTATGGAAAACGCAGAGCAGTGTGTGGAAAATGCCTGGGCATTAATTTTATTGTCCCTTTGCTTGGAACTCCAGATCAAAGGCTTCTGTAATTTTCACTGTTAGAAATTATTTGCTTTGTACATAGATCCATCTAATAAGTCAAGTTGGTGCTCCACAGTGTGTTTTTGCACGTGCACGTACAGGCATACCCCTATACCGAGCACACAGGTGTGGATTTTTTTTCTTCCTGTTGTTTTCTCTATAGTTTTTAGAGGTTGAAGATATACAGTGTTTTCTTAGTTGTAAAGAGGTGTTTAACATTTTAGTGGAGTGCTCTGCTTTGTAGACTTCTTTTTAATACATTAAGAAAAAGAGAGTGCAAATTGTTGAAATGACAGTTTTAAAACCTGTTTTTATTCTATATGTCTACAGTTTTCAAGCATAAAATAGAAAGAAGTTTAATAAATATGACTTTAATTCAGCTACAGATTTTAGTGGTTTTAAATGCTCTTGATGGCCTCATAGCCAAATGTACAGAGTTCCTGAGTCCCTCAGGCTCCTTCAAAAGTCTTTGCTCTCGTAATACTTGTTACTAAAAAGCAGTGCCTACATCCCTGAAACCGATAGTCTTGATGAGCCAAGGTTGAAAATCTTTATCTTCATGGACTTTAAAGAGAGGATTTAAAATACCCACAGGTTTCTGTTGTTTACTTAGAGGTTATTGGAGCCCTGTCCTTCAGCTTCTGATTCTCCTGACTCTCAGCAGTTCAGCAGATGTGCTTTCATTACCTCCACTGAGCAAGACTGTTCAGGTCAGGCGTTCTGGGTCATCTGCATCACTGTATTGAACACAGGTTAAAAGTATATACAAGGTATTAGTATGCCTATCAGAGGGAAGTCAAGAGCAAGGAAAAAGCGGAGGAAGTTATGAAAAGCTGTATGCTGCTGTCTCATCGCCTCATTTGAGATTGTTCCCACGAGGAATATTATTATTAGCAGGCTTTCTGCAGGCAAAACTCTACTTAAAAGGATTCCTTAGGTGTCCCCTAAGGTAAAAACTGTTAAGAAAAAGACAACTGGATGCACAGAGACTTGTTAATGATTATCAAGATGCTGGATAAACAGTGATTTGTTGCAATCAAAATTATTCCTACGATTTTTAGCTGCGATACTTTAAACCTCCAACAGTAATGCTCACTGAACTGCAGATAAACCACTGCAATTTCTAGTACAAGGGGTTTTTAAGGCCTTTTTCAATGTCATGTGTCTTTACTTGTACAGCAGTTGCTCATCACTGGCTTATAGCTAAAGAGTTTATGTCATTATCTCTGCAGACTCCAAACAGGTAGTTGAACTCAGGGTTGGGTTTTCTTTTGAGAAAAAGGTATTGGGCACTGTCAACTGGAGCTATTAACACTATTCCAGTATTAAATATTTTGGCGTTCCTTCCTTGTCCACAACTGAGAACATTCATCCTAAACCTCACCACACTAGCAGTCTGTTTCCCTGGTAACAAAGCCAATGATACAAGTTTCTGCTGCAAATTAGACCAGGGTAAATTTGGAGCCATGTTGCTGACTTAATGTGAGGCTTTATTCTGCTGCACCTGGAAATAGAACTGGTGTTAGTAACATGACAAGATGTCTTATTTAAAGGTTTTTCTTCCCTCATGTAGCTAATCCACGACCAGCAAGCCAAATGACATCCCAGCCCTCTCTATGCCACCTTCTGCTTTGGACCCCTTGCTTTCTTCCCTTTCAAATTATTACAATGCAAGGCATGTCCAGTAATCAGTAAAGTGAAAGGATTTCTTTTTTTTCTTGGATCACTGCCACCTCATTCCCAGGATAAGGCCTTTTAGCATGTCTGTGTGAGGGTGTGTGTCTGTTCTTCTGACTAGGATATGTGAGGATTTCTCTCAGAAGTATCCTAATTCCCTTCCACAATTTTTCCTAGAGAGTCAATCCCCATATAATCCTATTAAAATTAGAGTTATAAGGCATATGTAGCAATGAAACTGAACAAAGTTTCAGTGAGGATTTAAGTATCCAAATCTTAGAGACCAACAAATTCTGTCTCCCTGCCTTGTCACCACCTGGATGTTTGCCCAGGCTCCAGGCATGCCTTATCAACTGACATTGCCATGTGTCAATAAAATGTCTTCATTTAATTCCCTGTCCCTTCCATGCATAGAAGGTAGTCATTCATTTCTTACCCTCCACACTCTCAGCTCTGACTTAGAGGAACGTTGGTTCAGGTCTTCATTTTATGATTCTTTACTTGCCTTTTCACATGCTTTTCTTAGCAGTGGAATATTGGCTTCATGTCAGCAGCTGCTGAATTGAAGTTGCTCTATTCAATCCAGACTGCTCAAGAGAGAATAGACAAATAATAAACCAGCACATGATCTGTTCTTAGCAATTGAACTTGCTCACTTCAGCTTGTAATCTGTAGTCGCTTTTGCATGAAGTTTCTAATTCAAACATCAGCAATACTTGAGCTTCTTTTCATGGGTTCTTAATAGCCCAGCATTTTGAAGTTTAGAGAATTACTTAGCTCAGTTTTGCTGTACAAATTTTCAAGTTGTCTTAACCCAACACTGCACAGAATAGAATCAAAATTAGAAATACTCATAATTACAATACTATCACTGACATCTAAATCACTGCCCGTCTGAATGAACACAGGCTGGAGAGCATGATGCACAGGTATGCAGAAACAGAGGTCCAATATATGCAAATTCAAGCATTTCTGCATGTTTCTGTAGCAGCCTCTCTCATTTGATTATTTAAGGTTTGCTCCACTGCACCAAAACAGCTGGAGACTTGCTTTGCTTTAACAAACGTACAATAACTGGAAGAAGTATACAGGCCTGCCACATACATGAAATGCTGCCATGCTTTCAAGGCACCAAGCCAACACTAGCACGGCTGATATAGCATCTCATGCCCTGCCTCTTCCTCTGTTTGCCAAAATTAGGCTTGCATGGGTGCCAACATCTGGTGCAAGCCATACTGTACCTTGGATCTGTGCCTTGCCACCACCTGGAGGAAAGACCGTAGATTAAAGCCCGGAACTGAAAGGCATTTAGGTTTGTGAGCTGTAGGGAACATAACATTTCTCTGTATGTCTGCTGCTCTGTGTATTTCACATTGGATAATAAACTGAGAGCACTGCATATATTCAAATCTAAACTAGCTGCTTGATGATGAAACTTGATAAATTAGTCAGCTGCAGCTGGCAGTCAAACCTAATGGCAGCAGATGGACTTCACAGTGCCTGTTTCAAACCCTGCTACTGTGCTACTGCTTTCAAATTCCCCTCTGGTTGTGACCTCTTTATTTTAAATACAAGCGCAGTTGCCTTCCTTTTCCTAATATTTGCTTGTTTGCATTACCCAGAGGATTCCATTGCAAGCGATTGCAAAGGTTTAGTCTGCTGCCGGACTACTGTATCTTCTCTGGCTTCGGTGTCCTTCCAGCATGCTGGCTTTTTTGTCAGCTCTAGTCTCAAATTTGTTGAAGCCAGTGCTATGACTGTACTTCTTTGAGAGGTTTCTCATTTGTCCTTTCTAGTTGCATCGACATTGCTGTGAGCCCTGAAGTGCTGATCCCCTCATCATCCTGACCTGGCACCCTTCCTATCTGACTCAGGGTCCTTTACAACAGAGCAGGTAATAACAAAAACCCGGCCCTGACAGGTGGCAATCATTATTTAGCCTGCCCACAAGCGTGAACTCTGGAATATCCCAGCTTCCCTTAGACCAGCTTCACTGCTGGGTTTTGGTTTCATCGGTTTGGCATTTGTTTTGTACTGACTCCCTCCATGGTGGCGAGTTTTGCAGACTGGCTTGTTGTGTCTCTGTCCCTGGGTTAGTTGTCCCTTGGCAGCAGCATTAATGCTGTTCCTTACATGTGCCAGAAGAAATTAGGCATATTATTCCAGAATATCCCAAGGAAGTATTGAAGTCCAATATCAGCCTGCACCTGTGGACAGTTTCCTGTGCACTCTGAGCAACAGGACATGCCTCTTGAAATCTCAGGTGTCTCATGGATGAGTATAGTGCAAATTGAATCACCGAACAGAAAGACAAGCCCTTCAAAGACTGCACCGTTCTTATTCCATGGTGACGCTGCTCTCCCTCATAACCACCTAATGAGGAGTCGTCTCTCAAGTAGGTCACTTCAGTTAATGCCACACCTTTGGACAACTCCAGCGTAGATACCAAGAGAGAGAGATTTAATTTGTTTAGTAATTAACTTTGCAACACTCTAAAGTAAATGAGTTCATTAAAACTGGTTTTATAAAAGAAAAAAAAAAAAGCAAAGCCCCACAAGACAGTATTATCACATAACTGATTTTTCTAAAATAAATCAAAGCATAAGAAAATGTGGATAGGATTAAGCATGAAAAAGTCCTGTGCCATTTTAAAATTCTTTGGTACCACACATAAAAAATAACACTGAGATTATTTCTCTTGTTCTTGTAAAAAGTAGTTCCACTTCAGTGAGCATCAGATCCACTTCAGTGAGACTTGAAACATTGCTAGAGTATCTGATGTCATCAAAGGGGTGGCAATAATTTACTGGCATTTGCAAGTAGATGTTGTGTGCTCCTCATTTACAAAAGCTTCTCAGATGTTGTACTTCAGGCCCTCTCTGGGTGTTTGATTCTGGGCACAACTGCTGAACATTCAGATTGGTTTGCTTCTCCTCCACATGCTGTTGAGGAGTGAGTTCATGTGTGCTCTGAAGTCTGCTGTGGTTTGTATCTAGTGCCATCCTAAGCCTGTGTGCAAGCCCAAAGCCATTTTGTAGGTTCAACGTGTATCTATGCTGCTGGGGCCTAAACAGGTGATCAGTAGCAGACCTTAGGAGACTTAGAGGGCCCATAAAAGGAGCACCTTTAAGAGGAACAATATCCTAAGAGCCCTAAATGAAGGTCTTCAGAGTGTAGAGGAGCTGGACAGGGCCTGCCCAAGTCCTCCACCACTTGTTGTTTGGTAGCAACACCAGATGATCAGTGTTGGGGTAGTTAAGTAGCAGGTAGGCTCCATCCTCCACTAGCATAGTATGCAGATGATGAAGAAGTCTGATGCAAGGCATCCTTTTGCCAACAGCGTAGAGAAATGAAGCGCAGCTGAGGATGTGTGCAGTCCTGTAGTACCTCAGTCTGTGCCCACCCAGACGTTAGCACATAGCATGGCCCACCTTAGCAGCAGCAGTGGTTAAGAGGCACTGCTGTACCTCTGGCTGCCTGGCAAAATAGGGTGGTAGGAGAATCAGTGCTTAGCAGCCTATGTATAGAAAATGTGGATTCCTTCAATACCGCCTTCAGAGGCAGCATGCAACAGGCATGTCTTCTGCTGGTTCCTTGCCGACCTCACCTGGTCCAGGTCTACGTGTTGCTATTCAGTCTCCTCAGTAATTTAAAAACTAGAAAGCAGTTCCCAGTGCTTTCCCAAAATCTTCATACCTGCATGGAGGTTTTGTTTGAAAGTAGTTCTAAAAGGATTTATCTTCTTTTTTTTTACTGTATATTTTTCCTTATTTTTAATGGCAATAATGTAACATCAAACAAAATGGCTGGTTGACAAGATACAATCAAGAACTTCTTCAGCCCCAGCTGAAGTTAGTGCTGGGTGGTAATACGCAATGCTGGGTTCAGTTTAACGTTAGAGCTGAACAGAAGCCCCTGTAACTTTCTTAGAGACAGGGTCAACTTTTAACTGTGTCTCCATCATGTAAAGGTACCAGTCCCTTTTCTTGCCACAAAGTCTCCTTGTCATAGATGAAGGAAGAAGCTGGATTTTCTACAAAGATGAGCTGAAATGCAGGAGGACATTGGTGTCAGTACTGCCCAATTGCTACAAGAGCTTGGCTGAGCCTTGCTGGCTGGTGCTGGGAATCCTCTGCCCAGGGGAAGTGAGCAAGGGTTGGCCTTTGTAGTCGTGCCTGTTAGCAGCGGGGCAAAATGTAATAACATAAAGAGCAAGTGGGGAGTCTGGTTTTAGTGATGACTCTCCTTTGGAAAATAGCTCCACATTATTGTGCGCTTCATGCCCGAGGAACCAGTCAACTGACTTCTCTGTCCAGGCTGACCTTATGATGCTTTGCTGATCCCGGGGAAACAGGGGTTTCAAGGTGTGCACTCTTAACCTGCTTGGGAAGATCTCCTGGTCATAGCCATGGGCAGTCAACAGTTTGCTTGCCTAAAGCTGACTTCTGCTACTAAATCGATAGCTCTTCAGGTGGATATTCTAAGAAGTCTTTCACAGTATCTTTCAGGTGTATCTTCTACAGAATGTCATGTGCTTTGCTGTGGGCCCTCAGTGCCTTTATTTGGCCACTCGTTTAAATGCCTGATCCAGAGCACATTGCTTTTACTTATCTCTTATTTTTTTTTAAAAGTCTTTGGGCTTTTCTTCTGCAGTTTCACACAATACAAGTAGCAACTTAAAATTCTTTCAATTTCTTCATTTTCTGAATGGCAGTTTCCTGATGTAGGCATGAAAGCACAGGGCATAATATTCAAAAATATACTTCCAATTCATTTGTCTTTTCTCTGCAAGCAGCCACCCTCACTGACAGTTCTGTTTGAAGAGTTTTGGTTATTATTTGTAGTCCAGAAACATCAATGGATCTTGGAGAAGGCTTCATTGCATCACATGTTGAATAAATACAAAGAAACATTTTGCTCCCCAAAATACACAGTGTAAAGAAGGTCTACATAAACAAGTCAGGAAGGACTAGATTGCTGTCCTGATGGGTTTTCTAGTGATATTTCAGCGAGGGGATGGGTATCTTTTCTGGCTGTAAAGCAGTGTGAAACACAGTGAAATGATCTCCCTATGGGCATATTTAGACATGCGCTTAACATGCAGGACGGGGTGCAGAAAGAGGTGGCAATGCTGCTTCACCAGTCTGGAAACCAACATTCAGGTATTTGAGACATGAAGTAGTGATGGATCTGCATTTCCTAGTTATCATTTCCAGTTCTGAAAACACTTGAACATAGAATCTTACCAGCATTATGATAACTTCCAAAAATCTGCTACTATCCTTTAATTAACAAGAGAGAAAAATCTACCATTTTTCTCTGGTGTAATTGCTTTTCCCAATGAAGCCTGAATAAAGCCTGAGTTCTGAATAATGTTGATGTATGGGCTCACTTAGAAAAGCATTGTTAGCAACTGATTGCTTATATAATCTCCTTGGCAATTCCTTACATTTAGGTTGTCCTTATTTTGTTACTAGAAAAGAACAGAGGGGTTTTTACTCCAGTTGGGCCCATTAATTTTCGTAAGTCACTTGGACAGCAAGGCATTTAATCAACCTCCCATGTGGTTTCAATGAGATGCTGTTTCTGAAGAACCTAAATTGAGTTCTTTTAGTCTAAGGCTTAAATTTCTCATTAGAAACAGGACATGTTATCCATGAAAGATTAGTGCCTATATGAAAAAGAAGAGCTAACATGATTGCGATAGTGGTATTAGAACATCATAAAAAAATGGGGCTTACAAAAAATCACAGTAAAAAAGATTTTGAGTTTTAAGCAGCCCCCATTGGTGATTCTTTTATCATTAACAACAAATTAAAACTAATTACCTTCTAGTCACAGAAGAACACAGTCTGATGTTCCAGTCATACTTTGTGGTGATGATAAAGGCAGGTGTGGAGCAATGGGAAGCTGAACTGACACACATGAAAGATATGAATGACTAGAATTAGTTCTATATGTAGTGCTCATTTTCTGTAGGGTTTTCTAATCTGTATGGAAGTAAAAGGATTTATACTTCCTCTTTTTCCCAAACTTGTTCTATTCAGAGATGTACAATTTGGTGATCTGTAGGCGCACAGGATTTCAGCCAAGAAATTTGAAGATATATTCAAGCTGGACACATTTCCCTGGAATTCTAGGAACTATATGATAGAGAAGGTAAAGAGCAGCTCAAAAATTCCTTGTGCCCATTCAGCTTTCTTTTGTTAAATTTTCTGATATTACGTTGGAGAAGGAAGAAGCGTTTGAAACAACTAAGCAAGCAAAATATCTGAAGCCAAACTTTGATTACAGTTTGCTGCAAAGTGTCTTTACAATCAATGTGCTTTTGATTTTGCTGTACATGGTATATTGTCTTGCTGAATATTTACTTTTTGACTATATGGACGCTGAATGCTCTTACTGTCATACGTGAATATCATGGAACTCAATTATCACTCATTTTGCTTAATAATCATGTAAATCTTGTTTAATTTCTTTGTCTTTTCCAGTGAGATTATTCATCCAAGAAAAGTCACTTTTCTGGTCAACCAATAGCTTCTTGCTTCTCAAATATAAGTGGGGAAACCAGTTCCTAAGGGAAAAAAAGTACTCCAAAGAACAGATTTTTTAAAAGCTACTTGAATAAACTGGTCTTTAAATATAACAAAATAATGTCCATAGATGTTGCATTTAAAGAAATAGGTAGGACAATTTTATACACATAATGGGCGATTATTATTAATTGCTGAGTCTTTTAAGAGGTTGAAACATAACCCGTGTGTGGTTGGCCAAGTGGTAACCTGAAAGGGGAGAAGGGTGTTCTTGCATCTGCAGATGAAAAAAAACCTCAGCATGGGTTTGAGTTCAGTATCAGAGGGGCCCTCCTCCAGGGCAGGATGCATCTCTGATTGTGTGATCATCAATACAAGGCATTTTATTCCAGCTAAAGTCAGTGGATGTAATGATGGGTGTGTGTATTTTTTCCTGGCTGTTTCTAAGCAGTTTAGTTTAACCCTTCTATAGGGTGGTTTCCTAAACCATTCAGCTGTAAGTGTGGAGTTCATTCTTCCTGCAATCCTTCGCCTATGTTTCCTTTGCATTCTCCATCCCCTAATATCTCTTTTTGACTAAAACTAAAATATATTACTCATAAAGCCATACACTAGACATATCTTGCTAAATCACAAAAGTGAGTTTTATATGGTTTTACCTGTGTATATTTCCAATTAATTTTTTCAATACCAAAAATCTTTCAATTATACATTTGCATAGCTTCTAGCATAACAGAATGTTGATATATGACTTGAATTTCTAGATATTTGTCAAGATCCACTCTCCTTTCAGAGACAGATATTCTTAACAGATCAGCTGACATTTTTACATGAGTCAATCTCTCACTTTAGATCAAAGTGTTTGTGCTATTCATGCAATGCTGAAGATTACAGCTGAAGAGAGGCTTAGATTCTGCCAGGATCTGAGGAAGGTGCTAGAAGGATGCCTTAGTAGGACCCTCACTCACCTCAGTGTGGGAGATGCTGGGTGGGTTTAGTTGGCTAAACTGTATTGAGCTACATTGGTTCTCCAGGTTCATCTCTGCCTTGCCTATCTTTTCTTCCGTAATCTAATCTTCTGGCCAGACATGCAAAGGCCAGCCTTGGAAATCCTGTCTTTCCCAGAGTTAGTGGTGCCTAGGTGCAAAAGTGAAATCATCTTGCTATTTTAGTTTTGTGTTCTGCATTATTTATTCATAGCAAAATTTCATTAATTTTTGATCATTCAATAACTGAGGCTAAGGGGACTTCTGAGGGTGGTATCGTTCAACCTCTGGATCAAAGCAGGACTAACTTTGAAATAAGAGCAGGTTGCGCAGGACCATCTCCTGGTCAGATTTCAGGTATCTCCA
Organism: Pezoporus occidentalis; assembly: GCF_034315485.1. Lineage (NCBI taxonomy): Eukaryota > Metazoa > Chordata > Aves > Psittaciformes > Psittacidae > Pezoporus > Pezoporus occidentalis. The sequence continues at coordinate 909,789 of NW_026913006.1, forward strand.
GTGGCAGAGTGGGCAACCAGCTCTTCACCACTGTGAATGTGAAAATATTTTGCCTTTTGCCTAGTTGGATTCCCTATGCTAGAACTTGTTGATATTGTTTCTTGTCTCTTCATTGTGTGCCTCTGAGAAGAGTCTGTCCCTGCATTCTCTCTATAATCCTCCTCCTGGCAGTCTAAGACTGCCTTAGCCTTTTCTTCTTAAGGCCAAGCAAACCCAGCTCTCTCACTGTACCTCATGCCCTCCAGCCATCTAACCATCCTCACGTCCTCACAGTTAGACATGTTTTCCTTGTACTGGGACAATTGGACAATGTACTGTCCTAATTGACAGTATGTTAATTGTACTTTCATTATTTCATGTCATAACATTCTTGTCAGTCTGTTCTTCCAGTCAAGGTAAACATCGTCAAGGGTTCCTACTCACAAAGCAAGTCATTTCATCTCGGAACATTAATCAGGTACAAGTTGCCCTTAGTAAATCCATGCTGGTTTTCCCCAGTTACCTGCTTGTCTGACAGGCCTCTGGTTCACTTGATCTTCTGTCTCACTTTTTTTTAAAGATTAGCATAACTTCTGCCTTTTTTTTCCTGAATCATCAGGAAACCTTCCAATCTTGAACATGTAGACCTTGTGAAAAAGTGTTTAGTCTTTACTGAGCACTGTGCAATTTCAGGCAGAATAACTGGGTGAATGTATTATTAATAACTCTAGCAATCCCCGAGGTACATGGTAACTGTGATATCTATGCCATTAGGAACACACATACTGGAGCCCAGCATCAGATATTCTGTGTAGTGAATATGCGGAATTAGAGTTTGGCCTGAAGTTTTCCATTGTTACTTTCACTGTCTATTATATTTCTACTTGTATTTTAAGTTCTCAGGCATGTTGTGAATCAACTGCAAGATCTTTTTTGAGGTTACAGTGTCATGATACAGGATTTCATAATACCTGAAATGTAATGCAGAAGCACCAAATGTGGCAATTCTGACTTAAGGTAAAAAGGATGGAGAATAACAAGGATCCTTTGTCACAGATAAAATCCACAAAAGAGAGATTCTTCTCTTTTCAGTTTAAATATCATGTGGCCTTATAATTGTTTTGACATTTTTTAGCTGGGCACTGCTGTGAGTAGCAGACTTAGTTAATACCACAAACGTGGTAAGTTATGATGCTCTCAGCATGCCAAATCCCTGTTAAGCCCATGTATTTTAAGCTCTCTTGTAATTTTCAAATTCCCAGTAAACAACACACAGTGCAATTACCAACAGACCCCAGTTGTTTGATGTGGGGTTTTTTAATAAACAATTATCCTTGAATGTTCATTTTGATTTCCTATTAGTCTGGTACTGATAGAAAATAAAACACCCCACGACAAAACCCCCAAATCACGATCGTGCTTTGGCTTACTTGTGAGGCAATTATATGTTTAAGTAATTAAAACTATCATCCATTACATTGAATACTCTAAAAATTTCTCACATAATTGATGTCTGTCTTGTCCAGAGAGTAGGGTTTGCCTCCAATGGAAAAGAATATTATTCCCATATTTGAAAATGAAGTGCCTGGCTTATACTGCATCCTCTTCTTCCCCCAGCACTGCTTCACCACTGTCCCCAAGGTGGTGTACGGATCTTAAGTGGCTTGAAAATAAATTCTGTGCTTCTAAATAAATGTAACTTGAAACATGGCAAAGCATTTTGAGATCATAGGATCCCATATCCTATCCATGTGTAATATTGTAAAGACATTATAATTTCCTTGAAAGTGCTAGCAGTGGTGAAAAATAATTTGCATAAACAAATAGAAGAAACTGGCTTGAATATCAGAATAGAAATGCAAATTTTGATCCAGAAATCCATTTCTTCTTTGTTTGTATTCATATGAAACATATCAAAAGTAGAAAGGTGCCCAATACCAGTTGCAAATAGAAAAAAGTTGATAGCAAATTTAGTCTTAATGTGTAGCAGTGAGCTGTGAGACATTGAGGTTACGCTATTCTGTCAGTGTTTAGAAATGCCATCTGGAGTTGGAACCTGCATTCACATTGACTTTTCAGAGGACTTGCACTCAAAAGATGTTGTTAATAGGTTTTATTATTATGCCATCTCTCTGCGTTCCTTGCCTAACTGAGGAGACCCACATTTCTCCAGCTGACCTCATCTGGCATTGGGCTGATGTGATCGTGGTACATTAGAAACACAGAACTCAAACTTGAGTGAATAAGAAAACCCCCAAGGATGTGAAATGCTGCAGGAGGTAGTGGTGTTAGTAGCAAAGTATCCCCATCTTCAACACTGTTACTGTTCCTCCAAGCATATGCCGTAGTGCTTGCGGTACTAAGGTTGGGGATGAAAATTTCATGTCCATGCAGTATCATGAAGGAAGCTATTGGGATGGTTCTACCTTCCTGGAAGTCACTAAATAATATGTGTAGCATTACATAGGTGTTAATGAGGTAATTACCTACCTCCAGTTATTTGCTTTAATCTCTTCATTTCACAAATAAAGATTTAGAAAATGAATAAAACCATGGAAATCATTTGCTAGCGAGAAGACAGTTGTTGAAGATGTAAATGGAGTTATAAAGTTTTCCTGTAGCTTTTGATTTCCAGGAAGGACAAAAAAAATTAGTTCATTGAAATTTCCCCTACTTCTGTGTACTAAAACTCTGTGGGAATTTTGATTTCTACATGGCTTCATTTGATGTTTTGTGTGATAGATATATCTGAATATTGAGATCATGTGTTGAAAGACAAGTGAAGCATACTACTGCTGTACTACCAGCAAGGGACCCTTGTTATTGTTTAATCAGGTTTCAATATCTTGTATGTGAGTTACTTTAACTTGGCTCTTCATAACTATGTTAATTTAAACGTTAAAGAAATGGCCTCCCTTTCAAATAGTGCAGTCTGCAGATAACTGGGGATTTCAGTTTCTTCTCTTCAAAAAACCATTAGTGGCAAAACAACCTTGCTATGTTGTCATAAGCATATCCCATTAGCAGCTATATGTTTAGATATTTAAAACTGGTAATAGCTTGCAATACGATCATTATGGCTAATGCTCACGAACAGTATCCATCTGATCTTTCACTGCCTTTTTCATAAGCTCTAACAACCGCTCAACCAACTATCAGCCCCTGTAGTAGAAGTACATGAATTACATTAAAATTTACATTTCCTAGTATTTTTGTTTCAAGGTGCTTGCTCTCCAAACTATCCTACATTCATTAGAACTGGAGTGTACTTCAAACAGCCTGTAAGCAGCTCTTATCTCCAAGGAGTCTGAATGGCTGAGTAATCTAACTGGACAGTTAAGGATTTTCTGTCTAAGTTGACTGATGTTAATTTTAATAATCTTGGACTTTTTTCCCTTAATGTTTCAGAGAGTCATTAGCAGAGTTCAGCTTTGGTTTTTTCCCCTCCATTAAGAATAACTCTACCTGCTGACCCTCTGGGCAAGGAGCTGCCTTGCTTGAAAAAAGATATGATTATGGTAATATAAATGTAGAGGGATGATTTCACATAAGAACATTTGCTTTTAATGGTGTATCTTCAGGACTGTATTAGCTGTGTCCCAGGTGATGAAAACTGTTCTTCAAATTCCCAAAGTTAAAAAAAAGAAAAAAGAAAAGGAAAAATAAACAAATTCTATGCTACAGTTTATATGCAAGATGAATTGGGAAGCTTTTATAGACTGGTCGCTGCTGTGAAACTCAAGAACCAACATATTAAGGACATGAAGTACATTCATTTGTAGCCACTCTAAGTTTACATTCATCTGCCTAAGAAAGGTAGTTTAATTTTCTTCAGTTTAAGTAAGGTACACAAGTACTTCTGGTATTAGTTAATTCTAAGATTAATATTCCTTGGGATATTTTTAGGATGAAATTAACTTCTTCAGATTCCAGATTATTTTTTTTTTAAACATAAGCCTATGCTTGCAATGGAAAGAGAGATTATACAAAAATGGCATATCCCTATCAGTATGTGCATTCAGGGTAATTCTCCGATTCTGAATCATATTTGGACTGTTCATTTAATAATGACTTTATAATATTTTTCTTTATGTACACGTTACTATTGGATTAATTCATTTAGCCAGTCAACCTTCAAACACAGAAATATCTGATTTTGAAAGACCAAATCAGTTTGTAGATTGGCTCATGCATCAAAATTGCTAGTTGGATTTAGATTGCAGAATCTTCTATATTATTTATTCACGTTTTCAGAAAGTACCCAACAGGACTCTAGGCCCTGAGTGTGTAAACTTATAAAATGACTTAACTTGATTTAAGACATGAAGAGAAAAATAAAGTAGAAATTGTCATATCACGCATAATAAATTTTGCTTCAAGTAGAAACCTAAATGTACTGTGGAGGGACCTGACCTGCACATAAATATTGCCAGCTTTCATGCTACAATATATTATCATTTATGTCATGAGGATCTAAGAGTTTGTGCTTAACAGTATATATCCTCATGATGTTATTTTTTGACATTCATTTTACATTCCTCTTAGGTTGGTTCCAAGCCTGAAATTATGTTTTTATGAAGATATCCTCAGTATTTACACAGAAGTCATGAACAAGAGCTGTACGTGATCCAGGTTTAGAATTGTGAGCTTTGGTAGAACTAAGGATCACAAGTATTAGGAGCAAAAAGTTTTCTCCACAGTTTTTTAACTTTGACATTCAGTAAGTGCAAATGAGGGTAATGTGCCACACAGTCTTCTTCAACCTTGTGTCTTTTTTAAACACAGGGTTGAAATTACACTTTTTTTCCATATCAATTTGTTCTACTACAAATGGAACTAATTTGATTGTGATTTGTAATTTACTTTGTAGAAGGAGGTTGCCCTACTTAATCCCATATAGTAAAAACTCATTAGCTAAGAATGAGCTTTTAGCTAAGGATGAGTTAGCTAAGAATCCGCTTTATTCTGTTATTGAGAAGGAGCATGTTCTTGATGTCTCTCACACCTGTAAGTGCATTTTCTAACTTCTCATTTCTAAATAATTAGGTCTTTATTGTGGGGTAAATTCTCTAAGCTTCATTGGAAGGAAAATCATTGTCTTTTTATCCTCCCTGGGAGGAATTCATTCCACTTGTTTACTGGTGTGTGTGGCAGACTGAATAAAATGGTTCCTAATTAGCATATATGAAATAATCATTGGTCTATCTGGAGTCATAATTAATGCATTAGGAAGAATTTACTGAGTGTCAAGGAGAAAAACATTAGCATAAACGAGCTGATTTTAGATGGGCTGCAATTGAGACACTACTTTCTGGTAAGAATGTTTACCAAAATTAAGCAATAATAGCATATCAATTTACTAAGAGCCATTAATGTGCATGATCTGAACTATTAACTTCTGCAGTGGTGCTCCAGCCCTGCTTCAGCACCTTGCTAACAGAGAGATTTTGCTGGCATCCTAATAAAGAAAGTCACAGCAGCACCAACTAGTGTGGGTATGAGAAATAAAGAAGAATGTGGGCTGCACAGAGGCTCCTAGACCTTGAGAGAAGCAGCTGCTGCAGAATCTTATCATCATCCTGCCTCATAACTCCCAGGCTTTATTGATTAAAGCATGTTCCTCCTGAGAGTGTAACCTGTAGAGGATAGTGAAACAAAGATTATCTTTACACAGGTTAAAGTGTTTAAATAACTTTAATTTCTGTATTGATACTCTGTGAGTGGGGAAGTGACAAACTGTGATACAAATTTTTGTCCTTAGTCACCAGGCATCTGATAACCTGAAAGTAGATTTTAATCTTCAGAGAACTCTCTACATTGAATAATGAATGCTCTATGCAGGGAAGAAGTGAGATTCAGGAGACTTAAAAATAGCGTTACTCTTGTAGGACTTAAGTTTATAGGACTTTTCTCTAATATCTTTTAATATAGTCATCATTATACTTACTATTGAAAGAATGTGACTTCAGCTAGAGCCTGGCAGCGGGTCTGTAAACCACTGGGTTTGGTCTAACTTCAGACATGAGGAACTGACTAAAAACTGTTAAACTTGACATATGTGACTCCAAGAGTCACTTTAGTAAAACTAGTGGCAAGTTAGTAGAAGGAGACTCCAGTACTGCACTTCCTTCAAGAAATGGCAATCCATTGCAGCATTATAAATTTACAGTAATCCACGAAATTAAATACTTTGAGAACTACCATAACCACTATCTTTAGTTTACGTGGGGAAAGCAACAGCCAGGTTGTTGTCTCCTTCGTTGTCTCCAGCTTCTGAAGCTTTTCCCTGTGTATTCCAGTAGACAAATCACCAATCTGTACTTTAACTGTGCAGCAGTTTTTTGCTTCATATCCTGTGCTGTTGACTTTTAAGTGAAACACCCCACGTCTGCAGTATTTCAGCAAGGCTACTAATGATAACAAACCCACATAAGGCAACCTAACTGTATATATAGTTAGCATAGTCTTTTTACAGCTAGATTAGAAGAGATAAGCGTTTTGTCAGTTATAATAATATTTATACCTCATTGCAGGGTATGTGAGATGACTGCTAATGTGGGAAAATGCCTCTGTTGGTTGGTGAGGTCTTTGTTGTTACAGTCAGAACAACCAGGGTATTGATTCCTTGTGTTACTGACTTTGGAAAGTGAATTGAGAAGTGGTATCATTAAAGGGGACTCCAGAAAGGAAGAAGGCAGTCTTAGTAATGCACCATGGGTCAGATGAATGCAGCCATTCAAATAGTTGAACAGATCAGTGTAACGTGTAAGAAAAAGCAGAAGGCAGGGAAAAAGTCAGAGTTACAGGACTGGTAAAGAAAACCTCTTTAGGTTTTCTTGTTGCTATCTTTATTGCCTTCGTAGGCATAATGTATTGGGCAATAACAATCTTCCCTGACCTTTTTTTCTAATCAAGTTGTAAGTCCTTTTACTGAGGAGAAGTGACTGTGATATCCCATTTTGTTTGTGCCCCTTCCGGAGAAGATCCCTTACCTACCAGCATGTCACCAGCTCCACTTCCAGAACTACATGCAAAACAATGTTACAAGTGCTGTTGAAACCCACCATCTACAGTGCTGGCATTTTGTCCTGGTGATAAATGTTGTAGCAAAATAAGACTGTTTCCTCCAGAAAGGTCAAAGCCAAGGAAATCGATTAACATAGCACCTGCTTAAGGAGGAAAGTTGGTGTGTTGTAATAAAGAATTGCCTTCATTTTTCTTTTTTCCTTCCGTATATTAGTTTATGCTTCCACAAAGTAAACTAAGAAGGAAGAAAGGAAAGAAAACCTTAGGCTTCATTCTACCTGTCTCTGTAACTTTTAAGTCACAGAAACATCATGGGCTATATTCCTGCATATCAGTTGATCTTAGTCCTGTTCTGCAACGGGGCCAGCATGCCTGTTCATTTCCAGCATCTACATAACTGCTTCCTTAAAATATATTTAAGAGATTAATATATACAGAAGGATTAGAGAGAAACTTAATTACTGAAAGAAGGGAAATGGCCCATAGAAAAGGATTTATTTGTTCTTCCTCTCCTGTGTCTTATTCTCATTTTGACCAAACCGCTCTCCTCTGCCACTGTTCTCACTTGGGAAGGATGTGCTTGTATTATGATAGGGAGGGACCTCTTCTACCTCACTTTGCCACTGAAAATTCAGGAATTCATCCTCTGGTTTTGCACACCTTGAATTATGTAATTTGGTGAATAACTGCCAAGTGATGGATTTTTAGGTAAGTTTTATTCCCCATAGGTGTACACAACATGGCTCCAGGTACTTGATATGAGAATCAAGAAGCATCATTGTAAGTTTCTGTTTCTCACTGACTTTCTTTTTAATTGCAGTTTTCAGACACTGCTATTGCTGGGCATTTTCTTAATATTATTCCTTCCTTTGATGTGTTCTGAGGTATTATTCAAAGAATATTTGGCTTTGCTGCCAGCAGCAAGGAGAGAGGGGTGGAGAATTATCCTCCGAATATAGAAGACTTTTACAATAACACAAATTAAGCATTTTATTCAGAGTAGTGAAGATGTCACGCCTCACTTGTGGGAGACCGTTAGGGATTCTCTGTATCAGATTTTGCTGTCCCAAGGGGAGCTTTAATAGAGCTTGTCATTACTGCTGTTCTGCAGTCAGAATGATACCCTTGTCTCCTCTGCACTGCTTCTCTGAGGACTGGAATGAGAGCCCCTTCCTCCTAGTGACAAGAACATCTCTTTGGTAATTCTGCTCACTCCTCATCTCAGCTACCTCCTCAACCCTGTTGATCAGAAGCAGATGTCATGGAAAAAGCAGCAAACTTTTTAGTTTAAGAGAGAACCAGGGCATGATTGTGTTTGGTCTGTGCATGAAAGTGAGAGTGAATGAAGGATTCTTGGTGGTGTGAGCAAGAAAGCAGCCATACAGGCAGTCTTAAACCTTTGTCTATCAGGTACAAAGCAACTAAATACCTTTTCAAACAGGGGCTGAATTTACCACTGGCATTAAGTCAACTCCAAGGAGCTGCACCGTCTTGCAGCTTGCGGCCCTCGTGACAGTATCTTTCTTAAAGGTAGTATTTGTGCTAATCTGACTTCAAACCCCACCATTCTCATTTGATTTCACTTTTGCTGTGTAATTGCAATATAAGAATGAAAATGCTTTTTATAATGTAATTCATAAAGCAGCTTACGGCCTTGCATAATTAAAATGACTAAATGGAAACAGCTCACTGCACTTTGAAATGCATACTAAGCCAAACAGAAATTTATCAGTTAGTGTAGCTTCTGTGAGACTGAGGAAACTTTGGGAATGTTTAATAATGGTGCAACCAAAATTACTCCAGGGGCACATCAAATCAGCAGTAATTAGTGCGAGAGCTGTATCACTGTATCATCATAAATGGCATATTAGATTTGGCAAAAAGCCTTCCGATTTAAAAGTAAACTGTATTGGTTCTGCATTAAGTTCCCTAGCTCACAACTGCTTTTAACTGGATGCATGTGACCCTGCACTTCCAGGCTTGTTTGTAAAAGCAATTCAACACTGATTGGGCTCAGACATGATTTTGAACTGAGGCCTATCCATATATGCAAGTGAGGGGAGAAAACCTGTATGATTGACCAGAGCTTCATCCAGTCCATCAAATTCTCCTCTCTCCTGCCCAGCTAGAAAGGCAGAGCAGACACAAAAGCTTTGTGGCTGTGACTAATAAATTAGGATCCATGTAGAATTCTGTGAACTGAAACTTCACTGCATACTTATCCTGAGTCAGTCACTCTTGCCTTGAAGTGTCAGCCTTTGGAGCACATATTCAGTTATTACATAATTAAATGTGTAATTAATCACTTAATTATTTTTCCTGCTCCCAGTAAGAAATTGGAGAAGCCGGGGATTGGCTTAGTCAAATTACAGTGTACCCAGAAATCAAGACCTGCTGTTTCTCAGCCTGGTTTTCCTGAGAGGTTATATGCCCTCTGCTCCTTCCTCTTCCCAACAGGACACCACATGGCATCTCCTGTAGCTCTAAAAGGTCACTCTGAGGTTCAATAGCACCAGGGAATACAGTTATCCCTGGTCTGCCACAACCTCAGGGTTCTCCATGAGGTTAGCCAGCCTGCAGAGAGGCTGTCAGCAACATGTTCCCATCTGTGGGTCGCCACTCCAGTTTTTACAGGCATTAGCCTTCTGAGACATGAAGATTCAGAGCAGCTGTACTATTAAATCCTGAACAGTGGGATTCTGAACGTACAGATTGAAAAAAAAACAAAATCTCATTTTCATGGAAATGGGAGGGTTTGTTCTTGGAAAACAAATTAATACTGGCATGGTAATATTCAGCCTCAGCTCCCCCTGCCAGGAGCAGATTCTCCTGGAAGGCATGCTAAGGCACATGAAAAACAACAAGGTGCTTGGTGACAGCCAGCATGGCTTCACTAAGGGGAAATCCTGCCTGACCAATTTGGTGGTCTTCTATGATGGGGCTACAGAACTGATGGACAGGGGTAGAGCAGTTGATGTCATCTACCTGGATTTGTGCAAAGCGTTCGACACTGTCCCACACAACATCCTTGTCTCTAAATTGGAGAGACATCGATTTGATGGATGGACCACTCAGTGGATACAGAACTGGCTGGATGGCTGCACACAAAGAGTTGTGGTCAGTGGCTCAATGTCCGCCTGGAGACCAGTAACGAGTGGTGTCCCTCAGGGATCGGTGTTGGGACCGGTCTTGTTCAACATCTCTGTCGCTGACATGGACAGTGGGATTGAGTGCGCCCTCAGCAAGTTTGCTGATGACACCAAGCTGTGTGGTTCGGTTGGTACGCTGGAGGGAAGGAATGCCATCCAGAGGGACCTTGACACGCTTGTGAGGTGGGCTGATGCCAACCTCATGAAGTTTAACCATGCCAAGTGCAAGGTCCTACACCTGGGTCGGAGCAATCCCAGGCACAGCTACAGGTTGGGCAGAGAAGAGATTCAGAGCAGCCCTGCAGAGAAGGACTTGGGGGTGTTGGTTGATGAGAAAATTAACATGAGCCGGCTTCAGTGTGCACTTACAGCCCAGAAAGCCAACCGTATCCTGGGCTGCATCAAAAGGAGCATGAGCAGCAGGTCGAAGGAGGTGATCCTGCTCCTCTACTCTGCTCTTGTGAGACCTCACCTGGAGTATTGTGTGCAGTTCTGGTGTCCTCAACATAAAAAGGACATGGAACTGTTGGAACAAGTCCAGAGAAGGGCCACGAGGATGATCAGGGGACTGGAGAACCTCCCATATGAAGACAGGCTGAGGAAGTTGGGGCTGTTGAGCCTGGAGAAGAGAAGGCTGCATGGAGACCTCATAGCAGCCTTCCAGTATCTGAAGGGGGGCTACAGGGATGCTGGAGAGGGACTCTTCATTAGAGACTGTAGTGACAGGACAAGGGGTAACGGGTTCAAACTTAAACAGGGGAAGTTTAGATTGGATATAAAGAGGAAATTCTTTCCTGTTAGAGTGGTGAGGCACTGGAATGGGTTGCTCAGGGAGGTTGTGAATGCTCCATCCCGGGCAGTGTTCAAGACCAGGTTGGATGAGTCCTTGGGTGATATGATTTTGTGTAAGGTGTTCCTGCCCATGGCAGGGGTGTTGGAACTAGATGATCTTAAGGTCCTTTCCAACCCTAAGTATTCTATGATTCTATGATTCTAAATGGTGTATTCTTCACTCCCCCAGGGTGCTGTCACAATTCATGAAAATTCTTTTTCTGTCCCCCTCCCAGCTAATGGACTCTAATTCTCATGCGTATGAACTTCCAGCATAACTGGGGTGGATACTGCAAGAAGCCTACACTGCTTTCAGGGAATGCTGTGTATGTGTCACCTCCCCACATCATTCTTTTGTAGGCACTGAGAGTGTAGTAATTCTGCTTATAAGTGGCATGTTGATGTGTTGATTGCTCTGAAGTTGAGGTCAGGGCTGTTTCTCATATCTTTTTGCAGTACTCATCACCACCTCAGTGGCTACAGACTAAAAAAGCTCTGGCCCTATCTAAGACTCCAAAAAGCCGATGCCTAGAGAATTGTTGATACCACTTGCCGTTCCAACCATCTTTCTCTGTCACAAATTACACCAGTACTCACAGTCTTTCAGACCTCGATATGAGGGCTGTATGAATTTGAGCTTTTGTATGGATTATTCTGTTCCAAACAGTGATTCCAGACTATGTTTTAATTGCACGTTCTTTGGGAAATGGTACATTTGTATCCCTGACTGAGTGCTCCAAGAGTTCTCCTAAATGTGATAGAGAAGATACTGATCCTAAAAACAGTGCAGTGAGGCACACACAAGAGGGATTATCCCATCTCCCTTGTAACCTGTCACTGGTTTGCCAATGATGTGATGCATCATCTGTGTTCATTTCCCAGTTAGCATTAGCCACTTTTGAGCAGCGTGGGTTCTGTGCAGGCCTCGGGTGTGCAGGACTTTGTAATTGCTGCAATGCTCCATTGCCTTCTGCTGAAGTCTTTCTGTGCAGAGATCTCTCTGCTGGCATTGGCAGAAGAACCTGGCCTAGCTCCATTACTACCATATGGCTAACGGATGATACACAGATGCCTCTTAGTCCATGCTGCAATAGGATGCTGGACTCCTCTGTCAGTCCTCCACACTGAAAATCTGCTTAAAAACATGATCTCAGAAGTGCTCTGAAGTCCAAACTGTTGTTTGAGAGCCAGTAACCCTCTACACCAGAGCCCCTCTAGTACCAAACTCTCTGTGGATAGCAGTGGGGTCCATGCCCCTGGCAGACAAGGCAGGCACTTGCCTCTGCCATCAGAGCAGGTCAAGTGCAGGCTGTTTTCCAGACACCCATCTGGATGGGCATCGGGTAGATCACGGAGCATGCTGTGCCTGTGAACAGACCTTGATCTTGTGCTGGATGTAGCCATTGATTTCCAAGGTGATGGATTAACCCTGCACTTCCTTGTTAGTGATCAGAACAAAAGAGCTGAGGTCTGCTGCTGAGAAATCTGACAGGAAACCTAAGCAGCACATTACATTTTAGCAGAAACTTCATGCTGTGGCTTTCATTGGAATTTTATTGGATTTTGAATTGCTAAGAAAGGAAGAATGACAGGATGGCAAGTGAAATCAGGCGCTGGAGCTGGATTACAGTTCTCACAAAGAAATTTTATTGCTAGATACTCAAACAGGGCTGATCAGAAGTACCAGAAGATCACTGCCATTCACAGACCGTTGAGAGCGTTTTGGGATTAGGATTCTTCCTGAGCTATCCTTTCCCAGTAAATTGCACAGAACTTACTTTACTGCTCCAGAAGGCTAAAGAATGGAGGCATCTCTGCCGGGACGTGAAGCTGAGTTTTGCAGGGCCTCACGGCTATGCCAGTGAAGCCATAACAGCATTCTTCACTACTGTCACCTCTCATGAATAACTCTGTGTCTGGTAGTTTTAGGGGGACAAAGCTGTTTCAGTGTAACACATAAGATTTCCAAGGGAGCTCTTTGAAAACAGTATCTCCCATCTCAATGTTGCCAATTTAAGATTTCCAGGTGTAATAGGCAATATTAAAAATGTTTACTGTTTTCACCTATTATGATTACACATTCCCATTTCCAGAATCCTCTACATACACAAATGGAAAATTATTGCATCCTCAATTTAAAAAGCTTAAAATAAAAATACAACAGTCTTGGATCACTTTGTAAACCAAATTATATAATTTGAATACATGAGCAAACACCTTTACAACACAGAAAAACCCCTTTGAAAGAATAAAATGCTATGATGTTGCTATGACTGGCCTGTAAAATGTAAATTCTACAATTCTGGCAGTCCTGTACTCGGAGTGCTACTCCAGTATTATCTCACAACACCTGAAATGAACTCAGGAGTCTATAAAACTATTTAGCATGCAGTGTTTGCCTTGAGTATGAAGACGGGAGGTGGTGGTTAACACTGGACAAGTCTGGTATTTCTTATGGTTGTGTACCAGTTATCCCCACTCAATTAATGACAGTCAGGTGGTGCTTAGCAGGTCTGAAAATTAGTTTTCATGTGCAATTTTTTTTCCAATTAGAACGAACATATTTCTGGGGTTCCTGGGTGTCGTGGTTTAAACCCAGTCAGGTAATTCGTTCGCTCACTTCCCCCCCCTTTCTTGCCCTCCCCCTGCTCCCGGAGGGACGGAGAGGAGAATCGAAAAGCATGCAACTCCCACAGGTTGAGATAAGAACAGTTTAGTAACTAAGGTATAACACAAATCACTACTGCTACCACCAATGATAATAATGATAAAGGAAATAACAAGGGAAGAGAATACATCATCTCACCACCAGCCGACCGATAACTCGCCCCCCCAGCCCGACCAAGCTCTGACCGATACCTCCTCCAACCCTGCAGTCTCCCAGCCCTTCCGGCTAACTCCCAGTTACATCCTGGGCATGACGTGCTGTGGTATGGAATACCTCTTTGGTCAGTTTGGGTCAGGTGTCCTGTCTCTGCTTCCCCCTGGCTCCCCCTCCTCCCTGGCAGAGCATGAGCCTCACAGAGTCCTAGGCCAAACCAAAATATCCTTGTTATCAGCTCTGTTCCCAATCTGAAAGTCAAAACACTGCACTGCACCAGCTACCAAGAAGGAGAAACATGACTGCTACTGCTGAACCCAGGACATTATCCACCCCTTATTCCATACCATTCACGTCATGCTCAGATCCCACATTTTCAATATACTCTTATCTTAGTGCATGGACCAGTCCCTATAAAGCTGCTGAGTCCATCTGGTCCATGACGTCAGGCTCCATCTCTTGTAGCAGTCAGAGCAGGAGAGACTGTGTGCAGTGTTCACACTCGTGAATAACATGGGCAATAGTGTCCATTGCTAAGTCCACCCCTCGATCATGAGTCCATCTCTGTGTTGCATCTCTGCTCTGATGGCCTGAAGTGCATTGGGCCCACCAGGCTTAAAATAATTCACTGTCCCCTTAAGCAGTTTCTGCAGCTTGTTGCTGGGGACTCCATACAGCTGCCTTCCATCTCCGATGCTTCCAAAGCACTGGAGGGGCCCAGTGGACTAGATACTTGCCCATACTGTCACCCACACCCTGCCACTCATCACTGTCCAGCCTTGGAGAAAACCTCTTGGTCACGCTATATTGTTGTCTAACCCCAGACAAGACCCAAACCTGACTCTGCTTAACTTTTGAGATCAGACAAAATGGTTGTGGGTAGAACACAGTCTGTGTGTGTGCCAACATGCTGATCCCCATCACAATCAGCAGGCAGGTCCCAAGGACACCCAAAGGCCATTCACAACCTTCAGAACTCTCAGTTGATGCTGCTGTACTTGTCACTGGGGCTGGTGTAGCTGCTGTGCTTGCCGGCTCTCCCACCGCCAGCTTCTCTTTTCCTGAGTCCAGCTCTTCCTCCTCTGCCTTGCTGGGAAATGCTGCGTGATCTCCTGCATCCTCCTGGGGCTCGGCGGGCGGCTTCCGGGGAATGCTCTCGGCCGTCGCGGGGCTGGGCTCGGCCGCGGGGCTCGGCTCCTCCGCGGGGCTCGGCTCGGCCGCGGGGCTCGGCTCCTCCGCCGCCTTCTCCCGCTGCTCGGCAGCCGCCTCCTTCCTCTCCTCGACCGCCCCGACCTCCTCCACCGGCAGCCGTCCTCTCGCGGCCTCCGGCCCCGCTCCCGCCGCCGCTTGGTCCCCGGGGCCACTCTCCCGGGCCGCTTCAGCAGCCGCCGGCTCCCGGGGCCGCTCCCCCTCGGCTCCCCGCAGCCTCACGAAGATGGAGAGTAGGGTGAGGGCCAGGACGGTGAAGAGCAGCCGGACGGCCAGGTACAAGTCCACGGCCACGTCCGTCCCGCCCTGCTGCTGGAGCCCACCCGTATTACAAGCCATTGCCATAAAGCACAGTGAGACAAGAACCATAGCCCAAGCCCCACATTTGATAAACACTAACACAGCAAATACCGGCTCTACGTAAGTTACAACATTCTGAAGCTGTGAGATCAAGCAAAACAACTCTGAGAGCCAATAAATCAGCATTGTGACGAGTGACTATTAATCCAGTCAAATCTGTCGTTATCTCAACCCTTCGTGCCCCACGTTGGGCGCCAAAAAGAACTGTTGTGGTTTAAACCCAGTCAGGTAACTCGTTCACTCACTCCCCCCCTTTCTTGCCCTCCCCCTGCTCCCGGAGGGACGGAGAGGAGAATCAAAAAGAATGCAACTCCCACAGGTTGAGATAAGAACAGTTTAGTAACTAAGGTATAACACAAATCACTACTGCTACCACCAATGATAATAATGATAAAGGAAATAACAAGGGAAGAGAATACATCATCTCACCACCAGCCGACCGATAACTCGCCCCCCCAGCCCGACCAAGCTCTGACCGATCCCTCCTCCAACCCTGCAGTCTCCCAGCCCTTCCGGCTAACTCCCAGTTACATCCTGGGCATGACGTGCTGTGGTATGGAATACCTCTTTGGTCAGTTTGGGTCAGGTGTCCTGTCTCTGCTTCCTCCTGGCTCCCCCTCCTCCCTGGCAGAGCATGAGCCTCACAGAGTCCTTGGCCAAACCAAAATATCCTTGTTATCAGCTCTGTTCCCAATCTGAAAGTCAAAACACTGCACTGCACCAGCTACCAAGAAGGAGAAACATGACTGCTACTGCTGAACCCAGGACACTGGGAAAGCAGGATTTTAAAATGAGACGCAGCAAAGAACCAGTACCTTCTTGTGACCCCAGAAACCAGTAAACTTCTGTACCTCGTTCTAGGACTCAATAATTAAGTTATTTTGCAATCTTTATGTAATGGTCAGAAAACTTTCACCTTTACTTATGAATAACAGACAAATTATTGATGAGGTCTTGAGGTGCTTGAATAAATCACACTATTTTGTAGCTTTTGGGAACCAAGAATGGAAAAGAGTTTTGCTACTGTCCTCTTCTGTCAGACAGCCTCTGCACTTTCCCACCTCCCCCCTTGTTCCCAGCGCCACGAGGTTCAGGAAGAGGAAGGCTTGTGGCTTTGTAAATACCCCTGGCATCATCCTAAAGTCAGTGTTATTGGATATCTTATTGTGTACAAGAAGTATCACCCCACATCTACCTTCATAGCCTTGATCTACCACAATGCAAATGATCTCCTTACATTTCACACAATATCAGGAGCAAGGACAGAGTAAAAAGCCTGAGTCTTACTTTCTTTCTGTCTTCCCTCTCAAAGAACCAGAGAGCATTCAGATATAAAATATTACTTCTCTACAGTTATGATACCCATGCCCAAACTCTGCAAATGAGCTTTGCAAAGCCAAATCACAGTGTTGTTGGCCCAGCTTTAGTTAGTACCGCATGTCTCTGTAAAGAAAAAATTGCACTTCTTGTTCATCCTCCTACAGAACTCCTGATGAACATTTCAAATGGCAGTGATATCATTATCTTTGATTAGTGACTGTGCTAACTTTAAAATTAAAAAAGTAAAGTAGATCTTGATTACCAAGCACTAATGTGGTGCTTTCATGCACAGCTATAATTCTACTCATGAATATACATTAATCTTATGCATCAGTTGTTATCTTTATCTACAATCAAAAGACACCAGCCAAGGCAGCTTCATTCTGGTTTATGAAATGTAAAGGAAGCACAGCAATGACCACAGTGCAGGATATTTCTAGATGATAAAAATTCCTTAAATGTATTTTGAGCTTTGCTGTTTGGAATAAACCTGCTATTTTATTTTCACAATCAAAGTGTTTCAGAACAAACTCTTGCAGAGAAGGTAGCAACCAGAATAACACTGAGAGGGAGAGGAGAGTGCAAGTGAGTGTGGAAACAGAGGCTAGAAACAGCAGGGCTAGGAAATGATGTACGATGGGGGAACCAAGTAGCGCATTCCTATATATGCTTAGTAGCAAAAACAATCTCATAGAGTAATGTGGGAAGGGAGGAGAAAGTGACCTGTAGATGAAAAAGTATGGAAATAAAGTGCTTGGGTTAGAATTTATATCATGTAATGCTGATATAGCTATTATTGTCAGTATCTGAACTAATTGTCTGAATTTCTTTACCAGTCAGAGGAAAGAAAAAGCTGCTTATAGCACATGGTTCATTTGTTCTTGGTGTGAATATATAAATGCAAACAAATAAGTTGTGCTCCAGAAATGCTCATTGCTCTCCAATGGCTCTCATGTGAGTTTACTTGATTAGCAAAGATGTAGATGGCTACAAGTGGGGACATCTAAGATGAAATGAGTCTCATCAGGGTCCTCCCCAGCTCCAACACTGTTATTATGGTTGTTCTAAAGTTAAAAACGAGCCCTGAAAAGCTGCAGTTGAGATCAATGGGTTTCAAATAAAACCTGAATGACAGCAGGTTCTAGAGAGCTGCTTCTCTGCTGTTGTTTGTCAGTCTTTTACTTAGCACCCTGCAGGCTGAATCACTGGGCTTGACACCGCATGTGCTGCTCCTGCTGATTTCCAGATCAGATCTAATTGCTGCATCCACCATGGTGGGGGCTCCCGAGGGACACGACTGCTGCAGGGCTCAGAAACCCAGAAGAGCTTGTTGCCATAGTAGCCTCCCATGGAGCATTTGCTCCTTTGGTTGCTTCTCTAATATCTCTCAATCTCGTGCTGTTTCAAATTTAGTCTTCAGTCTGTACTAGGCTGTACCACATGTGATTAAAGCTGTCAGATCTCCCTGATCAATTTTTTAAATATCAGTTTTCTTATGCAGTGTGCTGGGGCTCTCTAAATGTTTCTAATTGGAAAGGTGCTTTTTGTTTTTTTTTTTTCCACTTTGCCCTTCAGACAGCCATAGAAGGTAAGAAGAACAGCTTGGTGAAAACCAGTCTGGGAAGAGTATAGTCAGCAGATGAACGGGTCTATTCTGAGTCTGCAGTTTCCATTCTCATTACTCTGACTGATCTTTGGCAAAGCCAGGCAAGCTGCAGGCTGTGTTTCCAACCCACATTTTCTCAATAGCTGTACAGCAGACTCTGAGACAGCAATTGGTTGTAGCACTGCACAACTTCAACATGTCAGTGAATGTCAGGACCTATGCAACTGCTCCTCTGGGCTTCCTAGAACACATCTCCAAGTTTCTTATACACACTCTGTTTTCCTGTGGAACTGAATCTGACAAAATGCTCCCTCTGCAGTGACAGTGCTCATAGTGCCCATTGTCAAAGTAGGGACAAAGACACAGGGGTTCTCTCCTTCAAAGAGTAATGCAGAAAGATGCTTGCATTTCACATTATGTTGCTTCACTGCACAATTCAGTCCCATCAAGTTGCTGTATACAAGAAATGATCATTTCCATCACTCTGAAGGAGTAAAGACATCTGCCTAATCTTTCCATACGGGTGTTCCTTGTACCTATCACATTGAAGTGCAAAATGCCATGCTACTGCTTTCCCAAAATGGACTCTGAGTAATTCATACTGAAACTAGAGGGAGGGGAAAATACAGTTTCAAAGCAAGTTATGCTCCCCGTTCTGTGACAATGTAGGTAAAAAGGTATTCACAAGAAGAGCAGCGTGATTTCCTCTACTGGGGTGATTTGCCACTGTGATTTTAAGCAGACTCGGTGTTTTGTAAGGAGAAATAAAATTGCTTTGTACTTGTCTTTAAAAAGGATTAGACAAGGAGAATTATCAGGTGGAACTGGGAAGCACAGTGGCGCAAGGTTGCTGGCTGCATATGTTTAATCTGTTGAGATAAGCCCAGAAAGCACTTGGTTCTGTTTTTTCTTTTGGTAATTTCACACCTATGTGATAACTCTGAATGCAATAGTGTTGCATCCCAACCAGAAGGAAGTGCAGCAGGAGGGCCAGGAGACCTCCTTGGATGGATAAGGAGCTCCTGAGGAAAATTCAAATGAAAAAAGAGGCTTATAATAAGTGGAAGCAAGGACAGGTGGCATGGGAAGAGTACAGGGAGGTTGTCCGAGAAGCTAGGGACCAGGTGAGGAAAGCTAAGGCCCAGTTAGAATTAAACTTAGCTAGAGGAATTAAAGATAACAGGAAGGGATTCTACAGGTACATAGCAAATAAAAAACAGACTAGGGACAATGTAGGCCCCCTCAGGAAGCTCTCAGGAGAACTGGCTACATGGGATTTGGAGAAGGCTGAGGTTCTGAATGACTTCTTTGCCTTGGTCTTCACTGGCAAAGGCTCTGACCAAACCACCCAAGTCGTGGAAGGCAGATGCAGGGACTGTGAGAATGAAGACCTTGCGCCCACTGTAGGAGAGGATCTGGTTCAAGACCATCTTAAGAACCTGAACATGCACAAGTCCATGGGTCCTGATGAGATCCATCCGTGGGTCCTGAAGGAGCTGGCGAATGAAGTTGCTAAGCCACTGGCCATCCTATTTGAAAAATCATGGCAGTCAGGTGAAGTTCCCAATGACTGGAAAAAGGGAAATATAACCCCCATTTTCTAGAAGGGGTGACCCAGGGAATTACAGACCAGTCAGTCTCACCTCTGTGCCTGGCAAAATCTTGGAGCAGATTCTCCTGGAAGGCATGCTAAGGCACATGAAAAACAACAAGGTGCTTGGTGACAGCCAGCATGGCTTCACTAAGGGGAAATCCTGCCTGACCAATTTGGTGGCCTTCTATGATGGGGCTACAGAACTGATGGACAGGGGTAGAGCAGTTGATGTCATCTACCTGGACTTGTGTAAAGCATTTGGCACTGTCCCACATGACATCCTTGTCTCTAAATTGGAGAGACATCGATTTGATGGATGGACCACTCAGTGGATAAAGAACTGGCTGGATGGCCGCACACAAAGAGTTGTGGTCAGTGGCTCAATGTCCAGCTGGAGACCAGTAACGAGTGGCGTCTCTCAGGGATCGGTGTTGGGACCGGTCTTGTTCAACATCTTGGTCGCTGACATGGGCACTGGGATTGAGTGTGCCCTCAGCAAGTTTGCTGATGACACCAAGCTGTGCGGTTCAGTTGATAGGCTGGAGGGAAGGAATGCCATCCAGAGGGACCTTGACACGCTTGTGAGGTGGGCTGATGCCAACCTCATGAAGTTTAACCATGCCAAGTGCAAGGTCCTACACCTGGGTCGGAGCAATCCCAGGCACAGCTACAGGCTGGGCAGAGAAGAGATTCAGAGCAGCCCTGTGGAGAAGGACTTGGGGGTGTTGGTTTATGAGAAAATGAACATGAGCCGGCTTCAGTGTGTGCTCGCAGCCCAGAAAGCTAACCGTATCCTGGGCTGCATCAAAAGGAGCATGAGCAGTGTTCGAGACCAGGTTGGACGAGGCCTTGGGTAATATGATTTAGCATAAGGTGTCCCTGCCCACCCTAGGGGGGTTGGAACTAGATGATCTTAAGGTCCTTTCCAACCCTAAGTATTCTATGATTCTATAAGTCCTACTTTA
Source organism: Pezoporus occidentalis (assembly GCF_034315485.1). Classification (NCBI taxonomy): domain Eukaryota; kingdom Metazoa; phylum Chordata; class Aves; order Psittaciformes; family Psittacidae; genus Pezoporus; species Pezoporus occidentalis. The sequence goes on from NW_026913006.1 coordinate 930,649, forward strand.
AATGAATATGAGATGAGTTTCAGGTCTTATTCACAACTCTGATTTCAAAGCTCAGGCCTGTCACTACTAAAAGAATTAAAAAATGTACAAGAATGATTAATTCCCAGAAATAGAAAACCCACAATGAAAACCCAAACCAGCACATCTGTAGGTTCAGCCTTACTCAGCACCCCAGGTTATCTCTGAACTTGGCAAAATTGCCTTTTTTTCCAGGTGACATCCAGGACACAGCTTCTCAAGGTCAGTGAACATCCAGCTACTCTCTTTTTAAAACATTTTGGGAGATGGGAGGGAGCAAAGGAAAGTTACTGCCTTTGTGACATTCTCAGTTTGTTAAACTACATTTGGCATTGTATCTGGCCCCCTTTATAGACTTCTTTATTCTTCCCAGGCTTCCAATTTAAAGCAAGTGAGTGAAAGCAGCAAAATGCTGGTTTTACAGCAATGACAAGAGAGCTGAGCTCAGCCAGTTTTTCATTTAAAGTCATCCTACACCCCCCCAGCCAGATTTATATTGGGCCTGAATGCAGTCTGAATGAGAGTTTTGTCCTTTCTGAGATTATCATGTTATGGCTTCTGAGATTACCATGGGATGGAAAGTTTTCCCCAAATTTATTGCATTATATATGTAAAAAGTATAAGGTACAGATGGTTTGTTGGGGCTACCATTTCTGGGAATGTTGTTTTAAACTACTCCTAATTTAATTTTCCTGATTTAATATTCATGTACACAACATACAGAATTTTTCTTCTTACTTCTCTTTAACTATATTTGATATGTAATTGTTGGTATTTTCTACATGGTGGCAAGATGCCTGCAATGATGGGGTGATGACAGTAGATCAGTTGGATTTAATATAATGCTTTACAGTCAATGGCTTTGAAATGAGGAACACAGTGAAATTAAAGAAGATTAAGCACAATTAGACTTACTTTTTTTCCCAACTGCCATAATAAAGCCTTATACGTACATTGCAGGTACTGACATAGAGCTCTTCAAAGCCTGACCCTTCGGCTTCACTTCTGTATGTATAGAGGACTTTTGGATCCAAGAAAATGATGCATTTGCTGCACTATGCAGAAGAGAGTTTGCTATCCCATGGGGCTCTACAGAAAAACCTGAAACAGAACAGAATTAATATGTCTTCTAGTATATGGGATGGCAAGTTTTCTCACATAACAGTAAGAAGTGCAAACAAAGGGATGAAAATGCAAAAGCTAAGGTTACAGGTTCATAAACTGGTGTTTTAAAGTGTATCAGTCAATCATATATTCAGTGTTAGATCAAGAGTATAGATAGGAATGCAGTTGTAACATTGAAGAAAGCCTGGTTATTCATAAGCCAGAGGCAAAACTCAGCATAATTGCACTTGTAAAACATATGTGCTGTTATTTGACGTTCATTTAGAGCAACTCTTCTTGAATAAGCAAGTAGAATATTTACACATTCAAGTCTCTGTGTCTAATTGTGTTTGTGTGTGTAGTTACATACTGCAATTACTGTTCATTGACACTATGCATGCATTTTTTACAATCTGACTTCATAAATTTATAAGTCTAATTTTATTGTCTCCCACAGATGTGTCTGAGGCTTGTGTGTGTATATATAGAGATAAATGACTTCTAACTAAAGGTGGCAGAGTCAGACCTTCCACTTTTATGTACAAGTTTCTCTTCAAGAAAGGTTCATTTTGTAAATTAATAAACCAAGAATAAAGTCAGGTTAAGGGCTGACCATTACACAGCAGAGACATAAAGAATATTCACATGAAGAATGAGAAAGAGACCAAGCCTTAAAGTTTCAGCTGGGTTTTGGTAACAGCTGGGACTTTTCCTTGGCTAGTTGCAATTCCTTAAGCTCTGAGCTTCAGACATCCTGAGTCTCACCACAAAAACATACATGCTCAATCCTTTTATGTGAGGGTAAAAAAATATAAGCCGTTTCCCCTTTAAAATTTAGGGTGGGTTTTTTGACTTATCTATAACAGAGTTGTACGTAGTACATAACTCATCTTCATGCTAAAAATTTACCTGTTTCCCCCAAATGAATAGGGTTGGATTTTGATTTAAGAGTCACTTTAGAGTTACAGTTTGGTGACTGTACAGGACAATATTTGCAGTAAAGCAGAGCACTCTTTAAACCAGCATTAGTCAAGGTAAGTTAAATTGTTGAAAATATACTTTAATCCCAGTACTTTAAAAAGTAGTCACATCTGTAAATTAAAGGTGAAGGAGGAGACAAGTGATTTGAAATGTGAAGTACTGCAAAGTCACCAGCAACCAGACCAAGTCATGGAATTCTTAACTAAAAATGAGCTATTAACACTTAGGAAGTGCGACCTCTGTACAGGGCAGAAAAATAAATTGAAAAGTCTTTATGCCAAGTTGTAGCAGATGAAAATGGTGTAACCAAAAGTCTTCAAGTTTCCTTCTCTACTTCTTTTCCTAAAGTATGTATGGCTATAGTAACCTATGTAAGTACCGAAGGAATGTGTCTGTGAATTCTTTTGAAAGTTATCAGCCCTCAAGTACCATCACACAGGTCTGTGTGAGCAAAGATCTGAATTCCTGTTCACATTGGTTTTAAGGTTAGGGAAAGAAAATTTCAAGGAGGGGAGGAAGTTAAGTTCTTGTCACCTACTGACTTCCCCTTTTGTGACTGAAAATCTTGAATTCAGGCTTGGAAATCTCTATTCACTCATATTATGCTTCTGGAAAGACATAAATCTTCATGAGCATGCCACTGGGGCTGTTTGGATCACAATGTGAAAATTCCTTGATGTCTTTTCAGAATCAAGTTGCAAAGAATAATCAGAAAGATAATCAGGAGAGCTAGTTAGGGAAAGAGTTTCTGTGATGTGCTTCATCAGAACTAAGGTGAAACCAGACAGCATTATAAAATTACTGAAAAAACATCATCAAGTAACATCTTTGATCCCTTTATGTCAGGGTATGTGCAATCCAGACTTCTACAGCCACCTATATTCATCTTCCTAAGGCATCTGTTACCATAATACTGCAGTATACATTATAGTATTTATGAAAACATGATATGTGAGACATTTCAGGAATGCATCTCATTGGACAGGACTCCAAGTCACTCTACACAATCACGTTAAATGAGTCTAGAAATACCAAGAAAGCCTCTGCTGGTGTGTGGGGAACCACCTTATCAGCATTCAGCAACACACAGATTCCCATTCTGAGAGAAAACCCTATTGACTCCTTTTGACATATGCATGCACAGAAAGCTGCAGTACAACAGAAATCACTCTCTGTGTTTGTGGCCACTGGATTTTCTTATAACTGTGGAATGCACAAAGCTCAACTGATATTTTTAAATGGCTAAATCCAAAATACAGATTCTCCAAAGCCTTCCCACTGGCTACGCCTGCAGAGGCCTACTTGTCCACCAACTAGGGTACCTCCGTAGCTGTCCACTGAGCCAACACATAAGTCTCTTCCTTGATGAGCAGCATGGTGTTTCATCTCCAGCAGGATTTAGAAATGAAATTTTCCCTTCCCCATAACACCTGTAAAACTGATCTAATGAATACTCTTAGAACAGAAAGTCAGATATTTCATACTGAACACCAGGGAAAGGAAGAGGAAACATGCTGTGTATTTCCTTTCTCTTTTACTTACAACCTGGTGTTTATAGCTTCCACACAGAGGATGAGAAACTGAGCTTCAAATCCTCCTATTATTTGTTTAAAGCAGGACTTTGTTCCTAGGAACATGCACTGGCAGAGCCTGAGACAAAGTTCTGCTATCTTTCAGCTTCTTTCAGCCCTTTCCTTCTTAGGAGATGAAACTTAAGCCCATCTCCTTAGAATTCCCTGCCAAGAGTTTAGATAATTGAGAGTGCCAGCTCCTCTGGATTAATACAGTTTTAGCACTGGTACTGGGAGGATTATGGCATAGACAATAGCAGGCACTTAGGGTTAGGTGTGCTGAAGCTGCGCCCACCTCTTTTACATGGGCTTAGTCACTGAGATTGCTTTAGCCCCCCATTGGTAAAAATTCAGTTGGTGTCTCAAAGATTTTAACTTATGCAACAGTTTTTAGTGGAAACTACAGAAAAATGTTTCCTATATGAACTAGAGAATGAAAGGGAGGGAATGAATGCAAAATTAGACTGCTCAGGACACAGTGGTGAACGCACCTATTCATGCACAATATTTCTATCTTGACGATTGTGACAATTAAAATGTCTCCAGCATGTGATCTCTTCTAAAAAGGAGCTGTCACAGTTACCCAAGACCTGGTTCTCCTCTGTTTAGGATGGGGAACGCAGTCAGCTCCTACATGGCCCACTTCTGCTTAACTCTGGGTTTTGAACATCTTCAGAGAATAGCAATACCATAAAGATATATCTAGATTGTGTGCTTCTTGACTTTCTCAGTTGGAAAGAAAATTAAGCCTTTAAAGGGAATCTGTAATGAAGCCTAAGATAGCAATCAAAAGTGTGTAATATATACGTATATATTAAGTAAAATATATTAGCTCATTATTTAGTGGATCCAATAAACCAAACGTATTCCTTGTATAAAAGTCAACTGTACCTAAAAATTGTGCTACAGATGTTTCATGCTACTGTGGTACTCATGGTACTCAATTCATGTTTTATGGTCCTCAGTAGGAGAGAATATTTGGCTTCTATGCATGGTTGGGAAAGTGAATCAAGTCCTACCTGGCCGTCATGTTAACTTTTTGCTCAGGACTCAAATCAGATGTTTGAATGAGCCTCTATTTTAGCAAGGTTATTTGTCTGTTACAAATGCTTCCTTCTTCCTCTTTCTTTATAATAGGTCTCAGAAGTTCCGTAAGCAAAAGACAAAATTGTTTCCACAGACTCCATGAACACCTGTCCTGGTGGACATCAGATAGTACATCCAACAACAGATAAGGTTTAATTTTATTCATCCAAGAAATTTTTGTGCTGTTTTTAGTAGGAAAATATCAGTTGTCACCCAGATAATGTGTTTCTAATGGTCACAAAAATATGTTCATAACTTCCTTTCCATCCACATCTATTTACACTCAAGATACTATAATATGCCTTAAATAAGTCATACCCCTTTTAACTTTAGAGCTCATGGTAAGCTTTGTACATTTTCTTTCGTGTAAATAGATTTTATTGGTTTAAAAACTTAGGAGGAGAGATGTTTTCTGCTTTGTTTAGGGCAAGACAGCTTGTTCAGTGTTGAAGAAATGGTCTACAATCTGGATATAACTGTCCAGTTGTGGTCTGAACAGCAAACAGAAATATCACTCTCTTTCTGCACCTAAATGTCTGCAGCAGCTCTGTGTGTATACCCAGTTGCTCTGCAAATTAAGCCCTGGCAATGGAACAGACTCTCAATAATTTAGCCATGGAAATTTAGCCCTTCCACTTATCCCTGTCTAATTTAGGGTTTATAGTACTTGTCTAGTTCACATAACTAACAAAATCCCTGGTTCATTAGTTAACCCATCCTGCGAGCTCTATCACAGAAGCCTGTGATAATGTTTATTATTATTGTAAATATATTTGTATCCTGCTGCAGGGGACTGAAGTGTCCTTATATATTTTGGTCATCTTCTCTGATAAACTCAAGAGAACTATGGAATTTGTTCCTGGAGCTTGTTTGCTCTGAGAATCAGCAGTTAGGACTATGCAGAGATGTCTCTAATTTCACGAGATGAGTGAAACGCCCTGTAGGGTAATGTGGGATGGTTTGATTTACAGTCCAAAAGAAGAAACTCATAACTCTGCTGCTGTTTTCAAACAGGTCTAAACAGCATTGAGTCTCATTTCCCGAGTTCCCAAGCAAAAATGTTGTCAGGCTCCAACTGGAGAAAATCCCAGTGTCAAGCCCATTTCCTTCGTGATTGCAAGAGTGAAATTGAGATGAAAACTAGGTCAAGTACTGTAATTGATCAGTTGGTTTATTACAAAAACACAATTACTATGAAAAGGGAAATTATTATATAAAAGGGGATAGCGATAGGACAGATCAGAAAAAGGACAGACGTGAAGCAAGAATTTGGGGTGCAGAGAGAGAGCGCTAGTCACCACCGTGGATCCAGTGGTATCCTAGGGATCCATCATCATCGTCAAAGGTGGTGGGAGCCCTCCAGAGTCCATACTCAGTATTGGAGCAGAGTGTCCCCCAAGAGCCCATAGTAGTCATCAGAGGTGGGTGGGTGTCCTCGTGGAGGGTGTCCACGTGGAGGTGTCCTCCTGGAGTTGTCTCCTTGAAGGTGTGCCTTTTCTCCCTTTTATAATGAGCTAGGGGGAGTACCTCTCCTCTTGGTGGTCTTGCAGCTGGCTCTTCAACTGCACATGTCTGCAGCAATTCTTGGGATAATGGACAGCAATTCCTCATACCAATCCTCGAGATAATGTATGGAAGAGTCTTATCTCACCTCTTTCCACCCATCTCTCAGGCAATGGACATTGGAGTCTTAACTCCTCCCACACATCTCTGAGACAATGGATTGGTGGAATCCCATCTCAGCTTGTCGTACCAATCTTTGAAACAATGGACAGTGGAGTCCACTATCCACTAGTTTCAAATCAGTCACTCACAGATGTAAAGAGAGCTATAGAAAAGGTTACATGAATTAAAATGTAGTCTTTTTTATTTTTCCCATAAAAATGTTGTCATAGTGAAAACTCTGCCACAGAATGTTGCTCCGGTTCCCGTCACCAAATGGAACAACTATTCTGTTGATGCCTATTATACTTGTTAATTATTGTACTCTAGAAATGGGCTGAAGTCAAACAGAGAAAGGGCCCTTCCAATCCCTTCTTTTCTATAACCTAGAAATATCTCTGCACTGCAATCAAACTAAAATCTAGTGATGGAAAATAATAGTTTTTTGGTTACCAGCATCCCTGTCTGAATTCAAAGTAAAATCCTAAAGATGAGACACTTTGTCTCCTACTACCCGTCAGCTCATTGTCTCAAAGGAAATCTTTGTGCGAAGGAATAAAGACAGAGATAATAGCAGACTTCATTGCTCTGGTCTTACTATGCCAAGAAAATGAGGTTGTCAAGAATGTTTAAAGAGGAGAATTTCTTTTGCTGCAGTATTGTTGGGGGAAATTGCACCATCAGCAACTGATTAACTGTTGAATATTGACAGTTCAGTAAGTGTGACTACTGTATGACCCATAGATACCATTTTGCAAAGCTGCCTTCTGCAAGCAAAGTGAGATAGAGGTTAATACATTGGCAGTGAAACAAAGAAAAAGATACAAACAGGAAAATCCTCTTGGGCTTCCTCATGGCAACTCATTTTGAGTTTTTACAAGGGCCTGAAAGAGGAGCTGCTTTAGAGAAGAAAGTGTTTCAATGCGCATAGATGTTGATTCTGCCATACAACAGCTTCCTTAGTACAAAAGGGCTGAGATCTACTTGCACTGGTGCTTTGATGTTAATTCTTCGAACAACCATAACCCCAGAAAGAGAATGAGCATTATTTTGAGCATGGTGAGATATCATTAGTTTTCCTTTTTTATTTTTTCTTTTATAATATTGGAAAAGGCCAGGAGAATATTTCACAGTATCCCCTTTGAGGCATTTTGTATTACAGTTGTTTTCCTCAATAGTGGATTTTATGATCCAGACTCTTAAAAACTTAGCCATGGAAATTCAGCCCTTCCACTTGTCCCTCTCTAATTTAGGGTATATAGTACTTGTCTAGTTCACATAAGTGACAAAATGACTAATTCATTCATTAATCCATCCCGTGAGCTCTAGGGCAGACAAGGAGAGAGAGTCAGGAACAGTGGGGAGAATGTGAAAAGAGAATGGTGCTCTCAGACATCATTTATATACTTCATACTCTATCTAGTGCTCATCACAAACATCACATAATCTAAAAACTACTGTGGTCTACTCAAAGAATTTGTAGTATCAGAAAAGGAAAATTTTCCCAGTTTAGGTCTGTATTCCTCACCAGAAAGCAGATGTATGGCTTGCCCTAGGCAGGAAATGTGCCCTGACTGAAACTGTGCATATTTGCTTGCCTTTATAATTGTAAGGTGGAGCAGATGGTGACAACTTAGTTGAATGTGAACAGTCCATTGAAATAGCCTAAATTGTCAAGCTATTCTTCTACAGAAAGCTGTCTGTGCACCATTCGAACAAATTGAAAGTAGCCTTCATGTTATTGAATCAGCTGGAATAGCCTCATGTTGTGAGATATGCTGGGTCTACAGAGTTTTACAGAGTGTAAGCTCTTTCATTTTGGGAGCTGTGAATGCTCCAAAGCTGGGGGAAAAGTTAACAAAAACTCCATATCCATTCTACTCTCTGACTCATTTTGCTGTAGAAAAACTTCTGGGCAGATATCTAATGAGATTAACAGGATTAACAAAAATGGCATGTCTTCAATTTTAAGCCCAAGGACAGACTGCTCTTATCAATAGGCTCCAGATCTGCAAGACAAGGCAGTAGCCCACATCAAAACAAGCTCCATCAAAAATACTGTTTTCTACTTTGTTACTGTGATGTATTGACAATCAGCAGTTTAAAAGCAGGAGGCAGAATGTCTTTGTGTGGGCATGGTGTGCAGAATAAGAACAGGCTGCTTCATTTTGGTGGGACAAATCACACTTTCAGTCTCCATTCACCATTTCAGAGGTGTGGAAGGCACTGCCAGCTGCTCACAAAGGCCCTGCTTTATGAGCACACATCTGTAAAAAGGATGCAGGCTCCCCTTGTGAAAAGCAAGAAGAACATTGCATTGCAAGGACCAGTGTGCATGATAAAGACCTAAATTACATTGAGCAGAGAGCGATCTGAGATAACCTCTAAAGATCTTAAGGAGAGGCTGTGGCTTAAATCCTATCCAGGAAAGTAAGGGGTGCTTTGAGATATAAGGAGTTACTGGGGGGTAGTTTGCTGCCATGTACTAAAGCAGCTGGTTTTGTGATAAACCTTGTGGACGCAGTGTTCTCACAGGAGAATGCATAATTAATACGTAAACTCAGAATAATCCTGAAAGATACAGCAAGGCTGTGAGAGGCCTGAAGAAGCTTAAGCAAGCAAGATAAGAAGAAGCTGGAATTCACTGAGGTAATGAGAACTGTGGACTGTTGGCAAGCTTTCGAGGTCAAGTTCCCACACCTGTGCTTAACCAATTATATGTTAGTCACTAAGGGTCTTCAAAACATGTATCCAATCATAATATGCCAAATCACTGTAAGGGCATGTAAGAAATAGTATATAAGGAGTTAAGGCTTTGTAATAAATTTGGCAATTGCTTGATCACATTGATCGTCTCTGCGTTGTCCGTGACTCCCGCGTCAACAAGTGGCGCCCGAACAGGGACCCTCCGATCGGTAACTCGACAAAGATGAGTTTGAAGGTCCGACGAAAAGGAGGGGGCGGAGAGCCGGCCAAAATTCAGCACTGCCCCGGCGCTGGGAACTCAGACGTCTGCAAAGCTTCGGGAATCTCGCCCTGATCAGGTGAGTGGCCGGGGAGGAGATGGGGCACTTGCTGTCCAAAGAGGAACAGGCGGTGGTGAAGCTCCTCCAACACATTCTCTCTAAGAGAGGACTGCAGTATGATAGTGCTGCCTTACAGAGGCTGTTAAAGTGGTCCCGTGATCGCGAGGTTAGTAAAGGGACCAAAGGTGCACAGAAACACTCTACACTTTGGAGATTGGTGTTCGAGACTTTGAAAGAGATGAAATTGGAAAGGGCTGCGGTAGCGTCTGTATTTGCTGCCATAGCTCCAGAAGGGGCTGTCTCCCCTAACCCACATCATAGTGCTGTGGCTATGACTTTTGCACCTCCTGTGGTACCTGGAACAGCGCCGAAAAAATCAACGCCCCGAGCCGATGAAAGCAAGAGCCAGGTCTGCAGATGGCCACATACCGAACGAGAGACACCTGACAAGAAAGACATAGCTGCAAACAACAGAGACCCTGAGTTTGACCCAGGATCAGACTCCGAGTCCCCTGAATCCGAGCCAGATTTATATCCTCTGCTTCCAGAAAGTGAAGGAAGCAATCTTTTTTACGTTAAAGTAAAAAAAAAACACACAAAAAAACACACACACCCCCACCCCTGAACCTCCAGGGAAGCGAGATCAGCGCAGGATACAGACTTATTGAGTTATTTTCCGGTGGTGGGAAGGTCTCTCTTATGATCTTATCAGGGGTATTGGGCATACTGTGACGGACCGTGGACTTGGGAGCCCATATACAACTCATTTGACACAGTCTCTCTGAGATACTCATGTACTAGAAGTTGGTAAATATAAGTATGTCCAGGTTTCTGTCGACCTTTGGAGACCTTTATACATATTGCTGACCACTTCTTCCAACATAGGCGGGCCACCTGTGTTGGAATGAGTGTGCATTTTGGTCAGTAGAAAAGCCCAAGCCTCATGCGATGTGGGGGAGGCAGAGCCTCTGTGGGGACGCCCGCTAAGGATGAGCCTGCCACCTCGCACTGCAGTGATGCTTCTCGGAGCTGGCTTGCAGTTAGTCTCCACAGGGTCCTTGTGCCACGGTCTGTACGTGGGACTGTAGTGGGAGTAATGATCGTCTGGATTTTGTGCTTCAAATATTGTAGTTGTGTGGAGTGTGCTTGTGGGATCCCATGCGTGTGTGTGTGTGTGTGTGTGTGTGTGTGTGTAGGGCAGACGGTGTTCTGTGTATTTTTTGTTGTTGGGTTCATGTAAAAGTTTTTAACCGGTAGCAGTTTAACATTTCGGGCAAGAAAGGGTTAATGCAAAAGTGCGGGGTTGCTGCAGCTGTATCTGCTGCCGAGCAGGCAGGCTTTTATAGCTGCTGCCGAGCAGACAGGCAGTTTGTAGCTGTGCAAAGCAGGGTGAGGACTCTTTAAAAAAAAAAATGCTGACCTCCGATTCAGCTCCCGGTGCTCCACTGGCGGAACGGCCAGGATGGAAGCCAGAGCCGAGGAGTGAAGGGGAAAAAAAACAAAAAAACCCAACCCACCCCACCCCCACCCCAAACCAAACCAAAACAAACAAAAAAAAAAACAAACAAAAAACAACCTCTCAGTCTATTGAGGTATTGAGGCAGTTTGTCGAGACACCACAGTCAAAGGTTAAAGAGCACCTGCAACACAGTGGGTGCATGGTAGGAGCCTTGCTTAGTATGTTTAAGGTAACCTGGGGGGGAATCCAAGACTCGGAGGAAGACAGATCGGTTGAAGTAAGAACTGCTAACTAAAAAAGCGGGAGGGGTAGTGCAACCACAAGCTTTATGAGCCGTCACATCAGCAGCATCAGGGTGGCAGAAAAAAAAAAAAAAAGAGGCAATGATGCAGCAAACTCCGTCACTGTTAACAATGTGCATTTAACCTGTCTGCTTCTCAAGAACTGATAACCTGGAGGAGGGGCTATATTTGTGTCCTCCTGCCTACAGGTCCATGGCGACTGCCTGCAAAGTTTGTCAAGCCTTGCCATGAGCTGGACAGACGAATGGAAAAACCTGATGCCTCAGCTACAGGAGCTGACCGGGAATACTCCAAGCAGAATGAGATAGAGGAAGAGAAAAACTAATGATTGCAGAACATCACTTGGGGGCAAATGAAAAGTAACATCCTGAATATGTGTGCTTGTAAAGTAGCTATTATTAGGGGCTGTGATTTTGTGTATAAAACCACCTGTATTTACTAGCCAGTTGCTAATGAGGAACTACACCTTGTATTGTATAGATTTGTCACTTGTAAAAGAGATGTTAGAGTACGGAAATTTGCAGTAGCTGCTAGAAAAATGCTAAGGCAAAAGCTAGAAAGATTTTAATACAATGGTAGTGTTATAAAGCAGGTGATGGAACGAATTAAGAGGGTGGGAGAATTCCCCTGGTAAGAAATTTCTCTGGCTAGTCCCTCGCTGCCATCAGCATCTTCAACATGCTGCTGCACCCTGTAATAGTTACTCTGCTAATGTAAATGTGTGTGTGCTTTACCATCGTAGCAACTTGTTACTGGATGAAGCAGGTGAAACTGTGCATTGACAACAAGGTGCAAGGACTGAGGCTGACAAAATGCCTGCTACCACAGTCAAGGGCAAGACTGGGCTGGCCTCTGTGTTTGCCACCAAGAAGAACCTTTAGCTCCGCTGTTGGCTGCAACCCGGCAGGCGTGGAGCGGTGGGGACACATGCCATGCCAGACCTTGATGTGAAGGATGGCCTCCCCTGTTATCAGAGAGCCATACAGGAGAAAAAAGGGGCAGGCCCAGCAGCCTGTAGTTGGCATATGTTGGAGATATGATCTAGCCCAAATCCCCTGCTCAAGTAGGGTCACCCAAAACATATATAAAACAAAAAGGGGGAGATGTGGAGACAGTGTTCTCACAGGAGAATGCATAATTGGTACATAAACTCTGAATAATCCTGAAAGATACAGCAAGGCCATGAGAAGCCCCAAGAAGCTTAAGCAAGCAAGATAAGAAGAAGCTGGAATTCACTGAGGTAATGAGAACTGTGGACTGTTGGCAAGCTTTCGAGGTCAAGTTCTCACACCTGTGCTTAACCAATTATATGTTAGTCACTAAGGGTCTTCAAGACATGTATCCAATCATAATATGCCAAATCCCTGTAAGTGCATGTAAGAAATAGTATATAAGGAGTTAAGGCTTTGTAATAAATTTGGCAATCGCTTGATCACATTGATCATCTCTGCATTGTCCGTGACTCCCGCCTCAACAAAACCTCTGTGTGCATGCTCTGTTTCTGTGATAAATTTTGTGAATGCAAGCTACTTTATTTCTTTTTCATGCTGTTCTGCCTTTCTCCGATCAGGGATAGGAACACTTTAATTTTTCTGTTATTCCACAAGTAGCTGTTTCTGTGCCTATACCACTTCACTGTCTTGTATTCCTCTCCTGCATGCAGTTATGTGTATAAATGGCTCCCATCCATACTCAAAAATGAGAGAGAAGCAAGTGATGGCACAAAACTCATCTGATACGTTGACATTCCTTAACTGCCCAGTCAGGAGCAGAGATTTCAACCCAGTGCTCCAAACAAATGTCTCAACCACGACATTTCACACAGTTTTGAGAAGAGGTCCTTTTGAATAGCAACTTTAGAAGTTATTCTATTATTTAACCAAGTAGCCACTGGCAGCTTATTGCAACGTCCAGAGCCAGTGAAGTAACTTCTGTTTTCACCTGCAAATTGCATGTGAACAGAGGGAAAATCTGAAATATTTATTTCATCCCTCTGTAGGAGTTGTGCATGTTTCTTACATGTGGAACTGATAATGTATAAGATGAAAAGGGGATGAGTTGGAGATAGAAACCTGTTTTTTCAGTCTTAATCCATCTATGTGTTAGAGTTTTTTCTTTCCCGTATTTGTATGGGGCTGCTAAGTACCTGCAAAAATACGCTCAGGTTTCAAAATTAAAACTTGTCCTAAATTACTGCTCAAAAAGAGTGAACAAGTATGTTGGCGTATCAGCTATTTTCTAGTCTCAGATAAATAATCCTTCATTCTGAATGGCTGTCAAAGGTCTAACATTACTATTCTTTAAATCATGTATAACATATTCTTAAAGAACTGTAAGGACATATAAATTTTGCATGCTGCATTCGTTCAGCCTTAAATTGCAGTTAGCAGTGGTCAGCAGCTGAAGTATGTAACACCTTGCACATTTTTTAAAGAATATAGGGCATCTAATATTATTGTTCTCGACACTTTTTACTCTGAGTTTAAATGGAAGGAGGAGCAACCCCCAGATAAACAGTCGTTTGTTAGCACTGTGTGCTTAGAAGAGGATGAAATTCATTCCACTATTGGCTTTCATAGCTGGTCTACCCCTGCGCCATGAAGACTGTTAGCAACCTTGTCTGAGCCTAACTTAGTATAAAAGATAACACTCCTATATTTTGCATATATATGTGTGTGTAAATAAGATTATCTTCAGGCTCTTTCTTTTCTCTTGCATACGAAAATGACTGTGTTGCTCACCTGATAAGGTAAAATGCTCTTTTATAATTCACATGCAGTGTTTTCGGTAAATATATCTCCCAAGAATAAACATACTTCTATGGCCATTGGATTCAGTAAACATAGGGAAAACATCAGTTTGCTAGCCTGGAGCACATTCTAAGGCTGCAAAGGAAGCTTAACTTATTGTCCTAATTGCATTTTCTTGACTTAAAAAAAAATACCGTGAATGTAACACAAGGGCTTGTTATGAGGACTTTCTTCTTTCAGGAGAAAAAGAAGCCCTACTGACTGCTAGGATTTGCTCTAAATGCTTGTTTGTCATATGAAGGGCTCTTCTGTTTCAGCCATAGGTTCCTCTTCCTCTGAAAACTCACCAAGTTGTGTTTTTTAAAGACATGCAGTATGTGCTTTCAGGCTACTTCTTTTTTGTTTGGCGCTATTACACATACAGCTCTGTGTGCAACAGTAGGGGAAGAATGTTAACGTGAATGAGAACAGGAATAGAAATGCAATAAAAATGGAAATTAAATAAAGCCAAGATTAGATCTATTTAATAAATGCAAAGCCTAGGTCCCTTCAATCCTGGGAGCCAGAGTAAGGACAGAGAAAGGCAAGTCCTTCAATTATTCATGGATACACAGCAGCAGCAAGCAATTATTGCCTTTGGTTATAAGGATTCAGTTGGCATTGAGCACTTAAACCAGATGTCTTTTTCAAAAAGAATCTGTATAACTATGACAAGATATTAGCACCTACCCCCAATTATCTTCTTATTGGATCCAAGCTGTCATCCAGGAGAACATTTGTATTATAGTTGTGATCAAAATAAAATACAGTGAGTTATAATTGTGTTTATGACGAACAGCGGTCCCTATACACATCCACCCCCTCCTTGCTATGGTTTAATCATAATAGCATTGCAACAGTCTTCAACAAGGTATCATTTTAGGAGAAAACTCCATTTGTCCCTCCTTTCTGTGGAGGTCTGATTCAATCTTTTCTCTCATAAACTGGATAATTTGAAACGGGCCAATGATTCAGACTTTTCAGAAGAACATACAAGTGTCTTCAAATTGCCACAAAGAGCATTCCGTAAATACATGAAGGGAGAGAAAAATAAACCCCCCTCTCTCCTTACTGAGAGTGATAACAAAAGAAATTAGGTTCAGTTCATCATTTAAATTCTCCAGTATATTTTCCTTTCCAATGTGTTCGCAGGAGATTTGCATTTCTTCCTATCTTAGAGCAGCTTATCTGTCTCTCTAAGGTTTTGTTTTCACCCTCTGTTTTCTTTATAGCCAATTTTAGTGTGCTTTGACACTCCTTTTCAAATAAAAGTGTAAACCATTGAATTAATGAGTTAGATTAAGTGTTCAGTTTACTATCTGCTCCTGTCTGTTGTGAGTTAAAACTTTATTGGGAATGCAGAATTAAATAGAGGTATCGGTGAAGTTTATACAGAATCATCCTTCCTTCTTCCAGAAGCTGCTCTGTAAAGTCCAGTGGGTAAAGCCTGCCATGGGACATGAGAAAGGTGCTCCGAAAGGCAGGTTCATTTGAGACTGCAGAAATGACAGATGTGCATCTTCCTGTACCATAACTTCCCAGACTTTGTAGACAAATGTGCAGATGCAAACTTTCTAGACCAATGTGATCTGGGGCCACACACAGCATAGAAAAGCAACCTTGTTTGTGAGACTTGCAGGGTGCAGCTTCAGCAAATAAAATCTTTCATGGCTACAGTGACAGTCACTGGTCCATCTAGGTAAGGAAGGCTCCTCAGCAGAAGTCATGAAGGAGCTTATGTTGTGTTGCATATGTTTTACTGCCTCTAGAGACAAATTTTACTCAATTTGGCTTTCTTTACTTTGCTATTTCCAAGTCAGGCCTCTTCCAGAGGACAGAAAAGGACATTTTAATGTATTCTGACCAGGGCCATGAGTATCCCAGAGTAGTTGCACTGTTTTCTCTTCCTTCAGTGCTACTGAAATAGTACAGGTAGAATGTTGAGCTTATAGTAAAGTTATTGCTTTGTAGAAGAATACACCTCTCTCAGACCAAAGGATTGCATATTTTCAGGCACATAAGTATTACCTCTGTTATCCAAAATCACAAGGTTATAGACAAGTGCTAAAGATTGTACTTATAAAACTGCTGAAAAATCAATCTTAGCTCATTAGATAGCCTATTTGCTATAAGTGATTTTCTTTTACTCTTGCTTAGGACCACAAGGAATACAGTATCTGGCAGCCGCAGCAGCCAAGCACCTTTAGAGAAGCTGATGGTTTGTGTCATGCTGAGTGAAATGGAAAATTGCTACTGCTGAACTAGAGGTCTGTAATTCTGTCTAAAGCTTCAAGCCAAGAATACTGAGTTTTTAGATTGACTAATGAAATGTATGACAGTCACAAATAGCTTGTACTGTCAGTTAAATGACACGGAAAATTGGCCAGGTATGTCAGAGGGATGTTATTCCTGGTTCCCGTGTAATCTGTGTGGATTTTTCATGGAATTTTAATTAATACCCCTGATAAACACAGGGCATGGCAAAGGTCATTTGAAACTGTTATTTTTGTTAGCAACTCTATTGCAAGGGATGTATGTTCAATATATTCTGCCTAAACTGCTTCAGACAAATGCCATTTGGGCTTTGGGAATAGACAGTGGCCTCATTAAAGTCAGTGAAAGGACAGGTTTGGTTCTCCTGGAGACTTCAGTCCAAAACAGCAGACCTTTAAACTACAAGAATTCTGAACCTACTGAATTAACAGGCTTACTCCTGGAATTTGGTTAGCAATCTCTTATAAAAATAAAAACAAACCAACAAACAAACAAACCAGCACAAAGCATCTTAAACGACAAATCAAGAGCAGTTAAATAAACAATACAGATCAAAACTTATTCCAGGTATCAAAATCTACACATGTAATTGAGAGCACTGTGGAGCGGTGCTACAGTAACACACACTTGAGGATCCCAAAGCATTGGTGACACTGACACCTCATTGACTCACAGCAACTGTGAGACACAAAGGTTAGAATCTGGCTCCCTGAGAGAAAGGTGCAGGGAACGTCTGGAGTCCCACTGCTCAGGGAATGTAAATCTACTCTACTAAGAAATTCAAACCAGGGAATGCAATAGTATCATACCTGCCTCAGGAAGTCTGTACGCCCAGATAATAACTGCTCAAACAACCACAGCCCATAGCCCATAGTCTTTCTGCCTTGAGCCTTAATTGTTACCGTGGAGAGATTCAGCACAAAGATTTCTTCCTTCTGTGCAGAATTCCCAAGTACATCCTCTCTGCAACTTGTTTTTGCCTCTCTGCTCTAGCACAGCAAAGGTAAAAGCACTTTTTTTTTCTGTTTCTTTTTTTTCTTTTGGAGCAGACCCTTTCAAGCTGTAACTGAGCATCCAAGAAAGCAACACTTTGCATTTGAACTGTAAATCTGCAGGGGAAAAAACAGGCAACAATTTAAATTCTCCTCTTCTCTAGCAAAGAATACTGCTTTTGTCTTAGTGAACATCCTTTATCATTCAGATATGCTGCTGCAGCACTCAGCTATGCCAAACATCTATTCAAAGGGAATTCCTTTTCATTTTCCTTTTATTCCATACCTCCTACAATGTTCCAAGACAGCAGTCATGATCTAACTGATTATTCAGCTGGCTAGTCTCAGCATTGTCTTAATTGTTCATCCAACCTTGCTGCAATCCTTGCAACTACCACAATTTATTTCCAAACTCCATTTTCAGCTACTGGGTGGAAGTAAAAAGCTTTAACCTTGGGATAGAAACAGAGAAGGAAAAATCTTATATTAAAGACTTAAGGGTTATTTAAAAGAATGGAGAGAAGAGGGAGGAGCAAATGATGTGGTTATTAGTAACCATCTTCAATCCGTTTTAATACTGAATGAACAAATACTGTAAGATGCTGATACATATGAATATTGTCAAGCTAAAGGTTTGAAATCTTTTATCAGAGGTCCTCCCTAACTTTGTAGGAAAGAATATTTCTGTTATATATATATATTTTAAACACTCATGGGCATTGCTGATGGTTTTAAATGTGTCTTTTATGAAATGATCATTTATTTAAAAGAGTATAGAGCTCCTGACAACTTTTTAGTTGTGAATTAAGAGCATGTATTGATGAAAAATCCTTTTGTAAGCACACCTGCACCAGCTCATAGAAAATGCAATTTGGAGCAAAGGAAAAATCTAAGCAAAGACTGGACAATCTGCAGAAAAGTGGGACCAGAGGGAACAGCTGATTAAAAGAAGATTCCTGCTGTAACTGTGTCTTATGAGGAGGTTGGGTGTGATGTTTGTCATCATTCACAATGTGCCAACACTACTGCATTCTTCTAAGCATGTCCTCCATGTTCTTCCAATTTATAGATTGCTTCTGTGAGGGGCACAAGGCAGGCAAGAGCAGGGTGGTCGGTTTTTTTCCTTCTCTGATATACCTGGCAACAGCTTCATCAGAACAGGATCTGTGGAAGTTTACCTGATTGATTCTGCTGCAGTTGGAGCCTCTGGTATCTTCTCTGGCATACACGTACATACAGCTCCTAGCAGGACTCATGTAGTTAGTGTACCTTTCCCGAGTGAGCGTAAGGTGGTAGGTACAGGACAGAGCTACAGTTCTAGGCCACTTCATTCTTACTGGTGAAGGGTACCCAGAAACAGAGGCGCCTGGACCATCTATCTACCATGCGAAGCAGCACCTTAGGAAGCAAAGAACAGGGAATCTCTGAACCTGTTTTCTCTCATAGCAGAAGATGATTTTTAGGAATGATTTTTAGATGATTAAGGAATGCCTATAGAAAGAAAGAAGTCACCTTTGCATCCCACTTAGATCATAGGCTGGATTAAGCTGAGCCAGGCATCAGGGCTATGGCCAATGACTTTATTGTCACATGAGACTACAGCCAAGCCCCCTTACATATAATACTTATCCAGTTTTGAAATCAGTGTGAACTGTCTGCAAAATGGCTGCAGAATGCAGAGCAATATTTTGCTTATTTGATTCTGTTTCTGTTACCCAGTTTCTTTTAAAGATTTAGCTGGCTGAAAGATTGAGATGCAATCAGCAAAACAGTGGTGATGACAGAACAAATGAAACCCACAGGTCTCAGTAACAAGCTTAGAGATCTTGTCCCAGAGGTGGTGACAGAGCGAATTAAACCCACAGGTAACAAGCTTAGAGATCTTGTGCCAGAGGTGAGCTCTTACTTTCTTACGAATTTGTCCAGGAATATCTATATATATATATATATATATATAGTGTTGTCTCCATTTCTTCTGAGTTTTGGGCAACTGATTTGAGACATGGTTTCAGCTGAGGATTGCAGAGAAATACCATGGCCTATATCCAGATCAGCTGGTCCATTGAGCTGCACCTATACAATGGTCGGATTTTGGCTTCAAAATCTGCACGTCGTTCACTTACCCACTTGTTGCCAGCTTGAATTGCTCTGCACTGGTGCAGAGAGCAGTGCCTGGAGGTGCATGAAGCATTGGTGATGTTCAGGCACAGGTCTCGGGCACACACCGCTGTGCCTGTGCTGCTGCTGTCCATATTCTGACAGATGAAGAAACAGAACAGTGACAATAATACTTTGTGCCCCCCAGCACTGCAGGAAACCATTAATCCAGAGACCATTTGCTCTTCATTAAAGGAAGATTGCCCTTGCAGTGGTGCAGTCTCATTTCATCATCTCCTTTTCCAACTTGTTCCTGACTTTCTGAACAACTGCATAGAAAATGATGACTTGAAAGAGGGTGGCATCTCTGCATAACATTTTGTCATTTCCTCTAATTTTCTGTCTCTGTTTTTCTAATCACTGTCAAGGCTGTCTTCAAGTCTCAATTGCTCTATTTTTTATCTAGGCCTCCACAAGCTATTACTATGGTAGTCTTCTGTTCATTTTCTCATTATTTCTTAGATAAAACTTTCCAATTATTTTGTCTTTAGTTGAAAGACTTCACTGTTTCGAATTCACCCTGGGCAACTTCATTATTTTCTTTTCCAGCTCTCTCCTGTGTCAAATATGGGACCACTTTTCACCATGTCTCTCCAGTGCAGTTTTCTAACACAGTGATACACTGTTTGATTTACATTTATTTTAATTGCTCATGGATTTCAATTAATTTGTGAAATTCATTTGTATTTTAAATGTGATGAACTGGAAATGTGGTGACCTTTTAAATGAGCAGAGGACATGGATAAGGCATCATTGTCACCCTGCCAACTTTGACCCCACATTGCGTGCTGACAGAGCTACGTACTGTGAAAAGGCCTTGACAGAAATGCCTGATTTTTATTGATAAATGGGGCTAGTTAGAGGCAATTCTAATGAACTTGACACCACTGAATCAAAGAGCTGACCTTGATAACAGAATATTGTACTTCATTACGGAGAGAATACTGAAAATAAACACCTATTTTATAGGTGCTTATTTGTCCTATTATTCTCTAATCCTTTACGTTTCCAATGCATAAGTTATTATTAGAAGTATACCTGAATCAAAATAACAGGTTCAGATATTTTGGAAATACTTAGGTCTGGAGCTAAAAACAATATTTGCGTGTAATAATTGCCTCACTGGTTGATACAAACTAAATTTCAGGCTTAATTTTCTTGAAATTTCATTCATTCTTTTAACTTGGAGCCAAAACTGTTGCTTCTCAGATTCTTCTTGCAGTTTTCACTGTGAGGTGAGTGCTGCAGTGGGATGAACGATGCTGATTCACATTCCTTGGCCTGTGTGATGCCTGGTAATCATATTCACATTCTTTCTGCAGGAGCCAGTTCTGGCAGGTATCAGGGGAGAGCAAAGCAGCATCTCTGGAGAACGGAAAATGGGAGAGACCCAGCCTGTGTTTCCTGGGGTCCTGAAGCCTTCCTATGAGAGGCAGAGGTACCTCAGTCCTGGAGGATGTGGCTCCTGTGGGTAGACGCAGCTCCCACCTGCCCATATGTAGACATGGGTTCTGAACTACCAGGGGCTTAAAGAGTTGGAAGTCTGTAAGAACTGAATATTTAAAACATTGGGGATTTTATGTAGAAATTCAGAGATTTCCTAAAAATGGTGCTAAAGCCTAATGCAAGGGCTGGACATTTTTCAATATATATGCTTGCTCTTTCCACCTTTAGAAGGATCTATCACTTCTACAAATTCCAGACTATAAATACTATGCTAAAATAGGATGAAGGTGCTGCAGGTGACTGGCCTCTTTTCAGTTTGCTTGAGAGATCCTTTTTAGAACAAATGATGTTCAGAAGGGGCCTCATCCCATGGCAAAAGGAAACACAATTAAGGGAAAAGAACTGCATTTTGGTCCTTGTGACCCTGTAGTGTTGGCAAATGCCCACAGCAGAAGTGTGACTTCAGCTTTCCTTGATGGCCCCAGCAGGGCTGACAAGGCCTATTCCTCTCTGTCAGAAACTTCATAGCCTGCTTTGAAAGTCCAAGAACTTTCTCTGCTGCCACTAAAGCCACATTTTAAGCTGTGAGAGGCTTGGATCTCTCCAGAAAACACAAATAGGTGTATGTCCTACCATGGTGCATGCTGTCTGGGACTTGTACCAGGCACACTGCTGCTACCCAGTATGTGTCTGGTTTCAGGTCACTAAAAGACATCAACCAATCTGTTACTTAGATTCCAATGGGTATGAATCAGAACACAGCCTCACCTTCTTCACATGCTGCTGTTCCCTCTGCAGTAGCTCTCTGTGAGATGGTACATGCCAGGAGTCTGCCAAATTTCAGTGGTGTTAAACTTCATGAGCTCCTCAGATGACTCTGTTTCAAGGACATAAGAGACAGGTTGGTTTTCTTTCCCCGCCTCGTTACCTTACTCCTAGTCATTCTGTGCATCTTACAGGGTCTTTTGTAGCTTAATGCAATAAATGCTTTGCTAGCATGTTTCATGGTAACACACATGCACAGGTTTTGTGCTTCCTACCACCCGCCACTGTTCATTTACACCAGGAAACAACTTTGCTTCACAAATATATAAGAGAAAGTCATTGCTCAACGTCACTGTCTCCTGAGTAGTTATATTAAGAAATGTCTAATAGTGAGCTGGAAAACAGGGAATTTGTTTTAAGTAAGTATTATTATCCTTCTGATGCAAGTGGCTAATGGAAGAATGGTGCTAGAGTCAGACATCCTGGATGAATTGTGTTCAGTCACATGTGCTGTTTCAAATGTGTTTTTTTTTTAAATGACCAGCAGGAGGTAAAAAGCTCACACTAGAATAATCTCTCACTGAGAAACTTGGAATAATTCAGGAGAGAGCTGAAGACTCTGTAGTTTCTCATATTTGGGGCATTTGTATTTGAATAATGCCAATTAAAAGTGGCCTTAGAAACAGCTGAAACAGGAAGAATTTCTGAGACCTGTGTTTCTAATCAGAGCTTGCTCAGAACTCGCAGTCCCACAGCACCAAGAACTAACAGATGTTAAAAATGGCATGCACCTCTTTGATGACTTTTATTGAGTATTTTTTCTGTCTTGCATTGAATTTTTAGCTGTTCTGCAAGTGTGAACAGAATCAAGCAATGCTGCACAAGAAGCTTTACAGACTCTGCATGATGTGACAAGGTCGTGCAGATGGAAGGTGCTTCCGGTGCTTCCTAACAAGCCTCTTCTCCTCTCTGCTGAAATAAAGAAGGGCTGATGCCTGTTCTCTGTTTGTGACACTACCCTTGTGTTAAACTGTTTTGTGTTGGGAGAAGGAGAGGGGAAGATCCATGGCATCGCCCTTCTTTCTCCTCCTGTGCTCTCTAAAGGTCTTGCCTGAAAGCTGCCCTTGGGGAGATGGTGAAACTCAGGTAGATCATTGAGTTGTTTCATCCCAAGGTAATTCCTTTCCACTGACACCGGAGCCAGAGAGCAGATGAGGTTCCACTTCAGCAGGAATTGACCTCAGGTCTCCCCAGGGCACACAACAAAGATCTTAGTGACCTCAAGTAATTGCAGTGAGACATGTCAGAATGCCAGGGGACCCTAGGGCCTAGCTCCTGAGCCCTGGGGGAGCCCCCCAGCTGTCATTTTGGGAACAAAGATGACCTCAGTGGAGGTCCTGATGCACTTTTGGTCCCCAAGGGACCCTGGGGGCTCGCCCGGACAGCTCAGGGTCCCTCTGAGCAGCAAGGACAGGAAGGGCTGGCCCTGACCTGCCCTGTAGAGGAGTTTGGTGTCTGGGTGACTGGAAAGGATCTCAAGGAGCAAATATGGAGAAACAAATCACACACATGGAGGGTGAGGGCTAAGGCACAAAGTCAGCACTTACTTAGAGCCAAGGCACATACTGGGCCCTCGCTGGTCATATAGGGTTACTTGAGGTCAATTTTACCCCAAAAATCTCAGCTGAGGGGTTACTTGAAGTCACCAATTAGCATTTGGAGTTACTAAAGGTCAACTTTACCCTGAAATTGTCTGAGGTCACCAATTATCATTTGTGGTTACTTGAGGTCACACATTAGTATATGAGGTTATTAAAGGTCAGCTCCTCCCCCTTCCCCATTTCTCCTCATTTCACCCAAATTCTCTCCTAAGCCCTGTGGTCTCCTGCACTCCAACACCATCAGCCTGTGTTGGGGTCACCCATCCCTTTGGGCTCCTTTGCCAACACCTTTAGGCTGGTGAGTCCTGCACAGGGGCTTTGAGGTCACCACTTGGACCATGGCCCTTCCCCATGCTGCTCCACCATCCCCTGCGTGTGCTGTCCCAGCACAGCCCCTCTCATGATCCCTTTGGACCTCAGTTGTGCTTTGAGGCATGCTGGAGGTGATGGAGCTGCAGCTGGGATTACATCCCACAGCTGGGATCACACCCTGCATTTTTTTATTTCAACAATTCATCCATTGTTATTCATATCAATATTCACAAGCATGTTCATTTTGCCTCTAGCTGCTGCCATCCATGACTGGTGTAAGGCCTTCCCTTCACCCAACGCAATTTAACAATCCGTGTGTATTTCCAATTGCATTGGGAGGTGAAAGCAAATGCCTGACCTTTCCTTAAAATGCTGGGAGTGAGGGCAGGAAGAGCAGATGGGACTTAATTAGCACTAATGACCTTAGGAAGGATGATTTTCTCCAACCATCAAACTCCTGAGCCATGCTCTGTTTAACCAACTCAGACTTTCTAGACTTCATGGTCTGCTGTACAAATAAGAACACAAATACTCATGCAGGTGTCATAGATGTTTTTGTTCTAAACAGGGGAGATCATGGTGGATATTTGCAATTTGTGTAATAGTACGTACATAGACCCTGAAAAATTCAATTTAAAATGCACTTTCAACAGTGTAGGAACCTACACAAAGCCAACAGAACATCAGGAATGTTACAGACTATGGATAATTCCTCTGACTACAACATTCCCTGTTATGTAACCAAATTGTTTTGAAGTGGCAGCTGCCATCACAGCTCACAGACACACACTGCAGTGCCAGATCTTCTCTGTAGCACAGAATCCAAACCACATTTTCACTCATAGAGAGAAAACCAAACCCTGCTGTGCCAAGATCTCCTTGTCTTCAGCTGGATTCTGCAGGTACAGTCTGGAGGTGACTCTGCTCTGGTGAAGCCGTGTGGCAGTGCTGAGATGCAGAACAAGCACAACTCCTCTCCTACTGCCTCAAGGCAGTGATGGCTGCAGCACTGAGGATAAAGGTCTGTCTGGAAGGATAAAAATCACTCCATCAGTTCAGAAACATTTTTGTCAGGAGCCTAAAACCCGGAAGCTGAGGAGCAAAAATACTTTATTTGCTTTAAATCAGCCCAAACGTCCTGAGCCTGGCCTGGGTTGTTAAAGCAATGAGTAAGTTGTCAATATTGAGTCAGCTCAGTCCTGCAACCCAGACACCAGGTCTGATTCTTCCCACTTCCATTAGCCACAGCATGTTCATTAGTGTCACTGCGACACAGCTGGGCCTTCACCCTACAAACAAAGCGGTTCCCATGAGGAACTGCTGCTGAAGTGAGCTTAGTGCTGCACTAATTTGTTGTAGGTGGTAAATAACCGGTGAAGTAATGCAGTGATTTACATCCCACTTCAAACCACAGCAATCCCAACACCTCTGGTCATAGCGGTCAGATCAGAGTGTGCACAGATTTGCTGGACCTGGGTTTGGGACCTGTTGGCATCCACAGTCGCTGGGACAACTTGACTATTTAGATGATGATATTCTACTTGCCCCCGCCATCCCCTTAGATGAAACCTTTCTGCACAAAGGCAATGCCTGACGCCCCAATTAGAATGCAACAAATAACTCCTACCTGCTGCTTGCCCCACTATTTCACCCACAGCTTCCTCCTTACTGCACTCTTTTCTCTCTGCAATTCCAGCTCCTCCACCTCCCTTCCACTCTGGGCTGGTGCATGTGCTGTGGTGGGACCAGGACCGTGCACTGAGCCTGCACTGGAGCACACCAGCTCTGCAACTTCCTAAAACATGAAGACAACAGTCCCCCAAAGGAGGGAGCCATCCCCTGGTGCTGGGCTAATGAAGGGCTGGGGCTGGTGTCATCAAAATGCTTAATTAGAGCAGGAAAAGTGCAACCATGTGCCTAAGGGAACAGAGCTACTTTAGAGAAATAAAAGGAGGAGATGAATAGGTGAGACAGATTTTCATTACCAGATATGACTTCACCTACAGGCCTTCCTCTTGCCTCCCAGCAATGACACTGCCTTTCTTTCACTGCAATTCATGCATTTCAAAGGGCCAACAGCATAAAAGGTATCTAAAAATAGGTTAAAGCCTGAAACCAAAGAGCAGCTCTTTCATTAGCAACAAGAGAAGCAGAAGGAGAAAGATTTGTAGGACAGAGCTCCTCAAGTGTGTCAAATGACTTGTAGTATTTGTATTTTATGCCATCTTACAGAAATTCTTGTAGTACCTGGACACATTTCAGATGTGCAGTAACTGATGTAGCTGGGACCTGCCATGTGCATGCTCTTTTCTTCTTTGCTGAGGAAGATCACTATGAATCGATGTCTTGGGTCACATATCAGCACTCCACAGTAACATACATCCAACAGGATCACCATACACTGGAGCAAGAGGCTGGCAGAAGCTCAGGTGTGGCAGGAGATCACCTGTAGAGGAAAGATCCCAGTGAGAGAGGCAGAGCTGCTGGGGGCTGCATCCTTGCTGTGCTCCAACACAGCAGCTGGACACACACCCTGAGCTCAGGTTGATAAAGTGTTAAACACAGGTGGATTCTCTGCATCCTACATCTGCACTTCTCTAGAGAAGAAATTCTTTCCATGCAGATCAGTGCTTACCCTTCATCCAAAGACTGCAACCCATCTAAACACTGATCCCAACCTTGTACAGACCAAGTTCTTCAGTTATCTTGGAATGACGGGCTGAAAACAGAATGCAAATGGTGAGCAAAAGAAAGTGGATTCAGTGTTCTCAGTCCAGCCAGGATTCACTGTGTTAGCTGGGAAGACAGCAAGTGGAAACCCATCCTGTGTGCGTGAGTATACAGATATTTGAGCAGTTTAGTGCAGGTATTGGATTCAGTCAGACTGAGTTTAGGGATGACAGCTCCCAGGCTCATGGATATTCCATCATTAGACAGCAGAGACGGACACACGGGCCAGGAATGAGATTAAAAAAACATATCAAGCAGAGTTTTAGGCCACTGACAACTGTGTGGTGTAAGAAGGGATTAAACAAGCCAATACGAAGTCCTGAAGGTTACAGTGCAAGGGAAGGAAGAGACGCACTGACATTCAGGCTACAAGCAAGACCTGGAAACAAGAAGTTCAGCCCCAGTTCTATTAGACACCAAATTTCTCAAGAATGGCTCATTCCTCAGCTTTGGCACAACACTGTGTGGCCTGTAGGGCCAGCACTGAGACCTTCATACTGAACTACAAATATTGCTAATAAGCAAAACCCAGAGACAAATAAAACTGAAATAATAAAAATAATAAAATCAATAAAATAAAACAAAACAAAACAAAATTAAACAAAATAAAATAATTTATTTCAATGGAGCCAGGATTCTGTTTTTAAAATTCACATAGTCCTTTCCTGGAGTATGTTCAAGACCAGGTTGGATGGAGCTTGAAGCAACGTGGTCTAGTGGAAGGTGTCCCTGCCCATGGCAGGGGGTTGGAACTTTAAGGTCCTTTTCAATCCAAACCAGCCTGGGATTCTGTGATTCTATGAACTGGATGGACGTTGTACAGGTGAAGACTGCATGGATCCTAGATGAGGATGAACAACAATTTTGAAGGTACAAAATGACCTCAAATTCAAGCTTGGCTGCCAAAATCACACCTGAAGAGATGCTGCTACCTGGGAAAAGCAAAGCCACGGGCAGATTTCTGCACTGCCTCTCTTTTGCTGTTTGCCTTAGCTTTAGCCATGGAAGGTACCCAGTGCTTTAAAGACCTTGGCAGACAGGGGTAGAACCAATCCGAATAAAGCAGTTAAGAAGTCCACATCTGAGCTACTTGGATTAGACTGTCCTTAAAGTTAATGGACATCATACAATTCATCACACACTAAAACAGAGAGCTAAAACAGGGCAGGTGAATCTTGCCTAAAAATACCTGATCACCTCCATAGACTGAGGGAAGCCCAGAGTGCCCAGTTCAGTGGTGCATGGATGTACATTGAGCAGTTAGAAGTGAATCCCACACAGGTTCTAGTCACTCTCAGCAGCAGGAATAATCCCTTCTTTCCCAATGCTGCCTGGAGAAACACTGGTGCTTTGCTGCCTTTCTCTGCTGCCTTCCCCCACCAGATGCTTGAGTGCAAACCTCAGGAACATGCCAGTTAAGGCTGGATCCACAGCACACTTCCTTTCTCTGTCGAAGTCTGTTTGAGGCACGTGCCACTCCTCAAATCAGAGGCACTGAACACCGAGGCTCTCAGCTGTAGCTCTGTACCCACCACACTGCACAAGAGCCAAATGCCATATGTCAGATGAGTGGGATCAATCCCTGCCTGGCCATGGCACACAGTGCTGCTGCTGCACCTGCAGCCTCTTCCTGCCCTCAGTCACAAGTCAGCCCCGTGACAGCCCCGGGACTAAAGGCTTCAGCATGACCTGGTGAAGCAGGGGAGAGGAGTGGCAGCCAGAGAGAAGGTACCTTGTGGTTATCTTAAGGGAGATGGGAAGAAGCCTGAGGGGGGCGGTGTGCCAGGCCAGGAGGGTTTAAAGACAAAACTGCCTGGCTGTGGTCTTCAGGGATTATTACTGGCAGGAAAGTCACCTCTGGGGCTGAGAATCACACAGTGCTCTTGGGAAGAAAAGCTCTTATAGCGGATTAGAAAAGACTTTCCCTCACAGGCCTGAGGAAGTCAGTGGGAAAACTTGCACGTATTCAAAAGCTTCACTTATTGACATTGTCAGCATCACCTCCAGAGAGGCAATGGCAGGGAACACAGCTGCCAGGAAAGGATGGGAAAATGGTTTAGGCAGCTCAGCCCAACCCAGAAAACAAACCTGACTGCTGCGTCAATTGCAAACATAAGGAGGGGGGGGGGGAGTGTGTGTGGGGATGTGGTTTTATCAAATCTTTCCACATCTCTCTAATATCACAGCCTACTTTTCACAATCAGTGATCCTATGAGTACACTGGTACCTAAGATCCATCTTCACCACAGAAGACCGTGACTTCCCAGATGAGGGGACAGTGAGTGCGACTGGAAAAGCCCTCTGCTCACGCTCTGGGTTAACCAACCCAAATCCTTTTCCTCAGGGATGTGGAAATCCATGCTGTGCATTGATTTGTATCTTGGGTTACTCTGAGCAGTTACATTTCTTTCTCAACACTCCTAGAAAGCTGGCTCTGAGGAATACATGGCTACTGGCTGTTTGCTTCCTTCCTGCCAATGTTTCCCTGTTCCCAGCCTCCAGACCATTCCTATTACCTGAGATATCCCTCTGGAGAGCATCTCCCAGCACAGTGCTGAACTCACTGCAGTAAATCCTGATGCTGGCCAGCAGTCCTCTGCTAGCATGCAGGAACGAAGGCTCAATGCTCACCATTTATACTTCCAAGGTAACCGTGAACATATGGTCACAGATATTTCCACTTCTAAGTATGAAGATACTTATTATTATAAGATTATACTATTATACGATATTTCCACTTCTTTGTATTAAGTGCTTAGACTCAATACAATGAAATTAGTCAAAGCTACTTTGGAGTTACCAATAACTTCCTGTTACAAAAATGGATGCTTTTTTGGTGACTCTCCCAATGAATGCCATGGAGATTCCTGTTAATTAGCCCTACAATACCATCATTAAACTTTAAGCTGATAAAAAGAAAATGTGCAACTGAACGTGCTAATAATAGCACCAGCCAGTTTCTTACACTGAACATCTCCATAAAGGTATTCTTTATAACACCTTTGGCACAACTGGGGCCTTGCATAATTAAATTTGATTTCACTTTCTTACCACTCTCGGCATAACTGGAGATTCCTAATTAGTTACAATTATTCTTTCAGAAATGTGTTCTATTTAGTATAAACTTGTATTCCTCCGGCCAAATGTCACATGTATTTATTATTATTATCTCCTACTGATAGCTTTTTAACTGAGACATTTTGACCGAGATAAATAACTCCATGCCTCCCAGCCACAGATCTTTGTGTGGCATCTGCTTTGGGTGGTAAAATAATTTATGAAGTGAAAAAAACAGCAGTTTATGGAGATAAGATGATTTTCCATTGTATTATTTTAAGTAGAGATAAAAATGCAGAGATAGTATCTTCTAAATCTAATATTTCCACACCCTACCCCACCAAAAGCAGTAATAAAGTAACCTGAAGAGAACTTCTGTTCTCATTAATGAAGCTTCCTCACCTAATGGTGTTTCCCTTCTGACGGAAGGCAGCAGACAAGTGGGCTGCAATTTCCTCTCCATGGCTACAACCTGGCTGGCTGCCCATGAGCACTCTTCGTGCCTCTCAGTGACAGCTTCGAGTACTGCAAGGGCAGTCACATCCATGCCCAAGAAGCCCACCCTGGTATCAGTAAAAGATGTACTTTGGCCTGTGTCGGTGCAATGCCCGGCGAGGTCCTCCCAGACACAACCCACACCCATATGTGACCTGTGCTCCTGAAGCTGTGTGTTGCCAATTACAAGAGCAAGCAGCAAAATCCCTTCTGTTCTGTGCACAGTTGTGCCCCAAGCTGGAAAAGCCCAGATGTGGTCTCCCACAGAGCTCACTCCTGCAAGAGGCAGAGGCTGAATTACTAGCTGAAGTGGAAATAGGCAACGAGTGACAAATCCAAACGCAAAACATCGGAACTTAGTTACTTCTCAAGTAATTAATGAACATCAGGAGCTCACAGGTTGCCAAGCAAGTTAAATAAACCTTTTTCCCTTTTGAAATCTGGGCAGCTACAGCAAGTGGGATTGACTTAATGTTTGTCTTCCCTCCAATGCACTATAGGTACCAATCTGGTGAAATACAGAAGGGAAATGGCAAGACAAACCTATATTAAAATGAAACCAACATTAAAGGAAGGAGCTGGAACTTATCAGGGAGCAGTGCACAACTTACGGCAGCCATTTTGTTGTAGAGATGCTTACCATTACTTCAGTGCTTTATATTCACAGACGTAGGACACAGTATGCCTTTGGAGGAGATTCTATCACCCACGAGGCTTCAAAAAGATCCACCAGCAAGTTAAAAGTAATTGAATTTAGAAAAGCCCTTCCCCAGCACTTTTACGTCAATGATAGAATCACAGCAATTGACAATTATGTGAAAATTACCAATTCAGTAGGTTTTTGTAGGCTGCCTCAGACTCAATTTCCTCTGTCAAGAGATACACTTGACAAAATTGATTTGAACAATACAGAACGTTGAAATATTGAAATTTACTATCTACCATGACACTTCTGGGTGCATCCATTTGAAAGACAAGCTCCTGACTGTATGAAAATTATTCTGGTACCAAAATTTACTGGTTTATGGAATAGAGCATAATCCAGCCCACAGTTTCTAGTATCCAACGTCAATGATGCTGGATCAAACAAGAGGTTTCATGTTTGGCATATAAAACTCTATTCTAGGTCACTGACAGTAACCCTTCATTGAAAGGCAGAAATAAGCTTTACAGTTTCATTAAAATATTACTTCTCCTTTTGTGTATTAAGGATGATTTCTTACCCTGTTCTCTTTCTCTGTTTGCATTTGGTGCAGATATCTCATTAGTGTTGCAAAGAAGCAACTCAAAATTTAATGATTCATTTTTATGTAAACCTTTCTTGTCTAAATAATTGATGGGAAAGATGAGCACAGGCATTTGGAGTCAGTGGCTGTTATTCCTTCTGCCTTTTCCCATCTCTGTAGCAGTGCTCTTTGTCAAGCTCAAGCCCCTTAGCGAACACACCCTTCGGGGGAGATGTCTTGAATTCCTCAGCCTTGCATCATTCCAGATGGGGAATTATCTGGATACAAACCTCTGCTCTGTCCTCCAAAACCTATACATTCATCCTGCCTGTACCTGATTTTTCATGAAGTCCTTAATCTTCTGCATTATGAGAAGCCTGGAAGGCAGCAGGCAGCTGATCCTGTGGGTGGCCTGTTTGTCCAAATGCCTATCTAAAAATGCTCAAATTGAGTAAACTAGGCAAAAGGCCAGGCAGCAAAATGCTATTGCCCCACAGCATCATCTGTGCTGACAGTCACGATCCAGTTGTGCTCTGCTTCTCTGCAAGGATCTTCCTCTGCTGGGTTCATGGACATTGTTTCTGGAGAGCCCAAATTACTCCCATAGTATTGAAACTACTCCCTTTTCATCTAAACTCTTCCAGCCCTGCTGTTCATTACTCAGTAATTCATATTCATGAATATGTGCTGCAGGGCTGTAAATAAAATCTCTGATGGTCCCTTAAACCTCAAGCAAGAAACTATCTGGATCTTCCAGGGCATCTCCTAGGAAAGAAACATAGTCTCTTCCACAGTCTTAATAGGGCTTGCATGATGTGATTTTCACAGCATTTAACACATTTAATAAACTCATAGAATGACCTGCTTTCATAATGTTTAAGTTCAAAATTTCATTAGAACCTGAAGAAAATACTCTGGACTAGAAAATAGATTATTCTGAGGAAGATAAGTTAGTGGCTTCCTCCTACTCTGCCTTGTTAACATTTTAATAGATAAGTATTTGCTTTAAAAGTTAAATAGAATAATAAGCTGTTACAGGGAATAAATGTTATAAAGATAGAAATCTCTACTGCCATTTACTTGATAAGTTAAAGAAAGTAACCATCTTCTCATACTTGCGGGTATTTTCCCTTCAGAAGTCATTTTTTTAAATCTGATTTAAATCCAATTAAGTCTGAAC
This sequence comes from Pezoporus occidentalis, assembly GCF_034315485.1. Taxonomy (NCBI): domain Eukaryota; kingdom Metazoa; phylum Chordata; class Aves; order Psittaciformes; family Psittacidae; genus Pezoporus; species Pezoporus occidentalis. The sequence continues at coordinate 962,942 of NW_026913006.1, forward strand.
ATCTAAAATGAAGAACAAGTCTTTGAATTTATGTACAACTGATTTAAGTAATCACTGTCTCATTGCAGAGCTACTAAGCAAACAAACTATGAAAAATAAATGTGAAATTGGATCCAACTCACAGCCTTGATTTTGTTTTGAAAATAAATAAATAATCATTCTGCACAAAGCACGGCCTCTGTCTGCCACCAGCCAGTCAAAGCTGCAGCTACTGATTTAGAAACTAGTGGTTAAAAAAGATTCTATAGTTCAAAACAAAAGACACTGCAGTTTTTACCTTCACATTTACACAGAAAGCACTTGTGTGCCTTGACAAAGCCTCCTCCAGACAGACTGGGGACACTGCAAACACTGGGAGCACCCCTGATTCAGCAGCTCTACCCTGATTTTGGCTGGATGCAGGGTTAGCACTTGGCTTCTTCAACTTCCTGGAATCAGAGAGTCGTGAATGGTTTGGGCCAGAAGGGACCTTAAAGCTTATCCAGTTCCAAGCCCCTGCCACGAAGGGGGACACCTTCCACTAGACCAGGCTGCTCCAAGCCCCATCCCACTGGCCCTTGAACACTGCCAGGGATGGGGCAGCCACAGCTTCTCTGGGCAACCTGTGCCAGTGCCTCAGCACCCTCACAGGGAAGAACTTCTGCCTAAGAGCTCATCTCAGTCTCCCCTCTGGCAGGTTAAAGCCATTCCCCCTTGTCCTGTCCCTACAGGCCCTTGTCCAAAGCTTTCTTGTAGCCCCTTTCAGTATCTCTCATACCACCTCTAACGGTATCTAATGGGTCTTGCTGGCTGGCTGCTCTCAGCAGGATGCCAGGCTGGGGGGGAGTGTCCCACCATCTTTTGTCCTCTCCTTATCTCCAATGAAGGAGCGTCTGGGTGTCAGAGCCTGGCTTTGACCTGATGGCGTCCACATGCCCCACAGGGTCCCAACCCACAGGCTGCTATCACCTGGTATACCTCTGGTCACTGCATTGCTCCTGAGTGGCTGCCAGTGCTGCAGAGGGGTCATGAGGGAGGAGAGGCTGAAGGACAGGTAGCAAGCGGCACCCTTTCATCTGTCTGCTGCTCTGTGAGCTTCTGCTCTCCCTCATTTGCCAGTGCTGACACTGAATGCTGATCAGATCGTGCTTTACCACCCTCAGGCCACCATTAGTCCAGGTACCTCACACTTTACTCTGACTTCCTCATATATCGAGCAACTCAGGTAATCCAGGGACATTTCAGAAGCATCTCTGAGATCTGGAAAGCTCAGTTACTGTCACATCTTATCTGTACGTTGAAGAAACAGTGCTTTACTGTCACCACAACTGTAGCATGCTGCATGTTATAGGATATCATACTTGTATAACTACAGGATAATGGAATAACTTCAAAGCTCCCTGTGATAAAATACCTTCCATTAAAGCTGCTGCCTGCTGCATATGTGGAAATCCCTATCTCAACAGTGGGATGACACTTGAATGCTGCCAGGCACCATGTGGCTCAACGCCTGATAGAGCAGCTTCTCACTGTAGGTGACAAGCCCCATGGCTGCAGGCAGAGCACCTCCCAAACTGGTTAGTACAAATAAGTGTGGGCATCCAGCTTCCGCCAAGCAATCCCACTGACATCTTCCCTTCCCCTCTCACACTCACGCTCCTACATACTGAAACCAGGCTTCCAGAGGCTGCGCCTGGAAAAGCACTGTGCAGCAGCAACTCATTCCTGACATACCAGTCCCTGTCTATCAGAGTTCATATCCACTGTCAATGCTGCTTGCAACAGTTTGGAAACCTGCAGCTCTTCAGCCTGGCCAGTAAGAGCAAACATGGCAAGCCCCGGATTACAGCTCTGAACTCACTGCCTCACCCCTTTCCACGAAATCAAGTTTTTCCTCCTCCTCTTTTGAACAATGGAACAGATTACAATGTTCTTGAGAGGACAAGGAATGGGAAATCTCACAGATGTGTCTTGGAGATATATTTTAGGTTTGCAGACAAGGAAAGGCACTTACTCAGATTATTTCTTAAACCCAGCACAATTCTTTACACCCATCTCAGTGCTGGAGCAAAGGGAGCTGTCAGCTCGTGCTGTCATAAGCTAGGGATTTTTTTCAGAGGTTTGAGTGAAAAGGTTACTCAGCTAGAAGTCACCTTAATTTCTTTTTTTTTTTAAATGATACTTGTTTTGACAATCCAAAACTTACCAGAGGTTAGAAAAAAACCCTCAAACAACTTCAGTAATTTTTAAGACACTTGAAGATTCTCCCATTCAAGTAACATCTCAGTGTTCCAATTTCTCATCTTGCTCACAATCCCTACCTAATAACCCTTGGCACCTGTCCTGGCTTGGGCTGGGACAGCATTAATTTTCTTCCTAGTAGTACAGTGCTGTGGTTTGGCCTTAGTCTGATAATAATGCTGATAACACACTGATGTTTTGGTGCTTAGTTGCTGGCTGTGGTTAAACCATGACAACACTGAAGAGGATTAAGCAGGAGAATGATTTTTACACATCATGTCATACTTGCCAAGGATTACCTGGATGCCATCAAAGGTCCAAGCATCTGGGTAGGAATCACAGGTATTTCTCTTCCCCCATAACCAGCACTGAAGAGCCCACAGGCAACAGCAGAAAAGCAAACAAAGCCCAGGTTAGCTGCCAGTGCTTCTCAGGGCTGTTTTTCAGTCCTGGACCACCCCACCACAGCAATCAGCAGCCACGTAAAGTTGGTTTCCTACATTGCCACACTGCTCTGTAAGATGCTCTGGTATTGTCATCTTACCTGGTGTCTTTAGGTATATTATAGTCCAGTCAGCCCAGGTGCCATAGGGAACACATTTCTGTTCTTTCCTTTAATGTTCATACACAGCAGATCTTTTTCTGGGTAACCTTTTCCCCTAAACATTGACAACCAGGAAAACCGAAAGAAAAACATTTAGAGATTTAAACCATTTCTTCTCTGCTCTGGAAAAAAAGGTGAGTTAGTTAAAATGTAGTAAAAAGTGATGGATTTGGACGATAGCAAAATTAGCTATGATGTATTTTAAAGCACTTTTGATGTATTTATTAAAAGTCAAGATGCACTTCAAAAGAAATCCCAGTGCATTTCCAAAAAAATTACATGGCTCAAAAAAGATGCACTTAAGAAATCGAGGTCTTTGGGTCTGGGAACTACAGACCAGTCAGTCTCACCTCTGTGCCTGGCAAAATCTTGGAGCAGATTCTCCTGGAAGGCATGCTAAGGCACATGAAAAACAACAAGGTGCTTGGTGACAGCCAGCATGGCTTCACTAAGGGGAAATCCTGCCTGACCAATTGGGTGGCCTTCTATGATGGGGCTACAGAACTGATGGACACGGGTAGAGCAGTTGATGTCATCTACCTGGACTTGTGCAAAGCGTTCGACACTGTCCCACACAACATCCTTGTCTCTAAATTGGAGAGACATCAATTTGATGGATGAACCACTCGGTGGAGAAAGAACTGGCTGGATGGCCGCACACAAAGAGTTGTGATCAATGGCTTAATGTCCAGCTGGAGACCAGCAATGAGTGGCGTCCTCAGGGATCAGTGCTGGGACCAGTCTTGTTCAACATCTTTGTTGCTGACATGGACAGTGGGATTGAGTGTGCCCTCAGCAAGTTTGCCAATGACACCAAGCTGTGTGGTTCGGTTGGTACGCTGGAGGGAAGGAATGCCATCCAGAGGGACCTTGACACACTTGTGAGGTGGGCTGATGCCAACCTCATGAAGTTTAACCATGCCAAGTGCAAGGTCCTACACCTGGGTTGGAGCAATCCCAGGCACAGCTACAGGTTGGGCAGAGAAGAGATTCAGAGCAGCCCAGCGGAGAAGGACTTGGGGGTGTTGGTTGATGAGAAAATTAACATGAGCCGGCTTCAGTGTGTGCTTGCAGCCCAGAAAGCCAACCGTATCCTGCGCTGCATCAAAAGGAGCGTGACCAGCAGGTCGAAGGAGGTGATCCTGCCCCTCTACTCTGCTCTTGTGAGACCTCACTTGGAGTATTGTGTGCAGTTCTGGTGTCCTCTACATAAAAAGGACATGGAACTGCTGGAACAAGTCCAGAGGAGGCCATGAGGATGATCAGGGGACTGGAGCACCTCCCGTATGAAGACAGGCTGAGAAAGATGGGGCTGTTCAGCCTGGAGAAGAGAAGGCTGCATGGAGACCTCATAGCAGCCTTCCAGTATCTGAAGGGGGGCTGTAAGTGTCCTGGGGAGGGACTCTTCATTAGGGACTGTAGTGATAGGACAAGGGGTAACGGGTTCAAACTTAAACAGGGGAAGTTTAGATTGGATGTAAGGAAGAAATTCTTCCCCGTTAGGGTGTTGAGGCACTGGAATGGGTTGCCCAGGGAGGTTGTGAATGCTCCGTCCCCGGTTGTTTTCAAGGTCAGGTTGGACAGAGCCTTGGGCAAGTTGGTTTAGTGTGAGGTGTCCCTGCCCATGGCAGGGGGGTTGGAACTAGATGATCTTAAGGTCCTTTCCAACCCTATCTATTCTGTGATTCTATGATTCTAAATGAATCAACACTTGTTTTAAAAGTTGCATTGGGGTTTATCAGTGTGGTAGCAGTAGCAGGGAAGGTTTTTCTGCAGCACTCTGATTAGCACAACCAACTAATACTATAAACGCTAGCATACCAAATTCACAACAATAGAGAGAGATGGATTTATGTACATTTCAAGTATTTATTATGGAATAGTTTTCCCCTTCCTTGCCTATACTGCACTCACTGTAGGAAAGGCAACAACAGGAAAATAGGATGGACATTGCTGATGGTAATGCACCTTACTAATGAGGTGGCATTCATTATCTTCCACTGCAGAAATGGATTTAGGTATGCCACCGTTTCAAATATAGCAGAAGCAGTCAATTGAGTTCTATTTCCCACTTATAAACCCATAGGCAAAATCAAGAAAGGCAAGGCAGAGGGAGAAGGTGGCAGAGGAGTGAGGCAGGGAAGAGGAAGCCACAATTTAGAATTTCTTGAGACTGCATTTGATTCAGAAAAACAAGGTATGTTAATTCATACACACACAAACAGGCTCCTATTAGTCAAGGCTCAGCCAGTCTCCCAGGAGACAGTTTAATGGTCACTACCTACCTTGACTAGATGAAATCCCTTAATCCCCAATCCTCCTGAACTTTAATCCATTGCTATCAAATCTGCCATAATATCTTTTATTACTTGCTTTGCTGTGTTATTACCTTATTGGTAAGTATATTATATACTAGTAACTTGTATGTGCTCACTTTGGCATACAGCAGATGGGTTATTCTGCCTTCCTGAGCTAGCTGTAAATAAAAACACCCTAGTTGAAAGCCAGAGAAGAATTCATACAGCAAGATCAAAAGACCCTGCTCCTCATCTTACGTTACAATTGTGAAAAGACAGATCCTTCCTTATTGGAATACCTTTTTTTTTTTTCTCTTCTCCTCACCATTTCCTCAGTGCTACATCACCCCTCTGGTGCCTGCAGTAGGCAGAACAAGCTGTTCACCTATCAGACCTGTATCTGCACCTGGGCATGCCTTATGGGGGCTTCACAGGCTGGGAAGGAGGGAAGAGGTGGGGAGAGACACCCACAGAGCCAGTGCTCTGTTCACCGAACCATCACCATCTACCAGACTGTGCTGCTCCCTGGACCATACCACAGACCCAGGAACATACACTGAGATAACCCCATGCAACAAGTCAACTCACAAATTGGACAAGCACCAGCCAGTCTGAGAGTCTGACCTGTGGAAAAGGCAGTGATCAAAAACTCAATTAAACTGACAGTGAAAACCTTATTGATGTTCCCATGTTCCCAGGCTGGTGTGTAACTCATGGCAGGGGATGACACTGACTTGCAAGAAGTCTGTTTTCTTAGAAGAACAGCAGCTTGAGTGAAAACAACCTTGTCAGGAAATAATGGTCTCCGTTCCCCCAGCCTGCACTAAGCAGCTATTAAAAGCTACCAGAATACAAGAGGCAAAACATTTACTGCATGTTTATTTAAACATACTACACAGTCACCTTGAATTATAATACCACTCCTGCTTCTAGCTGCAATTTTAACCTTCTAGCATTTTTTTTTTCCTTCAGGCCAAGAGAATAAATTAGGCAGGGAAACAACACTGAAGCGAGTACTTCACTACGTGCTCAGTGTGTGCTAAAATTCCTGTGACCTCTTGAGTTGTGCTAAAATAGAACATATTTAGTATTATGCTAAATTAACTGGATGTATTGAAAGTCAATGGTAAAGCAACAGGGTTCTGACTATGTCTGGGACTGGGAAAACTGTGAACTTCTGATTTGGAGTTTTTGACAGTGGCAGAAGTTAGAAATACCAGCAAGTGCTCTGCAGCACTTCACTGATGCTCCCCCTGTGCAATTTGTTTACTGCTTCAAGATATTAGACAGCCATAGATTTTACTTTCCCTGCTAGTAGCCAATATGCAAGAAAGCAAGTCATATAAAAATAGCTATTTACTCTGTAACAAGCAGTACAGTACATTATCACTCGGCACTGATGTTGTTAGAGGATTTCAAGTCAATAACCAGTTCTGATTCAGTAAGTTTGTAAACCATCTGCTTCTATCACTGCACAGCGTGCTCTGCTGCAGCAAAGCCTTCTCTGCCATGCTAACCAACAATTCCCGTTAGGAAATCTAAGACTACGTCCTGTCAAAAGCTTTCTCCTTGCCTCACCACTTAAACAAGCAACATGGCTCGGTTGTACAGAAATTCTGCAGAAAGGGCTAAATTGTAACCACCCTCAGTAGAAAATACCTACCACTCGTCACTGATCATCTCAGGACCTCCATACTTGTTTTAAGGTGCTGTTTGGTTTAGTATCTAAGGTCTGAGAACAACTTGGGCAGAACTGTGCACTGGCTGTAAAATCTCAGGCAACCCATAGAGTATCTAAGAGATGTTCTACCAGGGATGGATTTGGAGATGTGGGATGGGGAAGGCAGGACTGCACACAGAACTTAACTGGGACATTTACACAACTTCAAGCCTCCAGTAATCACTTTTAAGCTGCCAATAGTTATTGGTTTCCTCAGCGAGTCGACTGCTCATTCGAAAAAAATGAGCAATGCAGAAACTCAGGATCCCAGACCTGCTCTATTTTATTCACAGCCCTTTGCTTCCACAGCACATCTTGACTTCACAGCTCCAGCAGGCAGCTGGGAAATGACACTCTGCTCTAGCTGCCCGCCCCCCTGCACCAGCACCAGCCCAGCTCTCACCATACTTATCCCAGGCAATGAAACCTCTGATTCCGTTCATTTCACCACCAAAAGAGCTTTTGCCCCTTATCTCCTGTAACTAATCCTGCACACACATTTCCATTATAGCACAGCAGCACCCTGCTCCAGACCCTGCTCCCACTGCGCACAGTGCAGCCGTCAAGAGCAGAGAATTCTGATGCCAGCACAACCTCCTGCACTGGGAAGCCACAGCTCCACACCCACCTCCTGCTCCTGGGGCTTCTCTCCATGGCCTGGTCAGCAGCTGATCACCACAGCCCAGCTCACAGGAGTTGTTGGGATTTGGTTCTAAACACAACCACAGCACAGAAGGCTGAAGTGTTTCAAACTGTGCGTACTCACGTTCTAAAGACAAAGAAAAATATCTAATGATCTTTTAGTGTATTGACTTCTTTGCTCTCCTTTTTTGGGTTGCCTTGGCTTAGGAGTCTTTCCTATAAATCACTTTCACAGTTGGTGTCACCAGCTTCATGAATTCATTTGTCTTTGCTCAAAGCATCATTGCCTGTGTTTATTTCACCAGGCTCTTCAACACACATGTTTCTCCTGCACACTCCTCTGGTAACTTAAACTGCCCAGTGACATCAGATTTCCATCACTAAGGAACATCAGTTTTATTTGACTTCAGCTCCACTTTTCTCTTATGCAGAAAGCCAAAAGAATGTCTGTAGCCTACGATATGCAGTGACGTCCTATTCCATATTTGATAATGGCTTTCCAGTCTGTGAACTGTTACCTCTTCTTCGCATCTGGTGCTAGCCTGAGCTTAATAAACCAGTTATTTTCTGCTATAGGTAGTACTTTCATATCATAAAAAAATACAGAAAGCTCATTCTGGAGTTACTGCTTACTTTGACACAATGCTTTGTTTTCCTTTTGGTTCTCTCTCTCCCATTGCAAGTTTGACATGATTTCTTCTGCTTCAATTACTGAACATCACCCCATATAGAGAGAACATTCTATTAACCAGGATCATTTTTTACTACGCTAACTCTGCAGTTCTTTTGTCCATCTCTGAAGTCCCTGATCAGCTTCATTCAAGCTCCTTACCCTGTTCTTACTTTAAGCTATCACAAATCATTTATCTTTTTAAAATAAAGATCTGATAATCACACAGGCCAATCGCACATCACACAGTTTTACATTTACGGCTTTGCTGATCCCTTTATTACACTTTGATTACACTTGTTGAAAGATACCTTTGAGGATGGGATGGATTTTCTGACTTGAAAATGTTTCTGCATTGCACTTTCATGATATGCTGTGGTGCACAGTTATACCACACCATGACTTACTTGGCATGGTGATAGATGGCTAGTTTCTCTGCCTTATAGCAAGCACTATGAATTTGGCTCTGCTACTTTACTATGGCATTCCCTAATGGAAACTGGAATTGCTAAATGTATACACTGTTGTATTTGGCTTAACAAAGGAAAGAGCCTAAAGAAAATCTTTAGGCTCTTTCCTATTTTCTGGGGCTATGTGGGGAGGGTCTGCCCTCACTTGTTTTGTTTCTGTTTACACTTAGGAACAAGATCTTTTTGGTATAAATTCAGAGCAAAACTATTGAAAGAAAAGCAGGTCAGCACAAACACCACGTTTCACTCCTTTCCAAACACAGACCTGTCTCCAGCATCAGCTGCCTCCCAAAAGCTCTCAGATTCCCATAAAGGGAATTAGATATCTCCAGCTCATTATTCTCAATGAAGTCTCATTCAGTCTTGGCACACGGAGCTTGGCCTGGATCAGGCATATCCACCTTTTAGACCAGCAACTGCACTGTGGCCCCTCCTGAAGTTGCCCCAGTGCTGCCTTCCTTGGAGGGCAGCTGGGCTCATGGTCCCAGCTCAGCCTGAAGCCTACACTACAGACACATAGGAAAAGCACACATCATAGATCAGCTGCTTCTCCTGCCTAAACCCTCTCTACAGAGATTTTAGCTACTTGGGCATGTGCCTTTCTAGTGGCTTCTGTGGCACAGGGCAAGTGTAGTTGTACCGGCAGCAAAAAAACAAGTTTAGCACTGAAAAAACAGGATCACTGAAAAATGTCCATTTTCAGAACCACACGTTTTCCTAAAGCTTAACTCTTAATTTTAGCACAGCTGGGGTGTAATTTTTGAACATGTGGGACTGACATTTCTCATTGCTACCCTTGTAGTAGATCAGCTCACCTGAAATAGATGGCATACATTTACTTTCACTTGAAATAGTTTTACTCACACTAGAAAAGCTTGCTCTGTAAATAATATCTCAAACATTCACAAGTGATACAGGATGAGGTGGTTACCCAGAGGTGAAAAGGTCACCAGGGATAAGGTCTTTTTTTCCCAATTGTAGAGAATGTAGATGTGCACATTGTAATCCCTTATAGCTTACAAAAATGCTTTAATTCAGGAAGAGAAGTAGCTTTGAACTTTCACACTGAGCAACACTTAGACAATGAAAACCTTCAGCTTAATTCCTCTGAACTTTGCAGGCATATAGAACTGCAGCCAGCATTTGGGATTCACACCATCCTGCATGTCCCTCAATACTTCCTGGTGATGCCTTAAGCTTTGCTAAGGATTGATGCAAGACTGCTGTTGATTATAGTCTCGCTGTTCTTCCCCTCTTATGGGTCTGTCAACTTGCCTGCAGACATAACTGTGTTTCTGGTTTACCAAATTCATTTCCAGACACTGCTGAGGCAGCTCTGAGAACTCCAGGCAGAAAGGATATGGCATGGCCCATGCTCAGGGACAGTCTGGAGTCATTCTGTCCAGTGGCAGAGATACAGCTTCCATGTTCCCTAACAGAGTAAATACTTCAGTGAGAGGTCACTTAAAAGCAGGGGCTGACTCCTGCAACCCTCCACCACAGCCACCACCGGGGCACATCCCATCATGGCCACCCTCAGCACATCACCCACAGTACCTACCTCCTCCCACCACTGCTGTGGTGCTTGTGCAGGAGAAAGAAGCCAAAGCAGCAGTTGAACAGTATCTTGTCTCAGCTCTCCAAAGCCTTGTTGTGCTGTGCCAGAAGGAAAAGAGTGAAATATGGCCAAAGTGCATTGCCTAGGACCACACAAGAGATACTTGCTTCTGATTTTGGGAAAGTCCTGAGGGCCATCCCATGGGAGTTTCTAACAAATACCAGGTTTGTACAAAAATCTGCTCAACAGGATGACTTCGTGCAGCAGTTATAGCTCATTCTCAAAGCTGTCCTCTACCCTGCAAATCACAGAATAAACGTGTTTGAGCAAGCAGTGAACTCATCAGCTAGTGATTTAATACAAATGTGAGTAAATGGCCAAACCTGTGGTCAGGCTTAAAAATCACCTCTACAGCTACACATGTACCTTTAAAATACATATTCAGTTTTCCTTAACCCTTATTTTAACATGTAAGAGTTTACCCTTGGAGTCAGTGTTTACCTGAACACACCTCAGTGATTCTCTGAGCCTAACTCCAGAGACATTGAGCAAAGAAATACCTAGTTGGAGTGTAAAGGCACAACAGTGGCAAAGCCCATACATTCTAGCACCCGTGTGGGAACTGTGCTTAGTGTTCAGGTAGGAAAACAAATCTGCATATTTAATACTGAAGTGTGCAAAATGGGATCTGTCAAAACTACGATAAAGCAGCACTGCACAAAATCAAATACATTTGTAATTCTTGTGACAGGAAAAGTCAATTTAGAATTAATCAAACAGCAATCAATCAACTGCGTTATCACAAAACAGGATTTTTCAACCCTGGTTTAATTTCAGGATAAGCTCCTGGTTTCTGCTTTGCGTTTGAACGATGGTGTGAACTGCTGCAGAACCCCTAAGCCTCTCTTCATTGAAATGCCTGGTGGATCTACATGTATAGAGACGTACATAACCACACAGGCATTTAACAACAAAGAGCTTTGGGATAGGTAAATATTTTCTGGTGTACAGATGACATGACTAGTCTTTTGAAAGTAACCACAAAACAGAGAATGGCAACCAAAAGCCATTGCAAAACCAAAACTCAGAGAGCTTGTGTATCTATTGCTGTATTACAACTTGTAAAACCACTGGCTGTAGCCCGAGTCCATCCAAACACAATCAAGCTGGCTCGGAAACTTCAGGCCTTTCCCAAAGTGGCTTCCCCGCACCACAGCAGACGCACAGACAAAAACAAAGATGGAATTGCTCCTGATCCTGTTGTAGCTACTTCAGTCTCAAAGAGAACTTGATGAGGCTTGCTTCCAAACACGCTCAATCCCAAACAAACACTTAAATAAAACAATCTCAGGTACAAATTTAGGAAAAAAAAACAATTCCAGTGTGAGGCACTGCTGAAGAAATTATGTGACCCCAACCAGAACCCACTTGTCAGAAGTTAGTGCATCCCTCACCCTGCTCAGCTGAAGCGGCAGGAAAGAAAGCAAAGAATTTAAAGGACACAGGCATGAGCTGAGGACCTTTCTTTTGTTTTTGACCGGCCACCATGATTTTTGACTTCATGTGCACATACTGTGAATTTCCCGGTGATGGCTGCATTAAACCCCCTGAATTTGACTCTTTTTATCAGCATTTGACTATACACCCTCCTCAGGTATACCTGACCGTGCATAAGCAGGGCTGTTGGCTGGCATCAAGTAACAAGAAATACCCCTGTTAACACCTGCAACTAGTTATGTGCAGATTACAAGCAGTACCAGCACTTTACTAACAACTCTGAGGTCGATGACCATCTGAAACACAATTATTGATGATTTTCTACCAGAACTGAATATGAAGCATGAATATGAATTTATACCCCATAAATGCTCCTGACACCAGTTTAAATTTAGGTGAGTGCCAAAGATCTACCTTGAGAAAAACAGCAGCTTGTTGGCAGGTAGGTATTTCTGATGGCAAAATATGCTCCTCAAACAATTCTGTCTTCTCACAGCACTCACTTCAAATTTGACAACAAACTGTATCATGGGGCCCTTTGAAAATTACCTCATTAATGATGACTATGTAAGTACTATGAGGTGTGAGACATTCCCATACTGCTCGTAGGAGTTACCTTTTAATTCTATTACAATCTACTCCACCATAGTGTAATCACTCCTGACACTTCACCTTTTGCTTTGTAAAACATTATTGTCTGCCACAGGAAAACACCCCAAACAAACCCACAGATGATATTTTGTTTGTCATGGGGATCTGATTGAAAAGATGTTATTAATTAACTGTTGTGCACGGTTACACTTGGAAACTCATGACAGCTCTTGGGATTACTGGCAGACAGTTGTTACTTAGGTCTCTGAGACAGCACAGAGACATAAATCTCCCACATGTTCCTGTGAATTAAGCAGATATTATTCAGCATTTGTGAGGAATAGTTTGGATTTTCTTTGGCCCTGAATAGAGACTAGTGTGGCTCAGTGTGGTCCAGGAGTCCCTATAAAGGAACAGTTGCACTTATTTGTCTCAGAAGGTGGATTTGCAACCACACAGGGAGAAGAACTGAGAAGCGGCTTCCCCCACAAGACCCAGTACAATGCTCTGGTTTACTGCCTAGGCTGAGCTTTTCGCCAAAAGGAAGAGGCAAAGACATTTTCCTAGAGGTGGAATTCTCATTTTCTGTTTCTCACTTATACATTTTTTTTGTCATCAGAAGTGTTAGATGCAGGGAAAATATTCCTTTATAGGTTAAAGAAGTAGAAACAGCTACAAAATTCCAGCTGCTTACAGTGAAAGTTTTGACCAAGTCCCTTAACTAAGAGCAAGCTTCCTTTCACACAGTGATACTGGTAGTTCCCCCTCACATTACTATTATTGTTGTTCTCTTCTGAGCAGAGAGAAGGTCTGTGTCACAAATTGGAAATCTTTCAGAAATTATTATAATAAACTGGATTATTATCTTTTTTCCCCAGCATTTTACCTGCAGTGCCCATAGGTTTATATGGAATAGGGAATTTCTTCAAGAAAGAGGTCTTCAAAGTTCTTACCTTGATCACAGAGGAACACATTTTTCCTCAATGCGCTCTTTAAGCTGGGCTGTGGCTCCTGAGTACTCTGGAGGTAAATGTGATGTGATTAGAGATCAAACTGCTTCCTAAGGAAAAGTTGTTCACAGTCAGGGAAACTGCTTAAAATGCAACAGAAACAAACAGGTCTGTGTCAATATTTGCACTTTGTGTAAACAATTCAAGCTGTATCACTCCGGAGATAATGACACATAATGCTCTATAAAATGTTCTGAAAGGGGTTTAGTGAATTAATCTGCATTTGAGTTCGGAAAGAAAATTGGTCTGTGCGGTGGAAAAATGTGAACTTCTGTGCTCCTGCTGAGCATGATCCTAACAACAGCTGGAGCTTCCAGAAAGTGTCCTGGGAAAGGGCTTTGCTACTACAAAGTACATGGGATAAGAACAATTTTCAGCCCCTGAACTGTCTTTCATCCCATTTACAGAGCTTCAGGAATTGGTGTAAGTGACACACTGGAATATATCATTTTGCCTGACTAAGTATGAATGAAGCATTTCTTGCAACTCTGGTGCTACATCTCTGGCGAACACTCTTTCTCCTTTTAGCAACATCCGGAGTTCAAGCCTGGAAAGGACAGGGATTAGTGTTTGAAAACTCAGCTAATAACACTGAGGGAAAGCAATCTGTACACAGGAGTTTATTTAGATGCCCACGAGTTTTATATCATTCCCCTTTATATCTCAGCCCACTGAATCTCTCATCCAACTGAATTACCATTGGGTTTTACAATGTGATATACAAAATGAGCTGACATTATGATTTACAAACATCCTTTGAGTATCATATAAAACACAACTCTTTCCCTTATTATACAATCATTAGGGCAATGCAAATATAGTCAATACATGAGTAACTGAAATTGATGGGGCATTTTAAGAAAATAAATTTACCTTCACCACACAAACCTGTTGGATAAAACAAATCCTGTTTAAAGAATGGGAATGAAGTTGTCCAAATGATTGAAAGGAGTGTTTATATTCTTTTGTCACTGTCCCCTGATAAGAAACATAATAATACTTCATTCAAAAGATGACTAATGTCACTGTATAGTCACGCTTCATTCTTGTTAATCAGTTTCACATTTTCTGCATGGAAAACTCACAAATGTACTTCCCAAACTGTAGCCACTATACTCATTTCTGTACTTTTCCATATACTCAGTGTGTTTAATTAAATAAATAAAAAGCAAAAAACACTACATGAATGAGCAGAACAAAACACAAGAGCACATTAAAAAGGTGACATTTAAGCTGCAGATGCCTTCATCGGAGAAATATATTCTTGTTCTAACGCCACAAACTTTCTAGCCTCATGGCAAAAATAGGCATTAGCTGAAGAGAATCTAAACTAATCTCAATACAGGGCTAAGAGTTTTAATTTGTATTGCTGTCTAAACTTCGGTACTCCCCAACACTGCAGGTAAATTTAAAACTAAGTATTTCTGAATGTCAACATGTAACCAGAGAAAACCTGTTTCTGAGCTGTGAACAGGGTAATAAAAGTTATCGAGTGTTAAGTTCTCCTGTCCTGCATGCTGCTGGTGCAGGTGTTTCTGCACTTTTTCATTAGGGCAGCAGTACCTGAGAATGGCAGACATCATTATTACAGTGAACACAAGAGAGGAAAAACAATGAACTCATCAATGATGTTACGACTCAAAGCAAATTTTAACCTACTCAATTTGAATTAGATGACCTTAAGGGTCTCTGCCTGTTTTATCACTGCATAATCCGCAACTCCTCACCCTCTTCTAGCACTTGCAGTTTCTCTTGCAAAAGAGAACACTGACAATGACTGGCGATTCTTTCCTGAACATGTGTTGAATTGGCAGTGGAATCTGGTTTTAGTTCCATTTCTTGTAGGAGTATTGCTGCTGCTCTGCACATTTGGGAGAAGAAAGTGCCTTTTTTGCCATGAAGTTCATGGCATTGAATTTTATAATTTTTTAAGACAGACTTATTTTGATTACTTCCATTCTGTCCAATCAAATATACCTTTGACTGCTTTAAAAGGTTGGACAGCTGTGAAATATAAGGACTATGCAATCTGACTGTACATACATACATATTTTCATAAATACATCTAACAGGGACCTTGTAACTAAGTATATGATATCATGGGACAAAATCACAACAGGCTGTTTATTCGTAAAATCTAGATGCAAAGTAAGAAGAGTTGAATTCTAGCATGTTGTCAATACACAAATTAAACCAAAAATACAGCAGTAGTTTAACCATGAAATAATTTAAACATATTTGCAAATTTCTTGACAGAAGAAGTGTGTCATTTACAACACTGAAAACTCTGTAACAACCACTGACTTGTATGCGCTGTACTGTAATCCACCCAGACAAGGGTGGTGAGGATGAGCATAGTGGTGGGTCCCAAAGGCAACTCCCAAACATCTTCCTCATGTGGAGACTTTGGTAACTGTCTGTTGTACAAAACACCAACGCACACAACTTCATTTCAGGTGGTCATCTTCCTCGGTCCCCCTCTTGGCAAAGTCCCATCTGACTATGTCAGTTATTGCTGAGACACTCTAAATCCACAGAGCAGCAGATGTTCCCATTCTGCAAAGACAAACAAGCAGCTGTCAATCACCTTACAGAACAAGTCACAGAGAGCAAAGGGTTGGTGGCACACAGGGATAGATACGTCTTGGACACATCCACCACTGAAGCCAATATCCCAAGGTTTTCCTCATTGGTTCCAACAGGGGTGGCTTTTGGAGGAGGCTGACTTTTCCAAATAGCACTGAACTGGTCTGAACTACACATGAACTAGAAACCTGGGTGTGAAAGACTCACTGGTCTCCATAATAAAATACAGCACCACAAAGGCAAGAGATGATTGGATTTTTCTCCCATGTAAGAATGTTAATGGAGAGAGAGAGTTTTCACACAATCCATGGGAAGCTCTCTGCTTGCCTGAAATAAGCAGATCGTTCAGTTCTTCATTTATGGCAGACATGTACGGAGGAAAAAACACCATACAGCTTTGGAGTTTAATCCACTGTTAAATATCTTTCTGCAACATCTAGTAATTTACAAAACTATCTTGTATAATAAGAAAAACACTTCACCAAGCAGCAAGACCCAAATGGGCAAATGTTTTTCTTTTTTCTTTTCTTTTTCTTAAATCCAACAGAAACCAATAGGAAGAACACAGATGAATTGCAGAAAAGCTGCCTTCAATTAATTTAAAGCCCTGAAGAAACAGCTTGATTTCCCACAGGGATCACAAGAACATTTTAGATAACCCAAACCAAAATTTTAATCATTCTGATATTAGCACAGTAGGGTCATCACTGCAGGGAGCAAGGGAGGCAACCTGCACTTCTGCACTGAGTCATGGGATTAAATACACCTGCATGAGATCAGGGAGCAGAAACTATGACATCCCCTTCCCACTGCTGCTGGGGGAGAGCCTCCATCTCTGAGCTGCAACATGATTCTACTTGTGTCCTTCCTGGGGAAACATTAGTTAGTGCTTTTGCCTCTGCTCACCCACTCTGTAATACACATTGTCATAAACATCCACATTAGGTAGGTATTAAAATATTCACCTAGCTTGACACTGGGAATGCCTAAAGGGCTCTCCAACAGAATGTCTGGAAGCTGCACTAGGATATTACACATCAGCACTCAGTGTTTCCAACAAGCACAGAACTGTTTTGTTTCCACCCTGCACAACACTAAAGGTGTGGAGTTTTCAGTAGGCTTCTGCCCTCGTTTCTCATTTACTTCCCTGAGATCTGAACGGGAGCTTCCAACCGCAGAAAGTGACCCTGATTTGACACAGCAACATACATTTCCATTCCCTTTCTACTTTGCCCATCATACCTTGCATTTGCAGGTCGTACAAGGAGATCCCACCATTGCCCATACAGCACCACTAAGCCTTGTAATCCCATAGTCATCCAGACAGGTTTTCCTGATGTCGTAGGTAATGTTGTCAGCCAGACAGGGGTCACTGACGCAGTGGGGACAGCACTCTCCTTCTGAGATGGCTGTGTATTCGCAGTTGAGTTTTGGGCACAGGAGAGGCCAACAATCCACCTCTCCTTCCTGCAAAAATCGAAGCAAAGCTCATTCAGGTTGTTGCCATTTGTTAGCAACCACAAATTTTTGCATTCCATTTAACAGAAAAGTTTTATTTTCCTGAAACTGGAATAAAGTTAATGTATCAGCTCTCAGTTTGGTAGATCAGAGAAATGCCTGTTTGAATACTGAGCTGGAGTTTCCCAAGTGTAGTAGACCATCATTTGAGTGGTCTAAACTAAACATCACCACCATCTTCAATGTAGCAGGAAAAACTGAGTTCTTTGGAGTTTTTAAAGGCAGCATTAAATACTGGGTTCCAATATTGCCTGTAAACTATAATTTTTGCAGTGATTGCCTTGTGGACTCATGCACTCTCTCTAACCCTGGCCACATGAGCATCTCTGCAGGATCACAGCAACTGTTTAAACACAAAAGCGGCACTGTAGATAGATGGAGGTTGGTACATTTGAGAAGCACTAAATATCCATCTAACTAGCAACAGCTGAAATTGATTTTACTGTCAACTCCTAAAGGAACAGTTAAAGCCATACCAGTTCTGTTCCACTGAGTAGGTTATTATTTAGCTTTGTAAAAAAAAAAAAATCAACCCAAACTGTTTAGTAGGTAGAAACCTGGAGAAGAGACAGTCATCAGGTCACTTGTGTGGAGAATTGCTCTGTGTGTCTAAAATTAACCTGCAAAGGCCTGTAATAACTTGCATTATGCTTCAGATGCATTCAGTGCATCAGCAAGTGCTTCATAAAGCACTTCAGCTACTGGTAAGATCACATACAGAACCTTACATGTAGGTAAGGGCATTTAGGGCATTGCTGTCTTTTAGTTCTGTATGTTAACCCAATCATAAAATGAAGCAAAGAACTGCTAGCCACAAACTCAGTATCCCATGTCAATTGAGTATTTGCCATTGCTGCTGGCTGCAAATGTTTCTTCGCTGTTCTGCAAACATAAATAAAAATCTTAGGTGAATACAACACTTACTGCTGTACATCACAGATGATTATCTCTTCACAGTAACTTAGCTTTGAAAGTAATTTGTTTCCTGATGCTCAGACGCCTCTTGATTAATATCATATATAAAGATTATGTTATATAGACAGATATAAATGGAAAACTGATAATTTTAATGAAGTTCACTGCTGCACTAATTAGTATATCTGTGCAAAACTTCAAGCTTTACGGAAATAATCTCCAGTGCCTAATGAGAAAATAGATGTTCTTTATTTTGCATGTTTGTCTAGGAATTCCAGTTTTCTTTACCCTTCTACATTTGGTTAATTTTTGCTAATTCATCACATGGTACTGGTTGGCACTGCATTCTTCCAGCATTTGCTGATAGAAAAAAGAACTGCACTGTGCATTTTGCTGTCACCAGCTGATGCAATTCAAACTGAAACTCCTCCAGCCAAATCCATCACGTGTGGAAAAAAATATTTTAAAAGCCGTTTGAAGATCAGACACCCTTATAAAAGCTCTCAAAAGCAGACTAATGCTTTAATACAGTGTCAGGGTGTCCAAGCTTTTGTCAAGCTTGTATTTTGCTCATTAGAGCTACTTATTCAGCGGTAGAAGGAAAACTGATTGTTCAGCTTTCAGTTCTCTCGAAGTGCATCATCATCATCCCCAGTCTTAAAAGCAGGTGAAGAGGGACCCCTGAACCCGCTTTCAGGTTTGCTTCACTAAACATCATAACCTCTGTTACTGTTGCCCCCTTTGGAAATGCTTCGCTCGTACCAGGCATCGGCACTGCTGGCAGCTGTAGGTCCAGTTGTCCCCACTGCGGTAGAGCTTGTGCCCCGTCTGGTCGAGGCACTGGCTGGTGACGCGAGTGTCACACTCTGGGCAGCAGAAGAGATCAGCGCTGGGGTTCCTGCAGTCACAGGCTGTCCTCCTGCAGAAAACCCTCCCGTCCTGCAAGGACACATTGCCCTGAGGTCAGCCACACACTGCAGACAGCAAGCTGGGTACAGTACATGTATGTGCATCAAAGGGCCAAGCAGCAAACTGGGTAAGGTACAGATATGTGCATCGAGAGACACTAAGTTCTTAATGTATTTGATGTTGCCACCACTAATGGTGGATCCTGCCAGTTATGAGTAATACCTCAGATACCAGTATTGTTCCAGTGTCTATCAGTGCATGGATCCACCCCTGTCTGAGAATACTGTGTTCCTGTCTCCAGCTAATGAATTTAAAAGAAAACAGTATCTCAGAAGAAATACAGTGAAACGATTTACATCTATGAACTCTTAAAATAGTTGCCACTCTTAATACATACAGTATTTGTTTAGCAGCATTTTGACTGAAAGTATCAGTGTGAAGAAACTAACTTGAATAAATCAATTACTCAAGTCCCGAAAGTGGTCCCTTTACCTTCATAGGAGCACAGTATAGCAAAATCACAGTAGCATTAATCATAGAATCATAGAATAGTTAGGGTTGGAAAGGACCTTAAGATCATCTAGTTCCAACCCCCCTGCCCTTCATTGCTCTGAATTTACCACTGGTTCTGATCCAAATCTGGATCTACACTATACCAGCTTAAAGCTAAATAGTCTTATCATCCATACAATTCAGTTCATGTATTAAAGAAGGCCTGTATTCCACAGGCTCTCCAAAATACGATTTTGCTAAATATTTGCTTACGGTATTGGATGGCCCATTTGGTTAAAGCCCATTAAATAGAACTGTTTGAGATAAACAGAAGAATTGCTTCTGCACATAAAGAGAAAATGATATATTTTCTTTGCATCACAGAAAAACAAACTGATTCTAATTCTAGTTATGAAAATTGGATGGACTATTGTGTTTGAAATTACACCTCTTACTGTAAGTGAGCCAACAGACTAAAGTGCCAC
The DNA here is from genome assembly GCF_034315485.1 of Pezoporus occidentalis. NCBI lineage: Eukaryota > Metazoa > Chordata > Aves > Psittaciformes > Psittacidae > Pezoporus > Pezoporus occidentalis. Next base: position 983,126 of record NW_026913006.1, read on the forward strand.
ACATAGGCTGGGAACTGAAATCACACTTTATTAGGAGATTACTGAACAGTTGTGACATGAGCTTCTTTTGCATTCGGTGCTTGGTACTGGATTAGTCCTTACTCAAGCAAAGCATCCCCTGCAGCCAATTGGAAGGGAGAGCTGTAAAAGAAATGAAGCTATATTCTGCTCTGGATCCCAACTGTACAATTCCTAAAGCAACTTCACAACATTGCAGTTTTTCCACATTCTCATCCAAACCTTGTCCTGAATCTGAACTAAGAAGGAAAAAAGTTTTCCATTCCACAAAATAAAGAGGTATCTATTAAAGGGGAATTTACTTCCCCTGTTCCTTTCAAAAAGTGATTACTAAAAAGAGTGACAGCAGCCCAGGATGTCTTTTCCACAGGCAGATAAAATAATCATAACCACAGCATGCAGCAGGTGTGACTGTTTTGGTTATGGTTTCATGTAGGAATCTGCATTTGGCTCTTGGATTTAAGGAAAGTCAGTCTTCGTCACAATGCAACATATATAAAACCAGCAACAGGGAATCACAACACCCATGTCAGTCAGTGCCACTGCTGCATTTACTCGTAGTTTTGAATTGATTAGAATATTAATTTCTGTTGTAAGAATAAATAAAATTATTTTTATAATTTCTTGCTTCTTATAGCAGGGAAAGCTGAAGAGAACACAGAATTATGGAAATGTAGAAAACATGCGGGGTTAACATGGATCTGAACTGTTTTGCCAACCACAGAGCATAGGACTAGGTTGCCCTATAGTCTTTTTTCTGTTCTGTATCAAATTAAGATATCTAAGGATTCTGTACTTGTGGCTAGTTAGCTACTTTAGCAAAGGAATAAACCAGCTTTAATTTCTTGCTCAGCAGCATGAGTGAACCATAAGGAAAACCAGAAGTGGCCTGTTTCACCAAACACAGGTCCAGATGCAATGCTGTGAATAAACCTTCCCACAAAAGCCAAGGAAAGAATCACCCTCCCCTTTCAGCAAGTGGCCAAAGAAGAGAGCCCAAAGCTTTCCCTGATGGAGAGTGATGACTAAACCTCCATTCCCGAAGGCGGGAAAGCGCAAGCATCTTCACCCCGTCCTGAGGGTGGGCATCAAACAGCAGCTCAGCACGCAGCCTTGCTGCCAGGATAACTAGCTCCAGGCATGTGGGGCTGTGCCAGGCATCCAGGCAACCCTGTGCCCTCAACAATGGCAGTCCCTCTTGTCTCCACAATGGAGTGCTGATTAACAACAGCTAACAACAACCTGTGCGCTTTGCTCCAATTCTGTTTCCAAACTTTCAGAGTTTTCAAATTCCCCTTTCAGCTGGTGACAGCATTGGTAGTTCTGTGCTTCTCTGAGCTCCTGTGCCCGTACATCCTGGGAGCAGCTAACCTTTTATGTTGCCTTTACTCTCTGTATTTCAGAACACTGACAAAGCCCAGTGATTTTGCCAGAGACCTTTTGGTAATCATAATACACTGCTACTCTCTTTATTCTTTAAGCATCTGTGTTTTATCTACAACCCCATTAGTTCCATGCCTTTCAAAAAACATTTTTATCTCTATACCACACTGACACAAAGACTCTTAAGCTATGTCTCATCTTTGCAGCTCTATAGTAGCATTGAGAAATATAGAGAAAATTGAGAAATATATAGAAAGCAACTTTCTTTTGGTGGGTAATAACATGAAGCATCTTACTAGCACCTCTCTTTCCCCACCTTCCTCACTGAATCAGTTCTACATGTGTCATAAGCATCAGCGGCATGATCACAAAATTATTCTTACCAAAGGAAAAACTGACACACAGGCAATTGCTGTAAAATGTGACTAGAATTTCTATGGAGCCTCAAGGCCAGTCCAGACAGAAATCAGACCCTGTAGAAACCAAATCCCCAAACTCTTCTTGCCCTTGGGAATATACATCTCCTTGGCACATCTTCCCGCTCCCAGCTGTCTGCTTTTCCCCAGGCTCAATTTTTATGAATCTTAAATTTGACTGTGTATTGAATCTACAGGAGTTCAGGCAGATGCCTGTAGAAGAGACATCAAATATATTTAAGGTACAACATTAATTCATAGTTTTTAGAACTTATGGTTTTGTAATATTCATAATCACTCAGATGAACAAGGATGGTTTGAAGAGACTGGGTCTGATATAAACTGAAATAATCTCCTGTTCAGCAATGACACTGCTTCATTTTAAAATTTATCACATTCCATGGTATACTACTCCACAAATAACTTTAATGAACTTCACAGTTAAGTAAGGTATTTAATTATCTTTGCACCAGAGTCCAAGTTAAAATATTTTCAAGATGGGATCTATACGTTTCAGCCAATGCCCAAAATATATCTATCTGACTTCTCCAAAAATAACCATACCAAAAGAAGAGCCAAAAGAAATCACATCATGTTAAATCTAAAATGTTGGTTTGTCTCCTAGATAAAACAAGTGAGTAGAATCATTTAAAATTTTGAGTCAGAAGTATAATGAATGATCAGGGCTGGAGGACATGCTGAGAGAGCCTGGAGCAGAGAAGGCTCCAGGGACACCTTAGAGCAGCTTCCAGTGCCTAAAGGGGTCAACAAGAAAGCTGGAGGGGGCTTTGGACAACGGCCAGCAGGGACAGGATAAGGCTTTAACTTGACAGAGGGGAGACTGAGATGAGATCTTACTCAGAAGTTCTTCCCTGTGAGGATGGTGAGGCGCTGGCACAGGTTGCCCAGAGAAGCTGTGGCTGCCCCATCCCTGGCAGTGTTCAAGGACAGGTTGGATGGGGCTTGGAGCAACCTGGTCTAGTGGAAGGTGTCCCTGCCCATGACAGGGGCTTGGAACTGGATGAGCTTTAAGGCCCCTTCCAGCCCAAATGGATGGAAGTCTGGGATACAATGATTCTATGACTTCAGCTTCTGAAGGGAGGAATTTTAGGGATCTGGAGGCTACTTGAAGTAAAAAATATAATAACTAACAAGAACATGTTCCCTTTGGAGCCCAGTGTACTTTCAGGTTCTATCCACCCTAAAGTCTTAACTTTCCCTTCTGACATACTATTGCAATACAGAAATGATAAAGCCTTCAGTTTCTTGCACCTTCAAAACAACTTGTCTCCCTTGTTCCCCTCAAACTCTCTAACGCTTCTGTGGCTCATTAGACATAGTGACTGATAAGCCAGTTCTCATGCTCTGTGTTCAGTTTCTCACAGTGGCCAAAATCTCATTTTATTTACACTTATGAACAGGCCAGTAGAGCTCTGCTGTGGCTAAGGACAGCTTTACCAGTGCTTTGAATGTGCTAGATCAAAGTGGTCATAAATGACCAACTACTTCTCAGATCGGTACATTCTTAAAATCCTTCTAATTTCAATGAGACCATTGCTCTTTTAACTAGTGAGAATGAGGAAAGCAGAGACAAACGTTCTTTTAACTTTGTTATTCAGAAAAAGCCTGGTAATTTCCAGTGGGAAAAACAAGAAACCTGATCTCAGCGTTAACTCTAAGGTAGATCTACACATACTATGCCTGACTTCTCCAAAAATGCAGAGAGCTGCACTGATGAAGTGGGAGAGCCAAGCTGGGATGAAGAGGAGGAAGCTGCCTTCACCCTTCTTCCCTTCAGAAAATTAAGTGCCTGCTGCTAGGTCCTCTAAGCTTTGGCTCATACTCAGGCCCTGCTTCTCACCCAGTTAATTCACATGCACTCCAAGTAAAGGAAAACACCACCAACAGGAAGATGGCTTGTCCTGAGAGATGCAAGCTCATGTGAAAGAGAAACTGAAAACAGTTTCCAGCATTTCCAGTAAGCATGCTGATCGCCTGCACGTCATGCTAAAGGGTAATGCAAGAGCCTCATCAAGACATGGCCCACTGAGTGCCATGGTAGAAGCTCAGCAGGGTTAGCCATTATTCAGATGGGTCTGTGGTTGTGCAAAATAAAAGATGACTTCCCAGGAGAATTGCACCAGTGCCACAGCAGAGCTCACCATTTCCCTCAGTGCCTTGGCTTTAGGCTAGTGTTTTGCCAACACCATTAGCGCTGCACTATTGGGTTTCTGACAGGAGCACAGAGAATTAAAGGCTTCCTGAACCCTAGACCATCTGGATCTCACCTTGCAGGAGCAAACGGAGCATCTGTCCTCCCGCAGCGTCCACACTTGCCCATTCCGCTTGAAGCCGCCTTCATGGGGACAGTCTCCAGTGCAGGATGGTCCGGTCGGACAAAGGCAATCAAAGCCTCCTGCCAGGTTCACACAGGCCGAGTCGTTCCAGCATGTGTGGGTCTTTAAGGCACACTCATCGATATCTGCAAAACAGCACATTTACAGTGCTTTGGGCATGTTTTTCAAAGGGCAGATTTCATTTCTGTATTAAGTAATTACCACTCATCTGCCTTGCTGCTGGAAGACGGTGCCTTCCTTCTCATTCCTTCCATATTTACTTGCTCGACATTAAACACTGGGTTTGTTTGGGGTTTTTTTAAGTTTATTTGTCAGTGTTTGTTTTGATTCCACCAAGAATTCTTAACCTGTCTCCAGCAGCTTAACTGTAAATGCTGAGTCTGACGTACTCAGTGGAACCACGTATCAAAGATGAATTTGAGCCTTCAGACAAGGGTGTACAATGATTTCCCAGTGACTAGAAACTAAAGAACAATCAGAGTGACTTTCTGTCAACTAGAACTCTCTCTGTTCTGGATTTCACATCAAAATACAAGTGCACTATTCTATTCTTCATAATTTCCTAGCATGATTAACATTTCCCATACTAAAAGCAGTCAATTGCATCCTTTTCTCCTTGCTGGAAGGTATGTGAATTAAAAAAATACATTAATAAATAAACAAAAATAAAAAAGGAAATAAAACAGAGGCATCTTATGCAGGAAAAGGTCCTAGAACAAAGCAAACCAGGAAAAGTATGATTTAGCAATGACATAAAGAAGTAAGAAAAGAATATCATTATACACTAGAGAAAAGTGAATTACAGTACCCATTAAAACTTCTTTTGGAGGGTAAAATATAATTATTCAATGTGAATTTACCTAGGGAGCTAAGGCAGCGTTCTTTTTCTAGCAGTGAAAGGCATGAGATTGTTAAGCACATTGTTAAAATCAGGTGTTTATTTCAGAAAATAACTTTGAACAGTTCGTGAACAATATATTGACAGATTGCCCAGTAAACTGGTGGGTGTCTTTTGTTCCAACACCAACAGTTAAAACTGTACCAATAGCAGCAGGAAGGCTGAAGAGGAAAATTTTTTAGAAGTAGGTGATGGTTTCTATCATGAAAATTGCAGAATTCTATTCTATGAATTCAGAAATTACAAGGAAAAGCCACCACACTTACCAATTAAAATGATTTTATTGCTAGTGTGAAATTTATAAATGGTCAATAATATCCAGAAGTACTTATAATTCCTCTCTAAAAAAGCAAATTTAAAAATTCAATAGAATTTACAAAGAAAAATGTCCTGAAGTCCAATTTAGGTGGAATGTGATGATCAGTTGCCCTACTTTTTTGGATAAGTAAGTGCTGTGAGCTCATGAGTCATCTCCTCAGAAAGCCAGAACTTAAAAAAGACATTAACAGTTCACTCCATCTGCTGAAGGAAACTCTCTACAACAATCAAACCACAAAATTACCTCTGACCTTTTTAGCAGAATCCCTGATTTCAATTTGTAAATAGTCAAGGAACAAGTGGCAATATGGTAGTGCCCTTGCATTTGATAGGATAAAAACTCAGCCTCCACAGAGCTTCACTCCTGGGCTAACCAAAGGGCCAGTCCTTTGCCATAATGTTGCCAGTGGCCTGACAGCATCATTCAATTGCTTCTTCTCTCAGGCTTCCTTGAAATGGTGTACTTTGCTGCCCTGACAGTCTTAATTGCCAGAAAAGATCATTGCTACTCTAATGCCTGGCTTAGCACTACCGAGTATTTGAAAGGTCCACTATCTGTGGTGTAAAAGGTGCTACACTAGCAGAAATTAAAACTTGTAGCTCATTGTTTAACAAGTGCCAGAGTATCACAGGAGGTAAAAACCATGAAGAGTGAAATGAAGAGAGCTATGAATGAACTGGTATGAAATTAATTATATGCAAACAGCTACTGAAAGGCTTGAAATATTCTTTAAAATATCCCATTTTCCTTTCAATAAACTTTGAATAGTATTTTACATTGAAGACAAAAGTATAAATGAAGCATTCACTTTGGTGATTTCTACAAGCATCATCATTCCCACCATATTAAATGCTGCTCGAACAGAGTGTGTATATATATATGTATGTATGTATATATATATATATATATACACACATAGGATGTAGTAGGATCACAGTGCACATAAGAAGGGTAGCTTTCACATTTCAAAACTAAAAAGGATTTCACAGATGAATACAAAGCCATATTGCCTACAGAGTTCTATGTAATTGCTCTACTTATGACGCAGAAATCTAATTCTGCTTTCATGTAATTTAACAGATTTATGGAAAGCCAGATGTTAGCAATTACAGAAACTAACATTATTCATATTCTCAGTACTACAGAGCTGTTCACATTGGACAAAGCCAACTTAATTTGTTCTACATATCCAAAAGGGAAGAACACCCTGTTCTCTGTTTAGCATGCGCAAAAAGGATGCCTCATGAAGAGTGGCCCAAACAGGTAAGTAGGACATTCTTGACAAAGAAGCCAATCAAGCAAAGCCGAGTAACAGTGTGAACATCAATTCCTAGTTGCTGCTCAGTTTGTTCCTTTTTTTTTTTTTTTAATGTTCTTTATGCAAATGATGGTTTCTTATTATTTTATGGCATTTATTATTTAAGTTTCAGTCATCAAATATAAAAGTCTGAGACACTGTATTCACTTCCCGCTGAACTTTTAATAGAGCTCATTTCTGAGAACATCCCTTTGGCAGCTTCTTCTTGTCACTGATTCCATTTCTAAAAGTCATAACAAACAGCCAATATTCCCAGTCATGAGGAAATGAAGTTCCAAGTGTAATATGTTCTTGTTCCTTTCAGTCTTTCAGCCTCAAATCAGATTGGGTGGAAGGAGGAGGAAGTGGGGAAGGAAAAAACCCGGACAAATTCTCCTCTATTGTTAGCTCCCAGTTAGCTTACGATAGTATTTCAGTTTAATGGAGATCAAATGGATTTGCTCAGATCAACATGAGATCAGCATGGAGATAGCTGTGCAAAACATGGAAGAAAACACTCCTATTTAATTTGAAATTTCTCTTAACGACCAGAATCAATATGTCTGCTCAGCTGTTGAAAAACTAGTCTAGTTGAAAATTCTGAAAATGTCCAAACCAATGTATTCTAATTAATATGAAAACTGAATGACAATACTCTTGCATATAGATTATTTTTCTACTATTCAAATCCTTGCTCAGCTCAAGTTCCTCACTTTCCCCTCAGGTTTCATTTTCTTTTCCACAACTGCTCTCAGAAGATGCAGGCCCAAAACTGAAACATTTAATAATGGGCAAGGCAAAATTGTACACAAATCTTTTTCCCATTATAACAACACTAGGTAGGAAGATGAAATATTCATTTATAAATCAAGCAACTTCAAAGAACAATGGTCAAGTGTATACGTGAAATAGCAGGGGACTACATAGTCTTTCCCTATATACAGCACAAAATAACATATCTTCTCTTGAGTTTGGGGGGTATATGTAAATTGTTTCATCAAAACAATCTCATCTTCACAGGTGGAATAGGACTTTGCACTCTTATTCATTATATTGAGATACTCTATGGCAAAAGCTATTAATTAACTGAAGGAGAGGTGGCAAAGCTTTACTTTCCCACTCCATATAGTTCCTTTTCTAGGAAAAGTGAGGAGATACTGGAAATTACCATAATCAGAAACTTGCTTGCATGCCAGCTCTATGCTATTTTCTATCAACAACGCATAGCCAACAGCAAAGCGATCATTGCTGAGAGATGCCACCTCAAACATTGAACAGGGCTATCATAAAACTTCATTCTTTTACATTCCCAACCTGTGCTGTATGGCAACACCTAACTGGCCATATGTATTTTAGCCCCAGTGCAACTAGTCTCATTTTGTGTATGGGAAAAGAAAGAAAACAAACCACCTGAGATGTGCTCTTTTCTCAATATACTCTCAAAGCACATTAAGACAGCCTGGTAACACAGGCAGACAAGAAGTCAGGATCAAAATGGAATCCCCAGAGATAATCCCCAGAGATGCAATTTCCTTTTCCATTCTTTTTGGCTGTAACAAGAAGTAATTTGCCTCAGATACCATGAGGGGTCCCATGGCCACTGTATGTGAATGGGGTAGGAGACAAGCATGACTGTACATATCAACACAAGTTCATTAACTCAGTTTCACTGGAATTTCAAACAAATCACTACCTTCACTGCTCAGTTTTCTAGGCTATTCAGGTTTTAATGGTATTATTTTTCTACAGCACCTTAATAAATGTGTGCAAGCAAGTCATGCACTGTGGTGCTCTGTAATACCCTGATAAGCTGTTGCAGAAGAAAGAATCCTACTAATGTGCTAATTTTAACTGTTCTGGTACATTAAACCTTTACAGTATAATGTCAATGTGAAAAATGTATGCTGGGCTCCCAAGTCAATGTATATACAAGTTCACTAAATGCTGTTTTGATAAATCATTTTTCACAGGCAACTTGGCACTTAATGTATTTACCTTGTTTCTAAATTGAAGTTATTTGGAGTCATCATGAAGAAAAGGAAAATTTCTAAACAGACTCACTTTTAGTTAGAAAATATTTTATGATAGTACTTCCATGCTACAGAGGCATAATGGTCTATTAAAGAGCACTGCGCAGTAAATTAGATTCTGAATATAGGATTTACCGATGCTTTCTAGAAATATAGAAATGACTAAATAGAATTACCTGGAAGACATGTAATGCACTTTTCTCTAAGAAGACAAGAATCAGAATTTACCAAATAAAGTAAGAAAGAGAATTTTACTGTGCAGGATAAAACCCACAGACACAGACTCTCCTATTAAGAGCTTTAAGAAATTCTACGAGCAGAACAGAACCAAGTCATAAACCAGAAGGTGCTAGAGTTGGTCTGGGGATACTCTGATACAAACAACAGAAAAGCATTTTTCAGGCACATAGGAAGATTTTCGAAGAATGGGTCTAGCTTTTTGATTTACATAGAAAAGGGGCACAATAAACTAAGAACAAGCCTCCTTTTCTTGTACTTTCTAATCTAGGTAACAGCCAATACTGCAGCATACTATGGAATATATGAAAGTTTCAGGAGTTGATTTTAAATCCATTCAGACTTGAGCCTCAAGCACGGCTGCTTTTCTTTCACAGGCTACTGAGTCACACCATCATCCAGGCTCTCTCTTCCCCGCAAGAACTGCTCTAACAGTGAGATCTGGCTACAACCTTGCAGGACAAAATACATGGTGTATTTTGTCTCTCCCACAAACACCTCCACGGGACCTCGGAACCAAGGCATATTTATGATTGTATTGCTGTTGCTTTATGCTGTACCTTGTGATACTGAAATCTGTATTGTTTCTCATTTATATATGGATCCTGTAATTATTCAGCCTTTGTCTAGTATTGAAAAACTTCCTGATGACCTCTTTCCTGAAATAGAACGATTGATCACACTGAAGTTGTCTTGACTCCATTTCTTAATAATGATTCAAGAAACACTCACGTGCTTTGGGGGATCATTATTTAGATTTAATAAAGGGGTTTTGGGGAACAACTATTGCCTTGAATCAGACATTGATCACTGCTAGGCAATTAGATGCTTCTCAAACAACTTCTCCTGCCAAACCTAGTGACTATTACAATCCCCAGGAAGACTGGAAACCCCTTTTTGCAAAGATTCAGGAAGCTATTTCTAATGTTGATCCAAATTTTCCTATTCCAGGAAGAACAGCAGCTGTAACTTACGAATTGCATAATATTCAGGAGGACAATATCCAGAAAGCCAAAGGATTGCTTTGGTGGCATGCTTTGAGTTGGGGTGAATCTGTCGAGGCAGAATACATTGCTAAATTGCAAACATGGCTGTTGGCTCTGCCAGCATATTGTGGTAAAGATGCCCCAACCATTGAAGCAATCACTAGGAGCATTAGAGTGGCACCTGCAAGCAGAGCAGGTCCTTCAAGACCTAGAAGGGAGGCTCAAAAAGAGGGAACAAATAAACCATCTTATAGAAGAAAGAAAGCTAGAACTAAAACAACGTGTTAATTCTAAGAAAAGGTGTATCTTGGCTGTGGGTTTTGGTGGGAGGAGCTAAATTTCCTTACAAAACTGGCACTGATTCTTAACAGAAAAGAAAAAGACAACTGACAGGGACTGCTGCCTTGGGTGTTTTTCCCTCTGTGCCTTCAAGTCACAATGCAGAGACTCAGAAACATGGAACATAATGAAAAATATGGAATTGGGAATTCCGCACTCCAGGGTTTGGACAGCTCTGTACAGACTGGAAGTGTTTCACTTAAAGACAGGGAGAAATTATGAAGCATAATTTAATTTGCTTTTATTTTTCTGCTGTAGGTAGAAGTGAGCTTTGTGGGACATTATTAACTTCCCAGAATACAGCGTTTCTTTGCCAGTTTTTCCCTTCTTTTGGTCCTAATAATCTTAAAGGTTACCACTGAAAATTCAGTGGTGAGGGTTTATTCAATGATTATCTTATGGGGCAGCAATATTTGGCAACATGTACTTAGTGCCGGGAAAAAACAATGTATGCCAGCTGCTTCAGTATGGTATCAGTAGAGAGCAGTTAATGCTGGGATACATACCGTATAACAACTCCTAGTTGTCTATAAAGTATTTCTGTTTGTTTACCTTCAAGTGTAGCAAGGCTCCTCTTAAAAAAGATAAAACAACCAAAAAAAAGCCAACCCAGCAACTCCAGCTCCATGTTTTAGTTGCCAAGCAAGCTTTGCTAGCACCTTAGTACAGCAATTGTCTTTTGTCTGCAAGCAATGTTCTTTAAAAGATACTGTGAAAGGCCAGTGCTTCATAAATGCTACTGCTGGAAATTAGACACTGCCTTAATTTGAGCCTGATCACCATCACCTTATGAAGATGACATCTTTTATAAAAGTATGGCCAGCTGTCCTGGGTTCAGCAGTAGCAGTCGTTTTTCTCCTTCTTGGTAGCTGGTGCAGTGCTGTGTTTTGACTTTTGGCCTGGGAACAGAGCTGATAACAAGGATGTTTTGGTCTGGCCAAGGACTTTGTGAGCCTCATGCTCTGCCAGGGAGGAGGGGAAGGCGGGAAGAAGCAGAGACAGGACACCTGACCCAAACTAGCCAAAGAGGTATTCCATACCACAGCACATCATGCCCAGGAGATAACGGAGAGTTACCCGGAAGGGCTAGAGGACGGCAGGGTTGGAGGAGGTACGGGTTGGTGCTTGGTCAGGCTGGGGGGGGATGAGTTACCGGTCGGCTGGTGCTGAGGTGTTGTATTCTCTTCCCTTGTTATTTCCTTTATCATTACTATTATTGGTGGCAGCAGTAGTGATCTGTGTTACACCTTAGTTACTAAACTGTTCTTATCTCAACCCATGGGAGTTGCATTCTTTTTGAATCTCCTTCCCATCCCTCCAGGAGCAGGGGGAGGCCAAAAAAGGGGGGGCAGTGAGATAGGGACTGCTTGATTTGTGGCTGACTTTGTTTAAACCACGACAGTTCTTTTTGGTGCCCAACGTGGGGCACGAGGGGTTGAGATAATGACAGATCTGACCGGATTAATAGTAACTCGTCACAATGCTGATTTATTGGCTCTCAGAGTTGTTCTTGTTGATCTCACAGCTTCAGACCGTTGTAACTTACGTAGAGCCGGTATTTGCTGTGTTAGTGTTTATCAAATGTGGGGCTTGGGCTATGGTTCTTGTCTCACTGTGCTTTATGGCAATGGCTTGTAATACGGGCGGGCTCCAGCAGCAGGGCGGGACGGACGTGGCCGTGGACTTGTACCTGGCCGTCCGGCTGCTCTTCACCGGCCTGGCCCTCACCCTGCTCTCCATCTTCGTGAGGCTGCGGGGAGCCGAGGGGGAGCGGCCCCGGGAGCCGGCGGCAGCCGAACCGGCCCGGGAGAGCGGCCCCGGGCACCAAGCGGCGGCGGGAGCGGGGCCGGAGGCCGCGAGGGGACGGCTGCGGGTGGAGGAGGTCGGGGCGGTCGAAGAGAGGAAGGAGGCGGCTGCCGAGCAGCGGGAGAAGGCGGCGGAGGAGCCGAGCCCGCGCGAGCCCAGCCCCCGGAGGAGCCCCACGACGGCCGAGAGCATCCCCCGGAAGCCGCCCGCCGAGCCCCAGGAGGATGCAGGAGACCACGCAGCATTTCCCAGCAAGGCAGAGGAGGAAGAGCTGGACTCAGGAAAAGAGAAGCTGGCGGTGGGAGAGCCGGCAAGCACAGCAGCTACACCAGCCCCAGTGACAAGCACAGCAGCATCAACTGAGAGTTCTGAAGGTTTTGAATGGCCTTTGGGTACCCTTGGGACCTGCCTGCTGATTGTGATGGGGATCAGCATGTTGGCACACACACAGACTGTGTTTTAACCACGACCATTTTGTCGGATCCCAAAATTTAAGCAGAGTCAGGTTTGGGTCTTCTCTGGGGTTAGACGAGGATATGGGAGAGCCAAGAGGTTTTCCCCAAGGCTGGGCAGTCACGAGTAGCAGGGCATGTGGGTATAGGTGACTATGTAGTCCACTGGGCCCCTCCAGTGCTTTGGAAGCATCGGAGATGGAAGGCAGCTGTATGGAGTCCCCAGCAACAAGCTGCAGAATCTGATGAAGGGGATGGTGAATTATTTTGAGCCTGGTGGGCCCAATGCACTTCAGGCCATCAGAGCAGAGATGCAACATAGAGATGGACTCATGATCGAGGGGTGGACTTAGCAATGGACACTATTGCCCAGGTGATTCATGAGTGTGAACACTGCATACAGTCTCTCCTGCTCTGAAAGACTGTTACAAGAGATGGAGCCTGACATCATGGACCAGATGGACTCAGCAGCTTTATAGGGACTGGTCCATGCACTAAGATAAGAGTGCACTGAGATAAGAGTGATGGTATATTGAAAATGTGGGATCTGAGCATGATGTGAATGGTACGGAATAAGGGGTGGATAATGTCCTGGGTTCAGCACTAGCAGTCATTTTTCTCCTTCTTGGTAGCTGGTGCAGTGCTGTGTTTTGACTTTCAGCCTGGGAACAGAGCTGATAACACTGATGTTTTGGTCTGGCCAAGGACTTTGTGAGCCTCATGCTCTGCCAGGGAGGAGGGGAAGCCGGCAGGAAGCAGAGACAGGACACCTGATCCAAACTCACCAAAGAGGTATTCCATACCACAGCACGTCATGCCCAGGAGATAACAGAGTTACCTGGGGGTAAGGCTAGAGGATGGTGGGGTTGGAGGAGGTATCGGTCGGTGCTTGGTTGGGCTGGGGGGGGGGGGGGGGGGCAAGTTATTGGTTGGCTGGTGCTGAGATGTTGTATTCTCTTCCCTTGTTATTTCCTATTATTGGTGGTAGCAGTAGTGATTTATGTTATACCTTAGTTACTAAACTGTTCTTATCTCAACCCGTGGGAGTTGCATTCTTTTTGATTCTCCTTCCCATCCCTCCAGGAGCAGGGGGAGGCCAGAAAAGGGGGCGGGGGGAGTGAGAGAGCGACTGCTTGATTTGTGGCTTTGTTTAAACCACAACACCTGAGAAGTGTATTTCCTTTCCACAGCTGCCTTTGGTTGATACTGTGAACAATAAAAGCATTTTCCCAAGCTTGAAGTGCCCTGGCTAAGTCATACATCCTTATGACCTAAACTCTGGTGCAATATTGTGACCTTCCCCCCACATCTGTTGATTTACACATTTGTTCCTTGCCAGGTGACAAACACCTCTGTTTTCTCCTAGTCAATGAGCATAAAGCTTTGAGAAGCACTGAGGTATTCCAACACTTCCCAAATGTCATTTTTAAAGGTTGTGGAAGCACTGCAGAGACACTGCAAGCAATGACTCAGCTCCAAGACACCTATACATAAACAGAGAGAAAGGGGATAACCAATGGATACATAAATGCACCCAGCAGAAGAACCCAGCTGCTGTGGCTTTGGGCAATCTGTGAGAGCCGAGTGCTCCCTCCCACTGCCTTACAATTTTCATATGTTGTTGTTGTTCTTATAATTTTATATTGTTATTATTATTATTTGGGGAAGGGTTTAATATTTTTTCTTTTTTGCCTACTTATTATTCTCCAATAATATTGTATACCTATTTAATATTCTCCTGTTTCAGGGAGGAAGAAGCAGCATTTCAAAACACACCAAAGAGCAGTGGCCCAAATTCACCTCTAGGATTTCAATATAAAGTCTGTAAAACATACCAGGACAAAATGCTGTTGCTAAGCAGATGAACCCTCCTCTATCCGAAATTGAGTGAATGACACTAGCCCTGACTCTAAATGAACTGCATGCAAACGAGCTCTATAATGGAAGCCAGTGTTCAAGAACCAGAGCTTTAGCTAGAATGTGTAGTGTTATCTGTCTGTCTCTTTAACCAATTCTTAGTTCCACTTTACACTAAACATCAGGGTTTGAAATTTATTTGTCAGTATGGTTAGCAGCGGGTCCTCATGGAACATCCTTCCTCCTCCTACAAAAACAACCGACAAACTCTTCTGCACCCTTTACAAATTTCTCTGCCTTCATGCTCTTAGGGCCTTATTCTGCAAATCTGAAGCATAAAGAGCCTGATACCATTTGCATAACTCAGAAGAAAATGATGAAGATGCCAAACCATGGAAAACAAACAAATCAAAGCAACTCAGACACACCCCAAATGTGTTCTCATATTGCTCTGCTGAACTTGGAAAATGGAAAACCAGCTCTTCCCCTCTTGTGGCCTATGATGCTCCCCAGAAAGCCTACTTTTACTTCAGGTTTTACAGCAACTCATGATGACAAATGGTGAAGCGCAGTTAAGTCACACTTTTGCTCTCCAACTGTCTCCTTCCTGTAATAACCACTCAAGGCTGTGATGCAGCTTGAATGACGACCCCACTACATGGCCAGGGGTGCTGACAAACACAGACACGCTTGCTTGCATTCTCATTTCAGCCCTAAACAGAGGAAAACTGCTCACGACAGTGTCTCAATAGTCACTCTGTAACACCATGCAGAAAGAGGCAAGAAAGAAAGCGCTCTGCTGATCATTGCTTACCAACACAGGACTCCCCAGATAGAGAGTAGCTTCCATTGTCATGGAAACCGCTTCTGCACTCACAGTGGTACCACCCTGGGAGGTTAACACAGCGTGAATGGTTGTGACACTCAATGATCCCCTCTGCACACTCATCAATATCTGCCTCAGAGAAAAACACAAGCCAGCCAGGAAATTAATTGCCTTTGACACCAATGCTTTAGGTTTGGTTTTTATTTTACTTTACTTTACTTTGTACTTGCTGTTTTTTTCTTTTTAAGTCTTTCTTTAATAGATGGATCAACGTTTATTACGGTTTCAAACAACAGGCATGTAAAACATAACTCACATAATAACAACAATACAAAAGAACAACAATACATCATGGAATCTGATACTCACAAGACACTTGTTTACACCACAATTTGTTTAAAATACAAAGCAAACAGGCAGGGTTTTTTTTCTCTGTTTGTTTGGGGTTTTTTAAATCCAGAAGTTACATTTATCTCTGCATATACAGCATTGCAGAGCAGGTTCGCCACTGAAAAGGCAGTTTCAGCAATATTCCAGCCTTACAAACTGCCTGTCCCAGGACACCTGGGAAAGAAAAAACATTTTTTTCAGGATTTATGTTTCTGATTCTGATACTGGCAGCTCTCTGGTGCTTCAGGTGCTTAGAGCACTTTGCAAACACGATTTAATCTCTTTTGTTTATGTGATCAAAATAAGCACCTCATACATATAGAACAGCATGGGGCAAACAGAAAAAGCAGCCCACATTCCAGCTGCAACAGGACATGGAGCTGGAAAAGAGTGAGCAAATAACAGCAGTTCTGCAACAAGGGAAAGGTGCAGCAAGACAAGAACCTGCTGAGTTTCAGCACGTGCTGGGTTTATAAAGGATGTTGTTAAATGTCTCTAACACAATTAAGAGACCTCATAATTACCAGTAACCCTGGCTAATCCCTGCTGGCACCTGCCTGCTTCTCCCCTTTGAGCATTTTTCAGGCCATTTGTAGGTTTGTAATTAAATTAGCAAACTAATTATATATTAACCTTGTGGTAATTTAAGAAGCCATTATATTTTCATTCTTCTGTTTAGCTCATGCTATATTTTGGTAATATTTATTTACTCTAAATCTTGGACAGTGTTCAGCTGGGTACCTTATCAATGAAAATGAATCTCACGTTAGTCACAAATATTAGCCCTTTTTCAGCCATTGAGATTTTGTTCTTGGCAATTAGCACATTTAAAATATGCCTGAAACTGTTCACCAAACACATAAACATGGGCAAAATAGATTTCTAAACTGCACTGAGTTCTGCAAGTATCAAACATTTCATGCAAGATGCAAGACTGAGTTCAGGTTATTAAGTAACTCCAGAGCACAGCTTTTATCTCAATTTACAAAATACACCAATGTGGTTTCATGGACAGCAGTGGAGTCACGTTGATGTATGTTGAAACTGATTCCAGTGAAGTCTCCTTCAATTCCATTTTCTTACATATTAAAAGCAACACCACAGAAAAGCTCGATTTTTCCTCATTTATGTAACAATATTTATTCTTGTTGAAATATGGTTGAGAAACCTAAAGAAACCTAAATCCAGTTTTGTGCTCACCCTCACTCAGGAATGAGGCAAGTTATCTACATAACAGGGCTATAACCACTATTTATTTCTAGCTGTACTCAGCTTCCATCTAACAATAAAGTTTTTTAATGCTTTTAAGTCTGTCACTGCTGCCACCTTTTCTGTACTTTTTGTTTAGTAGAAGCTAATTTTAGTGTTAAAACCATCCTCAAATCTAGCTGTCTGTCAACAATGAGTGCTGCTCACAAACTCAGACACTTTCAATTCATTACAGCAAACAGATTTTATAACCATGATCTTTTCACATGTCATGGCTGAAGGAACAAGTTTAATCCTATTTGGAAAGTGAATGACTTTGCTATTGCAGGTCAACTGAAAATGAATCCTTCTTCTTGTTTTCTTTACTTCCCCAGTGTTGAATCAGAGAATATTCCTGTTTAAAGATTGCTTCCTTGGGTCAGTTCTGTACTGACCTCTATCCATTCAATTCTGCATTTTTCATTTACAAAATCAATAGTGTTTTCTTACAGTTCATTTCTAAACTTAAGCCCTTTGGAAAGTGTATTTGATTTAGGCTCCTGGTATAGGATGCTAATTGACTGGTAATTACTTTTCAGACAGCCTGTCTGCCAGGATACCAAAACTAAGAACTAGTTTACACAGTGGAAGAAGAGCAGCAAAAGCTAAAGCCTCTTGCAATTATGTCAGAAGAATAAAATAACACACAGTACTATTTCAAGGCTAGATGACTTGATTGTGACAGTACTGTATCCATCTATAGCTTTTGTCCAGTGATGTTTAGGGAAACACAAACCAACTTCTTAAACCAGCAGAGCTGTAAAAATGGGACTCGCTTTCAGTTGCAGAGGTTCTTCCTTTACTTCCCTGACCTCCTCAAGCCAATGGAGTTACACCAGCACTGCACTGCCCATGCCGGGCAGAGGGCAAAGGAAAAGCAGGGCTGTGCAGGCTGCTTTGGGAAGATCTGCCATGGGAGACACTACTGATACAGAAGCAACTAGCAAAAATCACTTCAAGCTTCTCCCTGCTACCTGCTCTCCTACCCCAGAGACATTCCCAGTTTAGAGGAGGTGCCCTGCTCCTCTCCAGGTTAAAACCAGAGCACCTTCGGGCTCCACAGCCCAGCCTTCTCCTGAATCCATGTGTGTGTGTGCATGTGCTGGTCTGATGGTGCAGGGAAGAGAAGGCGGAAGCAACACTCACTGCTTCTGCATCAAGTTAGTATTTCTTTGGCAACAAGTCTTTAGGAGCACCATGTAATACAATATGCATGAAGAGCATGAAACAGGGAAAACCATTAGTGGCTTCCCTACTTGTCTAATACCTCACAGTTTCTTATTCCTGTGTTTAAAATGATGTACATAAACACTAAAAGGGAGAAAATGATATGACTAGGTCTGTAAGCTTCTGTGATGCTGTGCATTATTTGCAGCATATGTATAAATGTATCTCTGCAAGTATAGGAAAACATTATGGATTTGTTTTAGAAATTCAGAAACATTTAAGGTGTTTTTAATACCAAGAGGGAACTGCAAATAACAGCTATATAAAATAGTTTGTCAGACATTGCAACATTACTTAGTACACTTAATACATCATTTCCATCTGGACATACCATGGCTTTTGAAAACATCTTTTTGAGGATTTTTTTTTGCATAGGAAGATGTTGCTATATATAACGGAATCAATTAATCTTTCTTCATCTTGGCTTTTCCACCTTGAGATCCTAGCACTATATTTGCATACATGCCTCAGGATTAATATCTTCCTGTCTATTTGGGGTTTTGCTATGGAATTTGAGCTATATATGTACTATTTGTGTGTTTTATGGGTGCAGGTGCTTACCAGAACACACTATATATACTTTCTCCATAAAGTTACGTTAAGCTGAAATGAAAGCATATATCTCTGACACGAGAGTGAAAGCAGCATAAAAATCATCATCATTCTTCAAAGGAGCACAGAAAAAACTGTTCAGAAAGTTTGCAATGGCACAGGCAAGAGGAAACAATGGGTGCTCATTTTCTGGCTGTGTCCCCATGTTTTAGGTCTTGTTCCCCCTCAATGCTCAAGCAAGCACATGGCTGTCAGGGCTCCAGGCTCTGCCCTCTCACAGCATCTTGCCATGGATGGAGGAGCCTTGGTCTGTACATGTACATCATCTTCACCTTGTTCTCCCACGTCTTAAGCCCTGCTCACAGTCAGTGAAAACACATTACCAATTGCCAAATGTGTGTAGGTTTTCTGTATACTGGCATTAATAGCTAGACAGTCTAAAGTGGAACAGGCAGGTTAGTATTTCCTTAGGAACTGACAATTTTCCATAACCTTAATGTGCCTCTGTAGTCTTCAGGTAAACATCTGCACCATCTTTGCATTAAGTGTAATATCTGTCACTTCTAGCTGTAATTCAACATAAGACATTGCTGCTCTTACCCCCGTGGACCTATTTTAGCAGGTTTTTCCCATTCAAGCATTCTTACAAGGACCATGCAAAAGGAAATCCAGTACAGACCGTTCCCATTGCCTGCTTTTACCCCACTCAGCTATGTGACTGTCATTAGTACAGAACTATTAATGGATCTGGCAAAGCTCCACTACTATGGCTTTGCAAAAGCCCAAAAAGGGCATATTTTGTGTTGTAAAGGCACCAGTTGTTTTTGAATAAATTATTACAGGATGTTAATCCTGTCCTTCAAGGACAGGTCTGTAATTTTTACTTTTAGCATCCCAGCTTCTTGCATTATTCATAAAGGTATTTATGCAGACAAGAAAAATAGGATAATTTACCTCAAAATAAAACATAATGGTTTCAGAATCCAGTGAAAAAGGAAAATTAAAATAATTCAATCTTTTCTAATGCCTCATCACATTTAAGTTAATGTGTGATAATAGTAAAACAGTTCAGTGTCACGTAATTGCTGGCAATTGACAGCTTCAGTGAGACAGAGTTTTATTATAAAAGTGTCTGTTCATCAAACCCTCACTGTGCTCTTTTTCATGAGAAAAAATATTAGATCCTTATCTTTAGCTCTCTGTTGATCAGGAGACCTATAAGCAGGAAAAGCTTGTACTAACAAGAAAGGAGCACCCAGTCTTAAGCTTCCTGGATTAAAATCATACCTGACAGTTAACTCTAGTAGTTCCAGAGTATCACAGCTTTGGTTTCCACACTGGAGGTTTTCTTCAATATAAAACCACCAGAAAAATTCAGCCAGCCAACCAAGGCATAAGTTACACGTAAAGTGCAACCTCTTCCCATCTCCTCTTCTCGCGTGAGCCTCACTTCCATGAGACAGAGATAGCAAGAAAGGGTTGTCACTGACAGCACTGTGCAAACTGCTTCCCTGCTGCAAAGGAGTCACTGAACTACTTCAAATAAACCCTGAAAGCAAAGATAACTACTCTGGATGAGCAGAGATGAAAAATTCTCTCTAAAAGAAAAACCTTCCCCTTCCTCTCTTTATGCCAAATTCAGTTCATGTGAGTGAATAATAATTCTACTGTTTTACATAAAGTGATATAAAGGCTGAATGTGATCCTTTATTATTAATTCTCGTACTGGCTATACAAGCAGATCTCTACATTAGCTTTGACAGCTGGCTATGATTATCAAGAAGGGCATGCATTTATTTATGAACATACAGAATAAAAGCACAAATCCATAAACACTGGCTGCCTGCATGACCTGCCAGGTTTGCCTAGTGCGAAGTAGAAGAGGCTACAACACTCTGGGTCTACAACCCAGCAAGCCTGGAATACCAGTGGTATGACAACAGTACAGCCACTGAGCTATGAAACAAATGGTGACTTAGAAGAACACAGATAAGCATATAATTTAGTTACCTATGAATAATGACTCACAACTCTTGCTTGTGGGGCCAGTTCATTCTTAAGACTACAGAGATACTAAAACCAGAAAAGACAGGAAAGCCATCTGCCTAAACCCTATCTAGTGACATTTCTAATGATCCCTTCCTTGTCTCAGAGCTGTAACTGTGATACAGATTTCCCCTCTCTCTGACTGAACCCAATAACAGGCTTTGGAATACTTGCTCAGGAAATTTTCCCTTGACATTTGGCCTCTTTTTAATTACTTCCATTTTAACTCATTAGGAGATTTTGGGCAAACAATCAGCACCAAATAACATATTCCTCTCTCCTCAGCAGTCACGGCTGTTATCACAGACAGATTTTAATCACATTATATTTATACTGGCCTTTGCAATTCCTTCTCAGGCAGGAAGAGTTTGGCCTGAAAAAATGCTACAGGCTTAGGTCCATTTTTCTACTTTGAGGACACAGCAGTAAACCATGAAACTTTAAATGTTTTGAGATAGTGAATGCAACTTAAATTAATGAATAATCAAACCCACACAACATTTTTAATGGTACTAAATGGCTTTTGGGGATGAAAGGTGTGCCCACCACACATTATAATTAAAGAACAGCTGTAACATGCTTTACTGTGTAATTCTGGTTGGTGTTACCAAGATTTTTAATCATCTGAAACTCGTGCAAATTTAGAATTATGAGTTTAACAAGAATAAATGGAACTAAATTACTATCAGAATAATAACACAGCCTAGTTGTACCAGCAATTTTTAAGATTAATTCTTTTAATTTATAACACCCAATTTACTGAATGAAATTCATTTTTAATACACAGTCCAAGATGATGTCTTTGTCAGTTTAGTGTCTCTCTCACACCCTCATATTCATGTATTTATATGCTAAATACACAGCACACTTGGAGTATGCAGCCTAAAGGTCCTGGATGGTTCCAGTAAATGTCACTTCACAGCTGAAGCTGAAATAAGTTATTTTCACATTTAAAGCTTGATGGGAAATGAGAACTGCAGCCAGACTCCTCAGTGAGAAACATGGCAGGAATAAACTACACAGGGTGAAGAACTATGTCATATTTACTGCTGCATTTCAGTTTCCGTTGCAAAGAGGATTTTAATTATGACTCCACCAGTCAGAAACAGATAGACCAACTTCACAATTAGTAGGTTAAGTTTCAAACTCAGACAGAGACTTTCTGCCAATTTGAGGCTTACAGTCTGTATGTCTCTCGTATCACTTCACCCTGACACTTTATTTTGACTCTTCCCATGCTTTGAAGAATACTGCCGTCATGCTTGATGGAGCTGACTTGGAGGGAGGTTTTGGTTTGCCAGCTCCTGCCGTTGCTGGACTGATGACTTACAATTCAAGACAAAAGTTCAGCTCATTGGCTACTAGTACCTTGTACCTGCTGGCAATATCTCCCCAGTTTTTCAGCAATGCTCCTCTCATACTCTTTTGACATTATGTTCTTCCTAAATGTACCAGAGTGCTTTGTCAGAACCCTGAATTGACTATTTTCCTACCTATTTAGGTATAAATAGTCTCTATGCTGAAGGTGACACATGTAAATCGCTCTGGTAGCATTTCTATACAGAAAGTCAACAGCAGACCACTGGTAAGGTGGTGTTTGTTTATATTGTTTTCTACAGCAGATTAGAGACATATCACGAGCAACTTACAGGTAAGATAACTAAGGCGGACACGTGCAGCCAAATGTCCAAAGTTGCCCAAAGCCAGTGTGTGAAAAGCTCCTCAATTTTGAAATTCCAGCCCACCATCCTATCATTTAGGCCACCATTTTTCTACTTCCTATATAGATGTTCTTAAATAACCGGGTATGGGCAAGGCCAACCTTCACTCCTCTCAAGACCTATGAACATGGGTTTTATTTTTGAAGTATCTTCAGTATCTTCACCCCTGATCACTAATTGAATTAAATTGTGATACTGGAGTTGTATCTGCATATATTATACATAAGAAGCCATTCAGAATATTAGATACTCAGAATAGAATAAAATGAGAGAACAAGTTCAACAGGAGAGGTCTGTCATGTCAATAGGCTGGAATCAGTGAAGCCCTCAGAACACAGAGGTACACTTCTACACAGCAAGGATTATGTAGCTTCAAAGGAAAATAAAAAAGTTCAAATATATCCCAAACAGAACAGGATTTTTATGCATAAAGCTACTTTAAGCCAGTTCAAAGCATAACTGCTGTAAATTCAGATTCATTTAATTTACAATGTCTGGTAAGACCATACTAAAAGCATATTACAGATTGCAGAATTACATTTCAGGAAATCTGTGTGGAAAAATACATTAAATATCTGATAAACAGATTAATATATCAATGAGAATAGAAAACAATTTTGACAATTGATTTTGGCACGCTGCAATTACAAGTTTGCACATTCCAATATCACAGCATTTAAGAAGAACTACCTAATAGCAATTTATGCTAAAACAAAAGAGTTGATGGAGGGCAGACAGCTAGAAAGCAGCTTGGCAAAAAAGGAGCTGGGGGTGCTGGTGGACACCAAATTGAACATGAACCAGCAAGATGGCCCTACTGCGAAGGTGGTGAATGGTATCTTCAGCTTCATGGGACAAACTATTGACGGCAGGTCGAGGGAAGTGATCCTTCCCCTCTGCTAAGCACTGGTCAGGCCACATGTGGAATGCTGGGTTCAGTTCTGGCTTTCCCAGTACAAGAGAGACGTGGTCATACTGAAAAGACTTCAGTGAAGGGCGCAAGGATGATTAAGAATCTGGAGCATGTCACATGAAGAAAAGCTGAGAGATCTGGGACTGTTCAGCCTGGAGAGGCAAAGGCTCAGGGAGCTCTTACCAGTGCACATAAATATGTGCAGGGAGGGTACAAAGAGGACGGAGCAAGGCTCTTTTCAGTGGAGCTCAGTGACACGACCAGAGGCAATGAGCACAGACTGAAACACAGGGGGGGTTCAGTCTGAACATCAGGAAGCACTTTTATTTCAAGAGTGACCAAGTGCACAGGTTGCCCAGAGAAGTGGTGGAATCTCCATCCTTGGAGATATTCAAAAACCATCTGGACATGGTCCTGGGCAACTGGCTCTGGGTGGCCCTGCCTTAGCAGCAGGGTTGGACTATATGACTTCTCAGTGGTCCCTTCCAGCCTCAGCTGTTGTGATGCTCTCTGATTCTGTCTTGGAAGGAATGCTCACTCCAAAGAAAACTGCTGAAGTAAACTGGATGCAAGCTGAAAACTGGTTCATCAGAGCTACAAAAGATCAATGTAACCTCTTATAAAACTGGACACCGACAAACAGCATTTTCTACCCAACATCCTAACTGTCTGCAATTCAGTGCACTGCACAGAATCATTCTGGTGAAACTGGCTCTAGGTATAAAAGCTTTGCTGATGAGCCTTATCATTATTATCCAATGTTAGTAGGCTACTTCAAGCACAATCTTTAGGTACAGTGCATAACCAATATATCACTCTACCTAGCACCTGAAATGCTCAAATTCAACATCAAAGAGTCATAGAAATAGCCTATTACTTTTATCTAGCACATCCTGTGACACAGAATAAATGCTCCCTACCATACACTGTTCGGTGATTTGCCTCAACCAATTTCAAACTAGTTCACATGATGAGTCCCCTTCCACTTTATTGGGAAGATTATACTGCAGCCCAAGAGTTCACAACATAGGAAGTTCTTTTGATTAGTTTGTGCCCTTCCATAATCAAATATGGTTCAGACAAAATAACACTTGTCAAAACAATCTCACTGCTAACAGGAGGCAGCAGCTAATGACAAAACGATAAAAAGCACATTTTCTTCCCTGTAGCTGGGGTGGGGGAATGTTGGCCATTCTCCTTAAAATTCATGTGTGTACCACTGAGCCAAAGGGCACAAGAAGCAAAGGCAAATTGCAGGTTTTGATTATGAGATTGTGCATGGCCCTATGGCACCCCTGAGAGTTTAATAATAATGAGAAATATTCTCAATTAGTCTTTTAAATCCTGCAATGATTAACAGCTTCAGAAAACCATTTTCATTCATACAGTAATAAACCCTCCCAAGGAAGCAAATCCTGAAACAAGCAGTGGAAAAAGAGCTCTTGAGATCGCAAGCAGAATGATGCAAAGTTCTCTGCAGCCTTCATCAGGGATGAAAATGGTTCAGGAAGTGCTGATCAACACCGTGCAAATGGTAAAAATTAATTCTTTTGGAGACTGTATGAAGGGTTTCACAAAGAGGATGAAATCTGTGGTGGGTCTTCCACACAGCATGCTGGATTGCAACTGCTCTCATTCAATGGAAGATCCTTATATCCCTGGGAATATATATATTTATTTCTGATAATGAGACGGGTACAAAAAAAGACCCAACACAAAAAGATATCAACTAAACAGAAAAATGGTTCTTTAAGAAGAAAAAATAACACTCCTGCATCACTTGGTCTATCTCCTTTTGTTCATAATGCAAGTAAAAGCCATCTCTGTTTTGGTCCGCTTGAACTACCTCCGGACCCAGTATCTTCCATCTGTCACTCGACCCTCCAGTGTAGTTATATTCACCCAGGTTCCTAACACCATCACGTCATGTGCACAGCCATAAAAAGCAGTTTGCTCCTGTGATTTCCCACGCACAACCCAGTATGTCTGAGAAATGTGAACAAAGTGTGCTTTCCCAGATAACTTGGGCAGCACCATATTCCACTGCACAAAATTACAAGTCAGAATGTTGTAAAAGATCTGTGAGCATTTGCTAAACAAACAGCAGCCCAAACATCCCACTGACACATTCAGAATGAAGGTAAGGATTCATCCCACCTGACTACAGATGCTCCACAACTGTCCTGTGCATCCTCAGACATCAATGAGCTGAGATATGGACTTTCAGAAGGTGATGATACTCACTCATATCAGAATTAGTTTAAATATTAAACCTATTGTTCTAAAGAACACATTTAAAAATTGCAACATTGACCTGTGCTTTCAGTCAAGCTAAAGAAACTAGCCCCTCGAAGATTAAAAATACTTGGTTTTGATTACAAGAAATGAAATATTCACAAATACTGAAGCCCATCTGAAAATGAAATCCCTTTTCTACATGCAGCTTATATAACTAAGCAGAATAAAGTACACCAGCAGGTATGAAAGAACAGCGCTGCAGGTGAAAAACTCAACAGATTCTCAGGATTGCAAGCTTCAGTCATTACTGTTACCCTTCTTTTTAAATACTGTAATAAGTTTTTCTGAATAAATAAGAAGTGACTGTTTCCTCAGCAGAAAACAAGCACTTTGAAAGCCACGCTCCCTCTTCCATTTTTTAATTAGAGACTGAATTTTTAACTTCACTAAACCATTACTTGCAGGCTTTGATCACATCCCATTTTTCCCAGCCTGGGTGCTGCTTCAGACATCAATAATTCCAATTAAACCAACTCTGAGATATGACTACATCATTTCACTAAGCAATTAAAAATGTGCAACTGAAATAAGAAGAAAATCCTGAAAGAAAAGCCAGGGAACTCATCAACTGTTAATAATACTAATAAATGCATTGCACTTTCATACCATCTGTCATCCTGTGATCTCAAAATACTTCCCAAGTATTAGGTCACATTACAACACTTTGAGTAAAAGTAAATACATAACCCCCCCCCTGGTTTTAGTTGATTATATGAAAGGGGTTTGCAAATTCAGGATGAAAATACCGTCATAACTGTTTATTGCATGAATAATATCTCCACTCATTAAAAACACATACTTATCCAAATTGGTTTTGTGCCCCCCTTTTCTTTGAATTAACTAAGTTTTATTATACCCAAGTTGAATGTAATTGATTTTCAACAGCATTTCCAAAGGTAGGAGTTTCTCATAATAGTTGCTTTTGCTATTTGAATACCACAACATAATTTACTCCCTTAAAATGCACCTATGTAACTGTTCTGCAAAAGCTGGCATCCAAAACTAGCTTTTATTGTACTACAAGGACCATTTTGAGCTTTGTAGAATCTCAGACAGCTACATGAGCTAAATATTAGTGCTTGGAGGGTTTGAGTGGTTCCTAGGACTCAGTGAATCTGGCTAGAAGAGTAAAATTGAGGATTACAAGCAAGAGCTACCTGAGGTTTAACACTGGTGCTACTACTGCCTCTGTGTTTGATCTTGAAAAGTTGCACTGCACTTCTGTTTATTTATAAGCAGACTCTACAGAAATCTTTAATAGCTCATCAGGGTATACTTCAGATGGTATGCAGATTAATGAATGAACATACACAATGTCAGTTTACAGAGAGTTTTTATATGTGCATACATGTGTATGCAGTCTCTGCTTCAGAGCTTCATTATCAGTGAAATGAGTTTAATATGTGGCACACAGGACATCACAACAGTAAGTATTCAAAAAAGTGGGCACCTCTCGAAAAAAAACTGTCCTATGTGTATTTATGCATGTAGGAGGAAGACTACTTTTGAGGAATAAAAGCACATCACTGCAAACATTTACACTGTTCCCTTTAGATTTTTTCCCTTAATTGCACCGGGCATGTTCCTTTTCACACAAGGACCATGTAATCTTTCTATGAAGACTACATTCTCCATCATGCACATTAGATCCAGATCAAAGACTGGGTAAGGTGAGCGGCACCAGACAATACAATGACTGTGACATGTCATATAGAAGGACAACAGCAGTGCTGGTGGTGTAGCCCTGAACATCAGAGGATATGAGCAAGAAAAGGGTTGGAGAGGAAGCTTTTCCACAATAGGAAGCATGACCTAACACACATTGGAAAGTGGAAATTGTTCGTAGGGCCATACAAAAGCACCAAACATATCTTACTCTGTAAATTTTAAATCACTTGAGAGTCAGTAAGAAAAGATGCTTGACAGTGGCTTAGGCAAATGGCCACTTTAAAATAGATGACTACTCCATAGTAGTAAAGCAAAGAGCATGCCACTACCCAGGAACTTGGGACCCCCAAACTGCATATAAAATATCTACTTTCCAAAAAGTAGATACTACTTTACACATACACTGATTATGAAATACAGCAGAGAAAAGGCAACTGGCAAGATTTGTGTTTCATATGGTTTTTAATATGTACCCACTTAGAAATTTTACAGAATGCCTTTTAAATTATTAAATACGGGAAAAAGATGCCTTCACTACTTAGGCTTCAGTTACACCACATACCACCGCCAAATTCACCAGTCTTTTTGATGCAAATCTGATTTTCTTTAAGTCAAAATACCTACTTTTCCTTTTATTTTTTTTTTCTCAAGAAGAGAAGAGGTCATTTATCATGCCCCTCCTCGGGACATTTTCTTGGCAAAACTAACTCAATTTTTCAGTAACTAAAATTTGGCCTCTGACTTCATGAATTTCCAGTCATCAAAATAATTTGAGTTCAAACCACATCACAGCTTGCTCATAGCTGTTCCAGAAATGCATCCATACACACATTTCAATTATAATTTGATCTAATATTGTCACTTCAGCTGCTGATAAAAAGTTAATGCATTAAGCTGTTGCCTTCATTTGGTTTAAAACAGTAATGTACATCATATTTAAAGCAGCAGCTCCTCCAGAATCATCCTGTTGGATTGATAAACACTGGGTACCAAGAAAGGTGAAAGGGGGATGCAGACAAGAAGGAATTGGAATAATAAGGGAGTATTTACAGTCCTCCTCCACTATGGTCAGCTCTGCCTTTTTGAAGCGTAGGTAAGAAAGAACCAGCACTACTGAGCAAACACAGGAATGTTAGGAGCTCACAGGAACATACTTAGTCAAATCCACAATCCTCCCTTTTTCTTCAGTTACTTTGATTTTGACCTCAAAATAAAACACTTGCATTCCTAGTACACTGCTACCTACCTTTCAATGACATTTCCTTCCTATGGAAAGGTGAACATTAAACTAAGAGTTATCTATTTTATTACAGTGCCATTGGCTAGCAGTCAGATACCAAATGGCATGTGCAGCCCCTTTTGCCTTTGAAAAAGAAAAACAGAAATGAAAAAAGGGGAGCAGGATGACATTATCCTACTGTCCTCTAGTTAAAGCAAAGACAAATCTGTTCCTGAGTTTTAAAATAATTCCTGAAGGTCCGAATTTCCAACTGATGACAATCACCTGTTGCTCATCCTATTCAACTCAAGTAAGCCACAGAGAATTAATTGTAACCTATATTCCCACAACAATCTTGATTTCCACAAAAGACATTAAAACCCCTTCAAGCAAAAATAGCAAGAGATTGAGATACATCTCACCCAGCTTCAGATGTCTTCAATGTCATCTAAATGTACATCCCAGACAGTCATCTGGTCCCCATTTATCATCAATGAGAGTTGGGTGCTTTCAGGCACCCAATTGATTGAACATCTACTTCAAATACCTCCTTAGGAGAAGATGCATTATGCATTAGAAATACCTATTTCTTGCCACTGACCATAACAAGTAGTTTAGCTGAGTACCTCAAAAGCAAACAGCCAGAATCTCTCCCATTAAAACAGGGTAAGACGAATTCTATTTTCATGCAATGATGGGACCATCTACATGAAGAGGAACCAGTGACAACTGTGCTGAAGGGGGTTGTAAATGTAAATCATTCATCAGAATCCCAAACTAACTCGGGCTGGCTAGGGTGTCGGAAGGTCTCTGGTCTGAGCTGCTGCATCCAGCAGGGCCTGCCATGAGGGCAAACCAATCTGCTCAGAGCTGCATCCAGGCAGATCTCGAACACCTCCAAGGACAGAAACCACACAACCTCCCTGGG
Source organism: Pezoporus occidentalis (assembly GCF_034315485.1). NCBI lineage: Eukaryota > Metazoa > Chordata > Aves > Psittaciformes > Psittacidae > Pezoporus > Pezoporus occidentalis. The sequence goes on from NW_026913006.1 coordinate 1,012,557, forward strand.
CTTTTCCCATGGGGAAAAGTTGGAACCTCTCTTCTTCCAATTTGTCTGTTGTCTTTTGCACCCCCACCGCCCCCCTGCACTCCTGTAAAAAGCCCAGCTCCTTCTCCTCAGTAACTTCCCGAAGGTGCTGGGGAGCTGCTGTCAAGTCCCCTTGAAGCTGTGCCTTCTCCAGGCTGAACAAGGCCCTTTCTTCAGCCTCCCTCACAGAGCAAGTGCTCCAGTGCTGATCATCCTGAAGGCTTTCTGCTGATCAACCTGCAAGTTACCGATGGTTTTGGGATGACAAAACAATATCCCAGATGTAGCCTCATGAGTACTGAGTAAAGGGATAATCCCTGTTTTCAGTCTCCTGGCTGTACTCCTGTTAATATAGCCCCAGGCAGAAAAATTCCTTCTCTTTTTATGTGCTGCAGTTGCCACAGAGCAGCTGTCTCCCCCGGCCTGGTTTTCTCCAGGCAGCTCTCTCCTCCTCCCTGGCCACCAGAGGTATTTTAAAAGCCTATTTCATGTTCCTTCACTTTCCCCTTCGCTTGTAGCTCAGTTGTCACTGGCCTCCTCTTCAGATGCGTCCTCTTGAGATGGGATGTTTTCAGCTGTGGCATTTTTGCCCTAGAAGCAGTAACAACTGCAACAAGAGCACATCAGCTACGAGGAAGGGCTCCACAGGACCCTTGTGAGGCCGTTTGCTCAGCAAATGGAAGCTGAATTAGATCCTCTCCAGGGCAGTGTTGTTTGGCTGCCATGGAGGCAAGTAAGCTACTGGGGCTCTTTTGGTCTCTTTAATGGTCCAGCAGGAGACACTGGATGGAGGAAAACAGTTTGAAAGGTATGAAAACAATGCTTCTAACAATACTTTAAGGGAGATATATTTTACAATAAGCCCCTGCCTGCTTTTTATTTTATCTTTAGCCATTTTTATACCTTTCTGTTTCCTTTTTCCTTACCCCCCATCCCATCTTTTTTTTTTTTTCTTCTGGTATGGAATATAAAGTTCAGGTCCAAAGTAGAGCTCAAAAAGCTACAGCCTAGGGACAAGGAGGTATTCAGTACCTTTTGTTGGACACTCTGAGGCTTTGTCACAGGTAGGCTGATTTTTGGTTGCTCAGATTATCCCACTTTTCCCAGGTGGGAAAATTATTGCCACCCTTCCAAAGCCAAACAACCCAAACTTGCTCTGCTGGCAAATCACGAGCAAGCTCTCTGCCTTCTTGCTGGTGGCAGTGATCGTTCATCCCTCATTAGAATTCTTCTTTTAAAAAGACCTCTGCAACAGAGTTTTTGGCCTAAGCACTCCTTTTCTAAGGTTAGGCTAGAATCTTCTGAACTGCTTTAATAGCTTTCATATTTCATAACCTTTCTCAAAGTTTAAATTTTTACTTTCGTTTATATTGCTTTTAGTTAGAAGTGCCTCTTTTGAAATTGTTAAAATTATGCCATAGACACAAGGCAAGAACTGGGCTTCCTGGGAAGAACTGAATATTTTTGCATTTATTTTTCAGGGTAACTATGACTCTTAATTAAAAAAAAATTATTTTTTTTTAATTGCTTCCTCCATTAAGAGCCATTAAAATAGTGGACAGGATTTAAAGAAATCCCTTTACCAGTCACTGCCAGCCCTGGAATTATCTACAGCAGCTATTTCATGGCATAAAGTTATGCAGACAAGGACAAAGAGAAAGTGTCCTTGACCACAGATTTACTTTGTAAAAGGGGTAATTACCCAGTGAAAAAATTTTTAAGACCCCAACCCTGGCAATACATGTGAATACCACAGACCACACTGTGGGGCAAAAAAAGTTCACCTTCCTATCTCAAATTTGCTGAGCTTTCACCTCAGCCTAACAATTGTAAAGGTACCGTGGCCCCTAATGCAATTCCCACCCTGATGTGGATAGATACGGCCATACTTGAGTTTCCTGGACTGTACATTCAGGAAGGAGATGCAATCCCATAGATACAGGACTACCTCCCAAGTACCTTATGCATAAAAAATAGTTTGAAAAAGCCAGGTTGGAAAATTTAATTCTGAATTAAACTTCCATCTTTTCTTCTTTACTTCATTAAAGTGTCTCCAGTTAGTTACACAGGAGCAACTTGGTGCTCAGATCAAAGCATCTCCTGGCTGTGTCGTACTGAAATTGAAGTGTCAAACTGTTTCCCTGCAACACTAAGACAAATGCTTTGATGCACATGTGTGTGTAAAGCACTTCAGTCATAACTTAGTAGTATATTTTAGAACTAGATTACCTAAACTGTAATTTCACATTACGATATCACTGGAAGTCGCCCATATGATTATGTTACTGTTAGTGACGTGTTATTAAGACAGAAATTAACACTAAAGCATACTTTTGAAACACAGACATGTCCTGTTGAAGGGTACTTGGTGTGTCCATCAAAAAAACACTGTACAAAGGAACAATGACAGTGCTGAAGAATAGCACTCAGGAACCCTCTGATTAAATTTGAGTCAAGGGACATGCACATCCTGAGCCAAATATCAGTGAACAAGGGAAAGCACATAAAGATTAGGCCTGGAGCCTGTCCTCAGATATGACCACGGCAACAACCCAACAGTACTACCAAACCCTTGGTAAATAGTGTCTCTGCAGGTCTTGTTCCAAAATATGTACTTACAACAGCTTTCTAAGTGAACGTGGATCTCAACTCACTGCAGTAAATAGCAGAGCCCTGCCTCTTGGCAGAGCTCTACTGCCCAGCACAGAGAGCTGCTCCTGCACCTGTGAGAGAACACATCCCTCCCAGAACGCCAGGATTCTTTCCAGTGCTTCCGAGCTTCAGGAGGCACTTAGCTTTTCCCATCAGCACTCAGGGACAGCATACATCTGACTGTAGCAGGACAGAATCATAGAATGGCTTGGGTCAGCAGAAGCCTTCACAGGTCACCTAGTCCAACCTCCTTGCCATAAGCAGGAGTATCTTCAACTAGACCAGGTTGTCCAGAACCACATCCAGCCTCACCTTGAATGTCTCCAGAGATGGCACATCCATCACTTCTCTGGGCAACCTGTGCCAGTATTTTACCGCCCTCATTGTAAAGAAATTCTTCCTTACACCAGCCTGGATTTTCCCTCTTTTAGTTTAAACCATAGCTTTTAGTTTAAAACACTAGAATGCAGAAAGGGAAATCAAAACATTCACCTGAGCATGAGCCAGCCTTGGATCTCAGGACAGCAATTACCAAACGTATTCAAAGATCTTTGCAACTTCATTATTCTGGTGTGCAGAATACTAGAAAGTCTATTTCAGCTGCACATTAACACTCTTGAAAATTTAATTAAAAATAACTCCAATGTAATAATATTTCTCCCAATTTCTTACTACTGCTTCACAGTTCCAGTACAGTGACTATAAGCGAGGCAGAGCAGAGAGCATTATTGTTGTAGCTCTGCAGAGAAGCCAGCTCTGGAACTGCTGAGAAACACAACTCATGCTGCCAGTGGCTTCTTTTAACTTGAAGCAGTTTCTGTCATTTCCAAGAAAACAGAAAAAACTTTCATGTGCAATTAACCAGCTGGATTGCTCAGATCCACATTAATTATCCTTCTGAGCATTCACCATCTTCTTATTTATCACTCCTTTTTGCACAACACCATTTAGTTCTTCTTTTGATTTTAAAAGTCCCCTTCAGCTCTATAGATCATAAAATTCTGCCTGTTAAACAGCACAGTGTTATCATTTTGCCTTTTTCCTTACCATTGCATGGCTTATCTCACCAGTTTGTGGTCTTTGTTGATTTATAATTGCCTGCCAATGACTATATTGATAATCAGAGGTGATTTACTGATATGCATTAGCAAGTTGTCTACTTCAATAGCTTGTTGGAAATATATCTGAAGAGTATCAGAAAGTATCTGATCCATATTCTGTAATATTGATTGTCAATGCTGTTTCACACCAAAAAAAAACCTTTAATAAGTCATTTATTCTATTATTGTCTTTTGAAAAGACATTTGAAATTTTTTTAATGACGATTTTAAACTTCCATATTTTTCTTATTTTATATTACTTCATAACACATTATGCAGTCCTAGCGCTGACACAGAATCACAGAATAGTTTGGGTTGGAAGAGACCTGAAAGGCTATCTAGTTCCACCCCCCTGCCACGGTCAGACCTGGATGCACACAGTATATTAAATTATTTGGGGGATTTTTAAGAGAATTTGGGCTGTTGATACTTGTTCCTGTTTCTCCAATCCTTACTATAATTAAATGGATTAACACTAATATACGCCTTAGTATCACTGGCAAGCCATGAAAACCCAACAGGAAAAGATAGGCATAATCTCCAAAAAGCAACACTGAAAATGACATTTTAATATTCCTACTTCTGAAGTGTCTGTAAACATTTTTGGGTTCACAGGACAAACTACTTCAAAACATATTAAAACTTATGTTTTGGCTACTTTAACAGTTTCTCTAAAAGCAAGCCCCAACTTAGCTGCATCAACAACTTTAAGCCATTCACCCCACATGTTATGGGTACTTACCATGATAAATGTTCCATAGTCAGAGAAAAATGAACCTGCAGAAATGAGAGAAGTGCCTTCACTCCCTTCAGCTAGTGGCGTAGTCAGGACTAAAATCTATAGTCTATGAATTTATCCCTGACAGTAGACATTAAATTACACCCCTGCATGCAGCAACACTTTGTAAATGTGACAGTTTGGATCCCACTTAATATTTAATAGAGAACTTTAAACTGTATTAAGCAAGCCTGAACAAAATTTGCAATCCAGCAAAGACTGAACAATTTCACAGATAGAAAATAGAGTCACTTTCATTCCTGCTATTTGCTACTAAAAGAAATGTCTTGTCTAGATATAAATCACGTGCTATTTGCATTATAATTAAACTACGTGACACTTCCTGCGAATAATGAAAGAACTTCAGGGTGTAGCATTTGGGCCCTTTTGAGAAGCAGGTGGAAGCAAGGTGCTCAGAGAAAGAAAACTGAAGGAACTTAGAACAACTGGTGAAGTTACAGAAAGTAAGTGTGAAATTACGATAACAGCTCTGATCTGTTGCAGAATGACTCTAAGAGCAGAACCATAGAGTTCTGGAGGACTGTGCAAGCAAGGCAGGGGGTGGCCCCCACAGGTGGCCGGAGACCGGACCTGGGAGGAGAATGTGGAGGAAGCTGTGGGGGCTAACCAATACTGTTATGCCAAGAAGGAGTGGCTGAATACCACTCCTATATAGGTGTGAACTGCGTCACAAATAAAGTAGAAGTTGCTTATCACCCATATTGGGTTAGCCTGTCTGCTTCTCCTCGCCGCTTACACTGATCAGCCCCAAATAGCCTATATCATTACAAAGATATATTTCCATGTATTAATACTTCTAATAAAACAGAAATTTATATCCTGAAATGAGCCTAAGCATAAACCTTTGTTTAAAGACTGTTCCATCTTTGCCTCACTCCTTCAGCTCCAATAGCAGCAAGCTAATCAACCTACAAACAAAGGATGCTTTGGAATAACAAGCAACATCCTTGCACTCCTTCCCCAGCCCAATGAAATTAAAAACAAGCAAGAAGGAAAGCGCTGCAGTGCTCAAGTCCTGCTGCTGGCTGTACCACTGATCTGCTGGGTAACAATGAACATACTGAGTTATTGCCATTCATATCCCTGAAGATATTTGGAAATGGGGAGAGGCGGGGACAGGCTGCAAATGGAAGCATCACCCTCAGTCCTCAGGTAGCACATGAGAGACAGGGAGAGACGAGCAGTGAGAGAATGGATGTGTAACCATCCCTGGATTAAGCAGCTGTTGCTCCTGGAGGCCATCAGCATCATTTAACCACTCTCCTAGGAAAGTATGTCCATGTTATTACCCTGGACAAAACAATCATCACTGGTTTCTGCAGGGTGGAACACCAACATCAGAAGACCTTACAAGAGACTCTCCTGCAGACCCCTCCCTGGGACGAGAGAGATGTACAACGCTTCAAGCACATCCAAAATTTTAGGCTAACACCACTATCAGCCACTCTGCAAGCCATGTGTACCCATGACCAGAAATAGTCGTCCTAATGTCTCCCACCAAAACCAGCAGCTACTCTTGGATCAAGGGTGTGTTTTGCCAAGAGTCCAGATCCACAGGGGGATTCTTGGAGCACTCTGGGTTAGTGTGGTGGTTCTCAATAAAAAACTTATTTTGGGGTCTTAATTACAATAGCTTTGGCAAGAAGTCAGTGTAGGGCTAGGCATCCCAAGGCAGACAAATCAGATACATACAGAAGCAGAACTTGCAGTCTCCAGGATATTTCACCCATGAAACAGGGGTGTTAGCAGAGATCTAATTACAGAATTTAATGAGGGACTGCACAGTAGGACATCCAACTTTTACTTTGTCAAAGCTCCATTACAAGTGACTACACTGCCTTGGAGACCCAGAGTTTTCCAACTACAGCATCTCAGGATACTCATCCATGAGAATGGAATAACTGTATCCTTAAAGTTCCTGGAAGTCTATTGATTAAAAATAAAAAGGACACAAAAGCAGTACAACTGGTACAACTTTGGAAAGCACCGCCAATCCCTGGGAATGTTTGAATCTCATTCGGAAGGAAGGGAAAGGCCAAAAAGACTTGTTTAATAGAAACAGAATGAAAACTAATAATATGAAGTGCCACACGATTCTGCTTGAGAGCCCAGTAATAAGCATTTCTGCTGTAAGATGGGAAGTTATCAGTGAGAAATGACTGGGGATGATAAAGACCATATTAATCAACCAGATCACAGGATAAGAAGGATTAGGTTTGTGGAAAATGGCAAAAGATATCTAGGATTTATCAACAGAAGCATTTGTAATGGAAACACAAAAGTATTAATGCCATAAAACAAGGCATAGTGACACTTAACTCGGAAGACTGTGTTTCCAACTCTGCTCACAAACCCCAAACAAAATAACCCTAAACAGAGCCCCTAGTACATACAAGTGAATCGATAATCTATCTTCTGAAATGTAGTGTTCCTCAATTGTTTCACCCGCACATTCAAAGCCAACAGGAGCAATTACTCTTTTGTGCGAGCTTATTAGGAGCAAATAATAAAAACATATGTTTTTATTTAAGACAAATTATGACAAGTGGCAGACCACCAATGCAAGTGAGTATTAACTGTCAGGAGTGAGTCTAGGCTGGAAATACTGAAAGTTTCCTAGCCAGAGGACATGCAATGCCTGCAATATCTTTGGAATATCCTTGAAGGCTGAGTGGCAAGTTATTTACCTTCTTTTTTTCTTTTCTTAAAAAATAATTAATTTTAGGGCAAATTCATAAAGAGGATTATGTAACAGCCAACCATGGTAAGCGGGAACTAAGTTAGATTATCTGAAGCCCCCTTTATGTGGTATAAAATGCTAGAGACCATTATTTTTTTAATAATAATTATAATATATGATAAAATTCTGAAGAAGACGGCACTGTTTCTTCTTCATAATACCAGATACCACAGGGCAAACCCTGTGATCCATATTCCCTTCTCTCTGTGAACAAAACTTTCCCCACCTCCATTATAATTTTGTTCTGGAAGCTGCCCAGAGCCAGCCATCACACACTGAGAACACTTGTTGATTCCTAGACCAGCCTAAGAGCATTCTGAATACAAACCATGGGTTTCTTTGAGACAGGAAAAGACAGGAGGGACTGAGGAAAGGAAAGCTATTGATGCTTCCTATGTACTTTTCCAAAATATTTGGTGCATTTGCAAGTGCCACAACATACTTGGGAATTGGCCAGGTCTGTCTATATCTAAACCACAGAGCTTACAAGTAACCAGCTTCTCCCGCACATCAGACCCAATAGATTGCAAAAGGTAATTTAAAAACATTACAATTTCCTGTTCAAATGTGCAATTAAGAAGAGAAATGAAGACTGAGATTAGCAATGGCAGAAGATCTCTAAACTTTATATTACACAATTAACATGTTAAGTAGAGTGGGTCAAAACAACCAGATTTTTACTTGCTTGCGATACTGGGAAGTAGTGCTTCAGGTCAAATAAAGCCTCTTTTAGTTTTTAGCCTTACTTTAGTGTTTTCAAGGGTTTGTAAAAGCTATTTCACACTTAAATTTGGAAACATTTACAAGGGTTTTCAATGCTGCTCTTAAGCTTACAAACAGATACAAAAGTATATTGGACTTTTACGCCTGGAATAGCCATACATGAAATCGTGCTATGTTGTTAAGTATGTTTTATACGTGTGCAGAGAAAATAAAGATAATTCTGGAAAATCTGAACAGCTCATTTAACCAAATACAGTCCCTCTGACTATAGAAATAAATGGAAGTTAAAGGTTCAGGGTTCCGAATTACCATCTCGCAGTGTTCATTACGAGTACTGCTAAGCAGTAATGTCATACAGGAATGTTCTGATTTACTTAGCAGAAATTGGTAAATAATGCAGCCAATTTTCAGGAAATTAATAGAGATGACACAGACGTGAGTCATCATGCTCAGGCTGTTCTACCTTGAACACTGATGCTCTCCCAACTTCTTTTCCCCAAGCACCCTTGCAAGGAGAGTTATACAGCAGAGCAAGACTTGGAGCAGATCACAACCTGAATACTATGTGACACCAAAATGAAATCAAAGCCTTCACCACCTTGGAAGGAACAGACAGAAGTACTGTGTATCCCTCCCTTCTGTTCAGCACCACTGACAGGGTCTGAGTTGCAGGAATATGCCCACCAAAGAGCAGGCACAGGCCCAACGGCACCTCGAAGCAGAATCGGGGCAGGCTCAGGAGCAAAGCTCAGGTTAGTCAGTGGCTCTGCACAAAGTGACATTTCTGTTGAATTTTCAAGTTAAAAATACGCAGATAACATACTAAACAGTGACAAAATGTACTTGCCAAGTCTCTACTATTATTAGTACACTTCATATCCTATCATTCAGCTAAGCTTCCTGTGTTGACCGTGATTTTCCAAGGCAGTGTTTGTGCCAGTTCTCCAGCACTGGAGTGGATGAGGTTTGAACTGAGCTATTACCGATTCTCCCACTCCAAATGTGACCCTCCGGGTTGTTTCTTCTGCAGCTTGTCCACCCTGAGCTGCTCCCACTGATCTGTCTTTCAAAATTGCAGGTCAGATAGAAAAACATACTGAATGTAAAACTGCACACCTCATGTAAGGCAGCACATTTTATACCATTTCTTTAACTCTCCTGGTGCTCAAGTGGTTTGTTTAGATTTCACCAGACTGAAAGGTCTCCCAAAAATAGAAAAAAATCAGAGTTTCAGAGCAAAGGTTGAATCAGCCCGTGTTCTGTGCTTCTGGGTGAGAAAACTATGCAAAAACAACTCCGCCCATGCCTTCCATCAACAAGTACAATAGTAATAACTTAATAATAACATTTTAGCTTCAAAAATACTCTAATTCAAAGGACTAGGAGAAATTATTTCATATTCTGGAGATGACATCTGGCTCTTGATTAGCACAGCCAACACTTCTGCTCCATATCCTTACTAGAAACACCAAATAATCTGATGGGACACATACATAAGCCTGTGGGGCTTTGCAGAGAAAGATTCAAGTTCAAGTCTTCCATAAATCTGAGATTATTCTCCTTCCTACAGATATATATATAACTGATGCTGATACAGTAATTTGGCATGGCAAAATACAGCCTTTTTTTCTTTGGAAGAAAGGAATCCATCTGGAATGCTAATCAACAAGGAAGACAGTGCTTTCTGATACTCAGGAAATCTGCAGATCTCTTTGATATGGCCATTCTTTTTTGTTACCTCCCCGTGCCATGGTCTCAGAACCAGATGAGGAAAGATCAACAGACAACCTGGGGCAGCCAGGGAAAGGCACCATCATCTTGTTTTCAGCAAAGGATCAAAGCAAGCTTTGAGAAAACTAACTCTGGCTTTTATTTTCTCATAGAAGAAATACATTTGTTTCCCAGTACGCTTGAGCAGCAGGAGATCTATGAACAACCAAAATAATATGTACCTCAAGCTCAAAGGATCCATCACTTATTTTAGTCACAGAGCACAAGAATCTGCCTTCATGAAGTGGCCTCTTCCCACCCTTCCCCAGACAGGCTACTCGCTGCATTTTAAGAACAGACACAAAAACCCACACGAAGGATCATACCTAATTGCTGTTTGTTGAAGTGAATGCAGCATTCCCTGAGCATTACATGGATCTGAATCAATCCAAGCCTCTAGTTCAGCTGTTAAAGTTAAAAATATTTAAGATAAGGTCTCCTTCCCTTTTTCCCTTTCTCCTATGCTGATTCTGTAAAATGACACAAATGTCAAATAAATCTACTGTTTGCAGAGTTTAGCAAGTCAAGGGCAGAGGAGATGGGTAGAAAAATCAAAAATAACTCTTATGCCCTGGCTCACCAAGAATGAAGCACACACAGAAGCAAGCAAAAAGATCAGTAAATAAGTCATCATTGTAACATGTTTAATCCAGACTCAAGTGGCTCCACTACAGTTGAAAGCTGTCAATCAGAGAGTGCTTAAAACTGATGAGGCTGCCTCCTGTTATGAGTTACACACCAACACATTCAATCCCCTTTTCTGTACCTGGAGAAAACATCTCTCTCCTTTATGCTTTTGCAAATCAGTCTTTTCACACCAAGGCAACAGCCTGCAGGACAGTGAGCCACAATGAAGATAGAGCCACAATGTTCTCATCAGCACCATGAAGAGCCATGTCCCACTCTACTAACAATCTCCTTTCAGCAAAAAAAACAATTTCAATGAGCAGCCATGAAATTCACTATTTCCAGTGGCACAAACACCATGCTCTCTTGTAGAAGCTGATTTATGAGATGCTCTATTTCCAGATATGCCCTGCAAAATCTAACATAAAGTCTGCAGTAGGAAGACACAGGATAAAGGCTCAGAGACCTCTGTTGCCAAAGCAAATCCCACAGTCGCTTTTCAATTATGGGACCATTTTTCATCTTCTACACCCAGAAGAAAGAAGGAGGAGGAAAAACAACAGGAAAAAAAACATCCCATATGGAATACAACAGTTCTTAATTTTGCATTGCTTTTGTAACAGATAAATGGTGATTTCTGAGGAGAAGCTGCCCTAGTCCTCACATGGAGCTGAACAACGAGTTTTCAAAGAATTGAAACCATGAGGACAGGTTCAAATGGTTCTTGCTCAGGCTTCCAGCAGTCAAACCACTGATGCATCTCCTGTACTTTCTTTCTCAAAGTATCCCACTCTAAGTTAAGATACTAAGATCTACATTTCACACAATAAAACAGGGGTTAGAAAGCAGTGCACATTGTTGGAGAAATATGTCCCACAGTTCCAATTCCCAGAAAACACTCCAGCACTTGCACTGCTATTCTGTACAAGGAGGCTTCTCTGGTTTTATTTCCATTATATCTCGCTCATACACAGAAAACACAGACCAGATAATAAGAAGCCTCAGCAAACGTAAGGGGCAACAAAGAACATGTCTGAATTTTACTGTCCTTAAAACAGTATTACTCACCTACCTGTTACATCAGACTAACTGAACAACCCATGAAGACACTTCCCTACCAGTATGGTGAAAACAAGAGGTCACAAGATCATCACAACAGTTTTCTTTTGCAGAGAAGTTAAAAATCATTATATTCCTGCAGCAGTTTGCTCCATTCTGTTTGTGGACTGGAGATTTAAATTCCTCCCCTTTTGAACAGATATATAATATTGAAGTCTTGCTTCAGACAGGTCATACTAAGCAGTGTATGGGAGAGCTGCAACCAGCCTTTGTCCCCAGTGGACAAGAAAAACCAGTACAGAAGGTGGCATGAAGGAGTGCGTTAGAAATCCAATGCTCAAGTAACAAGAACCACACGCAGGATGTTTGCCTGCCACTTGCATGCATTATCTTGTGTCCTAACCATTTCTTGTGTGTACTCTGCTGTCAGAAACTTCACATCTACTCAAAGTGTGAAAGCAAAAATCTGCAGAATGCTGAAGAAGAAAGAAAATAAACCTAGGCAACTGTCTGCATTCTCTGAAATAAGAGATATAAAACAAAGTTGGGTTGCAAGACTGCATTGTTTTCTGTGCAAAAACCTTCTTTTCCAAAGTCCTGAAAGTCAATTATACAATATAGTTTAATATTAGAAATAATATATAGCATTTGAAAGCATGACTTAATGCTACTATGTGTCAAAAGCAAATTATGCTGAGTAAGAAAGTCTGCCAAAACAGCTTGAAGCTAATGAAAAGGCTCATCACAGGAAATACACAGCTTTTCATTTTCAAACCTTGAACATGCATTGCAGAAATGTTTTCAGCATCATATTCCTCCCTTGGTTTCAGTGCAATGAGTAATGTGGGTAGTGGAATACATGGGCCTAAAGTCACACAAAGACATATATGCAGGAAACTGGTTGCTTTCATTCTGAGATTATTTCCCATGACATGGCATTCTTGCCACCTTCATTATTTATATACTTGTGATCTAAGCAGATTTCAGTAATAAAGACACCACAAAAGAAGACAAGTTGCAGACAAGGATTAGATCTACCTCTCAGGGACCCATGAAAATCACATTCAATAACAGGAATTGCATTACAGTGTAAACAATATTTAACTCAGGTGAAATGAATAGAGCAGAAAATGACTGCATTAAATGAAGATGACAGGGTGGAAATGGTTCTATACATTTATAGCTCTATAATATATTCAGAGCCAGCAGCATTAGGACAATTCCACACCAGTGGACAATTTCTCACTTTTAAACTTCTTTGCTAAACCAAATAATTACATCTACTCCTTGATTTTTAGAAAAAAAAAACTCTCTTTTTAAATATTAAGAAGCTGTGGCTTATCCAAAATTCTAAATTACAGTAAGAAGGCAAATATAGGGTGGTTTGGGTTTTTTAAAATACAAATTATTTTCACAGTATTATTCACTTGATAATTCTTACATGGTTGCAATGCACATTTACGGTCTGAAGCCAAATTTGCAGTACATAATTTCTAAAGTTTTTAATCCTCACATCTAAAAATGAGTGCTCTCAGCATCACTGCTCCAAGCAAAGAAACAATGAAATCAAAAGCTTGATCTAGGAAGCACCACAATGACAGCATTATCTGCTACATTATCTACCTACATGACCATGTAACCTAACAAAAGAGACAACAATAAAAAATAATAATTTTTAGAACCTCACAATTCAAGAGCATCTTCTTATTACCACTCAGTTACTGTGTTTCAAGCATTCCAGACACCCTCCCCCAGCTACAAAGAAAAGAAACATAAACATACCAAATGTGTAGTTAGCCATTCATACAATCAACTAAAGGGATTTTATATTCTCATTATCCATATCTGGCTAAAATAACAAATCATAGAATCTCAGAACAGTTTGCGTTGGAAGGGACCTTAAAGCTCATCCAGTTCCAAGCCCCTGCCACATGCAGGGACACCTTCCACTAGACCAGGTTGCTCCAAGCCCCATTCAACCTGGCCTTGAACACTGCAAGGAATGGGGCAGCCACAGCTTCTCTGGGCAACCTGTGCCAGTGCCTCACTACCCTCACAGGGAAGAACTTCTACCTAAAATCTAATCTCAATCTCCCCTTGTCGAGGTTTAAGCCCAGCCGGCAACCCAGAACCATGCAGCCACTCACTCACTCTCCCCCCTTCCTCCCCCTGCTCCTGGTGGGATGGGGAGGAGAATTGAAAGAATGTAACTCTCACGGGTTGAGATAAGAACAGTCCAGTAACTAAGGTATAACACAAATCACTACTGCTACCACCAATAATAATAACAAGAAGGGAAATAACAAGGGGAGAGAATACAACTGCTCACCACCCGCCGACCGATACCCAGCCTGACCTGAGCAGTGATCTAGCCCTTCTGGGCAACTGCCCCCAGTTTATATACTGGGCATGACGTGCTGTGGTATGGAATACCTCTTTGGTCAGTTTGGGTCAGGTGTCCTGTCTCTGCTTCCTCCTGGCTTCCCCTCCTCCCTGGCAGAGCATGAGGCTCAGGAAGTCCTTGGTCAGAGTAAACAACTTGGTCAGAGCAACAACTAAAAACATCGGTGTCATCAGCGTTGTTGCCAGGCTGAAAGCCAAAAACACAGCACTGAACCAGTTACTAAGATTGAGAAAAATGACTGCTACTGCTGAACCCAGGACACCCCTCTTTCAGTTTAAAACCATTCACCCTTGTCCTGTCACTAAAATCATGAAAATCATGAAAAGAAGGTTAAGTGCAAAACTAGAAACCGTTATGCACCATATCAGCATGTTATTTTCCTGTGGAGATGACTTTACAGCTATGGAGGTGCTATTAGAGAAATAACATTTTGGCAAAGTGCCACAGGGCTTGGGAAAATCATGACACCAACATGGCAACTAAGGGTGCTGCATCTGGCACTGACAGATGCAGAATGGCCAGATGAAAAACACCATGAGCTCTCCTTTCCTCACTTACTTTACTTAATGGTGCAGCCCTTACGTCCTTTGCCAGCCATCCTCTCCCACCTCCATCACTCTAAACATCTAGACATACACAAAGCTACACTGCAGATAAAATCCAGAACTAGAATAATGAGAACAAGATTTGTACTCCACTTCTTCATCACTGTATAAGAATCCCTCCCTATGAAGGCTACTCAGACTCACCTGCATAATTCTGCAGAACTAGGATATGTTGTTTCAGCACAAAACACACAAGAAAAGACACATCAGAAGTGGTTAACTCCAAGGTATTTTGTTTCCACTGATCTCCATAAAGCAAACATATGCAAAAATCACAAATTATGGTTTAGAATTAGTAAAGTACAACTTAGACACAGAAATCCTTGTTTTCTGAAAACAAGCAATGACCTACACCCCACAGTACACATATAATCCTACATTAGTCTTCAAAGCATATTTTAGCAGTATTTATATTTACACTGAATTTAGATTAGATTATCTCACTTTCAAATTAATTTCTGGAAGTAACAGAATGCTCATAACAACACTCGGTATTTCTGAAAGCAAAGTAGAAGAAAAATAAATGAGAATTCATGAAAACTGTGATTATGTGCCAACATTTACAAGCAATTTTTGCACTCCTTTCTCAGGAGTTCTTAAAAGACACATCACTTCTGTCAAATACAAGCTGTATTAGACATATATTACATAGCCTCGAAATATATAGGTGCAGTTAAAGGGGTTGCTTGTGTTTCTCCTTCTGAAAGCAGAAGGAACCATGTACAGCCAAGTCAGCCCTTAATAATAGACTAATCAATTCATCTTTCCAGCACAAACTTGTTCTTTATAGAGGCTTTATCTTGGCTTTTAACAACACAAAGAAACAGAAAATCTTCTGCCTGCCTGTCATAAGGCATCTGCGTCCTTGAAGATGCCCTTGCCACATTCTCAGCATCTTTACTCATGGAAAGGAACCCAAGACTTGGGATGACTTTATAAGAGGTGTTTGTTCATCCCTTGCCTTTAAATGAGTGTGCCTGGTGTCTTAGGGGAACAGCTGCAGGAAATTTCAGAATATAGCTGATTATTAAACTCAATAAACTGTCATATCCACCCTTTTTATACAACAAATTCATTAACAGTTGTTTCCAAAGAGGAAATAATCCGTATGTCCGTAAACTGTCATGGTCCTTCATAGCAGTGGTATTTTATATAGTACCACAAAAAAGATGCTGTTGAAATGAACAACATGACAATCGAGTTACATCATTATGGCTGAGCTGCTCAAAATTGTAATCTGTGGGTATACTGCTTGAAATTTACTACTTGTCAATGTAATTTTCCTGTTTATAGTCCTTAAATGGGATTATAAACAGACTATATAGTCAGATGCAATAGACTTCATAAAATATGTTTTATGCTAACTCCTCAATCAACTTTCACCAATATCAAGGGTGTGTTCCTCCCCACCCCATGCTGTAGAAATAAACTAACAACATTCCAAACATATTTAAAACAGGTATTGCTTTTCTATGTAATCTAGTAAAAAGATGCTCTGTGCTAAGTAAGCTTCTGCCACCTTACTTGTAGCAGCATTTCCAAAGAGTACAAATATTAACATAATGTGCCAATATATATGATATACACAAGACAGAGGCTGGAATTAGACCCTCCATTCTTACATTTACATTGTGCTTACTTTCCTCAAGAAGCATTGCTCATGTACTCTGTGCATGTGATCTGGTATGTCAGAACACCAACATGATAGGTCATTCGTTCTCTCTTTACATTTACATGTGAAACACTTTACAAGACTCTACACAACTTTTTTCCAGAGAAGTTTAAAATTCATCCAGCCAAAATCTTCAGAGCCATTAAGAGAAGGTATTCAGTGCCTCCTAGGTCCATGTATTCATTCATCCTAACAACTGGAACTATGAAGATCAAACAATAGCTTTGTCCTGAGTCCAGAAATTTAGAATCATCTACTAACCCAGGAAGGAATCAAACATAATTCTTAAGTGTTCACCAAATTTAACAGGTCAAGATTCTTAGCCTGATCCAGTACAACTCACAGTATAAACACAAAAGTTATGGAAAGCAGGAAGCCTGTAAGACTACATCCTCACAAAATATTTGGGGTTTTACATTACGGTTCAGACATGGTCAGCCCCTCAGCTGAGGTATCTTGTTTGATATATATTCAAATGTGATGTATTCTAATAGTCAAAAGAAGAAAAATTAAGGAGTTGCCTCCTGGTTTGGTTGGACCCTTTTTCATGTCTCAAAAATACTATTTTTCCCTCAGTGGAAAACTGGCATCTGCTGTTGCTATGCAGACAGTTTATGAAATCTGATGGTTTTAGCTTTTACTGACACAAAATTCTTCCCTTAATTCTTTCCTAATTTTATTTCTCTATTTGGCTTAGAAAAAGCTGTCCATGCCCTTTAAATCTGGTGTTAATATACAGTAATGCAAAGAGTAAAACATGAAATCTAGAAATGTGAATAAACCATACATAACCTTCTTCAGCTAGATTGGACTTAGCATTCATGAAGAATCACATTAAATGCAATGAAGTGAGGTGTCTTCTACAAGAGCCAACAGAGTAGCAATGTCAGCTGCATTAGTTTTCCAATTTTTGATGTTCCTTATCCCTGGAAGAATTTCCTCCAGAGGAGCTACTGTAATTTCTTTTTACAGTGAATCAGTTCACTGTTGGAACTATTCAGCAAATGGACAAAGAGACCAATTTCATTTTACTGATTGTAGCAAGAAGATATAATAAATAAATTAACTGCTGTGTTAAATCCATTAACACCCAAGTAAGGAGACTATTTCTGGTAACGTAAGAACCTACAACTTTGACAGAGATCTCTCTTTCTGTAGTGGCTGGACAAGTGAGTAGTGGACTACCTCCTTCTTGTGCAATTTTGTATTTAATTCTTTTTACATCTGTAAACTATGTATCACAGGGGATCTGAAAAAATCCCCCATGGTCAAATCAAATGAGGCAGACATTAGATATCAGGAAATTATGGTCATTATTGATCAGATTCTGCATCCCCAGTGTCCATCTACACATGCAACTTACTTTCATCTTCTTCAGTAATGAATCCACCTAATAAAGCCTGCTGAGAAAATATGGGGGGAGGAGGTATAGAAAGAATAAAGCAAAGCTCTCTTCAAAAAGAAACATGACTCAGTCATCTCAAAGGGCGGACTTAGGAACAGCTAGACGTTATCACATGTATCTGACTCCCTAGCCTATAAATGATTAATGGCACTGCTGAGGGAGTTGGCTATCAGCACACACACCTCACAAACTGCATCAGCTGTGAACTCTCAGAGTTAGAGGAGAAACAAGATTTCAGATGAGAAAATGGACGAAAATTTCCAAGGTATGAATTAAATCGCTACTTTCTCCATGCAGTTAATGGAAAGAATTGAAAAATTCTGTGCTGGACATCCCAGGGGTGAGAAACAAAACAACTAAAGGTGGGGGCAGAAAGACAGAACATTCAAGCCTATCCCAAAAAGGAACTTCCATTAACTGTAGGATTCACAGTCTGCCTTTGTTGTAACAGATACAAAAAAAAAAATAATCCTGTGTGGTATGCAGAGGGGTTTTCCCTGTTTTTAATTCATACTGAAAAGACCAATGGGGTCTCCAGAGACAGGGCTATCCCCAGAGGTGGAGAGGACAGCTCTTAGAGAAAGGGACAGAATGAGTATTTGGCAAAAAAAAATAAACTGTCCTGTTTGTTATTCCTGCAGGGCCTGACACAGCTCATGAGACATTCTTTACTCGGTCCATGGTAAAGAGAAAAAAAACTCAAAATAAACCAAAACCAGAGAAACCACTCAGCCTCCTTCTATGAAACTGTCCTGGGTTCAGCAGTAGCCGTCCTGTTTCTCCTTCGTGGTAGCTGGTGCAGTGCAGTGTTTTGACTTTCGGCCTGGGAACAGAGCTGATAACAAGGATGTTTTGGTTTGGCCAAGGACTTTGTGAGCCTCATGCTCTGCCAGGGAGGAGGGGAAGCACGGAGGAAGCAGAGACAGGACACCTGACCCAAACTGACCAAAGAGGTATTCCATACCACAGCACGTCATGCCCAGGAGGTAACTGGGAGCTACCCAGAAGGGCTGGGAGACTGCAGGGTTGGAGGAGGTATCGGTCAGGGCTTGGTCAGGCTGGGGGGGCAAGTTATCGGTCGGCTGGTGCTGAGGTGTTGTATTCTCTTCCCTTGCTATTTCCTTTATCATTGTTATTATTGGTGGTAGCAGTAGTGATTTGTGTTATACCTTGGTTACTAAACTGTTCTTAACCCGTGGGAGTTGCATTCTTTTTGATTCTCCTCTCCATCCCTCCGGGAGCAGGGGGGGGGAAAGAACTGGGGGAAGTGAGTGAACAAATTGCCTGACTGGGTTTAAACCACGAGAGAAACGTAATCACAAAGAATTGCCAGAGACCATATTTTCCTTACATAAACCATTACTGATAGTGAAACATCTCTGAAATACTGCAGTACCTACCCCCTGTGCTTCAAACCATCAAATGGGAATCTATGAGGTCTTTGCTGGAATTCAGCCTGCATAAGTGTTCATTAAGCAAGTTAAATACATGTCCTGGCAAGTCAAATACATACATGCTGTTCTGACTGATGAACAGCAGACCAGTTTCAAGAGTTTTGTGACAGTGAACAGAAGAACCAACCTTCTCCTCATGCCTACAAATCTATTTCACTTCTGAGACTGAAAAACTTCATTGGTTTTCAAGTTCAGTTGCTCAACTACAAAAGGATGGACAAACCCATCCTGGCTCTTGTTAAAATACTAACTTGGAGATTGTTGTGGTTTAAGCCCAGCCGGCAACCCAGAACCATGCAGCCACTCGCTCACTCTCCCTCTTCCTCCCCCTGCTCCTGGTGGGATGGGGAGGAGAATCGAAAGACTGTAACTCCCACGGGTTGAGATAAGAACAGTCCAGTAACTAAGGTATAACACAAACCACTGCTGCTGCCACCAATGATAATAATAAGAAGGGAAATAACAAGGGAAGAGAATACAACTGCTCATCACCTGCCAACCGATACCCAGCCTGACCCAAGCAGCGACTTAGTGCTTCTGGATAACTGCCCCCAGTTTATATAGTGGACATGACATGCTGCGGTATAGAATACTCCTTTGGTTAGTTTGGGTCAGGTGTCCTCTCTCTGCTTCCTCCCAGCTTCCCCTCCTCCCTGGCAGAGCATCAGATTCATAAAGTCCTTGGTCAGAGTAAATATTACTGAGCAATAACGAAAAACATTGGTGTCATCAGTGTTGTTCCCAGGCTGAAAGTCGAAAGCACACCATTGCACCGGCTATTAAGAAGGAGAAAGATGACTGCTACTGCTGAAGCCAGGACAGAGATGAAAACAACCTATCTAACCTTCCTTAAACTTAGGAGCACTTACAACCCGGGTCAGCAATAAACCAGTAGGTTATTATAAGGAAATCGGGCAGCTGCAGCACATGTGAGGGTGATGCATGGGATTCTAATCAGGGTTCAAATGACCCTGAGTGCCCCTTCACTTAGCTTACAGAGCCTCACTGCCTACCAGTGTACAAGAAGACATGGTAAGTGTGCAAGAACCTGTAGCTGGCCTTGGTGAACAGCGCCATCCAGATCAGAGATATCACTACTTCCAAACAGTGCAATGAGAAGGACAGTGGATGAGTTGAGCTCACCCTCACATACCTCCATGCTTGTACTCCACCTGAGCGTCATTCCTATTTAAAATCATGCAATTGCCAACAAAAGCTGTAAAGATCTGTAACCTATCACAAAAACGTGGCCATCTATGAAGTTAAGACATTCTACGCTGGCCAGACAGCTATTTCACATGAGCAATTGCTCTGACTAACACTGCTAAAGAAGGCAGAATGTAATTACCTGAGCTGAAACAGATACAGGTTCAACTGGACCTTTGATGACAAGTGTTTAGGGCTTTCATTTCATGTCTCATTCAAAAGATAAATGAGTACTACTCCAAAGATTAGACTGCCAGCGTACAGAGTATCTCTTAAGAAAAAAAATCAAATAAGAAAGAGGGTTCTACCCATTCTCCACCATTTATGTTTGTCTCTGAAATGACTGATCTACTCAGTAGATATTACATGTTGAAAGAAATAATTCAGATGTTATATAGCTTAAGTAATAGAAAATTCCAGCTACTGAACTGCCTGAGTTGCTAAATCATAAGTTCTCATTTTAAAAGGAAAAAAAAAAAAAAAGGATTGATGCATTTAGGAAGAAATCTATTTCTGCAAATGTAAAGGACTGAAGAGATTTTTATCATAACATAAAATGTTTGAAAATAATTTTGACACAGAGTTCCTTTAGGTTGAGCATAATTGTTATTTTAAAGCTACTTCAATCATAAGGGAACCAGCAAAGAAAACATTCAGCCAGAACAACCGAAGTTATTTTAATGCCTCTTATGTACCTTAAGTTAAGCACAATGTAATTTTAACATCTTGCATATTCTTTCCCTGAAACTACAAGAACAAAAGCTTAAGAAAAGCAAAAGGAATCTGCACTGTGAGTTAATGAGCCCTGAATTTGGAATAGGCTTTCTATTTCCTAGGAGATAGATTCAGAGGCATTGTTCACACCCAAAAGGTATTACTCTATTGATTTTTGGGGATTTTCCCAAGCATGATATGCTGGATTATCCAGGAAAAAGTCCACTGTGAAGGGGAGTCTTTGGGTACATCATGTACTTTCTGCAAGTAGAACAGGTATATTATCAAACAGACTACGGGCAATAAAAATGTTTCATCTGATAAAGAAAAAGCCTTGCAAGGGGAAAAGAAAGTTTATAAGCTTCCATATCAGCAAAACTTGCTCTTTAATTTCTTCTCTGTACATGCACGTGAGTACAATCCTGTCATGGTTTAAGCCCAGCCAGTAACTCAGAACCACGCACCTGCTTGCTCACTCCCCTCACCCCCTTCTTCCCCCCTCTGCTCCCGGAGGGATAGGGAGAAGAATCGAAAGAATGTAACTCCCACGGGTTGAGATAAGAACAGTCCAGTAACTAAGGTATAACACAAATCACTACTGCTACCACCAATAACAATAATGGTAAGGGAAATAACAAGGGAAGAAAATACAACTGCTCACCACCCGCCAAATGATACCCAGCCTGACCCAAGCAGCAATCTACCCCTTCCAGGTAACTGCCCCCAGTTTATATACTGGGTATGACGTGCTGTGGTATGGAATACCCCTTTGGTTAGTTTGGGTCAGGTGTCCTGTCTCTGCTTCCTCCTGGCTTCTCCTGCCCCCTGGCAGAGCATGAGACTCAAAGTCCTTGTTTGGAGTAAACATTACTGAGCAACAACTAAAAACATTGGTGTTATCAGCGTTGTTCCCAGGCTGAAAGTTCAAAACACAGCACTGCACTAGCTACTAAGATTGAGAAAAATGACTGCTACTGCTGAACCCAGGACAGTATCCACCCCTTATTCCATACCATTCACATCATGCTCAGATCCTACATTTTTCCATATACCATCGCTTTTGTCTCATATATATATGAGACATATATATGTGTGTGTATATATATGTATCTATATCTATATACACACACACCCACACCCACAGAAAGAGAGAGATATCATTCCTTAGTGCGTAGACCAATCCCTATAAAGCTGCTGAGTTCATTTGGTCCACGCCAGGCTCCATCTCTTGTAACAGTCTTTCAGAGCAGGAGAGACGGTGTGCAGTGTTGGATTGTTGACTGCTGATGACACCACGGAACCCATCTGGTCACTGCTGAGCTCGTCTGGTTTCATCAAAGTTCATTCTTTGTTGGGATGATGGTCAGAGGGAAGTCAGGGCCAGCCACTGGTGACTTGAAGACATCTAGTTGGTAGGCTATAAAAGTGCTACATAGCAGGCAATAGCATATAATTGAGTTCATTGGCTGTTTTTTCCCCTAAAATCAAATCCCCTTGAGGTACACATTGGACTTCCCCATCTTCCCGCATTACCCACCAAGTATATCTGGGTCCCTGAGCAAAAGCAATCCCACAAGTGTGTTTGCCTTTACCTGCAGTAGGAATAATCCAGACTGCCTTCCCCAGCAAATTCTTTATGTGCACCACAGGAATTTTATCCCCTTCTACGGTATGTAAAAGTTCTGACTGGGCTGGGCCAGCCCTGTTGGCAGATCCTCTGATGTTGACCAACCGGGTGGCTTTTGGTAAATGTGTATCCTAATGTTTGAAGGTCCCACCACTCATTGCTCCCAGTATAGTTTTTAACAGCCCATTGTACCATCCGGTTTTCCCAGAGGCTGGTGCATGGTAGGGGATGTGATATACCCACTCAATGCCATGCTCTTTGGCCCAAGTTTGTTCCAGAAATGAGTCCCATTGTCTGACTCAGTTCTCTCTAGGGTGCCATGTCGCCACAAAATCTGTTTCTCAAGGCCCAGGATAGTGTTCCGGGCAGTGGCATGGGGCACAGCGTATGTTTCCAGCCAGCCGGTGGTTGCTTCCACCATGGTAAGCACATGGTGCTTCCCTTGGTGGGAATCAATCTGCCAGGCCTCCCCATATTTGTACTTCAGCCATCATCCTCCATACCAAAGTGGTTTTAGCTGTTTGGCTTGCTTAACTGCAGCACATGTTTCACACTCATGAATAACCTGGGCAATAGTGTCCATTGTTAAATCCACCCCTCGACCTCAAGCCCATCTGTACGTTGCATCTCTGCCCTGATGGCCTGAAGTGTCATGGGCCCACTGGGACAAAAATAATTCACCTTTATGTTGCCAATCTAAGTCCATCTGAGCCACTTCAATCTTAGCAGCTTTATCCACCTGTTGGTTGTTCTGGTGTTCCTCAGTGGCCTGACTCTTGGGTACATGAGCACCTACATGGCATACCTTCACAACCAGGTTCTGCACCTGAGCAGTGATATCTTGCCACAGTGCAGCAGCCCAGATGGGTTTACCTCTGCGTTGCCAGTTGCTCTGCTTCCATTGCTTCAACCACCCCCACAGGGCATTTGCCACCACCCATGAGTCAGTATAGAGGTAAAGTACTGGCCACTTTTCTCGTTCAGCAATGTCCAAGGCCAGCTGGATGGCTTTCAGCAGGATTTGGATTATTTTTCTCCCTTTCTCAAAAACTTCTTCCCCTGTATCACTCCACACGATAATGTCATCGATGTATTTCAGGTGTTCTGGAGCCTGCCCCTGTTCCAGTGCAGTCTGGATCAGTTCATGGCAGATGGTAAGGCTGTGTTTTCACCCCTGGGGCAGTCAGTTCCAAGTGTACCGGATGCCCCTCCAAGTAAAAGCAGACTGTGGCCTACACTCTGCTGCCAAAAGAATTGAGAAAAATGCATTGGCAATATCAGTGGTGGCATACCACTTGGCTGCCTTTGACTCTAGTTCATACTGAAGTTCTAGCATGTCCGGTACAGCAGCACTCAATGGTGGTGTGACTTCATTCAGGCCACGATAGTCTACTGTTAGTCTCCTTTCTCCATTAGACTTTCGCACTGGCCATATAGGGCTGTTACAGGGCGAGCGGGTCCTGCTGATCACCCCCTGACTCTCCAGTCTACGGATCAACTGATGGATGGGAATCAGGGAGTCTCGGTTGGTGCGATATTGCTGCCAGTGCACTGCTGTGGATGCGATTGGCACTTGCTGTTCTTTGATCTCCAGCAACCCCACAGCAGAAGGATCCTCTGAGAGACCAGGCAAGGTGGACAGCTGCTCAATTTCCTCAGTCTCCAAAGCAGCAATACCTAAAGCCCATCAGTACCCTTTGGGTCTTTGAAGTGCCCTCTCCTGAGGTAGTCTATGCCAAGGATGCATGGAGCTTCTGGACCAGACACAATGGGGTGCTTTTGCCATTTCTTCCCAGTCAGGCTGACTTCAGCCTCCAGCACAGTCAACTCCTGGGATCCTCCTGTCACTCCAGAAATATAGATGGGTTCTACCCCTTGACAGCTTGATGGCATCAGGGTACACTGTGCACTGGTATCTACTAAAGCCTTATACTTCTGTGGGACTGATGTGCCAGGCCATCTCATCCACACAGTCCAGTAAATCTGATTGTCCCCTACCTCCACCTGACTGGAGGCAGGGCCCTTTTAATAGTGATCACAATATTGGTAAGTTACGTCTTGTATAAAGGGATTAGTCTTCTTTATCACAGGAGCTGGAGTAAAATCAGCTCTTCCACTCCATCTGGGAACCTACTCACCAGAGACTGAAGGCACAGCTTTCACGGGATGATCATCCTTGACCTTTGTTCTTCTCTCCAATTCACGTATCCGTTCCCCCAGAACTGAAGTAGGTTTTCCATCCCACTTCCTCATGTCTTCTCTGAGATCCCACAGGTAAAACCATAGGGTGGCCCATGGCGTGTACCTCCTATATCTTCTCTCTCGAGCAGTAGGGCACCTTTTGTTAATAGCTGAGACGTGTGTTGGTACACGTGAGGAGCTGGATAGATCAGGTAGATCGTCCCTCAATTGTTTGAACTCCTGAGACAGTTTTTCCACAGCTGAAATGATGGAAGGGGTGAGATTGTCTTCAAACGCTCGTAGTTGATGAATCACTTCATCCACTGTTGGTTGTGCTACGTCATGCCAGGTCACTGATGCCAATGAGTGGGCATATGATGATGATGCACTCCGCGTGAATTTCTGCCACATGTGTTGTGTACATTCGACTTCATCTGGATCTACGGATGCATTCCCAGCATCCGGCCTGTGATAGATCATCCCTACAATGACCGATTCCCTGAGACTGGATGCCTTTCTCCAGAGGAGTCCACTTGGCTGAACGACTCCTAACATCATCCTTGCATGGAAACCTTTCTTTCACAGCTGCCAAGAGCTGCCTCCAAAGACTGAGGTACCGTTTCTCTTTTGCAATTGCTTTGTCAATTCCCCCTTCCCTAGCAAGTGATCCCATCTGCTTGGCTTCCCCACCTTCTAGTTTGTGACCATCAGCCCCATTGTCCCAGCATTGGAGCAACCATGTGATGATGTGCTCCCCTGGATGACAGGTAAAATCTTTTCACATATTCCATAGCTCTGTCGAGATCCAGGGTCAAGAAGTCACTTCTTCTTCCTCTGATTCACATAATAATAACTCTTGTTCAGATGCTGTCCCATGTAGTAAATGCATTGGTTCCTCATCTTTCTTCACTGTACGGGTTGCTTTTTGTGCCTCTTGTTTGCTTTTCCCCTCATGTACAGGGGCAACTGATATTGGCACGAATTGGTCATCTGGTTTATCTGCAGTAATTATCACTGTGGTTGGAGTGGCTGCAGTATCTGTTGTCATAGTTGGTGCAGCCACTGTCCTTGGGGGTTGAGTAGCACCAGCAGCTGTGCTGTCTGTTGCTGTGGGGGCTTGAATAGCTGCTGTACTTGTCACTGGGGTTGGTGTAGCTGCGTTTTCTGTTGTAGTCAGAGTTTGACTAGCTGCTGTACTTATCACTGGGGCTGGTGTAGTTGCTGTGCTTGGAGTTGGAGTAGCTGCATTGTCTGTTGTAGTCAGAGTTTGACTAGCTGCTGCACTTGTCACTGGGGCTGGTGTGGCTGCTGTACTTGGAGTAGCTGCGCTGTCTGCTGCTTTGCCATCAGATCCAGAGACATATATTTTCCCTTTAAAGGTGCTGGATAGTGTTGAACAGGGCTCTGTAAGCATAGGCCAAGACCCAGCACGTTGCCATGATTTGTCCCTCTCTGGTATGACCAGAATAACACCACACCTCATTTAAGTGTTTTACTAATTTTTCTGGATTTTGTACTTGTTCAGTGGTGAAGTTCCAAAGCACTGGAGGGGCCCACTGGCCTAGATACTTGCCCATACTATCCCATACACCCTGCCACTCATGGCTGTCTAGCCTGGGGAAAATCTCTTGGTCCTCCTATATTGTCATCTAACACTAGACAAGACCCAAACCCAACTCTACTTAACTTTCAAGATCAGACAAAATGGTCGTGGGTAAAACACACTCTATATGTGTGCCAACATGGTGATCCCCATCACAATCAGGAGGCAGGTCTCAAGGGTATCCAAAGGCCATTCAAAACCTTCAGAACTCTCAAATGATGCTGTAAATAGTTTGGTGGGGGAGCTGGGAATGTAAGGGAATGTCTCCTTCATAGGCTGACCACCCAAGGAGGAAAAAAAGATGTGTAATTGATAAACACTTCCATTATATACCTCCCATAGTATAGAGGTGATGACCACATGTGGGAACGCAAGCCAGATCAGTTTCATGATCAATAAGTCTATTGTATTACAAGTCATTACCATGAAGTACAACGAACCAAGAACCTTAGCCCAAGCCCCCCAGCCGATAAACACTAGAACAGCAAATACCGGCTGTAAGTAAGGTACGACATGCTGAAACTCTGAGATCAAGAGCAACAACCTTGAGAGCAAATAAATCAGCATTGTGACAAGTGACTATTAATCCAAAACAATAAATGCTTATCACAAATACGATTAGACACAATCTGGTCAGATCTGTCTATCTCAACCGTTCATGCCCAACGCTGGGCACCACAAAGAACTGTCATGGTTTAAGCCCAGTCGGTAACCCAGAACCATGCAGCCACTCGCTCACTCCCCCTCTTCCTCCCCCCGCTCCCAGAGGGATGGGGAGGAAAATCAAAAGAATGTAACTCCCATGGGTTGAGATAAGAACAGTCCAGTAACTAAGGTATAACACAAATCACTGCTGCTGCCACCAATAATAATAATGATAAGCGAAATAACAAGGGAAGAGAATGCAACACCTCACCACCCACCGACCGATACCCAGCCTGACCCAAGCAGCAATCTACCCCTTCCGGGTAACTGCCCCCGTTTCTATACTGGGAATGACGTGCTGTGGTATGGAATACCCCTTTGGTTAGTTTGGGTCAGGTGTCCTGTCTCTGCTTCCTCCCAGCTTCCCCTCCTCCCTGGCAGAGCATCAGATTCATAAAGTCCTTGTTTGGAGCAAACATTACTGAGCAACAACTAAAAACATCGGTGTTATCAGCACTGTTCCCAAGCTGAAAGTCAAAAACACAGCATTGCACCAGCTACTAAGATTGAGAAAAATGACTGCTACTGCTGAACCCAGGACAAATCCTAAAGAAAAACTTGTTTTCTGGAGTCCACACACTGATTTTAGTTCAGCAGATCTTGCAAAGAGCCACCTCCTTCTGTTGTAGTTTTTTCTTCACTGTTGTATTGCACAACAACCTAACTCTGCAGTCTTCCTGGAGCAGACTGTTGAGAACCATGGGTGCTACTTTTACAAAAACAGATCCTCAAAAGGACTGGAATTCAACACTATCACAGATGTCACAGAGGTTGTGTCAGCTAATAAAGGATGAGACTCCTTTCAACAGAGGTTTAACTCACATTTTCACACTGACTCCTAAAGCAAAATAATGGGATTAGTTATCTCCATTGTACGTAAGCTGCAATCTAAATTAAGCACATAAGAAAGCGATTTATGCCATTTTAGTTGCTTTCCAAGGATTATATGAATGGGGACTGACCTCTTCCTGTGAATGTCAGCCCAATGAAAGCCAGCAGAGCCATCTCATGCTTTTGTGGTGCTCAATTCCTGTCAACATGGGAAAAGATCTGACTGGTTACACTTACTTTTCTTTCCTCTTGTGTCACTTTCAGCAGCTTAACGCATTCTTTTCATACCATAATTTTTCAGAGGGAAAATACTCCAATCTTAAATTAAAAAGAAAAAATGCAGGAAATCTGATTTTCTGTCCCAATTAAATACATAATAACCTCTACAACATCATTGTTTTGTTTCATTCCTATCACATGTCATGTTGTTTCTTAAATGAATACTTTTTTTATGCTGGTTCTGATGACTGAGGCACATTTTTTCTCCCTACACCTTGATTAACTTCAGTGAGACCACTCATGACATTTGTTAGCATTCACTGCATTGAATTTCAGCAGAAACGTGGCTTTATATAGTAAAATTCTCAGCTGTGCACATTTTCTAAAGAGACTGAATTCTCTACCTAGTTTGAATAGATTCTTACATTCCTAGATCAGCTAGATAGATCTGTACCATAGATCAACAGTTAAACATGGCATATTTATCATTGGCAACTGCATCTAACACAGCTTGTTCCACATAAACCCCCAGCTCTAAATGCTCTTTTTATCTCACTAGAGCCATTTATTTTTCATTTCACCTCATTCAAATTGCACCAGATCCTGAGGCTTCCACTCAGGTGAAATTCCCACTGAGGCCAAGAGAACTTCTGTCCTTAAAAAAATCTAAGTACATTTCTGTGCCTGTTCTGCACATCTCAAGTTTTATTTCTAGCATAGCTGCAGATTTAACTATTCATGGCAGATTCGCCCATCCAGAGCAGGCTATTAATAAGAAAAAGTAAGGTGGCAAAGAGCTCATGAAACTCAGTATTGTCCCCTCAGTACTGCCTGTAGTTGGACAGACTAAGGTAATTTTCATTTAATATTTAGCTAGGTCACTTTCTATTCTGGTATTTCTCTGAATTATTCTGGTTTTCACTGCTGTAGGCATCTGCCTGGAAGAACCAGAAAAGGGAGTTGGAATGTCCCGACAAACTAGGTTATAAAATCAGCATTATCACACTGCACTCAAAGCAGAATTGTTGTGGTCTTTTAATTAATCATAGTGAAATGAGATATGGCTTGTAGTTAATTCACCATGAAATAGGTATTTGAAAGCAACTGTATTTCTGTACAGCTCACATCAGAAGAAACACTTCATATATGGAAACTTCTTAGTTGCAAATGGAAATTCCATTTATGCATCAACAGATAGATTTGATCAAACATAAACATTTGTTCACATTTTGAGTGCTTTGTAGTTCTGCATTTTCTTTAATATTCATTAAAGAAAGTGATTCTGCCACTTGAAACTAGGTGAAATCCCACTGCCTGGCTCCTTAGGATCCAAGAGAAAACTGAAGCAGACAGGACTGCACAGGTCTGGGAGATGTTCCTGGATGAATGCTACATCAGGGACCTAGCACTTCCAGAAAGAGCCAAAGTGGTGCAACCCCCCATTGGGAAAGAATTCCAGCCCCACAGTGTGACCTGTCTCTCTCTAAACGCGATGCTCCTCCTATAGTACATCATTAGAACTTCTGGATGAATAAACATATAAACGCATGCTTTGTGTGCAGCAGCAGCCAAAACAACCAGGAACAAACCAACCTCCCTTTTCCACGGTGGTTTCTGGGTGCTAAGCAGAGAGCAGAGATGCCCTAACATGTTTTTCCCTGTTTAACCAGCACAGCTTATCCTCCTCCCAGCTGGGGAACCTGTCTTAAAAAATAAAGGGAAACAGAACTTAAAGTAAAGCAGAAAAAGAGCTGTTTCACATATTCTCACTCCTCTTTCCAGCTGCAATTGCATCGTGGCTTAAGCCCAGTCAGTAACTCAGAACCACGCAGCTGCTTGCTCACTTTTCTCTCCTTCTTCCCCCTGCCCCTGGAGAGATGGGGAGGAAAATCAAAAGAACGTAACTCCCACAGGTTGAGATAAGAACAGTCCAGTAACTAAGGTATAACACAAACCGCTGCTGCTACCACCAACAATAACAATGATAAGGGAAATAACAAGGGGAGAGCATACAACTGCTCACTACCTGCCAACCAATATCCAGCCGGAACCGGGCAGTGGTCTGTGTCTTCCGGGTAACTTCCCCCAGTTTCTATACTGGGCATGATGTGCTGTAGTATGGAATACCTCTTTGGTTAGTTTGGGTCAGGTGTCCTGTCTCTGCTTCCTCCTGGCTTCCTGCGTCCCTCTGCCCCTCATCACTGTCAGAGCATGGGACTGAAAAGTCCTTGATCAGGATAAGCATTACTTAGCAACAACTAAAATGTTGGTGTGTTATCAACATTGCTCCCAGATTACAGCTGAAAACACAGCACTGCACCAGCTACTAAGAAGAAGAAAAATGGCTGCTACTGCTGAACCCATGACGAATTGCTGTTGTCCAAGTTTTTCTCCTTAAATATGCCATTCCAGAGGTGCTACCACCATTGCTGATGGGCTCAGCCTCGGCTAATGGCAGGTCCATCTCAGAGCTGGTGCCATTGGCTCAATCTGACACAGGGGAAGCTTCTGGCAGCTTGTCACAGAAGCCACCCCTGTAGCCTCCCCCGCCACCAAAACCTTGCCAGGCAAACCCAATAGATATGACCACAAGTCATACAAATAATAAAACATTAGACTATTAGAACCATTTGTTATCCGGGATGACAAGATGTCACTCAGCTAACATGACAGATTAATATAGTAGGTGTTCCTCTCATTGCAAACAAAAATACATAGATCCAGACACCTGAACATAACAAATAAACTATACATAAAAATATCCCTTGGGGAAAAAAAATAAGCTAAATAAAAACAAAAAAATCAGTGCCTCTCAGTGTTTTTCCTGGCTTTTAAACCTAAACTTTTATAGTACATGAGGCAGTCTAGGCACCACAAGAATGAGTCCAGTCTCTTCATGCAATGGTCAGCTGGGAGTGAATGGTGCTCCCAGTCTGGGAGACTTCACTTCTCTTTGGCTTGGCAGTGTGAGATAGAACATGTTTTTCTTCCACTGAGTTACTTGTGATTTCCAGACAGATGTCCCCTTAATCTTGAGACAATCTTCATCAGATGTTTCTAGTAGATATCCTTTGATCTATTCCCCGATATCTTTACCAATGACAGCTTTGTTTCTTCTATCTCATTAAGATATCACCCCTTGTCATGTTGTGATAAGCACCACTGGGGCAAATGCTGCAGACAGCTTGGCAGCAAATGGAGCAGGGTGACCTCAGTCCTTCAGAGCATCTGCCTTCCCTGGAGCTGTCACTCCCTCAGGAGTGTCACATCAGCCACAACCAGTGTTTTCTGCAATAAGCTGAGCATAATTTACTTCACCCCTCTTATCTCACACTGTGCTGGCTTTGCTCACCTTGAAATGAGAGGCTTTAGAAAGGATCTCAGGCAAAGCCTTGTGCCCACAGCTGGTTGTTTCCCAAAATAAACCTCGCTTTGAATTTTACAGATGATCTTGGATAGAGACAGGTAGGGAGCTTTGACATTTAGCTTCCCAGACTCAGTGAAACACCTCTTGTTCTGCTTTGCTTTTTGTCTGTTGATTTATTTTAAGCCAGGTTCCTCAACTGAAATGTCTTCGATAGCTACACACCTAAAGATTGATCCAGATCAGGAATCAAAGAAATAGCACACAAAAATGCAATTCTCACATCTTGTTTTTTCTATCTCTAGGGTCCAAAGGAATACACACTGTAGGGAATTTTACTCAAAGGACTGCAGGAAAAAAATGTATTCCAGAAGAAGCAATTTAAGAGACAAGGACACAGAGAAGTGTGCAGCTTCTGAGACAACAACTGCAGGTATTGCCAACAGCTATGAAACAAATCAGCTAAAGACCTCCTCATTTTCATGACATACACAACATGTCCAACTGCAAGATATAAGCACAGCAACATTTCATTCCACACATGGGGAATCAATGCCTGTACTGAAGAATCCCCACGTCACTAACAGAATACTGCAAGTGTTGACAGACTGGTAATTCATTTCCCCACTCACTGTATCATTATTGGGATTCAAAGCACATTTCTCAGCCATGGTACCTACTGCAAAATGACCTCTCGTCCCTATGTCAAATAATCTTTTGCACACACAGTCCAAACCAACACAAAAACATAACCCCAGGATTTATCACATCCTGATGCTTTGCTGCCATGTCTTACCCCTGCTTCTGTTTGCAGTCAGCAGGTAACTTTGACAGCATTCCATCACTCAGTGAGAAAACTTCATCACACAGTGAGCAAACTCCATCACTCAGTGAGCTCCGCCCTACACAATGTCCTTCTAATCTACCAGAAAAGTATCTCCCATTCACTGTGTACCAGCTCAGAGTAGCTGTCAGGAGGCAGGGGAGAAACAATGTGGTGTGACTGTTCTGAACCCCTTTTGGAGGTGATGCCCCACCACTGCCAAAAGCACTCCTGTAGCTTCTGGAACAATACTGCACTTCCTTTTATTTGCCCCTTGTTGGGAACTCTCTGTTTAAAACCTTTCTGCCGTTTCCTGCTGATTGCCCAAGTTACCATTTGTACAGACATTGTGACTGACTCTCTTAGCTGCTATCTCTGCCACCACTGGTCAACATCCCAGAGCTGCAGAGAAGCTGGTCTGTATTTCCTAGGCCCAGCACAGGACTCCACCATATGCAGGCACATGTTCAAGGAATGCCAAGATATTGCTAGGCACTCAATCATCTGCTTAGCCCTGCTTTTGATATCATAGACTGTCCTGCATGTCTCATCCTCCCCGCTTCATCAGTGGTTGTAGTAACTAACAGCCCACAAATACAGAATAATGGTGATTCCTGTCTACAAAACCAGCATGAGAACTCCACTCACGAGATGTGAACTCACTCATGAGATGTGCTGCTCATCCACACAGAGGGAAAAAGCAGCTCAAGGAATAATGGGATTTATTTTTTACTCATGTTGTAAAAAGATGAACTGGAAAAAACATCACTGGACAGAAAATTAGGGCATTTGAGTCTAGACTGCCAACAACTCTCACAGAGTAGCGTGTCTGCATTCCTCTCTGCACAACAAACTTTGCCTCAGAAGCCTTTAACAGGGATCCCTGCCAAGGATGCACCTGGGCTTAAGCCAACAGTGTTCCATAGAGTTAAGGATGCACATCTCCAGCTCAGCTGTTAAGCACATACGTGCTTGGAACCATACAGAAATGTCAGCAAAAACTCTAACACAAAAAACTTTCCAGCACAGGTACCACAACTGTGTCAAATATCAGTTATCAAATTGTGTCAAATGGTAATGATCCTAGAGATCACTGAAGCCCTGGCCAGCTAAACACAACACAAATAAACAAAAAACTGATTCCAAGAAGGAACTGGATCCTCAATAGAAAAATTACAACAATTCTATAAGAAGCATCAACCACATACTTAAAAAGACAGCATTACAGGGACTGAATGGAAGAAGGAATTATCTGCCAGTATCTCTGGATATCAGTTTCCAATTCACCTGCAAAAAGAAAAGGCAACCCCACAACTGTTACAGTGCATTGTCATTTCAGGCAAAGCAAGTGGCAAGAGGTAATTCTTAGCAGCACATTGAATTCTGTATTTATTTTCTGTACATTAGCCTTAAATGTGTATTTTAATTTCACCTGAGAAAATTACCAACATAAATACTGCCCTTCCCAAATCCCTCTGAATTTTGAATTAACCTGATATCATCATTTCAACCAGACAGAAACGATGAGTAACAGATGATTCATATTCAGTAGTAAACTCACCTGCTTTTCAACATTCTAATTACTAGGCCATTTTACCCTTTCCGTGATGCTGAAGCCAATTTGGGTCATACTGTTTTGAGCCACTGACAAGTCCTTTCAGCTCACACAAATAATGCATAAGGAATTGTTGTGTTGTCAGTCTGAAGGGCATTTTTAAATGCACTGTGGCGAATAGAATACATTACCAAAACACATCATTTTCCTTCTGATACGCAACAGTTCACCATGAGCTTTCATCAGGCAAGACTTTACAGTAACATTTAAGTTTTGATTTAAAGTGATCCACTCACCATTTCACTGGCTTCAGTCTATGTCATAATGATCAACGGGGTGCTACCAAATGTTAAATATAACAAAGTGCTTATTTCTAACATTACAGACAACAGCAAACAAACAAACAAGCAAACATGGGATTTGAATACTTCAGATGCCTTCCAAAAGCTGCAGTGAGGCTATGAAGGAAGTCTTTACTGAACTGTCTCCTCCTCTTCCTGACAGCACTACATCCTGGAGGAGTGAGCAGGGAAGCAAAGGGAAGCCCATTTCAAAGGTGGTTCATCACCTTCCTACTCTGAACATTTAGCTTTTCCAGGACATGCACCTTCAGAAAAGCTGAAGCTGTCCTCACATAGATCTGATATGCACTTAGAGACTGAAATATGCATACAACATAAGGTCTATCTGCTGAGTTTTCAAACCCTCCAACACAACTAAAGCATGGTAATTTCTCATATGCAAAGCCTTCTTCATTCTCAAGCCAGTTTGCACAGCAGATTTCTCAAAGTTACCAGCATTAGTCTAACTTGTAGCAACACTGGTAAATCCTGTACATCTTCAAAGGAAAAAAAAATCAAACTGGTTTCTGTTGTATAGATTTTATGCACAGAAACTGGTGCCTTCTGACAGCTACCTGTAAATTTCTTGATATACTGAGTACCACACCTGCCAGGTTTCCTTTACTTGGTGTGCTAACTCATATTTTAGATCAAACCAATACAAAAGACATGAAAACATCACAGTCAACATATATGAAAAACACAGGAGTCAACAATGGTTATGTCATCCATTTATCAATTTTAAACCATCGCTTCAACAGTGTAATCTCTCTGTGTTCTAGTTATGAAAGTCCCTTTACAGCCACAAGAAAAAAAAAAGGATAGTTCTAAGATCCTTAGTGAACAGGGAGTTTTGCTGAGAGCTGGCTTAAAGCTGGGCATCTTTAGGCAGTGCAGGACTGGTTTGGCAATACTTACTGCTGCATGTCAGGAGGCTTGAGAGCTTTTTTCCTATTTTAAAAAATATAACTCAAAGGCTATAGGCAAAAAAAACAACCAAACAAAAAACAACTCCCAAAAGCAGTACTTGAATTCATTCACGATAACATGAAGACATAAATAATAACAAGGAACAATGCTGACAACTAGAAAATATGGGATTTTAGTGTGCAGTGATTTGAGTGCACCCACAAAATGTGTTATCAGTTTTCAGAAACTACTCGAAGATTGTTGTCAACTGGGCTGAAGTTACTTTGCATTAGAGTCGAATAGCCATGTATTGAACAGACACTGCTACACAAGTTACTGAATAATCTCTGGATGACAAATGGTTCCAGTGTTTTAACTGATCCTTTTAACAGTTATTTCTTGGTTTCTTTTTTAAAATTCCTTTAAAACCCTCATCAATTATAATTTCATCCATACAGCATCACACAACCTGCATTAACAATCCACTTGACCTCCACCAGTAAAGGCAAGTGCAAAAGCTTTACTAACTAATAGGCAATGCAAAAAAACTCTGTAATTGTGTTATTCAGGTGAAATACAAAATAAATACCAACAAAAATGAAATCCCAAATCTGCTAGACAAAAGAATCTAATGAGAGCTCTACATGGAATTCTGGTAGATCCCTTCCTTCTCATCTAAGGTAGACAAGGAACCAGGACTCCATGAAGCAAACAAAACAGTGGGGCTGGGAAGCTGTCAGAAGCAAATCTTGAAACAGGAAAAATCTGGGAGAAGACAGAACCAAATCCTTGCTAGTGAGATATACTGGAACAGCCTGAGTGACTCTATGAAAATTGGTGGCCTCAGTGAGTTAGAAACAAATCAAACCACAAGAATTCCATAACTTCAGGTGAAAGAAGCATTCAAATTCGGCTCTGGTTTGCATAACAGATTCAGAAAAAGCACAAGTTAACCTTGATGATGCACCACAGGAAATACATGGAAAACCAGATATTTTTCATTTGCCATCTTCTCTAATTAACTGAAAGCGTCAACTAGAAGCGAAAGCAGATACATCCCTGGTTATCTAAAACTTTCCATGTTTGAGACTAGCTTTCACCTAGAAAAAGGCAGCTATGGAACAGTCATGTCTTAAACAAAGACAAACTATCCAGCAGAATGAAGGAATGGAAAGCAATTATTTCTTAATTCAGCAGAATCATATTTCTCATTAAGAAAAAAATACGTTCCATTAAAGCTTTACCTTTCTCACAATGACTTCCTGTGAATCCAGGAGGGCAGAGACATTTGTTAGGGGCTACACAAGTTCCACCATATCTGCATCCTTCTTCACAGAAAGCTGAAAAATAAAAGGAGTATGTGGGTACTACTTATTTTTTTTTTTTTAATTCATTCTACATTTGCAAGGTACTAAGAAAAACAGCTAAGTTCTGAGCAATTAACAGAACTCAACACATTAAAATTCAGTCCACCTGCAAACACAAAGAGAAGTAACTCATTTAAATGACATGAGAAAAAAATCTCAGATTAGACCATAGGCAAACCTCCTCACCAATAAAAGATTAATGACCGTCTGGAAGGAGAAGAGAGGGAAAAAGACAACATACGACTTTAATAGGGCTCATCTTCTTTTAATTATACCCAGTGTGAGTCTTACAATTAAAATGCTCTGTGATCCACAAAAAACAGGCTGGTCAGATGGCGTGAACTACTTTGTTCCTTGATTCTATCAAATATACTTCACTGAAATGTCTGTAAACACATAATATTTTCCTGTTTTTTCTACTTTTTAAGTGTAAAGTATATTTTGTAGAATCAAGAAATGAGATAGGGTGAGGCTCACAACTGAAAGCAGAGGAGATGGGCTCAACCACAAGATAATGCCTTTACTGAGGTGTGATCCTTGACAGAGCAATACAGAAGTACTTCAGAAGTGTATTTGTCCAATAACTGGGATTTGAAACAACCGATGGGTCTTGTGTCTTTTCTTGCGAGCACTGTGTGGTTTTCCTTTCACCGACAGAGGCATTGGCAGAAGCCCACTAACCGTGCAAGAAGTGTGCTTGCAGCTTAACAGGATTCTGTTTTCTTCCCTTTTGTTGTGTGTGTACAAGTAGCAGAACTGAGGTAAGAGGACGAAAGGAGACAGCAAGCGCCAGGACATAATCCATTTTGTACTGTTAACTCACCTAACGCCTTCAATAAGACCAAGAGCAGGCCCACAACACACTTCCCACCCCCTCCTAGGTATTTATTGAACTCCACAAGTTACTCAGTGGGTTTGACTGCACTCATGAGGGAAGTTACAATTAATATTTAAACAGCAGCTCTTTGCATCTAAGCTAATAACAGAATTGCAAAGTGTTTCCTGCAAGCTAAAATCACAGATGGAGTGTTGGCAAAGAGATGTTACAAATGCTATGAAAAGCCTTGAAGTGCTAGATAACAGAAGAAATGTTTAAGATTTATTATCCAGTGCACTAAAAAGAAAAATAAAGTGAATAAAGTGCTAAGCATTAAAAACGAATCTTTTGCAATTGTTAACTACTTAGAGGCAAAACAGCACATCTTCGTACCATTTGACTGAGCCAACAGACGGATCTCCCTTACTGTAAATATGGAATTCATAGGATATCATACTGCCTTATGGAGGATAACACAGGGAGAAGAATGCTAAAGTGGTTTACAGAAGATGGCAGAAGAACACCATAGGCACTCCTGCGACTGGCGCAAGGCAGTTGTGTGGTTCTTGCTCACTAACACTTCCCACTCATCAGTGCACATACTCCATATGGGAACCTTCTGAAATCTATCCAGTTTGAAACCAGCTGGTTTCTACTACATAGGAAAAAGAGAAATATGGTTTAAAAGTAGCATTTTTTGATATTTTTGCATATAAATATTTGTAGAAAATTATAGCTGCGTGAAAAGCTGAAAGTAGCAGTAAGAAATACAACTGGAAAATATAAGAAAAAACATGAAAGATTCCCTCTGGAACTATTGAAAGAATGTCTGCTCATTTCTAGCCAGAGCATTCTCAGACAAGGTGCAAGTTAAAATTCTTCCTCTACATTTCTTCTGGTTTGAGAATAATCAGAGACTCTCATGAAGCAGTAATACATTTCTGCATGACATCAAAAGCACTAATATTTGTGACAGAGTAGATATAAAGGGGGGGGGAAAGGAAAATACTGACAAAAGAATATTTCATCCACAATATATGCCACATTGCACCGGGAAAGTACTACACAGGGCTCTTGAAATAAATAAGTCCTAAAGGGCATAAAAAAAAAGACGTTTATTGTCTGTAGCAATCATGTGTGCTCACTAGAAGTTGTTAGAGCTGATAGGGATAGGTAAGAGGGCTGCAGCTGGAACTCACACACCTCCTTTGCCACCTTAATACCACCACCTTAATACCACCACCTTACAAATGTGAAATGTCTGCTGCTTCCATTAAATCCTATTTCTGGGTCTGTGCAGTGAGCTGGTGTTCTTTTCTCCTTACAGATTACTCAGGAGAAATGCTTATAAGACAGGGCTGGTCATGTAAAAGATTTTCCCTTTACTGCAAAAGCTGTGCTATGTCAGTGCAGCAGCCAGATCTTGACATCTCCAGGCACAGCCAAGCATGCCATTCGCATCTGGTGCCTGCCATGGGTTGAAACTCTGTCTTCCCATTCCTTCCTATATACCCAGTTAAAACACACCTCCTATATTTGCATTCAAATGTGCTAGCACCTCCTTGCTGACCATGTTGGAATTCCCGTCCTTTACGTGTGACATCTCAGCAACTCAAAAAAAAACAAACAAAACCACACAAACCAAACAATATTTTTTGGGACAATTTTGAGGGACACTCTGAGGAATTGCTGTACTGCAGGTTTCTATGAGAAAGGACTTTGTGCTGCCCAGTGCACAAAGAGTCATCCAGGCACTGGTTTGTTACATGGCTGTCAGAGGATGAAGCTGAGCAATGGCTGCATAAGGAAAGAATTCAACTCTCCTTTACAGCTGTTGTGGCAGCTGAAAAGTCCTCTGCAATATAGGCTAACTGTGCTTGTCTGTGCTGCTCAGGCTTTGGTGGATTATAGGGAGGTGGTTCAGTCTTATATTTAAATGCAAGAAAAGAAAACCCCAAGGAAGAGTGCCAGAATTCTCCTGCTGTTCCCCAGATGGTTTTCCACAAACCTGCTAATTCCTGCACTGCAGCATGCAGGAAGTAGCAATATCAAACCCACAAATCTCAAAACATAGTTACGAAATCAGAATGTTTGTCTAAAGGCTACTTAACTGCTGGAAAAAGAGCTCACAGTACTGACAAAATACACTGCTACAGTACTGACAGCACTATTCTGAATTGTAAGAATGCTCAATACATCTAATACAGGGAACTTGGTTTCAATTGCCAGCAATTTTACCAAACTTCACGTATTTGAATTATTTTTAATACTAGTTCTGCCCCTGGCTGAAGCCTTTTCCATTTTATCAGAAGTCATTCATTTCCAACAATGACAGGTTTTCTTTACACCTGTATCAGCAGAGGTTAATTGAGGAATATCTTTACATCCCTTCTGTACCTATGCCTGGTGGACAAGAGAACCTAACAGGGAGCAGCTCATGGACTGAACAGTGAATCAACTGGAATGCCCAAACCCATGCTTACGCTTTGCTATGTGTCTTGTCTACTGTGGGGTCAAGACTTCCACTGTGGTTCTGATACTTCAAAATCAAGACTATTTTGGGATGGGGAAGGCAACCCACCAATGCCACAGAACTGGCACTTACAAACCCTGACTGCAGACTCCCTCCTACTTAAAGCAAGTTATCACAAGAAAGATAAATCATGGCTGGATCATATTTTGCTAATGCATTCCCATAAATAGCTCCTGTCTCTGCAGTTATTTGCAGGCTGGCAACCTTGTTAAAAAGGAGAATGGTTACTGAATTTGCAATAAAGGTTTTATTGGGGAAACTAAGTGAAGATGCCATTAGGGTAAAGTCTACAAGGGTAAACCTTCATCCTTAAGAGCCTTATTCAGTATTCCATGCACAAAAGAAACAGAATCTATTCATGTCAGGAGGCTTCTGCCAAAGTGAACTGATCTCTGCAATGCTAACAAATTTCCTCTTCTGAAATACAAGCATTTTATCATATAAAGACCTTTCATAAATAGACATATTTTCTCTGCAGAGGAGCAGCTTTATTTTTGATGCACATCCTCCTTGATGATGGGACTGTAGAGAATGGAAACAAAATTATAAATCTGCTTGGGACCATGCTCCTGGACATGCATAAGCTGCATACCCACTGCCTATGTCTTTATGCACATTTCCTTTTTCCCTATCCAGCTAATAGAATTACCTCCTCTTACAGTGAGGCTGCTATGGACATCCCCAGGGACAGAAAGCAGAAATGATTTGAGCTAGAGCCTCCTTGAGTGCAAGTTGTGGGATTTGTATGACATTTATGTAGATTTCTTTAGTTCTCCCCAGAATCCAGGCTGCAATGCTGCAGACAGCAAGTGTGAGGGATGCAGGCCCACAGCAGCTTCAAACATTTCCTACTGTCTGTTACTGGAAACTGGATCTCTTTTTAGCGCTTCTGCTTACAGGACTCAGGGAAAGCTGGATAGTCTGGATTCCAGCCTCCTCTCCTTCAGAACTGAAGGGATTAACTTAATTATTCTCATTTTTGGTACAGTAGCACAGTAAAACAGTGTGCTACTATAGAAAAGCAGGTACTACAGCATGGAACATTCATGTTGAGTAAATCTCTCTTTAATTCCAAGTGTTATACTGTAATTACAACAAAACACAAATATTTATATTTATAAATATATAAAAGCATTTTTATTAAAAGAAAAAATAAAATAAATCAAAGTAATCCTACAAATTCAAAGGAATGTTACTTGAGTGTGCAGATATTTCTTTATACACAGAAAACCTAAATTTTCTATAAAGCTAAAATAAACTACCAATATATTAATAATTACTGTTGCATTCCTATTTTATAAC
Organism: Pezoporus occidentalis; assembly: GCF_034315485.1. Taxonomy (NCBI): domain Eukaryota; kingdom Metazoa; phylum Chordata; class Aves; order Psittaciformes; family Psittacidae; genus Pezoporus; species Pezoporus occidentalis. The sequence continues at coordinate 1,053,682 of NW_026913006.1, forward strand.
ATTTCATGTACTGAAATGTATTTATTAAAAGCACCTTTTAATAGGCCAATTTCTTAATGTTGCCCTGGTGCAACATAATCCCCATTTTTACGTCTACATACATCACCATGACAATGTTAGCACAGGCAGATAAAGTGACCAGCTGTAACAGAACCATAGGGACAATATCATGTGGTCCCTTCTTTTCCCTTTATCCTACCTGTCCATTCAAAGAAAAAGGAAACTCAGTTAAAAAAGAAGCACCTCATTTATTTTGGGTTCATCATCTCCCATTTGAGAATTAGCAAATTCTCATATCTGGGAATCTGAACACATCAGCAACTGGTTAGAACTGTGTTGAATGGATAATCCCCATTTCCTCTTCATCTCAACATCACCAGGAAGTGACAAGCACCAATGTTTTAAGAGTATCTGTACAATTTGTTTACTAAGCAGCTGCTCTCGTCAACTTGGCAGCACAAAGGGATGGAAGAGGTTCAAAAGTGAGTGAATGCAGTGGGTACTTCAAACTTCTTCCACTGCTTTTCTCTCCCTTGCCATTTTCCGCATTCCTTCTTTAGTCAAGAAAAGAAAAAATAAAAAAGAAAAAAAAGTTGAAAAAATAGTTCCATTAGTACCAAAACAAACACCACTAGAGAAAAAGACTAAAATGGACCATAGCTTGAATAGAAGAATATAGCAATACCAGAAATGCAAACTCCTGCCCCTACACCATAGGGAAAATAAGCTCTTAATTAAAGAAAGCAAACACAGTTTTGCTCAACAGGGTGTCTATACTATGAGTCAAACCCATCCCTACTCCTGTTTTACTCTATGTTTATCACAATCCATGAGCTCATTTCCATAAGCAAGGTACTGCACAGCTTGTCAAGGCAGCTGCACAGCAGAGCAGCCATCAGCCCAGTGTGCAGTGGCAACTGCAATGCAGGTCCAGGTGAGACCCTGTCCTTCAGACTCCACACCAGGCAGCAGCTTCTACTGCGGATCAGCAACACAGTAACCTGCAGTTCTCTGCATTTTGGCCCAAAGGACTGGGTGCTCACCTTCACCTCAAACTAGCTGGCTGCTGGTTTCATGTGCACACAGCAGCTTCTGCGGGCGTTAAATAACTATGGCAAAGAGCAGAAGTTGTACTTAATGATCTGTGCAGCAGCACCTATACTGCCAGTGCTGCCTGATACTTAAACCTACAGCAGTTTCCTGGAAGACTGGAATTCAAAGGGACTTCAACCTGAAACCGCTACTTTCTCCAAGACTATATACTGCCACAGGGAGCTAGGGAAAATCAAAACAAGGAGGGCAAATGTTCAGTGACAGCCTTGCTGGGGCTTTGAGCAACCTGGTCTAGTGGAAGGTGTCCCTGGCCATGTCAGGGGGTTGGAACTGGATGAGCTTTAAGGTCCCTCCCAAATGAAACCATTTTATGACTCTATGATGATTATAAATCCATCCTTTACAGGTGCTCACTGCACCAGCTTTCCTCTGTGCTGTGTTCCCTACCCAAAATGCAAACCACAGCTCCTGTGGTCACTGCCTCGGAAACACTATCCTCTCTTGACATCATCACTGCTCACCTTGTACACCAGAAGGTGTCTGTGACTGCTGTGTTGGGCAGCATAAGAAAGTCATACCAGCTTCTCTTGTACTTTTGGGATGCTTTTTACTGATTCATTTTCAACAAGGTGGTCAGTAAAATGACCAGGAAGTCCACTGGTATTTGGCCAGACTCAAAGCGTATCTGCATGTCAAATGAAAATGTGACATTCAGGAAAGGCAAGGAAGCGGTCAGGCACAGGCTGTTTGGCTAAACAGAAACATGCAGCTCTGGAAAAGGGATGGGCTAGAAGAACTATACCAGCAATTTGATAATCAATTGATGGGAAATGCCACAATTTCATTAGCTGATTAAATTTACTCAGTACACACAGTACAATTTACAAGTACACACAGTGACATGGTTGATAACAATCCAACTATGTAAGCCAAATACCAGAATAATCAGATGATACCAGTTGCTGAGGCAGGTTTAGAGGACAGCTGAGAAAGTCAAGAGGAAGCATACAACAAAGCCAGTGAGCGGCAGAGCTTCTGCTCTTTTTCTCTGTACTGAAATGTGACACCATCATTTATGAAAGTACAAAATTCTTCTCAGTTCAGTGAACTACATCCACTGGATAGAGGGTACAACTTATTTAACACAAAGTCTGCCAAATGCCACTGGAGTCATCTTACAGCTGCTGGAGGCAGGGAAGGACAAATCTGGTAGGAATAAACTTTGGGCACAAGAACTGTGCTAGAAAATTTTCATCCCATGTGTGGTGTGGGAGTGGGAAGGGGAGTGGTGGTCAGTCTGGCAATCGGGATGCGAACACATATGAGACTAGAAGACAAACCCTTAGCTGGGCAGTTCATTACATTTGAGAGTGGCTTCCAACCTAATTTATGCTTCAGATTATATGGTGGTATGTATGATAGTTAGTTCAGTTCAGGAAAAGCCTATACATCTCAGGCCTTCTAAAACTGATTGTACAGTTATTATTCCTGATTCATATTCCTAGAGATTTCACATATAAGACATACTTTACAAATGTAACTAGTATAACGTCTGCCTAGGATAGTCAAAACTCCAAACCCTGGCAGTACAAAACTGCTACTTAGAGCTAAATCTGAACAGAGATCGATGAACACAGAATGGAGATTTGGAGATGGACTTTTGTCAAAGCACCCAGAAAAGCATGAAGTAATTCTGTCAAATTTGGGAGGCAACACACAGCAACAGGAAAGAAGAAACAAGGGCAAAACAGAAAAGTACTTGGAAGGTTTGTAAAGAACACTGAATAGATCAGGGAGAAATGGTGGCAAAGGTATCGGATACAGCCATACATAGATACTGTGTGTCTGTATATTTGCATACTATATAGTATTTATCAAAGTGAAGAACTAATACTGTAAAGTTTGTCACTAGGCTCTTTTAGCTGATGGAGCAGTGAATCTTTCCAAGTACCCAGTGGTCTGTCACCCAGCATTGGCAAAATTAAGATGAACGTGAATTTGGAAGCTGAGCATCTCTCTCAGCAGGCCCTGAACCCTTCACAGCAGGCCCTTTCTTTGCTGTTATACAATGTTGAATTCTCTTGGTGCTTGGTGCTGTGCTTGACTGATTTGTAATCAAGCTGTGGCCATTTGCACGCAAGGAGCAGCCTTTCATCTGGAGCTTTCAGCGTGGGCTTAAGTGCTGTTTGGCTGGAGATGCTGGATTTGTCTTTGAAAAACGAAACATCAAATTCTTAAAATTAGTCCAGTGAATCACAGTGACAAATGCTAACAATTTTCTTTGTATTACCCCAGTAACGGAACTTACTTTGAATGTGTAAGTTCGCCACTTTGATCGATACATTTTGATGTCAAGCTTATTTTAAGGCTATGAGGACAGATATGGGACAATTTTCTAAAACATATGGAAAAGATCAGTAGAAGCAGTAAGAGACAAAAGGAATGTAATAATATTTGTCCTGTGGTATATTACACTTTTGAAAGCATCTCTTGCGTCTCCAGCTGATTCTGGTGCTAAACAAATATACCTGTTGCCATTTTCCTGTCCTGTTTCCTAAAAGCTCAACTCCTCAATATTTTTAGTGCACCATTTGAAGTCAAGTGCAGCTTCTGTATAGTAGCCTAATACTAAGCGCAACAAAACAGGGCATGATACTTCTTCCACAAACCAGCTGAATATCAGCTTTCCAAATTCCAGCCAACAGTCAAAATTGTAAAACCAAACTGAAATCCACTTTGAGAAATGCTGTGACATATATATTGGAGGGTTTCTTTGCACCACATCAGCATGTTTATTATTCTCCCATTTTCTTTTTAACAAACAGATATAAAATAATTTATACCTGACACATCAATTATAGTTTTATACATTTTAATTTAACGTTCAGTGGAGTTATCAAAACAAATGAGACAGGAGAACACTTTACTAAAAGCTGCAATCATTAAAAAGCAAGAGAGGATTTGAAACTTCTGTCCTGCTTCCACTTTGGCTCACAGCTTCTTTAGAAATCCAGTTATGCTTAATCAATCTTCATCTAAGGATAAAGTAGCACGTTCCAGAAGCACAACAGAAGCATCTTCCCTTGCCTGATATATTATCACAAGTTTAGGAAGACCTTACTTCAAATCCCATTGAACTCATTGAAAAATACTGAGTTCAATAAACAGTGGATGCAACCTGAGGTGTGTTTGACCTTAGCACAGTATATGGAATATTCAGACAACATAAAAAGAGTTTTCTAGCTGTGTGGGTTTTACAGTTCCTGATCTTAGCCTTCCAGTCCATACAAACACACCCTGGAGACGCATTCAGCACAGTACTCACTGGATTATACCCCTCATGTAGCAGGTATACAGTCTTTAAACTCACTCTTCTTCCACCCTGTAGCACTAACAGGCACCTTCAACAATAAACCCCAAGTCTATTTATTTGTGAGAAGCACTCTGTCTCAATGTGCAAGATTTACTCTATTGCTTAGTGAAAAGCTACCCATTGTCTTCAAATAATCGTGTTATTAGAAAACAGAAAGTTCAATAAACTGAAAAAAATATGCCTAAAAGTCAATAAAACATTGTTTTATGGTAATTCTCTACATGAGGAACACTGTATTTTGAAACAGTAAAGAAACTTTAAGTATTTTCAGTCATAGCTGGGAGTGACCATGATGTCTGGATGCAATCAGAGCCTCTCAAGTACCACATTCAGCAGTATTTCCTTTCAGGTTATTGTCAGCAGAACAATTGAAACAAAAAACAAATGCTTTTTTTGGTGGCTGCACAAAATGTGCAATAGTAAATCAAGGAATTATTGATAGCATTTAGCCACCTGAAGGTGACATTACTTGGAGAGTGAAGAAGAAAACAGGAAATAAAATGTAAAAAGAGCCTGCAGGGACAGGACAAGGGGGAATGGCTTTAACCTGAAGAGGGGAGATTGAGATGAGCTCTTAGGCAGAAGTTCTTCCCTTTGAGGGTGCTGAGGCGCTGGCACAGGTTGCCCAGAGAAGCTGTGACTGCCCCATCCCTGGCAGTGTTCAAGGCCAGGTTGGACGGGGCTTGGAGCAACCTGGTCTAGTGGAAGGTGTCCCTGCCCATGACAGGGGGTTGGAAATGGATGAGCTTTAAGGTCCATTCCAACCCAAACCAATCTGTGGTGATTCTATGAAATATAATAGCAATAGGATTTTCTGGTCTGGGTCAGGAATTGCAAACACAACTTACAAAGGCATCAGGAGAACTTAAGCTGGGCATCTTTAAACAAGCACAGTTAAATTTATGTGGTCTCTCTACTGTCTTGGTATTACTCTTCTGGTATGCTGCAAGTAACAGCTACAGTGGGATTTCTGAAACAATTTTCAATGGGCTTTTGCACCATCTTTTACATTTCACTTATTCTGCCTAGACTCCACCCAAAATAAATTGCCTTTTTCAAAGCAGGATTGAATGCTATTGACCAACACCAGAAGGGCGGGAATTGTCAGCTCCAGGGATCTGAGTCCTCTGACTGCACAACAGGAAGGACTTTACACCACTGAACCTTTCAGAGCTCACCCACAATACCCACTCAGCCTTCACCTTTATCAAGAAAGATGCCATGTTAGATATAGACTTTTCCCCATTAAGGAACAGAATTAAGAGTTTATCTCGGTTTACAGAATCCAGCTGACCTTGCAGTCTCTAACAGATAAAGGTTTGAATTCACTGAAGACACTGTCAAGAAGGCAATCTAGAGATGAAAAGCGAAGGAAGGAAGGAAGGAAGGAAGGGAGGAAGGGAGGAAGGGAGGAAGGGAGGAAGGGAGGAAGGGAGGAAGGGAGGAAGGGAGGAAGGGAGGAAGGGAGGAAGGGAGGAAGGGAGGAAGGGAGGAAGGGAGGAAGGGAGGAAGGGAGGAAGGGAGGAAGGGAGGAAGGGAGGAAGGGAGGAAGGAAGGAAGGAAGGAAGGAAGGAAGGAAGGAAGGAAGGAAGGAAGGAAGGAAGGAAGGAAGGAAGGAAGGAAGGAAGGAAGGAAGGAAGGAATAGAAAGAAACAAACAAACAAACAATGAATAGGGGTTGAGAGATAGGGGAAGAGAGATTCTCTTAGGTCTATGAGTTTTGCCCTCTGCCACACTTCATCTGACTAAAAGTGATTAAAAGAGAACACAAATGGCTACTAATAGGACACAATGAGTCTCAGTTCTCATCTGCATTCTAAACAAGAAAGCTTTTCAGTAGCTAAAGTATTGCCACAAAAAAAACAGAGTTTCCTCAAAAAAGTGGCAAAAGACATGTTCATCCCAACATCTGGATTTACCTACAATAATCTCCCCAAATCAGTTTCATCCTGAAGTGCAAGGCCCACCCAGAAGAAAAGAAAAAAAAACCTTGAATACTTTGACTTATCTGGGAGAGCCACTGGATCGTTGAACAGGGAAAAAAGTAGCACAGTAAAGTGATACTGTTCCCTCTCACTGGCACACAGGAATTCCAGTCTAAAAGCAGAGATTGCTTTTGCTCAAGCTGGTGTGACAGCAGGTGCGATGTGCATCACCATCAGCCTTATAATCACCATAACACATTCCTTTTACATAAATCCTTTCATCTCGAGCTGTTAGACATTAGAAACAATTAAGGCTTACAACCCCCCAGCGAGGCAGCCGCAGTGAGAACCTGAACCTACCAGGCACTTCTGCGCAACAGAGTTAACTACAGCACTAGAACCTCATAAAAACCCCATTTAACAGGGAGAGCAGCAAATGCAAATACAATCTTTGTGTGTATAATCTCTGACTGAGCCAACAGCATCTCAGAAGCCCAAGGGGCCGCACTCTCTGCTAGTGTCAATTAGTAAATCTATATCAATTTACACAGTGACTAACAGTTTACCCCCTAAATTCATAAGCTACAAGACTCTAAGGAGCACATCCTTCTTACAATTTATAGGACCATAATGCTGACTTGGAACCTCACACGCACACGTTATCACACAGCTTAGCTAGTACCTATAGACAGGATGCACAACGTTGAGGGAAGTTTCTGCAACCTGCAGTTTCTGCCACCCTCTCTCTGCTATTTTTCCTACAGAACACTCACTGGTAGTAACACTGGGGAATGGGAAAGGGAAAGGAAGATGAACTATAGATCCTGGATTGCTTCTGGCAGAGCAATGCCACCTCGATCACAAATCTCACTTTAATAATTGTGCATCAGTACACTCTGTGTTTTGCTGTATGGGCTCCATCAGAGTGTTACGTCCTTCAAGTGATGAAGATTCCATCACAGTGTCATGTGCTTCAAGCGATGAAATTCAAGTGAAGAATCCTTACAACTGGCCTGAGCATGGCCTAAAGGTGCTGGGACCTTTCAATTGGGCAGTGCTGAAAGCTTGGTGTGTCTGGCCAAAATTTTCTTCCCTGAAACATGCAAAACATTCCAGACAGTGTTTGTTTGCCTCCAACCTGCAAATAGTGCTTCAGTACACCACAGAGAATATGCTGCACACACTTTTTTAGTACTTGGTATTCATTTAGAATGGCAAGGTTCAACATAAATGTGAAATATCCTTCTCATGATTCAGTCTGCTAACAGCATGCAGCATATTCTTAACACGGAAAAAATAAAGCACTATAATTGGTCACTGTAATTCTGCCATCAAGTGCAGTGCATGTTCCTCATGGAATATGTTTTCAAAACACATTTCCAGTACCACCTTCTTCGGGTAGCACGCTGCAATGTTTAGTTTGCAAAAGCTGACTACAGGAATACTCGTTATATTGCTTGGCAACGCAACATTTCATTTTATGGCGCATAAAATGTGTTTCTCTTAACAGATGTTTCAGTTCCCTGACATCATGACTTAACTGCTTCATAACCATTAAATGCTGCGTGGGGAACTAACAAAGCTACAGCATTTATTTCTGTTGTAACACACTCTTCTACCTGCTCATCACATGCTCCCCTGAATAATAACAAATTGTTTTGCCTGCTCTTAGCAGGATTGATCATGTGCATAACATATATATTCTTACATACACTTGGTGGTTGGGGACAGAAAGCATCCCAACTGTGCATCCTAAAGTGCATAAGAATTACAAGAGTGTTTGTAGACAAGAAATTACTAAAAAAAAATAACTGAATTTTAATTTTAAAAAGGCTTCCACTAAATGAAATTTGGCCTTTGGCTGGGGAGAGGTCAAGCACCTTCCCAATATGGACTAAAGATCCCATTCATCACGTCCTGACAAAAATATTAACTGTTCCTCTATGTCTGAAAATGTTAGAACAGAGAACAGCATTTCATTGCAATATTCCCTGACCAAATTCTGGGAAAACCATGGATGCAGGTTTCACAGTTCTTTTTGATGAGTGGCTTTGGGGATCCACCATAGCCACACAGCAGTTGTACACTGTACACTCCCTGCCTTATCACCAGTAAGGCTTAAAATATTATCTGGAAGGAGACAAAGGCACAGTTCTATGGCCTGATCTGTGTAAATTCCTCCCTCAGTTGTAACATGAAAAAAGGTGAGAGTCATTTCACTGCAGGCTTTTCCAGCTGCCTGCTGGGACTGGCTCCTGTACAGGAGAGTGGGCAGTTCTGACAACAGTTACTCTCTACCTACCTGCATGTTTCTGGTCTCAATAGCCCTCATACCAAGGGTGTCTGCAATCTTGTAACAGCAGCTCTGGCAGATGATGAGCTCCTGACTTTATAACACACAACCAATCCTAACACCCTCACCCCATGTCCTCCAGTGCAGCATATACTGGAGCTTAAACAGGTTTCACCAAAATCTTTGTTCTAAAAATTATTTCCAAAAACATATTCTTTGACTCTACAAGTATAATCTTAAAAGAACAAGCCAATGAGCTCCACAAAGCATGTGTTCTTTAAAACAAGTCACAGACAGTAGGAATGACTCCCGTGAGAATTTAAATACTGGGGTTCAAGGATCAGCAGACAGCTACAGAGGAGGAACGTAAAGACTAAAAGTAAGTTATTAGACTGATGCATTGTTGCAAAGGCACCTTCAAATATTTCAAGACTGTGAGTAATCAGGATATGGACTAGAAAGGAAAATACTTCAGGTCATGTTTATTTTACCTACCCAGTGTAAATGATGTTAAAGGAGAATATACTTTGCAATGCAATGACACAATATGTTGCTACTCGCGTCCATTTTAATTATGTCACTCATCAGGTATGAGAAATAAAGCAGTGCTACACCATGGTTCATAATACCATCATAAGCATAGTACATTATAGTATATTTTTCAGGTAGTACCTAGTCCTTATGTTATCTCACTGGAAATCAGTGTACCTTAAGCATAATTCTAAGTGACAGTTCACTTACCGCCAAAGCATATTACCTGAGCCAAGAATGAGATATAGCATATAGAGGTATAGCATGGAGACATATATCAGACACAACAGTTTTGTTTATCTTGAAGATATTCATGCTTCCAACTACGCATGTGCTGAAAACACCTAATAATACCAGGCAGAAAATAAAATCAAAGCAGCAGCACCACAAGTCCTCAAACATTCTGTTGCTTCATTAATACCAACTGCAGCAGAGTAGGGGAACCTTTGAAATTCCTTCATCTCTGTTCCAGTAAAAGTTCTGAAATGTTAAACTTGGAAAGTTCTCGCACAATTGGCTGAGTATAGAAGTCATTTCTGTTTAAAGATACTGTTAGAGTCAAATAAGGTTTGACCTTTAAAAAGAAAAAAAGAACAGTATGGCTTCACTAAGCAACAATCCAGTAGCCATCTCTCATGTAGACTGACAAACCAAGTCAAATCACGGAGAAAAGAACCTCTCTCAAACTTGGTACACACAACTGGACGTTGTTGCTGTTGTTGTCTCTTTCTTCCCCAAAAATCTCTCAGTAAAATTACTAGCTACGTTCTAGACAAAGAATAATACTGCATAACAAAAGGAAATAAATCTCTTACGTGTACATAATCAGTCATTGACAGCAAACAAATACTGCTGCTGAATAGTATCAGAATAATGGTGTCTTGTTATATAAATAGAGAACGTGACATAAAACTATACACTGGGCAGAAGGCAACCTTCTAGTTACAATGAGCATCATTTTTGCGTGCACTGCAGCTGCCGTGCCAAGACTGCAGGAACTGACATGTCATTATGAAACCGAAATTCTGGTTATCATGGAGGCAGCCAAGCAGGCTTAAGGAAAGTAATGGGCAAACCTATACAGAGTGACATCTCCTGTACCAGAGTTCCTGATGGGTTTGTGGTTTCTCTCTTCTGAAAGGTAACATAGGGTCTGAAGTCATCTATTTATCCTCAGAACAGTCACTTTCAGCAACAGGGCAAGATTCCTCAGGCTGCCAGACCAGCAGCTTACGACCACAGACTATTATATCCATCCAAAATAAACCTTTCCAGTTGTGGTCTGTATGACACATCAGCCAGCACAGTAATTCTCAAGCTCTAGGGGCTGGCAGGACATCAGAAGCTATAGGGTAAGATAAAGACAGTGCTTTTCTCACAGTGGAGTATCAGATACAAGTAACACTGGAATTTTGCTATTTCCAATGAAGAGCTCTGCTTGTTCAGGATCCAAAACCACATTTACCTAATTGACTGGTATCAGGGCATTTAACTACACACTTCAGACATCAAGAAGCTGAACTTAAAGTTCTTAAAGAAGTTTTTAAAGTACTTAAAGAAGAATTGATGAGATACTCCAGCAAATTCAGCCTGGTCATTCACCTATTGCTTTGCATTTTGTTATTGTTGAATAAACAAATCACAGTACAACTTTTACAGTGACATATATCTACCTTTATCTGTATCACGTCCCTGAGGAGGTACTTTACCGAAATGGGAATGTTTCTCAGAGCTGCATATGAAGTTTGGTGAAGCAAATGACATTACAAGACTCACCATGTGCAAACTTGTAAGCAATCTACATCAAACTAAAAATGCTGTGACAGACCAGAAGCAAGACAAACGAGCAAGGTATCCTGAGGGAACAATAAAAACACTCCAAACATCGAGGCAAAATGTGATATTATTTACTCATGTGAAAAAGCAGTGCAATAACACAATATAGCCACCTCCAAAATCATTTTGCAGCAAAGATAAATAGAGGCAGTTTCTCCAAGTTGAATCATCTTCGTATTCTTTGGCAGATAAAATTCACACACTGCAGATGCTGCACACACACCCTGGTGCTTCAGTAGTGTGTATGTCCCAAATAAAACTGCAGCACACATTGCTTTACATTAATAACTACAATTCTGTACTGCCAATAGTCTTGAGCAGAAGGCAGGAACAGTTGGTATTAGAACCTGAAACAATACCAATATACCCTATACTGTAACAATAACACTAGAACAGTACTAAACAATCACAGTAATCTTCTAAAAATGCTAAATAACCCTACTGTATTTGAGAAGGGTTGTAATAAAATTCACATATTTTTCTATTCATTTGCTTTTTACAGGAAGCATTTCTTTAAAACAAAAACGAAACATGGAAATTTAGAACAACTACAACCTCTTTATGACATCCAGAAAGTCACAGAGACCTAATAAAGTGGAAATCTAACATATGAGCACTTTGACGATGTGCTGAGTGAGATCACGCAGCTCAGGTTTGGAGAGGTTTGGCCTCCTTTACTGTCCTAATCCCGGGGTGCTTTAATCTCCAAGAGTAAAATGTAAATATGCTTCCTGATGAAAGAAAAGATGAGTGAGAACTCAACTGGTTTATAACATCAATACCAGCACATCAGGAAGCCTTTTGTATTTTTTCTCTTTAATCTTCTTGACTGAATATTCTGTAGCTCTACCTCTATTATACTTAGCTTGTGTTAAGTAAAGTCTTATTGAGAATAGGAGTACTGGGTAAGAAAAATCCTGAAGCCAAGATGTCTCTGGAAGAATTGGTTTAAGAAGTCACTGGACTGAGAAAATAGATCCACTTGACAGTTACCCAACATAGAGTTTTTGTTTCCACTTGGCCAGCCTCTGAGATTTGTCATTTGGAATAATCAGAGTCTTTGGAGGAATTCCAGATTCTTTAATACACTGAAAATCCATCCTGTTGTTTCTCTTGTTTTAAATAGGCAGAGGCAAATAGTGCATTATCACCGAGTGCACTAATTGATCCAAATGCAGTGTAAACTAAATTAATGGGGCTGGAAATGTTGCAAAAATTAAACACAGCATTCTTAATAAAGCTGAAAATAGCTTAATAAAGCTGAAAATAGGATCCAAACATCCTAAGGCATGTTTCTGTCTGTTTAAATAGATGTCTTCCTGTAGACTGTTATCAGCTCAGCAGGAGCCTTACAAGAGAGACATTTTTCTCATTCTGTGCATTTTAAGTTAGCTTTCTATGAAGCTCAGCCTGTAAAAGCTGCTGCCAATCCACATAAAAACCATAACAAAGTAATGATAATATTGTGAGAGAGAGTGAGCTGCAATCCTGAACTGCAAATTCATTCTAAGCCTTGATCTCAAAAATGGAAGACTGTTGACCTACCTTCCAGATAGTGAGTTACTGCACATGAAAGCAAGAAAGCAGCCAGAGGAACAGGAAGGAATCAATCCTCATTAGGAAGATTTTCCTTTATAGAAACGGCTTGTAGAAGCCCTTGGCTGGCAGCAAGGCACTGATTCCACTTTTCTTGTCTGTTGCTGAAAAGGGTCCACCAGCGTCAGCCAGGGGCACAATGGATGGGGCTGAACAGAGCTCTGAGTGGTGAGCACATGCTAAATTACATCTGAGAGGACACAGAACCCCAGACCTGAAGAAATTGCTGAGGCGCCTCTTGGAACAGCATTTTGAATACAACTCTTAAGCTATATCTGAAGAAGAACTGAAGGAATGCCAGGTGGGCTTTCGGAGGAGTAAGAACCTCCAGCAGGAACCTTGCAGCTTTGCTCAAACTCTGTGTAATGCAAGCAACAGATTTATTGCATTCTTTTCTCCAAAAGTTTCAGGAAGTACCATAAAGTGGAAAGGAGCAGAGGGAGAAGAAAGCAAATGAAACAAAAAAAGTTGGGATGTGTGAAAGTGTGAAAGTTAGAAACTGAAAATACAGACAGAAAAAAATATGATTGGCAACCGGTCACCAGGAAAAGGGAATTCTTGTGGCTACATAGAAATTCTGACTACATCTTTTAATATTTACATTTTAAAAATCAAAGAGAAGTGTCTGCTGACTTTGGAAGAAGAACAATACCAAACAGTGAAGAATTAACCTGAAACAGTCTCCCACAGCATCCTCACAGCTAAATTGAGGAAGTGTGGACTGGATGATCAGGTAGTGAGGTGGACTGCGAACTGGCTGAAGGAGAGAAGCCAGAGAGTTGTAGTCTATGGGGCTGAGTCTAGTTGGAGGCCTGTAACTAGTGGAGTGCCTCAAGGGTCAGTACTGGGACCAGTATTATTTAATATATTCATCAATGATTTAGATGAGGGAATTGAGTGTACTATCAGCAAGTTTGCTGATGACACTAAGCTGGGAGGAGTAGCTGACACGCCAGAAGGCTGTGCTGCCATCCAGCGAGACCTGGACAGGCTGGAGAGTTGGGCAGGGAATAACTTGATGAAATATAACAAGGGAAAGTGTAGAGTCCTGCATCTGGGCAGGAACAACCCCAGGTTCCAGTATAGGTTGGGGAACGACCTGTTAGAGAGCAGTGCAGGGGAGAGGGACCTGGGGGTCCTAGTGGACGACAGGATGACCATGAGCCAACACTGTGCCCTTGTGGCCAGGAAGGCCAATGGCATCCTGGGGTGTATTAGAAGGGGGGTGGTTAGTAGGTCGAGAGAGGTCCTCCTTCCCCTCTACTCTGCCTTGGTGAGGCCGCATCTGGAATATTGTGTCCAGTTCTGGGCCCCTCAGTTCAAGAAGGACAGGGAGCTGCTGGAGAGAGTCCAGCGAAGGGCAACAAAGATGATTAAGGGAGTGGAGCATCTCCCTTATGAGGAAAGACTGAGGGAGCTGGGTCTCTATAGGAGAAGAGGAGACTGAGGGGTGACCTTATTAGTGTATATAAATATATAAAGGGTGAGTGTCACGAGGATGGAGCCAGGCTCTACTCAGTGGCAAACAATGATAGGACAAGGGGTAATGGGTACAAACTGGAACACAAGAGGTTCCACTTAAACTTGAGAAGAAACTTCTTCTCAGTGAGGGTGACAGAGCACTGGAACAGGCTGCCCAGGGAGGTTGTGGAGTCTCCTTCCCTGGAGACATTCAAAGCCCGCCTGGACACATTCCTGTTTAACATTATCTAGGTGTTCCTGCTCAGGCAGGGGGATTGGACTAGATGATCTTTCGAGGTCCCTTCCAATCTCTAGCATACTGTGATACTGTGATACTGTGAAACTGTAGAGAAATCAAAAGAAAAAGCAGTTACCTTAGAAAAGACACCAAGGACAAAGTCATGGTGTCATTATGCAGATGACGTGCATAAGAGTAAAGCGTGTCTGAAAGCAGAATCTTATGACTAAAAGGTGACTAGAACAGATAAAAAACAATGCTCCTGACTCAGTTGAGAATTGTTGAAATTCTCAAGTGTACAGACTATGAAAGGACTGCACCTTTAAAATTAAGGGTAAAGATACTGTTACACTACTTCTAGCACTTACAAACTGATCATTCACTCTAATGATATCAGCTCTTCCAGGCATTTTGTAGCAAAGGCATTCCATGTCCATGAAGCTCTTCAACTGTCAGTGGAGATGCACTACAAGGCACTGAAAAAGATCATTCTGCATGTCTGGTGAAAAGAAGAAATAACAGCTCCAATGACTGAAACTCCAATGAGTGGTCTCCCAGACAAGCATCTGAGTTGGCAGACCAGACCAAGGCATACTGCTTTCAAGTCCAGAAGGCTATTACATGCTGTTGTCTTCCCCATTTGTGCCATTGGCACATCCCCAGCACAGATACAGCACTGTCTGCTTACAGTTTGGCCTTTTGCATGTTTAATTATGGCCACAGATGTAAGGGGTGACAATTTGAGTGGTAGAGTCCTACAATAAAACTAACATTGTATATTTCTAACATGCACCATAGCTTTTACCCAAAGCCTATGCAGCTTTGTTAAGCACACATAACACTGATGGACAAAATTTAACCTCTAAATAAAGTGTTGAGTGAGATACAAACAAAATATTTAAGTCGAAAGGAGAATGGCTACCTCTTATCCACAAGAACCTACAGTCCATCTGATTCTCGGCTAGAAGAACGAAGAAAAATAAAAGCATGAGCCATTAGAGAACAACAGTTACAAGTGAGAAAAAAAAAAAAAGGCTTGCACAGAAACCCTGCCTGTTAAGGACTTTTAAGGTCACAGCTAGACCAGCCTTTGGCTGCCAGCCACAGCATCTAACACATGCCTGTTGTAACCAGAAGACCAGCTTGCACATGAAGTAATCTGTCACAGGCATTCCTGTGGATAGGTGAAGAGGGCACAGAACATAGTACCTCTGACAGTTCACAGACTGTCTTCTCAGGGTCCAAATACAAAAGCTTCAGAAGAGTTAAACTGAGAAATTAAACACAAGTAAATTCTCTTAGTAATGGATAATATGAAACAGTCCCTAACACACTGAAACAAAAAATCCCTTACAGCAATATGAACTTTAATGAAGCTGAACAAAAATCTAGGCTGGTATTCTGCTATAACCTTTGTCAATAAGTCATAATTTAAAAACACAAACAGCACATTCTTCCTGAAAATATCCTTCTATAAAGCAGAGTGCAAACTGGTCTAGATCTAGGCTGGTATCCTGATACAACCCTTCAAAGTAGGAAAGTAGTCACAGTTCATAGCTCAACTAGTTCTACCTAGTCTAGTCTACCTGTACTCAGAACCTCCCCTGCTACTTGCACTCTGACTTTACTTCAAGAGGTAAGTCTCTCCTTATTTAAAGGAGGATTTGCTTTTCTCCAGGACACAGCTGCTGCCTGAACAAGTGAATCATACACTGCCAGCACAAGCATGAACTAAGAGCCTGGCTTGCAGCACTGATTCCAAATCTGGAAGATACAGGAACCAAGAAGAAGCTGAAAGGGCATCTCTGGGACATTCATTACCTAAACAAGCTTCAGCAAATATAGAGCACATCATATCGCTGGTGTTTCCATCGAGGTTACCAGTTGCTGTGAAAATGAAAGGAACATTTTTTCACAGTGAGAACAACCAGCCACTAGAACAGTCTCCCCAGGGAAGTGGTGGATGCTAAACACTGCACACTTGTAAGATTGAGATGGACAGGCTGCTGAGACATCTAGTCCAGGTCATGCTTGCCCAGAAAGGTTGGGCCAAATACTGCAACACAGCTTTCACACACCATGTTTTGCTGTTCAGTTTACCAAAGCCAAACATTTTATTTTACATCATAATTCACAACTTCTTAGCTGAAACCATAAACCAAGGTCCTATTCCTTCTCAGCAACCATAACAAATACTAAGCTTGCAAAGGATCACCTAAATACCAAGCTCCCACTGAAAAGATACAGGAAACAGGGAAGAGGAAGAAACTCAAAATCACCACGCACAACAGTATTTTTGATAGGCAAAAGAATTCTTCCTTTGAAATTCTTAAAGGACATTGCTCTGATGCTGGAAAATAAAGGTACAAATTACAAGACTTGGACAACTTCCAATGAGTCCATCACCCTTACAAGAGGAAGACTCCAACAGCCATTATTACAAACCCTTGAACTTGTAAATACTACAACAACAAAACCACAATTAACCTGCAGAAACTATTTCTACCATAACATACTCCATGTAATACTGCAAAAGGGATGCTGGTCATCTTCTGAAGTCCAGATCCCAGGCTGAAATTAAGCTTTTTCTCATGGGCCAGGGAGAAACTGCAGGCAGGAGGTGTCACTCTTTCAGTTCCAAACAGGGCCGGTAGTGGGGATGGAGGAGAGGAGAGGATGAGGGGAATCTCTTAACAGCCTTTCCCGGTACTGGCCAATTCCCTTTGGCCACCGGCCTCAGCCCTGCTCTTGCTGCTACTTGGGCCCCATCTGCTCAAGAGCACCACACATTCAAGTGCTCATATCCCTTCTGCCCTGTTCCAGATTAAAGCTGACATGACATTGGGTGAAACCAAACGGAAAATCCTTCTCAAAGATAAATACTGTGTTAGTGTGCTTTTAGCTCTGGAAGAGAAACTGTGTATTTAGAATCCTGACTGGAATTAGACAAAATCTAACAAAGCCAGTCTCTTAAACAGCAAAAATGCATTTTCCTGAAACACAGGCTGCATTTCTTCCAAAAAGATGCTGCAATCCTGTTTGGTAACCCAACTGCAGCTGCAGAAAATACTGTTGGCTCCTGGGTTTTCAATTATTTCACAGTAATTCTGAAATCTTTTTTCATCACTCTGCCGCAGCCACATTCCATTTAGCAGATATTCACTTTTTAGTCTCTTTTGCAACAGACATTCATTTACATCTATTTTACATGGACTAAATTTGGCATTAACTGTAGTAGACCAGATGCTTAAACGATGCAAGAGCTGACTGCAGTGCTCATCTTTATTTACTGCTCTAGTTGGAGCTGTATTCATTTCTAAACATTTGCAGATGAGCTGGAGAAATCTCCATTTTTTTCAGTAACTTTTATTGCATTAATTTCATTTTTTCTCATTCAGATCAAGTCACTGACTTGGATTTTGGCTCTAGCTCCTCTTTACATAGTTCAAAATAAATACAGCCATGGACAAGCATCAATTTAGTCTCTGTGTCAGTATATTTTTCAGGTAAGACCAGGATGGGTGCAGGGGAATGTTCAGTTTGGTTGGCCAGCTTTTTCTTCACTTCTTTCTTTCAGACTCTTGCATATGACATTATGTGTGACAGCTGCATTGAAGTAGATGAAGTGAGGCTTTTTTCATTGAGAGTTTTCTTTCAATGAAAGAATAGAGTACGCATTTTCTCTTCTTTTTTTTTTCTTGGATGTTTTTTTACTTGTATCTACTGACAGACCGAGATCTGTGTACCACACACATACGACTGACCACAGCCATGTAATCCAGCAAGACAAAACAGCATCTGAAACCACAACCACCACCACACTAATCACATGTAAGTTAACACATGGAATATATTCTGAGGAGAGAGCCAGATTTCTGTTACGTGCATCCTCGTGCTACCTCATCCACACACAGTTATTTGTGCCACAAATTCAAACCTTCTGTTTCTCTAGTTTCTGCCGAAAAAAAAAGATATAAATGTTCTCATCTCTTTTTTACTGCTTCCCCAAATAGTTTCATTCACATTTTGGTTCAGTGCATTTAACTGTTAGGTTAGATTTCTTATTCAATAATCCAATTATTAAACATACATAGAGATTTACTCTTTCTGATCCATTTCACTGAAATGCAAACCAGGTCTTTGTCTTTTTAACACCTTAAAATAACACAGTTCACCTAAAAAGTATTTATCATTTTGCACCTCCACATTAGCAAAAGACCTTGACCTAGTAAACACATCATAACTTACCAGAAAACTTGTTTTTTCTCTGTGTCTTGGGATGACGTTCATGGTCTGATAGATACTTGGCATTGTCTTGGTCTGGTGGACCAATCACACCACCACCTTCTTTGCCATCAAGTAGAAAACACCATGTACCACTCATGGAGAACTTGGATGTGCAGGGATGGATCCAGTCACAGAACAGGGCCAGAGATCGTTCTCACCCCCAAACCACCCAAACTATTGCCATCGATCAAGAACACCAACCGGCAGGATGGCACCAGAGCTGGTTCCTTTCCCCCTGTGATGCAAGGGGATGTGGGGGGACCTAAAGCCACACAAGCTGCTTGGCGTAAGCTGCTAGCAGGTATCATCCCACATGGAGATACTATCCCACCCCTCTTCCAGGTGCACACAGAAGTAGTAAACCACTAAGAAGACCTTACCCATAAACAACTGTCATAGACATCACCATGGCAACTTTTAATGATAATCACCCTTCTCCTTCACACAGAGACAATGAACAGGCAAGCAGAGTATGGAAAACTTGTCTCAAAAAAGCTGCTCTTGCTGCAACTTTGGCACTGTAAGGAATTACCAAATCCTTGCAGCCCATTTCTGCTCTTTCCCATCCCAAGGCTATTTCCCATCATATTTATCAACTAAATAATTGTATATGGAATAAGTCATTAACAAAATTCTGGCATCTTTACTCTTTGAATGGGCAGAGACCTTCTTCTGCTATCCAAGCTGAAGTTATTCTTTAAAATTTTGCATCATTTGCTCTTGTAACAATAGCATCCTTTAAAATTTTCTTCTTCCTTGATGTTTATCACTCACTGAATTTGAGCATAGTACAAGTAACCCTTCACGAGCTTCATTCTGCTGAGCTAAAAAATGCAACTCTCTCTAATCCATCTTGATCAGATGGACTCTGCCTTCCTGCACACATCCTTGCAGCCAATCCTGAACAGGTTCCCAGTTTAAAACCATCTTTTTGGGACAGAACTATATACAATATCTCCAATGAAGTCTTATGTGATTTCCTGTACAATATTAAAGCTTCTTTGCTTCTAGTAAAATTCCTCACTTCTCTTTCAGATGCATTCCAGCTCACTCTCACATCCCAATCAAGCAACAGTCCAATACCACCCCACTTTCTATGTCACTTCAAAATGAGTTGCACAGAAAAATTCCCTGTAATCAGCTTCTAAGAGTTCTTAGGCTATTATAGCGTTTAAAGCGGATGACTACTCTAATCCACAAAGTCCTATAATTCTTTCTAGAGGAGAACTCAAAGTCTTCACAATACATTAATTGTTAACTTATTAATTATTAATATATTAATTGTTAAGACTGATGAGGCATTTTTGGTATTTTGAATGGCAACTTACCATGCTATCTTATCAGCTTTTCCACCATGCTCTCAGTACTACCCTCTGATCTAGTAACACCCTGCAACAGACCTGGGTCCATCCTCACCAATTCAGTGCAAAGGCTCCTCCTGAATTCTAAAGACCTGACTGAGGCCCAGAGCTCTGTAGAGCAGTTAACATTGCTGAAAGAAGCACTCTATATGTCGGACTAGAGAAGCATCAACATTCCCAGACAGCATTATGCATTTAGAGACTACTTATTCACACAAGTATCAATAATTTCATAGACCTCAACAGGCTTTACTCAACAGTCATTCCAAACACTGCAGTAAAGAACTCAACCCAAAGTGTTCACAGGGTAACAAATGTCAGAAATCAAGATGCCTGTAAAATCTGCTGGGCACCAGGCTGTGGCAATATAAGCAGCAGACACCGACCATACATGTTTTTCCAGTGCCACATGTAAAGAGATTTTATCCAGGGCATGAATATATCTCCAAAACAAGGCAACACACTTTGTGTGCTGCAAGTCTCAGCCTCCAAGTTGAGGAGCACTCCAGCTTTCATAGCAAAGCTCACTGTAGCTGTTTATTTTATGCAGTAGTAGCAGTAATGGGGAGGCCAACTAAGTGTAAAGTTGTCTTTCTACAGCATCATTTGTTGGCAGAGATTGCTTTTTCACATTACTGTCATGCTGTTGACAGAGAACACAAGTCTACTTTCTTTTTTCAATTCCAGATGTAATTTGACACCAACAAAAACACCACTGCAGTCTTTCAAAACTCAATCTTTCCAATTCATGTGCATCAGCATACAGGAACACCTGAGAAAATTTAAATTTCAAGACAAAAATCTGTTCCTAGCCAAATTCAATAAATATTCCATTCTTTGGATTGGCTCCTAACAGGTAAAACCACTTTAATGGATCACTTGCCAAACAGGTATTGCAAACACTGGAGAGAAAAGAGATAGTTCAACCTCAAAGTTCCCACAGACTGAGCAGTACTTCTACCCTAACACTTATAATCAGGTAACATAAACCTGACACCTTCCTGCACTACAACTGTGGCCACTGGATCTGTCTTTATGTTCCTGCACTAATTAACCCATTAACAACCCTTCGGATAAGGTGGTTTATCTGCTCCTGACTTTCTGGTAATAAAAAGAGATCACTAAACATGTCTCAGACTGGGATGCTACAAATGGGAATTATTTCTCCAGCAATATGGTATTATTACAAAAAAGCTGTGAATTACGGACATTATAGAGGACAAAGTTTGCACCTTGCCGAAACCCATTTAAGCTACTGCAAAATACAATGATGGAGTTTTAAAGAAATAAACATCTCTTGCACTATGTACAGCTGGGGCCACCACAACCAGTTGTAAAGTTTTCCCACCAATTTTTGTGCTCAAGACACAATTTTGCTATGGTAACACAAGCAATAACAAATTATTCCCTATTTATAGTTTCTAGGAATACATGACACAAAGATATTCTGCACTGGTAAAGATTACGAGAAGGAATCTAAAACAAAGCCCAGATCCATGAGGATATTTTCAAACATTTCAAGCCTCCTGTCAAAAAAACCTTCTCTAGCTCCAGTTTCTGTGATTCCCAAGTCTTTACTGGTTAGGGGATTGGTGCAAAAGGAGGATGAAGAAACCTTGGAACTCCATAAACTTGTCACTGTTGTAAATTCAGGTGGGTTTCTGTCCTTTAATCCCTACAACCTTCTAGACTGCTATTTGCTGTACTATGATATTCACCTGTGCAACTTAAACCAAAGTGGCACAAGAAACTGCAAGGTCCTAAAGTTACAGTTTATGTCATTCTCACTAAAATCCAGAGTTTACAAGTCTTGGCTTTACCACTTTTTCAACAGTCATCTAGAAACCAATACCTGCACTTCCAAACAGGTCTTGTGTTTCCATGCGGCTATCCTGCTCTCCAGACATGCACAGCAGACTGTCCATGCCTACGTCAAACCCACAGAGAGACCCACTCAGGAAGAGCTGTATCCATCACCACCATCAGCTTTGCTCAAGAGCTGGATCTCTCCCTTTCATTGTAGATTAAAGTGCAAGAAGTAACACCATGGCTGATCGTTGTCATGGGTATCACTTTCATCACTGTATTTTGTTATCAGGAGCAATTAGAACAACCTCAGTAGTGCTTTCATTAACAGAAGTGTGTATTTCCCTGTATTACATCATTCTTTCCACTTTTAATTCATGTGCTCTGAATTGTTTGCTTTATCGCAGGCACCACCTTACTCCTAAACCTGCAAATCACAGTAAAAATTTAACAGAAGAATTGCTTCATGCACTGCTGAAATACAGATCTTTGGAGCTCATCAGTACTAAAGTGCTTCTGGATATTTACCAGGGCACTGGGGGATTGGATTTGCAGGATTCTAAATGCTCTCATATTGGATCTTCAATGTTTATGTCTCACATCAAAATACGGGACAACTGACAGCATGGTGTGACTCCATGACAACACAGAATAGGATGAGCTGCTACGTATCGCATCATATAGATATGGGCTGGAGTCCTGCTGTAAGCCTGTACACAGCTTATGTGTAATTTGTTCATAGCTAGAATTCATTTCAGTTCTTACAGGTCAAGTACCTACTAAGCCTATATTTTTTGCATCTCCCTCAGCTTTTACCACTGTTACTCTTTTTGTACAGCATAACATAGACAATGGAGTTTCTGCTTACTCTTGGTCTGCCCAGACAGGAAGATTTAGAAGTTTTGCTTCTTCAATTCATGCATTTTAATTAAAAGAAAAACTGTAAAATACTGGAGTTCCAGACATAATTAAACCTAATACACTGTTCCAAATCAGAAACTCTAATTAAGTTTTAGTATCTCCTATTGCTAATAATCACTCAGTCAGCAAATACCACTGACAAATTCCTCCCCCCTCTCGCCTTTCTGCCCACAGGGCCTTGCTGCCCCAAGACTTCATTGGAATTTAAACATTTTTCTCACTGTACAAGCTGGCCACACTTGTGCTCCTATTTAAAGTTCACAGTTAGAGATGCTTCTAATGTTGGAAAGAAATAATCAGCATAAGAGTGATATGGTTTTCTTGAAATATGTAAAATTGACATTCTGTGACCAACTTTTTGTGGCAAAGAACTCTGAAATATAAGTTTCCAACCAGAATGCTCGTAAGTTTCTTGCTTGGGAAGAAGAACAAGAAAGCGAATGTCCTGGGTTCAGCAGTAGCAGTCATTTTTCCCCTTCTTGGTAGCTGGTGTAGTGCAGTGTTTTGACTTTCAGCTCGGGAACAGAGCTGATAACAAGGATGTTTTGGTTTGGCCAAGGACTTTGTGAGCCTCATGCTCTGCCAGGGGGGAGGGGAAGCCAGGAGGAAGCAGAGACAGGACACCTGACCCAAACTGACCAAAGAGGTATTCCATACCACAGCACGTCATGCCCAGGATGTAACTGGGAGTTAGCCGGGAGGGCTGGGGGACTGCAGGGTTGGAGGAGGTATCGGTCAGAGCTTGGTCGGGCTGGGGGGGTGAGTTATCGGTCGGCTGGTGGTGAGATGATGTATTCTCTTCCCTTGTTATTTCCTTTATCATTATTATCACTGGTGGTAGCAGTAGTGATTTGTGTTATACCTTAGTTACTAAACTGTTCTTATCTCAACCCGTGGGAGTTGCATTCTTTTCGATTCTCCTCTCCGTCCCTCCGAGAGCAGGGGGAGGGCAAGAAAAGGGGGGGAAGTGAGCGAACGAATTACCTGACTGGGTTTAAACCACGACAGCGAAGAACCAAAGATGAAGCACAAGAAAGACATAAAGGTCTATGCAGACAGGAGGATACAGACTGTAACACTAAAACAGACCGTAAAAATAAAATAATCCTTTTAGTGGTGGCCCAGTGACAAAGCCTTATAGAAGTAACTGACCCTATTGTGCAAGTTGGCTGTGGGTTCTTGAAGACTGGGCCTCCTGCAGTTTATAGCCCGCCCCTTGCTAAGGGAATGGCAGGTGTCCTTCCTCACTGTCAATGTTACACCAAGTAGAGACCGAGTTGAGGACTTGTGCCTTTATGACCGTCATTCCAGATTTCATCCACACTAAATTAAGTAGCAAAGAAACAAACACCATGTTAAAATAATTGTCTATTTGGTCTGTAGTGGATGCTGAATTTTAAATCAGAAGTATTTATCTTGAGAAATTCTAGTCTAAAAGACACTAAAGCGGCATTTCTTCCTAATAGTTTAGTATTTAACTATTCATTTAATTTCACAGCATGTATTTTTCGAAAACCAATAAAACAAATACACTGAGGTATCCTCCTATCCAATAAGCTAAAAAGCCAGGCTAACCCCCAGCATCACATGGCAGCAAAAAAAATGCTGTCCCAGTTGTGAGGCAACATTTTGTGCTGCCACCTGGGAGACTCAGCACAAACAGGGACCTTAATATACTCCTTTACTGGTGTAAAATAAATGCTCCAATACAGTTAATATTCCTCATTCTGTGGAAGATCAAACCTAAAGCGTTTGCTCTACAACTCCGTTAGCTGGTTGCTTTCTGAACCAATATAAAGGACACCTCCATGACAGCTCCTGCCTGTTCAGCAGAGGCTCCCCTGCAATGATGGCAGTCGGAAAGAAAGAAAAAAAGAAATAATCAAAGACAATCTCAGATATCTCCAAGGGCTGGAGTATGTCCACTGTGTCATTAAAATCAGACAGGAAAATAGGAGATGAGAAGGGAAACAGACAATTGTGTTATTTTGCTTCCTTGGATCACCCTGTCCTGTGTTTCTCAGCAGCCCAGGCGCTGCTGCGGTGGCTGCAGGCAGTGACAGGCATTAGTAACGGACTTGTTTCCATACCCTTATTAACTGCTGTGCTGAGACACTGCCAATAACGGGTACAAAATACAGTCTCTGTTTGTTCTGTGGGCAGAAGCATTGAACAACCAGAAGTTGGGATCCCGCAGGGGAGAGGAGCCAATTTTGACCTGACTGATCCAATTGACTCGAAGAGCACAGAGCAGAGAACGGATGAGGTTTCTGTCTCATGGAGCTACTGAACTTGCTCAGTTCTCCCTCCCCCTATGTATTTATCAAGTCACACAAAAGAATACAGGGACCACACAACTCAGCAGTCCAGCTCAGCCGTGCAGCACTCAGTATAGACTGAATGTGATGGGATCACATGAAACAGGCTGATGAAAGCAGAGACAGCGCATTCTATGGCCACTGTTGGTATTGTCCCCATTTGACCACTGAAACCACTCTGGGTTGGACTCAATGATCTTAAGGGAGTTTTCCAACCTAATGATTCTATGATTCTGCAAATACTACCACAAAAGCTGGTGTCAGTTTCATAATGTTTGCCCTAACACAAAAATTCCACAGACTATGCTATCCATGTAGCAATATAAAGCATGGCAAATTACCTCAGTCAAAAAAGAAAATAGTATTAAATAACATTTTTCCCTTGTCCCTAAACCCAAGCAATTGCTGTCACAATCACACACAACTCAGTGCAACAGTACTGCACTATTGGCCCTTATAGTCTTCCTAATAGATCATTTTATGATTTATTCTTATGCCTATAGACAAAGAGAAAGCTATTCAAGTGATACTATCCACAAAAGCAGCTCCAAACCTTAGGAATTCATCGCAGTATGTATTTAACTACACAATGAA
This sequence comes from Pezoporus occidentalis, assembly GCF_034315485.1. Taxonomy (NCBI): domain Eukaryota; kingdom Metazoa; phylum Chordata; class Aves; order Psittaciformes; family Psittacidae; genus Pezoporus; species Pezoporus occidentalis. Next base: position 1,079,275 of record NW_026913006.1, read on the forward strand.
AACAGCTTCATGTCAAAAGAAGCTAAAGTCAACTCTCTCTTTGATTTGGGAGTTACAGAGTCCTCATTTCTTTTAAAACAATTGAGCAGCTCAACAAATCATTACTCTTTTGCACTGACATGCACTTGAAATTCCTACATTTCATTTAAAAATACAGATTTCTGGCTTCTATCAGATCTTAGAAGAAGCAGGTTTGCAATAGAACACTATTTTGGCAATGCAGCAGTCATCTCAAATGTGGAATAGTGCAACTGTATTGCACAAACACTTCTTTCAGCACTGTTTAAATCCACAACTACATAGAGAGATTAATAAATGTCATCTGCAAGTGCTGAGGATCAGATTTTAACCTTCCAAATGTCCACACTGATTTTGGGCAGTGGGGAAACCACATTAAGCTTCATGTTAGACCTAACAAGATCTGTGTCTTCACATGGTTTCATACCCAGTCCTCACTTCCCTGCATCCTTGAAATTACACAATCAAAAGAAAAGAGATCTGGTAGACATGGCAAGTGAAATGCAAAGAACCCTGTCAGCAGAAGGTATGTATGTGTAATTCATCACCAATAAAATTATCATACATTTATGAGAAAGACTCACCTGACTTACTGGAAGGCTTTTAAAATCATTATAGTTCACTGGGAAACACCTAACATGACTGAATGAGGTTGATTGTTTAACTGGGGACTTGCATGAGAAGGCAGGTAGGCTGCGCTCAGCAGTAACTCTGGTCATTATGTTAGCAACTTATTTACATACAAACAATAGTGTAAGCATGATAGATTACATTGAGTTCAAGTTACTAAATACAAAGAAAAAAAATGGACCTTGCACAATGCTCCAGAGAAGCTGAAGATTCTCTCTTTGCCAAGTGTAAGCAGAACTCAAATATCATTGCATCAAAGTTTCTACTTTCCTCCTTTCCAGGAGGACATTTCCACATCTACAGCCATTTACCATATGTTAAAAGGGCCATGTTAAAGCCTCTGAATGAGCATTTGAGAGTCCTCATGAACAAATCATACATACTTTGGGCTGCATCCAAAGGAGTGTGGCCAGCAGGTCATGAGAGGTGATTCTGCCCCTCTGCTCTGCTCTGGTGAGACCCCACCTGCAGTCCTGCATCCAGCTGTGGAGTCCTCAGGACAGGAAAGACATGGAACTACTGGAGAGGGCCCAGAGGAGGGCCACAGAAATCGTCAGAGGGATGGAGCACCTCTGCTATGAGGAATAGCTGAGAGAATTGGGGTTGTTCAGCCTGGAGTAAACTCTGGGAGATCTTATTGCAGCATTGCAGCTCTTAAAAGGGGCTTAAAAGAAAGATGGGGAGAGACTTTTTAGCAGGGCCTGTTGTGACGGGAGGGGTGATGGTTTTAAACTAAAAGAGGAGAGATTCATGCTGTATGTGAGGAAGAAATTCTTTACAATGAGGGTGGTAAAATGCTGGCACAGGTTCCCCAGAGAGGTGGTGGTTTCACCATCCCTGAAGACATTCAAGGCCAGGCTGGACGTGGTTCTGGGCAACCTGATCTAGTTGATTTTGTCCCTGCTCATTGCAGGGGGTTTGGACTGGATGTGCTTTAAAGGTCCCTTCCAAACAAACCATCCTATAACTCCATGAATATGAAATGTCACTGTCCACATAGAATCACAGAATAGTTAGGGTTGGAAAGGACCTTAAGATCATCAAGTTCCAACCCCCCTGCCACAGGCAGGGACACCTCACACTAGACCATGTCACCCAAGGCTCTGTCCAACTTGGAACAAGTCCAGAGGAGGGCCACGAGGATGATCGGGGGCTCCAGCACCTCTCGTATGAAGACAGGCTGAGAAAGTTGGGGCTGTTGAGCCTGGAGAAGAGAAGGCTGCGTGGAGACCTCATAGCAGCCTTCCAGTATCTGAAGGGGGGCTATAGGGATGCTGGGGAGAGACTCTTCATTAGAGACTGTAGTGACAGGACAAGGACAAACGGGTTCAAACTTAAACAGGGGAAGTTTAGATCGGACATAAGGAGGAAGTTCTTTACTGTAAGGGTGGTGAGGCACTGGAATGGGTTGCCCAGGGAGGTTGTGAATGCTCCATCCCTGGTGGTGTTCAAGGCCAGATGAACAACTGCCTGCATAGGCACCAACTGCAGCATCCTCCATCTACTGCACACTTTGTAAACTAGTGTGTTACAACTGTAGGGTTAAAGTAATTTCCCTCAAATCAGAAGTACTTTTCATCCTTGTGCAGGAAAGTCAGCCTGTGGGTGACAGAAGTACTTAAGTGGCTTAGCTAAGTGGAGATAAACGTTGCTTTTGCAGTAGGTTGAAGTGGCCAGTATGAGACACATGAATGCAAGCTGTGACACTCGATCTTGCAGAGCATTGCAGCCCACTGCAAATCAACTGTGGGAACTGCCAGAAGAATGCATGTGAGCTTTAAACACAAACAAACCTGTGATGAAGATGCTTTTTCTTCGATACCTGCACAAGCAGCAGTAGCAGCTTCAGCTCTTGCAGCAGTTTGAAATATTAGCTGCCAAACACACTTTTCAAGGCAAAAACAAACTATTTATCTTCTTCTATCACTTCATTAGCATGTGCCTGGCACAGCTATCTAGAGAAGACAGGAGTCTTCCTGAACCCATCCAGTATGACCTAGGAAACAGTTTACACAGTTTATGAGGGTCACAGTGTCAGAAAGTACATCAAGGCTTAAATAACAATTAAATAACTACATTCAGATGGAGATAAAATATGCCAGGTTTGCTAACATTAAGCTCAGTCACATTCTACATTCACCGAAGGCCAGCATATTTCTCACTGACTGCTGGAACACAGCCATGTAAAAGATTTTGAAGCCTATAAAAAAGCAAAATCTCAGTTCAGAGCTTAGAAACACATCATAAAAGTACCTGAAATTGTATTTCCAGATGTGTATCATACTTGTGCTTAATGTGCAATCTTTAGTTTTAAGTACTTGGCACAAAGAAACACTGCTTACTGATTTCTAAATTTACCTTTATCAGTGACAAACACTTGTTTTCATGCAATTGATTTCACACATTACGTAGAATTCACTGTATTGCTTGGTTGCAGCTCTCCCCAGTAGATACTCAGACCAATAGGAACAGTGATATTGGGGGTTGGAACTAGATGATCTTTAAGGTCCCTTCCAACCCAACCCATTCTATCACAGTATCAGTCACAGGTAAAGCAAAAACATACAGGGAAAGATCCATAACAGCACTCACGTGTCTCAAATGCAGCATGGACAGAATAGAGGCAACTACACCCAAAAATGCCCCAAATCCACCCTGTCCCTTGGCTTGTCTCCCAGCCAACCCACCAAGCGCCATGAGCAATGTCGGCACCTCTGTTCTGCACAGAAATCTCGAGGCAACATGCAACACTCTGGCACAGTTGGAATAGGCAAGAAACAACATGCCTCAGTCTGTGGACTCCCAACCCTACTGACCTCGTGCCCACGTGCCCCGAGAGTCTGCCAGGAGTCTCATAGAAAGCACTGACAAAGAGCCTCCAGCCTGAAGCCACACAGGTCCATACACATCAAAGTGACTGGGACATGTCATTGCCAGTGCCCCCTGTAACTATCTGCTGCTGAAGCACTTGCCCAGGAGCTGGGGAAGCACAAGAGTAACTCCCCCTCACTGCTTAAGGAGTGAAACCCAGAGCTCTGGTTTCTGTCTGTAAACAGCAGACAGAAACAAGAGAGAAACAAGAGAGGTTTAGAGAGAAACAAGAGAGGTTTCCCATCTTTCTCATCCCACAACTGGACACATGGGAAACACGGGAGCAGAAAGTATGTGCAAGCATGTGTAACTCCCATGTTAGTGGTTGCAGCAAGCGTCCATAAAAGCTGGGAAACCATGTCTGTCCTCTGCTCCAGCTGCATGCAGGTGCTTTGTTGTTTCTTTTCCTGTGACCTGACGAACATTTCATGAAATAAGTGCAAATACTCAGTGGATCAAACCTTAACATCTGAGATATTTCTCAATTCCAGTGCTTTCACAGCAGTAAAGGAATAAATAAATAATGGAGCACTCAAAACCACTTGGCAATAACCATTAGCAACCACTTACAGATTCCCACTCAGTTTTATTTGGTTCAAACTACTCCTCTGTGATGTCACTGCAAATTAGTTTTTAAATCTTCTTCTAAGCTCACTCTATTTGCCAAGGATTCAAAGAGAAGCAATGGGGAGATTTGGCTATTCAGTTTTTCTTTCTTCAGATACTATGAACTCAACCTCCCCTTGACACCCCCAGCAGAAGATGAATGCTTGCTCTGTGTTCTACCGGTGCAACAGAAACACAACAAAGCATATTCAGCACAAAACTAAACATCTAAGCTTAATTATGTGAGTAGTCTCATTGGAGTTAATCACTTACTTTTAGTTAGACACATACCTTGTTCAGTCAGGTCTAAAATTACCACATTAGGAGTGTTCTCACTTGCCTCTCTGACAGCTCAGGGAACACTGCGCTGTGCATGCAGGACTGACTTGATTACCTCCATCTTTTATTGGAAAGTAACGTGTGCCATGGCAATATCAGATGACTGTTGTTTCCTTTGTTGTGTTCAGAGGGAGGAAATAACGGGTGTCAGGAAAGCAGAGTAGCCACATGCTTCAGGAATAACAGTGGCAAATTAATGAGCATTTGTAAACCGTTGTAATTAATGCAGAGTGAAAGGAGTTTCCACTCACAGCAGCTCCTTCCAAAGCCACCAGGCACTGTGCCATCCTATGCTCAAGCAAATGGGCAGATATGTTTTAATAGTACAAGTGACAGGCAAGAAGAGTTATCCAGTCTGCTCATCACTGGCAGCAAATGCATCTAATAATCTATGGGAGGCATATACATATACCCTTGAGGCTACAGCCTAACTAACAGGCTAAGAAGATGGGTAGGATGGACTTGCACAAAGATATGCATGTGTATTGCTTTTACCTTAAAAAATAAGGTACATTTGTGCATCTGACATACTTTTAAAGTTTCAAGCCCTACCTGATGTGCCTGTGTAACACATGGAGCCTTCAAATAAAGAGTTCTGAAGTTCAGCTTCAAAAATGCAGCCTGACAATTCCCATTTTTAAGCACACAACCAAAAAGGCAAAAAAGAGAGAAAACTGCAAGCCCCATCAAGATGACACACTCAGATGCAGAACAACAACACAGGTCACACAGCTCCAGCCCTTCAGGAATACTTAAACAAAACCCCTCAGGTTTTATGGCATACAAGTTGTTCATTTTTACTCTGGGATGACTGAATTTTAAATGACACTGAAAAGTGGCACCCCTTCAATTCCCACCTCGAATTGGTTTAACTTCAAATTCCCTCTGCATATAACATGTTCTAAGCTATTCTAATTCACATTCTTCTTGTAGTTCATGTACTCAATTCACCCAGTAATTCCTTTTGATGATACAGTCTTCAAAGCACCATTTTTTTTTTCAGTAGGTTCTGGAATACACTTTTTTTTCACTGTAACATTTCTTTCAGGTACCATTTGCAGTCTACTGTTTGAGTTGCCATTACTCTTGTAGTTACCATACGCTCCCTTAACACAGCCACATTTATTATTTGTATCACTGAACATTTTAGATAAGAACTCTGCAGACACACAGGGGGGGCCTCAACTGTTCAGCATCTTGCAGAGGCTAAAACACAGCACCACTGTGAAACAGCTCAACTGGAGAATCTTTCCAGGCAAAAATATGCAAATTGTCCCATCAAACATCCTGCGTGGCTTCCACATGTGCCCTTCCCTGTGCTTCACAAATAAATGCAACCTCCAAAAGCAGTAAACCAACCAACATAACTTGTGCAAACAGAGTAAGCGATACCTACGTGCCAGGCAATCCAAATTTTCCTTACTATAAAGTACCAAGCAATGTGGTCAAATAAACCATTTGTAATTGAGTTTTTCTTGTGGGGGAGATCTACCAGAAACTGCACTATAGCAAACAATACACCTATTTCTCAAAGGAGTAACAGGCAGACATTTTTTTCCTTTTTTTACACTTTTCTCCCCATCCCTGGGCCCCTTCTTTGACACAGAGATTTGAAGAATATGCCTTTTGCCATGTCTCCCAATCATCTCAGTGTGCAAAGACAGGTGAGGTACATTTGCATTAAATTGCAATCACTTGATAAGAACAAGACAGGTTGGTTTCTGAAGGAGCTGGTAACATTCTACATTCAGTACAGATACTGGGATAGTAGCTAATAGTAATATGGTCACACAATGAATGACAAAAATAATAAATACTCAATGACCACTTTCAAGATTTCATCTCCTTCACTGATTGATGTGTCTCTATTGTGCACTGAATGAGGCAGAGGGATGAGGACAACCCCACACACCATCCATGATTTTATCAGCATGGACTGCATTTCACCAGGAGCTGCAAGTGACTTAAGACTGGTGACCTACATTCTAGGTATCTCCAAATGCTTCTTTTGGAGACTTAAGATTTCTTTTGGTTTTATTCCTTAGGTATTGTTTCAATACTTCTGATAGTTTCCATGGAAAAATAACAGCCCAAAGGCTCAGGGAACGACCTCTCAGTCTGGGAACAAAATCTGACTTCTGGATCAGGTACTGACAGTGTGTGCCATGTCTGACAAATAACTTCATGTTTCTACCTTGGTTTACCTTAATGTGTGAAACTCCCAGGAACAGGAGCTGAAAGAAGTCTTCTGGCTGGAGTCTATTCCACTGGGATAGTAAAGAACAGCTCCACAAACTTCCACTGAACATCTCAGTCACCCCTTTGTACAAATAAAAAATATAGTAATAAATGGCTACTGCTGTTCTTACCAAAATGGATTGTTCTAATAACCATTTTGGCCAGAGCAACACAACAACAAAGCCCTAGGTCATTCCAGAGGGCCGACTGGCACAGCATCCCTTCTCTTACTGCAACCCAGCATAAGCATCAAGGCAAAGAGCAGGGCAAAGATCTGGTGACACTTCCTAAGGATTACCCAAGACCTTCCTCAAACCAAATACTGTGTACCCGCTGGTTGGGTTCTTCTGACATGCAGCAGCTTTTTCAACCTGTCCACTGTTTTCACCACCCTGTGACCAAAGGTTCTCCAGATTCATGATGTGCTGTGTGAAAAAGTACTTCCATGTTGGGGTGACAGTGCAGTAGTAGTACTACTATTGCCAAAACCAGTAACGGCAGTGCTCTCACTTTACACTGGGGGAAAGATGTTCATATTCAGTTTTCAGTACTGTTTGGTTATGGTCTACAGGGCATAAGAAGAATTTCATGGGTTTGGCATACTCTTGCCTTTTAATGTGCCTGTTCCATAGACATTAACCCTGAAATGGTTGCACACTATAGCTGATTTAACAGGAGAGAGAACAAGTACTGTGCTGCTGTTGCTTTTGTGTTCCTATTGCAGCAAGAGTCAAGCCCACAGTACAACAGACTTTGTGCACTTCATATTTCAAGATGCTCTCGCTGAACTGATGTTTCCCACCCACCATGAAAAAATAAGTACTTTGTTCCGAAGAATAGCATGGCAAGTTCCCAGGGCAGGCCAGGAGAGTCACAGATCTGAACAGACTGGGCTTCACACATCATAAGGGTCACAAGTTTAAAGCAGACAGTACTGCAGACCAAATGACTGAACACAACGTCTACTGCTTCCCTGTCAAAAGCAGCAGAGCTCAGCAAATGGGTTCTTGGAATGAAGGGTGTCTTTGAGGACTCAACTGATCATTTTTGTCCAAATTTCACATTCTAATACTACAGAAGAAGGAAAAGAGTACTAGTTTGAGTAACATGAATGAATCATTCTAGTAACATTAGAAAGTCTCTTCTTGATTTCAGGAGACTTTGGGTTGGGATCCTCAAGGGGTTCTGTAAGAAAGACCTGGGAAGTGATACACCTACCGCAGACAGAAGGACCTCTTCCATGAGATGATCTCTAACAGTGTAGGAAATGAATTCAGTATATGGTGCAGACATTAACTATAATGTAAAACCCCCATATTTTGGCTTTTATTAACTACTTCTTTAACAACCAAAAAAAAAAGAGAGAGAGAAAGGAATCAATGTTGAAATAGTCCCAAGTTCCTGTACAACCCAGCTTTAAGTCCCAAGTTCCTGTACAACCCAGCTTTACTGACCAAGAGGTCATGGGGAACATGCCTATTAATGTGTCATCACCTTATAATTCTTTTGTACATGCCCTATAGGACCGGGATCCGAGAGTGAGCTGCTGATTTAAACAAACAGATGGGAACCAAAGCAATGGGAGACAATAAGCAAGTGAGTCAACCAGAGAAATTCCTGTTCAGAATCTCACAGACATTGGTGAACAGGTCTGCTGTGCCCTTTGGACTCACTCATATAAGCAGAAAATCCTGTCAGATTAAGTTTTAAAGTATTTCAGATAACTACAGCATTTTCTTGCTTTCACACACACAACAGTTACTCTGGACTGAAGCAATTCTTCAGCAAGCAACAAATCAGTGCTACACTCTTTCCAAATCAGCTCTAAATCCAGAGCACTGACACAATTTGTGACAGCAAAGAGATGAGGATCTGAATTCTGACAAGTTACCTTAATCATGGGTTTTAAATGAGCTATTTTCATAACTGATGTGCATTCTAAATCATCTTGGACAATCTCTCACACAGAACAGGATCCAATCAGCAGGAAATATTGTGCCCTTAGAAAGGCTGTAGAATTGGACTGCATAGGGGTAGAAATGTAGAGCTTAGCTCTTAGTACAAAAATAACAAGGCCTGAAATTCAGCATCTCACACAACTACATCTGGGTGATGAGGTTTTATGGGCAAGAAAACAGTATCATAAATCACTTCACTGAAATCATTACAGTCCAAAACCAAACCAAGAGCAACATTAGGAGTGAAGGAGCCTAAAAAGTAACTTCAAATAACATACAGAGGCAATTTATAGAACTCAAAATCCACACACAAACGTAGCAAATGTAATGAATGTACCACACTTGATAACGATCTCATCATGAAAAAATAGTGTTTTATATTAAAATTGCAATATTTTGTTGTTTTTATCAATACAGTGGACTTAAGGCTATAGAAAATTTGATGGCTTCAGTCATTTTGTCTTGATTCTGAGTTCAACCATGCTGGTTTTAGAATGAAAAACCTGAAAGATTTATAATTGCACTGTTGTATAACTATATACTGGTTTGAAATGATCCAATCAGTCACATCTACAATGCTTCACTCAACCAGTGTGACTATTCTGTGTCTTACACTTGCTGTGGTATCTTGCACATGTGCCAGGTGACACTAAAATGCACATCAATACACTCATTTGCTTTGTCAGTGGTTTATTCACTGTGTATTACGGATAAAAACCTACACAAAGCTCAAGACTGAAGAATGAAGATGAGAATCTCAGCATGAGTCAAAGCTCCCTTATTCTTTCATGAGACTTGTGACTCTTAACACCAAACCAGCAACTAAAACTGTGATGAGGCATATCAACTGTTCAAAGCCTTACAGCTTCAAAATATCAAAGGCTATAGGGGAAGACACGTTTGCTGCTTTGCACTTTAGTCTTGGCCTACATACTATTCATAACCCACTCCAATGCTCCATAAAAGCTTTCAACTCCCCACCAGCAGACACACATACATGGAAAAACATAAACCTAAGTGACAGACAGTTACCTTACAGTGGTCTGATATGCTTTAATATCAAGATACTAGCACATCTGACTGTCTCACACTGCTGGCATTTAAAGTTAATCTATCTTAGCATTGCTGATGTCAATGTAAAAGGGACACAAAAGCAGCAACCCAGCACAGAAATAACCCAAGAGACTGATCTTTTTCTTTTTTTTCTTCTTCAGCTCTTACTAAAACTACTCTTTTTCATATCAGGTGAAACTTCAGAAGAGATGAACATTTCTTTGGTTTTAGTCATCTATTTCCTACACTATTACTATCCTGCCTACACACAAGAATATAGGCAACTTCTTTCATGAGCTGGTCTGTCAGATTATTAAATAGATTACAGAGGAAGAATCACTTTAGAAAAAAATACCTACTTGGAAACAAAGAAACCTGCAATGGAAGAAAGCTCTCAGACTGCCTTTTGTTAAAACAACATGTTCATCAATTACCATTTATTAAGGCCAAATTACATCAAAGCAGCAATTTTCAAGCCTGTGACATACTCAGACCACCAGTAAACATTCTGAGTGTACTATGAATAATGACTCCATGTGATCATTCCCATTACCTTATAAAAACAGTAAGATTATCTGTTCAAAACATGGTTACTTTGCATATCAGATTTCCCATAAGTATATTCATGACGTGACCAACAAGTTCATCAGTAACAACCACACTCCCAAACACACCTTTCAAGGCAAATATATACAAAGAACCACAGTACAATGAAGATACTCATACAGACTTTCAGATAACACAAGAACCACGAAGCCACTTAAAAATAATGGCTTTCATCTTTAAGACTCCTCCACATACAGAATTGTAATCCCTTTAGTGTCTCCTGTGAAATGCTGCAGAAGAATATAACTGGGGGGTATTCTAAACTCTTAGAGAAATAAACCATTCTACCGCCTGAATACTGGTTAGAGTAATCACTGGTTTCATTTTTATTTCACAATACGTGATGTTTCTCTGCCCATGCATCGGTCATACTGCACACATTTAAGGTTTATGACTGTAACTAAATCCACCTTATTTAATCATTCTAGTAAATCCACACCTAAGTAGAAACTACTAAATTAACAGTACACTAAATATACCTGGTAGACAACGATACCAGTAAAACAGAGAAGTACAACGAAAAATACACTTGTTTAAGTGCATGACAGAGAGACACCTGAAGAGATTAGCAAACACACTTCATCCATGCTTCAGAAGAATTGCTACTGTTTACCACTGAACTATATTCAAGGCCACTTCTGTTTTTCTGATAATCTATAAGGTCTACTATGGGCAGAAAATATACATTAAAACAAATATTTGGAACAAAACCCCAAGAGCTGGGGCAAGGCTTGTGTATCAAATCCAGGTTTCCTCATACAACAGAAAACAACTGATGGCAACGGAACCTTGATGGTGACTCACACATTGTTCATGCACAGAAGTCAGCTCAAGAGCCCCTACATGATCTGGTGGGTGGCATCGGGGTTGGTTGGCTTGTTTTAGAGCATTTAATCCCAAATGTCATCAGTTATTTTAGGAAACTTGCTGATGTTTTAATATACCTTGGCTGCGGAACAAGGCACAAGCTCTGTAATTAACTTCTGCTAAACTGTGTGATTGTCCATCCCACAGCAAATCTTCTCCAGCTCCCATCTCACTAAGGTAAAGTAGCTCGTGGAGCACAAGGTCCCTCATGTTTTGACAAATGGCACATCCCATTTCCACACATCACTTCCACAGCATGTGTGCCCTGAGTTCAGCAGTAGCAGTCATTTTTCTCCTTCTTGGTAGCTGGTGCAATGCTGTGTTTTTGACTTTCAGCCTGGGAACAACGCTGATAACACAGACGTTTTTAGTTGTTGCTAAGTAATGTTTACTCTGACCAAGGACTTTGTGAGTCTCATGCTCTGCCAGGGAGGAGGGGAAGCCGGGAGGAAGCAGAGACAGGACACCTGACCCAAACTAGCCAAAGAGGTATTCCTTACCACAGCACGTCATGCCCAGTATATAAACTGGGGGCAGTTACCCAGAAGAGCTAGATCACTGCTCGGGTCGGGCTGGGGATCAGTCGGCAGCTGGTGAGGTGTTGTATTCTCTCCCTTTGTTATTTCGCTTATCATTATTATTATTGGTGGTAGCAGTAGTGATTTGTGTTATACCTTAGTTACTGGACTGTTCTTATCTCAACCCGTGGATTTACTTTCTTTTGATTCTCCTCCCCATCCCTCTGGGAGCTGGGGGGGGAAGAGGGGCAGAGTGAGTGAGTGGCTGTGTGGTTCTGGGTTGCCAGCTGGGCTTAAACAACAGTGTGCAACACAGCTGCCGAGAGGAACTAGAACCAGAACTTCTCAAGGCAAAAAGCAGAGAAAGACACTTCCCTGCACACGTTTCCCAGCCTCCCAGATTCAAAGCCTGCCAAGATGTCACACACAAACACTGCAACAGGACACAGACCAAGAGCCTTTAGAGCCTAAATATGCTATTTATCTCTCTTCATGATCCCCAGTTCTCCAGTCAGAGTCATGACAGGGAGTTTTACCCATTTTCTACATGATGGAATTTTACTTTTGCACACACAGCCCTGTCCATAGGTGACAGGCTATTCATAAACCTGGTTGTCCCAGAAAACTAAGATTTCTTTCACCAAACCATTGCCACTAAACACTGATTTCCTACCAGGTCTATCCCAACAGGCATGCTGCAAAGTCCTGTGTTATCCCACACAGTCATTAAGCCATCACACTTGCTTCTGTTTTCTTTTTCCTTTAAACTAAAACATTCAGTTGCTAAACCAGTATTTATCACCTCTCACTTCTACCCTAAGTTCAGCCTTTTTGCTGCACCATCAAATCCTATCCTTAAGTTGAGTGAAATTGCTCCAATTGTCTTTATTCCACACTCACCTGTGAATGCTGTAATTTACACAGGAATCTGCGAAAGGGCATGGCATGAGTCTCCCATTACCCACCTACAACTTCTCATTCCCAAATCACTCCTGGTTATTTTCACTTTTTATCCAGCGTCTCCTTCACAGAAACAAGCAACTTCAATCTGTAGATTCAGCATTCCTCAATTCAACTAGTTATACCTCTGTCCTCTGCCTTTCATGCTGTAATTTCTTCCAGCAAAGATCTCCCTGTATTACTTCTCATTTTCTGAACCAATCCTAAAATATAACCTGTCTAATTCTGTCAAATTTCCTAATGGTGCTGGCACAGCCTTATCCTGCCCTATCATTTCAGGTCACCTCAGCCTCAGCCTCAGTCTGTGCTTATCTACTGCCAAAATTTCAGTGTCTTTCTGAGGTGCTAAAGGATGCTTCTTGCACCAAAATTGAGAATGACCACAGAAGGGAAGTCTTATTTCTATTATATTGGCTCACTGTCTGTATACTGTTAACTGTGCATTTATAAAGATTTTCTTGTGTTCATCTCCACTCCTCTTTCCATTTTTATGTCACTTAAGCTCTGAGAGTAGCTATTTTAATGCAGAAGTGCATTTGGTCTCAGTCTGCGTCTTTTCCATCACCTTCCTTCCTGACAGTTTCCACATCTGGTTTGACACAATCCAGTCTTTAATTTGAGAGTCTGTTCTAGAAGCAATTCCTTATGCATGAAATTTGGTTTTCTACTCAACAAGTGTGACAACCTGATTATACTGACTTTTTAAAAACATATTTGCTTTCCTCTTCCCCATTTGTTTTGTTATTCTTTCTAAACCCCCAGCAACCACCACATTCCTCTCCAGATTATTTCTGTCCTTTTTATTTCTCCACACTGGTCATAAAAAAATGCAAACATCCCAAATTCCTGCCAGTCATTTCTTTATCTTTACCCGTAGTTCACCAGGCAATTTAATTTAACTATGCATATGTTTTCTTCTCTAAAATACAAATAACAGTAGGGTGGGGTTTTTATAAAGATTATCACAGTGCTATCCACTAAAGTCAAAGAGGAATGTTACTCTGATTTTCATTTTTAGAACATTGCTAAAATGGATTGTTGAAATAGACTGTAGGATTAGGCACAAAGCCAGTCCTTTTCTCTCATCATAAACTTATTTTTCTTTTTATCTTTTTGCTAGACAGTATTAATAAGATTTCATATTGAACTATAAAGATAAGTTATTTCAGTAGCAGTTGTATTCTATATGCACACATCCATAACATACAGGGATTTATCAGTCACTTACAGATGACTCAAGGAGGAGGGAAACGTTCAGCATATCTTCAGATGGTATTACATTAACTTATCACCTGGGCTTTTATCTGTTTTTTCCCTATCTCTATTGCCTGAAGATGAAACTCCCAAATTACTACAAGGCATCATAAGCAGTCTGTAGTTGTCCAGACATGCTCACACCTCTTTCCATGTGCCAACCCTGGCACTTGTGCAAAAAAACCCATATGACTGCTAACAGATAACATATTGCCGTGGTCAAACAGAGGCAAAAGTGGTGTTTGTGGTGCTACCACCAGCAGAATAAGAACATATCTGTCGTGGCTTAAACCCTAGCCAGACAGCTTGTTCACTCACTCCCAGTGAGTGGTGCCGGGCTGAGAGCAATCGAGGGCACACCACCACCCCCCCACCACCCCCCCAGGGCTCTCCCTTTCCCCGCTCCCAGAGGAACGGGGAGGAGGATCGAAAGGGTGCAACTCCCACGGGCTGAGACAAGAACAGTCCAGCAACCAATGTACAACACAAATCACCACCGCTACTACCAACTACAACAACGATAAGAGAAAATAACAAGGGAAGAGAATATAATACCACCGGCCAAGAAACGAGTCCCACCTGGAAGCCCATGTCGTTCTGGGTAACTCCCAGTTACCCCCCACCCCGGGCATGACGTGATGTGGTATGGAATACCTCCCTGGCTAGCCCGGGTCAGGCGCCCCATCTCTGCTTCCTCCCGGCTTCCCCTCCTCCCTGGCAGAGCATGAGCCTCACAGAGTCCTTGGTCAGGGTAAACATCACTTAGCAACAACCAAAAACATCGGTATCACCAGCACTGTTCCCAGGCTGGAAGTCAAAACACAGCACTGCACCAGCTACCACAAAGGAGAAACATGACTGCTACTGCTGAACCCAGGACATTATCTTACACTAGCAGTCCAAGTGACCACAGAGCCACAGGATGAGAAAATCAGACTGCTACTTTACATTGAGTGGTATATACTTAACAAAATGTTCACAGTTCTAACATTAGCTAGTTTGCAACAGTATCTATCCCATGCAGTGCCAGATTATTGTTATCCCTGGTGACCTGAATTATTATTAGACTGCAAAGCCCTTCCCAATTCTCTTTTCAATTTATGCTTCCCAGTCAGAATACCAGAACACACTGTTTCCTCTATTTCCCCTTACACCTATCTCAAAAGGCAGCTAAAAAGATTTAAAGATTTAAAACCAAAACACCTCTATTTTGATGTGAGTAGTCAAATGAAAACCAAATGATGTTAGCATAAAAGACAATTACTCTTAATTTAAAGGGCATCTGATTAAACAGGGAGATTTAGGTCAGATATAATGAAGTTCTTCTCTGTGAGGGTGGTGAGGTGCTGGCACAGGTTGCCGAGAGAAGCTGGGGCTGCCCCATGCCTAGCAGTGTTCAAGGCCTGTTTGGACAGGACTTGAAGCAACCTGGTCTAGTGGAAGGTATCCCCGCCTATGGTTGGGTATTGGAATTGGACGACCTTTAAGGTCTCTTTCAATCCAAACCATTCCAGGATTCTATGATAACTTTTAAAAGCTAGAGGTGACAGCACATACCATCCACAGTTTATAAAGCAATTAACACCATTTCAAAGCTGATTGATACTAGCACAAATGACAGTATACAGTGACAGTAAATGAGAAGGGGGGTTGAGCATTCCAAAACATATATCTCCTTGTTGCTAAGAATTTATGTTCAAATCAATTCCCATCACCTCCATCCATACTCCATTTGCCAGCTGATAAATCTTACAGCGCGTCATTGAGGGAAAGCAGCCATCATAAATTATCAGAACATGGGTGACTGTCAGAAATCATAACTAGAGCTGCTGCTCTGCCATGTTCCTCAAGTGCAGCCTCACCTTGGCAGATGGTCCCATTCCCCACGTATCCGGGTTTGCAGGTGCAGCTGTGTCCCCTCACAGTGTTGGTGCAGATAGCATTCTCATCACAGCTCTGGTGCCGGCTGCCACACTCATCATGCTCTGCATGGGGGGGAGTAAAAGAATAACAAGTTACAGGCAATGCAGTGAGCTCTGAAGTGTGGCAGCTGTGGCAGCTGAAAACCAAGAGGAATGACAAGGTTGCCCCAACGGGAGCTTGGCATTGGAGTCAGTGACTGGCCTGGTCTAGTTAGGAAACCCTGCAGCATGTGCATAGTGACACTGGAGCACTGAGGTTCAAACCAGGAACAAAGAACTGGTGAGCAGGCAAAGTACAACCATGCCGAAGACCCATCACAGAAAAATATCTGCAGTGTAGACTCACTTTTACAGCAGTGTCCATCACCAACAGTGAGAAGCATAAATACAGGATAAGTGAACCCAAGAGGAGCCCTAACAGCGCACCCTTTAAACACACAGCTCAGTTGTCAGTGACACACGCTGAGCTCCTTCTCTAACAGCACATAACATCTGACATTTTTAGAGCACCGTTCATAGCATCAAACCCCAAAAAGGCTCCCAGAGCAATGGGCCAGATGTTTCTTTCATCCAGCAACTTGAACTACTGCCACTGAGCCTAATTTGCTGCAGCTCCTGCACTTTGCTACACTTTGTTCTGGCAAAGCGGCAGTCAGAGGTGGCAGGGAACTGACCCTGGAGTTTATCACTGATTTCTGCAATTGCTATCAGTTTCCCTCCTGCAGTAGGATTGCAGAAAGAAAACTGGAATATTTCACACTTTTTCACTGGTGGATTTACAGTTTTGTTCTGTGGAATCAAAAGGATGCAGTAAAACTCCTTAAAACCATACAAAGGATAAGAGACAATCAAAAATCAGCATCTGGAATCCTCCTCCAGAGGATTCATTTATGCAATTGAAACCATCAAGCTGTGAGGAAAAATGTATCCCTTTCTGGAATTAAAGATTTGCTGAAATACAGCAGTGAATAAAGGATGTTCAAAGGATTACAGACTAAATTTAGCCTTCTACAGACCACAGACAGAGGTAGTGCTTCTAAATCATGAGCAAAACACGCATTTTTACAGACTCTGAATTAAGCCCCTTGGAAGAACCTCTCCACTAAGGGCAACAGGATCAGAGGCTTTGCTAGGGTCAAGTTAAGCTCCACAATGCCCTCGCTTTGCTATAGGGTAGAATGACAGCCCCTTTCAAGATAACTCAAGAGAAATATGAAGTTGAATGGTGGATTCCAAGGAACCCTCTAAACCAAATACTTCTGCAACACTGTTGATAACTATTTGCAGAACATGTCCCCGACATATGTTTTCTAGTTTTCAAATGCATTTGACAACAGAATAATATGGATTGTAACTATTCTCTTTGAAAGAACATCAAAGTGATAGAACAACATATGCTCACTCTTTGCTTTAAGCAAGAAACTCTCATACACACTCATTCCAAGGCGCCTGGCTTCAGCTGATAAATGCAGCTTACATTTACGCTATTAGTCCATGCTGGTCCAGAGCTCTGCTTAGGAATTCCCCTCAGCTCCTTGCCAGTTTTCAGACACCTCATCCTCTGAATGCCAGGCTGCTTCACAGGCTGCCTGCTCTCTCCTTCATATTTGAATGACCTGTACCACAGCCTGAATCTTACCATTCTGGTCTCAGGGTGCTCAGAGTGCTGGGTCAGACAGAAAATCTTCCAGGGAAGTGCTTAGCAGGCAGTTGAAGCTGAATGCTGCTTTCTTTTAAGAGATACCCTCTCCATAATGTCTCCCTAGTTACTGCCATTAGTTTGCATGTGTTTGTATTCAGATTAAACTGAAAATGTTTTTGCGACAAACTCCTACACAGACAACAACATTCCTACTCAAACAATTGCCAAAATTAGCTGATTACCTGCTCAGCACTTCAGCTATCAACAAAAGATTTCCCAGGGCTAAAGTGTTTTGCCAAAATACACATGGGATTGTACTCTGCTGTGTTGTTGTAGGACTTGTGAATCAGCACATTTACCACTCCCGCAGATGTACAGATGTGACAATACCAGAAGAGTGAGCCCTGATAAAGCTGCTTTGCCACAATCACACTGAAAACAGACGTCAGGTTTTCTCTCAACTGATATAATGTGAAGATTTAGGAACAAATCTGAACATTGGAACATCCTTCCTGGGACATCCTGATGCTGCCAGCACAAGGAGGACTGAGGTAAATGTATCTGCATGAGGAATCCCAAGATTTCTTAGCAGAAATAGAGCTGCAACAATGGGAACTTTAAGTTTTCCCTGGTGTGGAGATGTCTATAGATGATGCTGCTACATGCCCAATAAGAATGAGAATGCATTGTTTTTCTGCAAGGTACAAAAAACTTTTAGTCCCAATGGAAAAATCCTTAAGATTCTGTCAGTAGGGAGTTAGCTCCAGTTTCCTTCTCCCTCACAAGAGACCATCCTTTGGAGCACTTGGCGTTCACATTGGGAAGAGAGCATGGGAAGTGCGCTCATGTTTTGTCTAAACGCAAAGGAGACTATGACTAATTTCAAAGAACATCACCCATTCCAGCACTTCAGACGGAATCTGCTGCTCCTTTAATGTTCTGGTAAATATTATGAGACTGACAGCAATCAAACACTGGAAGAGAAGGACACTGAAACAAGTCAAAGGAGTCACAAACAGCATCATTCCAAAGCACCAATGAGGTGAGAGCTGAGACAAAAATCTCAAAAGTCTTATCTTCCCTTGACTATTTCCCCTTCAGCTGAAAGTGAGAAGCACAGGAAAGAGGACTTGAAAAAGTCTTCTTTATTTTATACCCACACACATATATACACGTAGATGTAAATAAATATGCTGCCATGCTCAGGAATGAAACTGTCAACATTAAGTGTGAATGAAGTCATCCATCACTCTGTGACTTCTATTTGTTATATTATACAGACAAAAGGAGCTTACAAACAAAGACAAAAAGAACTGGCAGCTTGCTAAGAAGGACAGTACTGTGGGATGAAATTTCTTGACCCAAAACTAATTCCCCTGGATTAGTAATATCCATTTCAGAAAACATGTACCATTTCAGAAGAAGAGTTACAACAGCAACACCACTCTTTGGTTACAAGCAAGTATCTTGCTTATGAAATCTCTGAAAATTAGCTTCAGCGTTAGCATTCCTATTACTCAGGAATCCTGGTCATTGCCACCTCTAATTAATTCCATGCTTTGTCAGTGGTAAAGACACAACATCAGCTGCTTTCTTGTACCTCTGGTATCCTCTATGAAGTGAGGATATCACAAGAAGAATCAAATATCAATGCCTGGATTACCTTCTACTTAATCTATTTTCCCTACAAGCAGACATGAGGTATATGAAAAGACACATCATCTCTGAAGCTTCAGCTCATCTGTCCCTGTTTTGAAGCCAGCAAGTCAGAGCTAATACACAAAATACACATTTAAACCTATTTGCATAAAAACCTTCTAGAATTCCCAAAAGCTTTCATGAACTTTTCCCAAAATCCTCAAGAGTATCTTATTTTCGTTGAACCTGAATCAGGCCAGCTTGTAAAGCAAAGACCATGAAGTCCATTCTTTCCCCAGCATTTATCTGAGCACTCAGAAGATCACTGGGTGGAAGAAATTAGTCCTCCTTTTATGAAAACCTATCCTCGCCACCGGTGTGGTCTGACTCAGTGCAATCATGACCTGTATCAACTGTGGGTGTCCTCTATGCACACATTAAGCTGTGTTATGATTTAGAAGAGCTAAGGCCTTCACAGACTCATAGAAGTGTTTGGGTTGGAAGGGACCTTAAAGTTCTTCCAGTTCCAAACCCCCGCCACAGGCAGGGACACCTTCCACTAGACCAGGCTGCTCCAAGCCCCGTCCACGTTGGTTTTGAGCACTGCCAGAGATGAGGCAGCCACAGTTCTCTGGGCAACCTGTGCCAGTGCCTCAGCACCCTCACAGGGAAGAACTTCTGCCTAATGTCTCATCTCACTCTCCCCTCTGTCAGGTTAAAGCCATTCCCCCTTGTCCTGTCCCTACAGGCCCTTGTCCAAGGCCCATCTCCAGGTTTCTTGTAGCCCCTTTAGGCACTAGAAGCTGCTCTAAGGTCTCCCCTTAAGAAGCCTTCTCTTCTCCAGGCTGAACAAGCCCAGCTCTCTCAGCCTGCCTTCAGTGCAGAGCTGCTCCAGCCCGTAGAACATCTCTTATTTTAAACCAAAATCTCTAAAGAAAACTTCTGTGTGAAGAAGGTGTCACTGGAAAGTCAGCCCTGGGTAACTGCTTGCCTTGGCAAACTGAAACTGCATCAACTTGAACCAATGCCCACTCTGACAGCACTGCAGCTCTGGGACACTGATGTTTACGCATGTGGGTAGTGTTACATGACGGCACGTGCACAGTGGCTGAAGTATTACAGTTGTCTCTGCTTTGTTCACAGGGAACCTAATAAAACTCAAGTTTATCTTGATGATTAGAATACTCAGGAGTGTCCGACAGAATCCATTCAGTACCACATGGCCTTACAGAGATAACAATCACAGAAAGCAAAGTTAATTCCCCAGAAAATAGTTTCTGGTAGATTGGTAGTTGCACATCCTATTATAAGAAGCACCAATGCATCTTAGAAATAGCAGAAAACCTGAACATAGACTATTCATGTAATCACAATGATTTTAGGGCACACACAAGTATCTTCTTTTTCCTGAAATCCCAGAGAAGAAACCAGGCACAGTAGAATAGGAAAACACAGACTGTCCCCTGATGAAGTCTCAATAACATGAAATGAGTAAGAAACTGCTGAAATAAGTGCAATTATCAGAGTGCCATAGAGAGCTATGACTACCCTGTAACCCCCCACTGCTGTGCCTGCTTGAGGTAGAGGCACCCCAACCAAGCCAACACCACAGCACACCAACTTCTGCAGCATCAGCAGCCAAAAATGACTACGGGCACAGGTAAAAAACAACAGTTGGCAAGTACCTGGCACAGCAGAACACCAAGAACACGACTAAACTCCACACTGCCGACAGAACATTGCCTCTGCTAGCAACTGTAGTAGCTGCACCTTGAGCAACAGCAGAATCATCAGTCATGATGCATGTCATCTGTGAAGCCACTGGGTCAAATTTTGAACAGACCTTTAGCTTTCTTCAAAGCACAGGTTCCTCTTTAAGATGACGAAGTGTCTGCAGGCTGTACAGCTCCTGCACACCTCCAATATTCAGCAGCTCCTACATTAACATGTAACCTGCTGATGGCTGAGCACTTCAAGTATAAACAGGAATATTCCAACAAGGACAAAATAGTAAGCGACCCTCAGGTACCCTTATTTCTGTAACATCTTCCATATTCTTACTCGTTTAACCAAATCTTACTGAGGAATGACATAATTGTTTTGTGATACTTGAAAAATACCTTCTGTGATGGGCTATGCAGAGCTGGAAGAATGCAGCAGGAAAAGCAGGAAAAGGGGTGGTGGGGAGAGTGGCACACAAAGATGTTGTCTGCCTGAGGTAATGTATTGTGCATAAAGCCACCCACACCATATTGCAAAACTGTTTGTAAGTAAAAACAACCACATATAAATCATTCAGAACACATGCAAAGTAAAAAAAGGGATTTGTTTGGCATGGATTTATACAGACAGATGCACAAATACCCAAACGCATAAATAAACAATTACAGGTAAATACATATTTTCTCTGTTCCTGTGTAAACGAAATGGAGTGTTTGGGAAAGGTTCCAGGCAGCTCTGACAATGAGCATCAGAAGAACTGTCAGTAATCAAAGATGGCCCATTTCTGCACTTTGAAGTTTTGAGTATTATGAATATCCACATTTTTACTAAAGAGATCTTTTCAATGAACTCTTTCTCCATTATACAGGAGGAAGATGGCCTTGGCTTATACTTTGTGTGGGTATTTTTTAAAATGCATTTTTCAGAGCCACTGAAGAATTTCCAGGATGCTTCTGCTTTCCCATGCTGAAAGAGATACCACCATTGGACTTACTGGATTTGGATGGGCTCTAAAGGCAGAATCTATCCAGACCCCCCGTATATGCTTGGAATACCTCAAGTGTTTGTAGTGTTGCACACTTGGTCTAAAATATTTCATAGAAGATTAGAACCATAGATTGAAAATATGCAGCAACCAACAAATAGTAAACCTGAGAACCTTTTGGTCAAGAGTCGTAACTAACTGTAGCATCAGGATCACCTTCCCTGCACAGTTCAAAACCCCATACTGGATTTCAAACTTAGGATTCCTAAAATGTACATTTGACATAGGATCTATTTTTCAGCGCTGATGTTTTTATCTTCATTCCCTTTAAATAAGGATGCTCTTCAAAAAAGGCCCAACATTGGCATGCAATTACTGGAGACATAACCCATGGAATGGTATTTCACCACAGCTATTCTTAGTTCTCCTTACAAGAAAAGGCCCCAGTTTAAACATGCTTACAAGATGGAAACTATTTTCTTATTATTAGGGTCTTCTTCAATTAGTTCCTCAAAGCCTTCATACTTGAATAATAAAACATTCCTCTTTGGAAAACACCATCCAAAGATACTATTTGTATTGATTCTGACTTTTACAGCACTGAAAGGAAATCTAAGTTGTTCTCTACACTGATGAGATGACAGTCACCTTCTGGTGTATATAACCACAAAGGCAGCAAACACTTCTATACACTATGAGCCTGACAATAGAGAGGCAACTCACTGACGGAACAGTGGTCCATCAGATGCCCCCATTGTTTATGAACACAGAGGCCATTTGTATGGAATCCAGGCCCTAATGTAAAATTAATCAGCTCTCTAGCAACAGTCAAGCAACAGCCTTTGGAAACTCAGAAAGGAGAAAGCCATCTCTTCAAGTTCTTTTAAAAGGAAGCAATGCTTTGTTGCATGGCATTAGGATTTGGATGTCCATGTAACAACTATGGCTTTCAAAAGAAGAGATTAAAAAACTGAATTTAGGAAGAATTGTGGACTGAGTGGAATCAGGATTTCAGTTCCTGAGTTCTGATAAAACAAAAGGGATGGCTTTAAAAGAGACAAAATAAAGGGAAGCATCATTCAGAACACACAGGAAGAATCTGTGCCAGCAAACCAGGGCACATGAAAAGCAACAAGGTGCTTGGTGACAGCCAGCATGGCTTCACTAAGGGGAAATCCTGCCTGACCAATTTGGTGGCCTTCTATTATTGGGCTACAGAACTGATGGACAGGGGTAGAGCAGTTGATGCCATCTACCTGGACTTGTGCAAAGCATTCGACACTGTCCCACATGACATCCTTGTCTCTAAATTGGAGAGACATCAATTTGATGGATGGACCATTCGGTGGATAAAGAACTGGCTGGATGGCCGCACACAAAGAGTTGTGGTCAATGGCTCAATGTCCAGCTGGAGACCAGTAACGAGTGGTGTCCCTCAGGGATCGGTGTTGGGACTGGTCTTGTTCAACATCTTCGTCACTGACATGGACAGTGGGATTGAGTGCGCCCTCAGCAAGTTTGCCAATGACCCCAAGCTGTGTGGCTCCCTTGATACGCTGTAGGGAAGGAATGCCATCCAGAGGGCCCTTGACACACTTGTGAGGTGGGCTGATGCCAACCTCATGAAGTTTAACCATGACAAGTGCAAGGTCCTACAGCTGGGTCGGAGCAATCCCAGGCACAGCTACAGGTTGGGCAGAGAAGAGATTCAGAGCAGCCCTGTGGAGAAGGACTTGGGGGTGTTGGTCAATGAGAAAATGAACATGAGCCGGCTTCAGTGTGTGCTCACAGCCCAGAAAGCCAACCGTATCCTGGGCTGCATCAAAAGGAGCGTGACCAGCAGGTCGAAGGAGGTGATCCTGCCCCTCTACTCTGCTCTTGTGAGACCTCACCTGGAGTATTGTGTGCAGTTCTGGTGTCCTCAACATAAAAAGGACATGGAACTGTTGGAACAAGTCCAGAAAAGGGCCACGATGATGATCAGGGGACTGGAGCACCTCCCATATGAAGACAGGCTGAGGAAGTTGGGGCTGTTCAGCCTGGAGAAGAGAAGGCTGCGTGGAGACCTCATAGCAGCCTTCCAGTATCTGAAGGGGGCCTATAGGGATGCTGGGGAGAGAGTCTTCATTAGAGACTGTAGTGACAGGACAAGGGGTAATGGGTTAAAACTTGAACAAGGGAAATTCTTTCCTGTTAGGGTGGTGAGGCACTGGAATGGGTTCCCCAGGGAGGTTGTGAATGTTCCATCCCTGGCAGTGTTCAAGACCAGGCTGGACAAGGCCTTGGGTGATATGGTTTAGTGTGAGGTGTCCCTGCCCATGGCAGGGAGGTTGGAACTAGATGATCTTAAGGTCCTTTCCAACCCTAACTATTCTATGATTCTATGATTCTATGAATTAGAAACGAGCTGCACACATCAAACAAGGAATGACACTGCAGATGGGAAGCTGGTGACAGATAACAGCTAATTGCAAACCCACACAACCCTCGGGGTGGGAAGAAATCTCTATTTTCCCCTACATACAAAAACTAAAGAAACAAAGTCAAGTCTCTTTATGCCATTCAGAACTTCAGACATACAAGCTCACACTGTCCATTTCCACACAGAAACAGGAAGGAGGAACACGGCGCAGAACAGAAAAGCTGTTCCTTGACATAAAGACATGCTGCAACTTCAGCCTTATGAGGAGTTAAACATGCAAATACTGCAGAAATACCAGATTTTCCATTCTTTCAATAGGAAATTACTTTTTTGTAATTTATGACACAACGAACAGCTCCTGGTGTTAAACATAAAATTATTTAGAATACATTCTCAAAGAGTAGACACAGGCTACTCATGGATAATTAGCAAGAAATAGTGGGGTTTAATGTGAATATAAAATTCTACATGGGCGCCCAGCTGCCTCTCAGAATAAAACCTCTTGAATGTTTCTTTTTTATTTAGAAACAAAATTCTTTCCTTGGCTTTCTGGCACCTGCTTAGATTTGGGTCACATTCACCTACCTACAGCAAGTTCATTTTATAAACTACTAATGGAAACCATGCTTATTCTTTTTATTCTATTTTGTTCTACTTTATTATAATGAACTCATCTTTCTCCAACTGTCTAGAAACCAATGTAACAAAATAATAAGATTCATGTTGCTAAACTGGCATTTAGTGAGGAACCCTGAGATTTGTCTCTGGGATTCAATTTCAACATTAATTATTAGCTGGTTTAGTTTAGATGTTCACATCACCACTAAATCTTCTTTGCAGTCATATATTAGAAAATCATAAACAAAACCCATGTAATCTTATCCATGCATTTACCATGTATCAGAATTAACATGATACATGGATATATCTATGGGAAAATGAAAAAAAAAAAATAAGCAAAGCAAAAAGAGGAAAATCTGAGAAAGTCACATTCTGAAAAACTCTGTTTCAGGTTTGGACACACACACTGACCCTGATAAGAAGGTCCCCAATCCTGATAAGAATATCCCCAACAATCTAGGTCAAAACTGGAAAACTCAGGAATCACTGGAATCATCCACCATTGCTTCCTTTCCAGTTACATTTTATGTCCCAAATCTTTTGTGTGTTTCAGTTGAGTAGACATGTCAAATTTGTCAAGAAGATTATAATAATGTTATTAATGTAGAAGAACAGCTACTAGATTGCTAGTGTGAAGATTCACAGTATCAACAGGGTGTTTGACATTGAATTTCCATGTCGTATGTACTAGTGAAATATTAACAACATTGACATGTACAGAAAGTCCAGAAGGTATCCTTAACAAACAAACAGGCTGATAATAAAATAGCAATACACCTGACTTGCTCTCAATTTACACTGGATGCTTTGCTGCAGATTTGTGGGCTTCTTTCTGAAAGCCAGATTATTCATGTTTGGATGCAGTACTGTCTAGTTGTTTAATGCTGACAAGTGATCTCAAGAAAAAAATCAGTATTTCAACACTACACACTAGGACAGCTCACGTGAATGTGCCAGAGGATTAATAATCAAGTAGTTTGCACAGAGAATCACTGAATCGACCAGGTTGGAAAATACCTTTAAGATCATCAAGTCCAACCCCAGGACTGTTAAGTCCACCACTACGTCTTCCATCTCAACATATTTCTCACCTAACAAAAACATGAGGCAACTTTGTCATTAGCAATGTGAATCTTTGATTCTAAAACCTGGCAAACAACTCTGTGGAGCACAACTGTGGAGAAAGGCATCAAATTCAGTTCAGACCAGATTTAGACAAGAAATTCATTACAAGAGTTTGGAGAGGTCTGCATGTAGTGGATTGAGATGCAAACTAAAGAATTCCAGTAAGGAAGAAACCACACTCCATTATCAGAAAAAAAAAAAAAAAAAAGCTCTTTTGCTACCTTAATGCTTTCAAGCATTGGCAAATTCATCCCATCAAAAGAATGAAGTCTTTTCCAAGGACAGTTTTTCACTGAGGAAGAAGCTGACATTCCGTATCCTGAAAGTCCACTCTGTTCAGAGCTGTCTCACAGACACAGTACTTGACATCAGTCATACTCTCATGCCTGAATTATAACACATACCAACATTTTTTAATAGGGACATGCTAAGCAATATGATCATCTTTGTTATTATTATGGGACATTCAACTTCTAATACACTCCCTATCTTTTCTGCAAAACAGTTAAGCATCACAGCATTGGGCTTTATGAGGGACCTTGGTTGCGTATATTAAGTTGTATATTTGTAATCCACTAGTTACTCCAAATTAGAGTCTAATTAGTAATTGCTTTTCTTGACATGGTTACAAAGCAGAGAATGTCATACAGAAAACAAATAAAGCCTGAAGTCACTGTGGTGTACCACAGTGCGCAAGAGCAACTGCACAACTCCAGCTGGACTGGAACAGTGACATTAATATTGAGAGAGGAATGGTAAAAAACAAACCGAAACACTTGTAGGAAGTTCTTAACTTCTCTAAATCACAGAACATGCACTTGGGAAAATAAAGAAATCCCACATAATGACAGTATCTGACAAAAATGAGACTCCATTTCACAGTTGCCACTACCTAATTTACCACTGTCAGGAGAGATGCCTGTTACAATCACACCTGAAGATACAGTTTTATTTTGCCTCTGTGCTCTTAGAAGTTTAATATGGTCCAAGTACCTGTACTGCATTGGAAAAAAAATGCTAAAGCAATATGTGCTGATTTATTTATACAGCAATATAACTGAATCTAAAAGGACAGGCTGCTTTGTACCTATAAAACCATGAAAGCTGCATATTTTATGAAGTTGATATCAGAACCTCATCTTTCAGGTATTTTCAGTTCAACAATAGCTGCAAGCTCTATTTTGCACAAATCTCAAAAAAACTAATGCAAAAAGGATGAAATAGACCTCGGGACGCAATTTTTAGCCAACATTTCATTGTGACTTGATGAACTTGTATTGGTGACACAAGCTCAAAACAGTTTTGGCTTTCAGCACCAAATGAGACTTTCATTTCCACATAAAACAAAATACATACCCACTTCAACCTTGCACAAAAGTCTATTAGTGCTACTGCAATATAGTAAGGTGGAATTGTTTCCAAATGAGCCCAAATGTGACAGATGTGCCAATCTGCTGATACAAGAACACAAACTCACAGTAAAGGATTTGAAGCAGAGTTCAAGTATAATAAGGACAGAACACATATTATTTCTTTGCTCTCATCAGAAATGCAATGAGAAGGTTTGCAGAGCGTTGGAGTGTGGATTACAGGTGATAGGAAAGTCACAAAGATGTGACATGCCTGTGTCAGTGTTCAGTTTCCAAAGTTAGAGTGGAGCCATGAGGTCCCCCAGCAGATCTGGCACCTTTATGTTTTAGCTACAAGTTTAATGAAGCAAACGCTGCAGAAAGGATCGACTGGTATATTTTCAGCTCTTGACAGAGAAGAGGTGGACTGTTCCTTCCTAATGAAAGTAAAGAAGATATTTGCCTACTTGCAGCTCATGCAAAAAAAGCCAGCTGACTGAGAGTTCTTAAAAATGGTTGTCTAAAAACTGGCTTCTAAGGCAGGATTTAGGCATCTAAGTTACTAAATTGTTTGCTCTCCTAGTGCTGAAAACCTTCCTTCTCCTGACGTGTTTAACTGGGACACTTGAAAAATAAAAGTAAAAAAGAAACAAGAAGTGATTGTAATTCTTTATGTCGCTCCTGTGTATTAGCCTTCAGTTTACTCTCTTAGCCTCACAAAAACACCTAGAGATTTGTACATGGAAGGAAGTGATCAAATTGTTTTACCCCTCCATGAGCGCAACTTCAGCATTATATTTACCCTCAACACACTGAATTGATTTTTAGTTGAGAGCAGAAATGGCAACTAGTGCATCATCATTTCCTAAGGTACCTCTGCTTTTCCCTGGAGATACTCTACTGTAACAGTGATCACAATAGACTGTACTTGTCTTATGAGATCTGACAAGATCACAACCTGAGTTCCTTGGGCTGCAACTCTACCTTCCTGCATCAGCAAAACACTACACAGTCTGAAGATCCCACTGCTGAGACCAAAGACAGATCAAACAGCATCAGTACGCTGTGCAAGGCTCAGGCTTTCACAATTGACTTACCAAAGAATAATGACAACACCTTTTTTTTTTTTGCCTGTTCATCATTTAAGTGAATAAAAATTATCTAGATATGTAAGCACATCATGTATGAGACCGAGAAAATGCATGGCTGGGAGATGTTCATTCAAACAGGGAATTCTTCTCTGCTCCAAATGCATTAGTCACAGACAGCCATAGGAAAATGACGACAAGCAGCATGTACTGCTATCCAAGAAAAGCTGGGATTTACATAGAGGATTAACCAAGAAAACTGAGGATGAAATGTGTCTTTTCTTAAAAAAAAAAAAAAAAAAAAAACCACACAAAAAACAGAAAAAAAACCCAACAAACAAACAAAAAAAAAAACAAAAAACAACCAAACAACAACAAAAAAAAAGCAAAAAAAAAACCCTTCAAACATAATTTTAGGGAGGCCTGAGGCAGTAACTTGAAGTACCCAAAATCACCACTCACCATGAAAAACATTGCAGGAATATACCAGCCCTCAGCCCTAGGGTTTGAAGCCACATTCCTTTTCTGGCTCCCTCAGCAGTGTTAAGCAGGGGCTGACTCACAAAGCGCTACCCGAAGTCTCTCTGCTATGAGTACCAGGATGCTGCATTCAGCCTTTGGCAAAGCAGGACATAACCAGAAGGGAAGCAAAACACCACGTGTGAGGAATGTCTGCAAGAATAACTTCACAGAAGAAGGCAAAATGAATTCTGTGCTCAGCTCAAGTGCCTTATACTGACAAGACAGATCCATATATATGCACCCAGTGCGACAGAGAAAGTGGGGTTAAATGACCACAAATCATAAAGCAAGCATAAGCTTCGGGAGGAGGATCAGAACATTTCACCAGAAAAAGTGAGACAGAAGTCAAATGAGAGAGAAAATGAGATACAGGCATCAAGCAATGGTGAACTTGGAAACAAGAAGTTTCTTGTTCACATGAAACAATCTCTACAGAGCATGTGTAGCTATGCCTACCTCATGCTATTGTACTGCTTAAAATCTAATTCCAGCACATATTCCAGGGAAGAGAAGCAGGATTAAACAGAGCACTCCAGCTCAGAAAAGGGAGCGATGATACTGCTGGCTAAACTGAGCACAGATCTTCCTGCAGAACATGTCCAGAAGAGAAAGCATGATCCAGGGGTAAGAACACCTGGCACAATCTCAAATCCACCCCTCTCCCCATTAACAGACTACATGACTTGGTGACTGAAGTACTTCTGCCACCTCTTCTGTAAAGAAATGGTTATAAAGGTGTTATGTCAATGCAAAACTCATTTGATATAATTGTTTACCAATACATATTTTTGTTTACCAACAGACCAGAACAGGAAAGAGAATAGATTTTGAATACTGGAAACAAAAAGGTGGGAGTCTAAGCAAAACCTGACATTTATCCCGGTTAGGTGCCAGGTAAACGTTATGACATGCTGGAACACCACTGACATTTCAGGCATAGCTCATATGCACAAAAGCTGGCAAGGCAAGAGTCAATCTGAAAAGGGTTGCTGGTAATCACTGAATGAGACAAGGAATGGCTGAAACAACCTGACAAAAGCCCATTGGGAAAGTGATAGATGTAAACTCACTGTCACAGGTTATGCATCAGATGGGCAATCACCATAAAATCACTGGAGGAAGGTGTCAGGAGGCACATACTCAGACATCAGCTTCACAGAGTTTCAAGAAATACAAAGATCAGCTGCTTTTATTATTTAAATGAGGACATGCTTTACCCATCAAATAATATTCCTGCTCTAGATACTATCTACAACAGCAAATACTGCTGCAGCAAAGAGGTATTTGCTGTTCCAAAGCAGCAAGAGCTCTGCTGCACAAGGGCTGAAATCAGCACTAGATCACTATTAATCAAGTAATTTTTTTCCCACAGAACTCTATGGAGCTTTGGATTATAAGTACTCCTCAGAAAGCCTGAGTACACAGACAGTGCCTCACAACCACAGGGATAAATTCCCTGGAGAAAACCTCCTGTCCCAAGCTCCCTTACACATAGCTCAGATGTCAGCAAGGAGCCCTCCATCCAACCTACATCTTACACCAAGAGAAGCAGAAGCCTCACGCAAAGCAGTCACAAGCATTCTGATGCCACAGGAAGAGATCAGAGAATTAAGGTGTTAAAAACTAACAGAAATTTGAATAGTTAAATATTAACACCTGAATTCAGAAGGAGAAAAAAAGGATTTCTTTTTATCCTGATTTGACCCTGAATCCCAGGTGAGTGAACAATGTAGATGACACATGAAACAAACCAGTGTAACAAAACATTTGCCTGGAACCACAAACTGCATTTCAATGAGGTACGTCATGCCACTACGCTCAGCGAAGTCATCTGCTGGGACACAATTCATTGGGTTCACACACAGTTTAGAGCATTAATAGGATAAAGATGTTTTTCAAACATTTAACAAGACACAAGATAAGGTCAACCAGGAATAATCTGATAGTTGAAAAATTATACACAGACAGTATTGATTCTTTCAACTCTGCTGCAATGAGAGGAAAGGAATCTTTTTCAACCAGAAAGAGCTTTTCTAACTGATGCGTATTTAGCATCCTAAAAAGTATTCACACTAGGAAAGATGAATGATGTGTCCCTGCCAGTGACCAGAGCAACACTGGCACAAGTGCTGTATTTCCAAAGAGCTTACACAAAGCAGCCAGGCCAAGTAGGAGGAAAGGCTCAGCAGAGTCACTCCTACAAGAGACCTGAATGACAACACAGCCTGCTGTGAAGTTCTAACTCACACCAAGAACTGTGGGCCTTCAGAAACAGGCTGACACAACTCAGCAGATCCTTGCTGGAGGAGTCACAATGAGGGAATATAAGAAGAAAATCAGCATCGGGAGATCTCTCTTGTCCTTTTCACTAAAACAAGCCGTGAACCCACTAAAACAACTAGCACAATAAAGGGGAAATGTGTCTTAAAAAATTAGTATGTTTAACATGGACAACTGATGGTTTAAAACAAGCCTGTGCCATCCTGTAGCGAAGAGTCAGGTACATGACATGTTCTCTAACTTCAGTGTTTCTCTGATACCTCACTGGCCCAAGAACCTATGAGGAAGTGGTACAGTTGGGCTGCATGAACTAATGGGTAGTTCCAGGCCCAAAATAATTTCCATCTTTTGTTTCTAGCATAAAGAACAATGACAATTTTGGGCTCATGATCCTATTTCCCATTTTTGTTCTGAATAATTCATGGGGAAGATTTGTATTTTAGGCTTATTCTCATTGAAATACTTGGCATTATTACAGCCTGTGACTTGGTGTTGTAAGTTTTGCAAAAACCCTTCCAGAAAGCAACATCCTGTGATGCTGAGGTCCAGTTCTTGCTTGAGAAGACACAATGTAAATTGCATAATAATAACAAAGCTAGACTGTATAATAATAATAGAGCTATCAAAAGAGGATCATTAGCTACAGCAGGATTACCACCTCATCCTGGGACAGGCTTTTGTCATTTTCTGTGTAGACTGGAAGGGATCACGACATCTCTGTTCAGTGCTGGTATGCTAACCAATGGGCCACCAATAGAAACAGAACAGGATTAAAAGATGATAAACGGCGCCAAAGGAAAGAAAAAAATGAAAATGGGGTGGTCCTAAAGTACATGCACATAAGAGGATCCCTCTTAACTCAGTTTCTAT
The DNA here is from genome assembly GCF_034315485.1 of Pezoporus occidentalis. Lineage (NCBI taxonomy): Eukaryota > Metazoa > Chordata > Aves > Psittaciformes > Psittacidae > Pezoporus > Pezoporus occidentalis. Next base: position 1,111,379 of record NW_026913006.1, read on the forward strand.
CAGCTGTACAAAGAAAGACACAGTAGCATGGGAATAAGATATGAACTATTTCATTTGACAGTGAGAAAAGATACAGGAGGACAAAGCCATGGAATGTCATACAATAGCATGCAAATAGCTTTAGAGTCTCTCAAAAAAAATGAGCTAATGAATAACAAATGCAACTCACTATTAACAAAAACTAGTAGATGCTCAGAAAGAATAAACCTGACTAAAATGAATTGAGATGAACTAGAACAGAATATTTAACAGCGTTTCCTGTAAAGAAAACACAAGTACGTGTCGTGCACTGACTGAAAATAACAAAAAGTGCAAGAATAGGGCTCTACAAGAACAATCAGAATTCTTGGAAAGCTTGCATATTTTTCCCAGTTATTACAAGAGAAAGATGAGAGAGCATCTACAAAGCAGAAGAGAATCAGGCACATTGTCTTCACTAATTCCCAGATGTCAAGAAACTATAGAAAAAATGTAGATGCCGTCATTATACAATGTCTGAAATTGATACTGTAGTAAGGCTCAACTTTCCTGCCCTCCCACTGCAGTTATGCGCAGTTCAGGGGGTTTCATTTAAACACTTACAGGCAATAAATTTAAGAAAAAGGTAAGTGTACAGATATTTACAGGAGCAAAACAGTCCCTGAAATAGGACTTTGTGTGTAATCTGTGCTTCATTGTAAAATGAAGGCGACTGATGCACAAAAATACCAAGACATCCAATGCAGTTGTTTCAAAGGATCTTGAAGGATCCAAAAGGAAACATTCTAGGACTACAGTTAATATTCTTATTGTTAAGTACTCTCTGGCTGTTACTCTCTTTTGATCAGGGGTAGATATAGAGTAGACATGAGAAAGAAGCCCTTCCCTGTGAGGGTGGTGAGGCACTGGCACAGGTTGCCCAGAGAAGCTCTGGCTGCCCCATCGCTGGCAGTGTTCCAGGCCAGAATTGGCAGGGCTTGGAGCAACCTGGTCTAGTGGAAGGAGTCCCTGCCTGTGGCAGGGAGTTGGGACTGGATGAGCTTTAAGGTCCTTTCCAACAAAAAACATTCTAAGATTCTAACGTTGCTTCTAACATACTGGTTTAAATCACATCAAGTTCACCTAAACTAATTAGATCAGATATTCCATAATAACCTGACTGCCTTTCCAGACACAGTTTTACTTGTATCATCTCTTATGTAATCACATTTTTATATTAGAGCTTAAAATGTAAGGACATGGAAAATAATGTATTGTGGCTGACTGAAATTATACCAACAAATAGCATGTGAAGGATTTAAACAGCAGCAATTACCCTCATCTTTGTGGAGCATGAAAATGATAAGAACTACTATTTTTCCAAGACCACTTTCATATTCATGCATCTACTTAACTTTCTTCCTTGGGAGATCCCAATTTTTTTCTTTAGAAATGAATAAAAAGATTTAAAAGATTATGATTTCTCAGTACTTATGAGAAAATGAGTATCAGCTACGACAAAGGTATGTAAAGTGAGGAACAACACAGCAAACTCCCTTACCCGATATTACTTTCTAGCTTGGTGAAGTTAAAGGTAGGAAAATCAGGGTGTAGAGACAGAAACAGTCATTTTGCAGAATAGGTCTAACTAATAAGAGATTTCAGGTGGTATTGAGTTTAAGTCCAATAATATTAAAAATAGTAGCCCCTTAATGCACATGAAGAGCATGAATAGTTTTGCGAGATAGGATTTAATTACGAAACTATTGATCCTTACAGTTCAAGGAACAAAATGATCATTAGATAGAACCAAGAAAAGAGATTCCTTCTATGATATATTATAGTTGCACAGAAGCCTACATTTGCTCTGAAGCAACCAGCTTTGCTGACAGAGAATAAACAGTAGGTCACTTACAGGCCAAGATGCCAGGCTGTAATAAAAAGGCAATTAATTTTACCTGAAAGAAAGAAACAATCATGGATTTTAGATGCTGTCTGAAGAGATCTTGGGTGGGAGGGAATCCAAGATTATTGTATACAATAGTGGGCCTTCCAGCTTGTTCCACTTCAATTGTTCTTCACAGTTCAGTTTTCAAGGACAGGCTGGATGGGGCTTGAAGCAAACTGGTCTAGTGGAAGGTGTCCCTGCCCATGGCAGTGGGTTGGAACTGGATGAGCTTTGAGGTCCCTTCCAACCCAAACCATTTTGTGATTCTACAAGTTCAGCTGTGTCCTGGGTTCAGCAGTAACAGTCATTTTTTCTCCTTCTCAGTAGCTGGTGCAGCACTGTGTTTTTGACTTTCAGCCTGGGAACAGCGCTGCTAACACCGATGTTTTTAGCTACTGCTCAAATGTTTAGTCTGACCAAGGACTTTGCGAGTCTCTCGCTCTGTCAGGGAGGAGGGGAAGCCGGGAGGAAGCAGAGACAGGACACCTGACCCAAACTAGCCAAAGAGGTATTCCATACCACAGCACGTCATACCCAAGAGGTAACGGAGAGTTACCCAGAAGGGCTAGTTCACTGCGGGGTGGGAGAAGGTATCGGTTGGTGCTCGTTCAGGTGGGGTGGGGCGAGTTATCAGTTGGCTGGTGGTGAGGTGTTGTATTCTCTTTGTTATTTCCCTTATCATTATTATTATTGGTGGTAGCAGTAGTGATTTGTGTTATACATTAGTTACTAAACTGCTCTTATCTCAACCCATGGGAGTTGCATTCTTTTCAATTCTCCTCTCTTTCCCTCTGGGAGCAGGGGGAGGGCAAGAAGCAGGGGAGTGAGAGAGCGACTGCATGATTTTGGCTGACTGGGTTTAAACCACGACAAGCTGACAGAAGATGAAGTTTAAACTCAGTTTAGGAGTGGGAGGTTCACCTTCTTGCCTTCATCTGAGGCTAGCTGAGCCAGTTCACACAGGAGTACAGGACCACACAAAGTCCTTCAAGCAGGTGGCACAAAAAGTGACATAACGCGCTCTCCATGCTCTTCTTCCTGCTTAGTTAACATAGAAAGTGTAGGCAATGTGTTTACCTATGAAACATCACTGAAGGCAAAAGGACAGCATGCACTTCAAAAATTAGATTTGCATTTTTCTTTATCAGAAGGTGAGTAAAAGGAATTTTCCAATTGCTTTGCATTAGAAAAGGCTCTAATGTGTTCAGGCACACTCTGTAAAGATTTAACATACTCAAGGAACAAAAATTCAATGAAAAAATATCTTTCACTTAGGCCAAGCAAGTAACTGGCCAGAAATCATAAAATCTTTCATTAACAGAGGAGAGGGCTTTTAGTTTTAGTCTCTGCAATGCTCCTCTTTTACAGCTTACAAAAGGGCTTTAAGAAGAAATATAAGTTTGCCTGTGCCTGAGCTTACTCAGTACTTTTAGGCAATTTCCAAGCTAGCCTGTGCCAAACCCAGTACTTCGGGTTTATTCTACCTATGCTACTTACCATAGCTTATCTTTACATATTTGTTTCTAAAAGGCAACATCATATTGAATTGGGAAAGATCAGAGAGCGAAAAACTGTCACAGGATCTTCAGAGCACCATTGCTTACATCTAATATTAGGGATTAATAACACTAATAATGAATAGAAATAACAAAAGAACCACCCCCTGAGTACACGTCAGAACTTACCAAAGGGGGTCCAGCTTTAGCGCCTTAAAGCTTAATGGAATAATATTAAAAAAACTATTCTAGATGATCACCCAAAGTGCTTTTTTCAGAAGACAGAAAAGATGAGGTCCGAAGAGCTTTCTCTGCACAGAATTACTGTGGTTGTAGAGCTGTCAACACGGAGAAACACAGCAAGATTCATTAAAGAAATTAGTGGAAAATGTCCTCCATGCAGCAATTTGCTTTCTTTGGTTTTTAACATCATAAGTAATGCAGCTTTTCTTTTTATAAGCAACCTCTGTTCAGAAAGCAGCTTAAACTCTTAAATCCGTTTAGAGAAAGAATTCTGAGATATTAAAAGACTAAAATAATAATAGCCCAAAGTCTAGCTGTACAGAATCAGTGCCCTTAAACACTACCTGAACTTGCTTAATTTCTATTCCCATATAGCACATAGAAAGGAGAGACAGAAAGTTCATCACAGCCTAAAACTTATCTGTTATGGAGCCCTTCCAGAGGTTTGCTGGCAGCCCACTGCCCACGTTAATGTTTCATAAAGGGCAGGGACAAGCACCTACGGCAAAACCTGAATACTTTGCTGCTCAGATCCAGCTTGAGTTTTGCTTTTGCCTGGGAAGCCAACATGTGCCCACATGGAGCTTCCAGAAGCAACCAGAACCCCAGCACCTTGCAAAATCTTTCCAATAACTTGAGTAGCCCTTAAGTCTCGTCCTGACTTTCTGTTAAGCATATTTAGACATCACCTCTACCTGTTTGGGATACAAATGGTGAACTGTTAAGGAGTTGCACCACACTAATAAAACAACAACGGCTTTTCATTTTGGTAGTGGCTTATCCTCAAACCACCTGTGACTAGAAAACCTATATGCCCGGGACAATCTCCAGCACAGAGTACAAAACTGATCTGTTCATGTCCTTCAACAGCTGTCTGACTGTACTCATACACCAAGCACAGTAAGCACTTGACCTTAATGCAGCATTAGCGCCTATAAGTTTTCTGTATTTTGCTAATCTGTTTTAAACTCAACATCTCAAGCGAACTGCGTAAAGAACACTAAGCCTTCAACTGGAACAGAAATGTGTACTACAAAGGCAGTTATCCCATTAAAATAATGTAAGAATATCATCTTTGCAGACTTAAGTAAAAATTATTGCGTAAGGGCTTCATATTTCAAAAGAAGCATGAATTCATTTTGTCAGTGACATAATCAGCCTCTTTTCTGCAGTGCAAAACCAAAACTCACACAGAGTAATAACTGCTCTTGGTCCCGGCACAATTTATGGATCCTGACAGACAGTCTAATGGCACAGATGATTTGTAATAAATCAACATTCTCAGAGCAATAAATCAAAAGCCGCAGCAACCAAAAAGACTTCAGAATCCAGTTTGACAGCAGACCTAAACAAGCACGTACAGTCTGATTTCTGCAACTACAAACCCAGCCTCTGGATTTGGGGCATTTGTAGGTAACTGAACTTTGAGCAACCTCCAGTTGACTCTTGCCTGACTGAGTGTTCAGTCACAGAACTTTCCTATAGGAAGCCACATGTAAGCAAAATAATTCAAATCTTCTCCTTACTAACTTTTATACCCGAGTTTGTTCCAAGTCAAAACTGCTCATATGCCTATTTATTGGTAAAATACATACAAAAGGCTGCATCCTTGACAGAGGCCTGAATATATTACAGATGAGAGTAATAAAGGGCTGTTAAACACTCTCATTTCATTACAGCTCTTTGTTTCCAAAGTTCCTTAAAAAAAAATTACATTTTGAATTCCATTAATAACTTGGATTAAGTCTTTCCAGTTCTAATTCAACTCCTGTGTAATAAAGAAGACTCTTGCTATCTTTAGAAGTATCACCAATAATGTTCTGCTGTGGATACTCAATCGTTCCAACGTTGTCAACGGTTTTAGCAACCCAGGTGGAACAAGGCTGCTCTGCTGTCCTTATAAACAATCCTTTCTGTTTCTTCTGGAAGCATCAGACATGACAGACAGCATGGGTGTTTCAACATTTCACTCTGCCTGGTGCCCCAAGCAAACACTTCTTTAGGATCTGCCGTTTCTGCTACTGTCACACACTGCACATCAGCTGGGAATTTTATTTAACCTTTATTTATTTTTGATTTTCATATGTAACTTATTTATTTTAATAATCCCAGTCAGTAAGTCAACTCTAACAGTAGCCAAATGCAAAGGAACCTACAACATCAGATGCCACGCATATCTTAACCTGAGATTGCACTAGTTAGGGAGCCCAGATCTGGGCAGAGGAGTCACTTGGACTGTGGATTTTGAAACTTGGAATCTCTGAGGAGGAGCACAATAAACCTATTTCCCAAGTGTGGAGGGATTCAATCAGAAGATTGTAGTACATTATTTTAGCAGAGAAACAGGGTCTGAATATGCATTTAATACATGTAGCTACCCTTATTCCTAGAAAGAAAGGAAAACCTAAGACTGAACCCCAGAGCAGGATAAGCCCATGGTGGTAATGAAAGATATTGATCTGAGTGACACCCAGAACACAGTGCCATGGTCCCCAAGCACACAGCCCAGTCCGACCTCACATCATAAATGTGATTTTATCACAGAATCATAGAATAATTAGGGTTGGAAAGGACCTTAAGATCATCTAGTTCCAACCCCCCTGCCGTGGGCAGGGACATCTCACACTAAACAATCTCACCCAAGGCTCTGTCCAACCTGGCCTTGAACACTGCCAGGGATGGAGCATTCACAGCTTCCCTGGGCAACCCATTCCAGTGCCTCACCACCCTAACAGGAAAGAATTTCCTCCTTATATCCAATCTGAACTTCCCCTGTTTAAGTTTTAACCCATTACCCCTTGTCCTATCACTACAGTCCCTAATGAAGAGTTCCTCCTCAGCATCCCTATAGGCCCCCTTCAGATACTGGAAGGCTGCTATGAGGTCTCCACGCAGCCTTCTCTTCTCCAGGCTCAACAGCCCCAGCTTTCTCAGCCTATCTTCATACAGGAGGTGCTCCAGCCCCTGATCATCCTCGTGGCCCTTTTCTGGACTTGTTCCAACAGTTCCATGTCCTTTTTATGTTGAGGACACCAGAACTGCACACAATACTCCAGGTGAGGTCTCACAAGAGCAAAGTAGAGGGGCAGGAACGCCTCCTGTGACCTGCTGGTCACGCTGCTTTTGATGCAGCTCAGGATATTTTCTCTGGTATTTCATGACAGTCTCAGAAGTGTGAAGTTCCCTGCACTGAAGATGTGACAAACCCTACAAGCATGTGTAAGCTCTTTTTCCCAAAGGTCAAAGAGTACTGATGATGCAATGAGGGAAAGGGGTGAAGGGACCTACACAGAAGGATTTACCACAGCAAGGCAAGTCTGTCTTCCTGCTTTTCTCCATTCTGTTCTGAAGTGCACCCAGACACTCCAAAGGCAGGCAAGACAGCAATTTGCTTTTTCTACTGAAAAATTTACTATGGGTGGTGAGGCGCTGGCACAGGCTGCCCAGAGAAGCTGTGGCTGCCCCATCCCTGGCAGTGTTCAAGGCCAGGCTGGACGGGGCTTGAAGCAACCTGGTCTAGTGGAAGGTGTCCCTGACCATGGCAGGGTTTGGAATTGGATGAGCTTTACAGGTCCCTTCCAACCCAAACCAGTCTATGGTCTATGACTCTATGATAAATCACTTACAATTGATGATTTTGCATACTGCATCTTTAAGTTTGTGGGACACTTAAAAACATGTAAAAAGTGACGTAAAATGACAGAGCATTTATTTAGCTTTGTACTGAGCAGATCCTACCAGCACATGCAAAAAAGACAACAGCTTTTTGTGTTGTGATTGAATGTGATTACATTTGGAATGTCTTCGCTTTATTGCAAACCACATTTATGGCCTAATTAAAATAGGCTGCAGTTCAGAATTGGATACCAAGTAATTTGTCTTAAAGCAAATCTCCAACAATCAGAGGGCTCCTCTGCTCCTCTGTGGACTGCATTTGTGCCTAAATATACACATTCTTAATTTACTGTTTAAAGAAGGTTTTGCCCTGTCAGATATTCCACAGAATACCACATTCAACATTTGTTCTGTTCTGAAATTAAAAAACCAGCAACAAACAAACAAGCCAAAAACTATCCTGAAGGACAAATGCTGGTAGATAGTTCGGCATTATGAAAGCTTAGATACACTAAACACTGTGAAATAGGACCGTCCATTATGAGAAGCACAAAGCACATTAAACCAAATCCTGAAAACGTGGAAACTTTTCTTCACCATAAATAAATAGGAAAGAAACATTTTACCCTTACAGGTAAAATAAAGCTGTCTCTCTGTGGCCATCCTCATCCTTTGCTTGGCAGCCCACTGCTCTGGCCCCTTCCATTATCATCTGTCATAAGAGGAAACCTTCCCCCAACAGCCAATTATCTCAGTCCAGCAGCATGAACTCTATTTATTAATTATGAACTTTATTTGTAAACCCTGAGAAGAAAAAGAATATCTAAGAATATAAAAATCCCAATGGACTATTCTAATGGGAGTACAATTAGCAAGACTGGGCCATTCATCTGCCTCACTCTGGCCCACTCCTCTGACAATGAAGAGGAGGAGCTATTTCTGCGCGAGTCAGAAAAATCCCCAGTTTGAACAATTATTACATGCAATCATATAACTAAACAGCAGGTTTCATACTGGGCAACAAAAAGCCTACAGCAGAAAGCATGAAAATATTAACTACAAAGTGACAGATCAACTTTCTTTCTCCCCCTCCCTGCACTACTCCCAAAGGGTATTGCTTAAGGACTAAGAAAGTCTGCTGTCAGAGGCACCTTGTCTACCCTCTTTAAAACTGTTTCACAAACATTTCAGAAAGGCAACACTACCACACTTACAATTATTCACTGATGTCAGAAATCCAGAAATAGATCTAGGACAGCTCAGGTATCAGACATACCTGCATTCAGTCACATAGAATCAACCAGGTTGGAAAAGATCTTTAAGATCAAGTCCAACTTTCACCCCAGGACTGCCAAGTCCACCACTAAACCATATCACTAAGGGCCTTGTCTACCTGCCAATATTACCCATATATACCTCAATATTCTTGTTCATCAAAGACAAAGGTTCACCACAGCCAGAAAGAGACCACCTAACCCACACTGCCCAACTTCAGAGCAATAGAAACTCTGCCCCATCTCCCACCACCAGCGCACATGTTCTGCTGGGAAGTTGTGAAACCAGCACAGCAGGAGTTGGACAATTTCAAATGCACATCTACACAGGGCTTACACAAACCCCAGCCACTTCAAACAAATAACCAGTGCCCATCATTAAATCAGGGGCCTGAGGTCTTTTCAGTAGCTAAGATTGCTCAGCAGGTGGTTATTTGATCACTTGTCACAATAATAGACATTCAAAGATCAATAGCTGTTAACAAAACATCAGCTTTCCCTCAATCAACATGCACACATCTATGAAATATGCAGCACAACTATAAAAATGAGATTATAGCAAAGTGAGCAGTATTAATATATTAGCTTCTGGTCTCTGAAACGCACATTTAGATTAGAAAAAGGAAAAACAAGACCTGGAAAAGCCTTTGCAACATGTATTTGTCAGTGCCAGAAAAGCCCATCAAACACCATGAACTCTATGGCAAATTTCCTGTTGAGCTGAAGAAGCTTTACACAACTCCTTTGTTTCAGAAATAAAAGCCTTACTCTGGAAATCTTAAACCCGAGCAGCAAATACAGCTACAACAGCAGAGCAGCAAAGCGCTGCATGTTTGTACACAACATGTCCAATGTTCCTTGGCAGACTGGTCTCTTGTACCACACCACACCACCTGCCAGGAGGAAGTCCCCCAGTCACACACTTGTTAAATCCACGTTCATACACCAAAAGCTAGAGGTCCAGTGATGGCATCCCTGATCATTCTCACCAGACCATACACTGAAGTGGTAGGAATTTGCACTCTCATGTTCCAGTGCGAATGGGCTGTCCTTCCTCCATATAGGATTCCACAGAACCAAAGAAGCATTACTGTTGGAAGGGACCTCTGGAGATCATCTAGTCCAACCCCCCTGCCAAGGCAGAGACACCCAGAGCAGGTTACACAGGTTTCTTCTTTGTATGTGCCACACACTATGCAGCTTTTGGTCACACCAGACTCCAGATACTACACACTGCAAGATACACATATGCACATCGGGGGAGACTTTCTTCCTAGTATTTTCCAACAGTAATGTGCTAACGTGCTCATTAGTTCTGAAGTCAGACAAGCCACATGATCCATTCAAGCCCCAAGACCAAACACCATAGAGAGTCTCTATCTGGCCATCAGTCATCCATCTGATATTCCTTCTTTGTCTAGCTGCACAGTGTGTTTGGGCAGAAAAAGGGGATATAGCAGGGCAACCAAACAATTCTTGCCCAGCATGGTCAACGTTGTGCCTGGCTCACTGGCCTCTGGCAGCAGACATGAACACAACCCAGGACTCAGAATCAACGGGAGATTTAGGCCCCGTCTGCCTGACTTGCCAACCCCATGCACACTGCATTCTTACCTGGCATCATTCTTTAGAGCATCTTCCTTGACAAACAACAGCAATCTTGGAGCTCAAGGCCAAAAAAAAACCTCTGTGAGACACTGCCATGGTTTAAGCCCAGAACCACATAACTCAGAACCACACAGTCACTCACTCACTCCCCTGCCTTCTTCCCGACCCTCCACCCCCAGAGGGATGGGGAGGAGAATCAAAAGAATGTAACTCCCACGGGTTGAGATAAGAACAGTCCAGTAACTAAGGTATAAAACTAAACCACTACTGCTACCACCAATAATAATAATGAGAAGGGAAATAACAAGGGGAGAGCATATAAAACTAAAAGGGGGAAAGGAAAAGAAAACAATAAACACAAATGATGCACAATACAATTGCTCAGCACGCACCGACTGATACCCAGCCCGACCTGAGCAGCAATCTGTGTCTTCCGGGTAATTCTCCCCATTTATATACTGGGCATGATGTGCTGTGGTATAGAATATGCCTTGGGCTAGTTTTGGTCAGGTGTCCTGTCTCTGCTACCTCACAGCTTCTTGTGCCCCTCCTCCCTGGCAAAGCATGAGACTGAAAAGTCCTTAATCAGGGCAAACATCACTTAGCAACAACTAAAAACATCAGCGCATTATCAGCACTGTTCTGACTGAAGTCAAAAACACAGCACTGCACCAGCTACTAGAAAGGAGAAAAATAACTGGCACAGCTGAATCCAGGACAGCCACTAGGTCTGGGGGACAGAATTTTCTGATGGGTAAACATGAAGTTATGAAGAAAATCCCCTTTGAATGTTTTCGAACTGTTCAGCCATAAACCTAAAACCAGGCTTTTAGGTTACAGATTTAAAGAATAAAGCATATTCATGAAAAGCTATTTTAAAAACCAAAAAGGACTGTAAACAGAAAGGTCAAAGCATCCTCTATGTTCACTGTTTAAAATTACAGGTGGGGACAGGCTGAAACTGTGGCAAGGGAGATTTAAGATAGCTATGACGCAAAACTTTCTGACCAGATGAGCAAGTGCAGGTGGGGAAGAGATGGATAGAAAGGGGATTAAGGAATTTCCATCACTGAAATTGGTTTGGTATTTTTAGGAACAGTAAAGACAAAGGATATTTCAGGGTCCATGTATCCTGGCTGGAGGAGGCATGTGAGCCCAATGCCCTTCTCTGTGATCCACTTACTTCCATGATTTAGTAGGGGAGTTCAATTCCATGCCTGAAGAACAGTTTGTTACAAATAGTTTCCAGAAACAGAATACAACATTGGAGATTTTTTTGCTTGTTTGGACAAAGATGATGACAAGCCCTGGCTGTTAGAGCTCCAAAAAGATGAGAACTTGATTGAGCAAACTCTCTCCAAAAGCTGGTTACACTCTTTAAGGCATTAACACTTCCTGTAGAAGCAGATGACTAAAACATGACAGCTTTTTGCTTCCAGCCACTGCCATCAATCCTGCAGTTGCTGCATGTTTGCAAAATAGCATGTTCCCACTAAGAACTTAAGTGTGGTGGCTCCATCCCGTCTCTCACCTCACGGGCTGCTTGCTAAATGCAGGAATCAAGAATTCCTGGGCCATAGAAATGGGTTTAGTTGTATCAGGGAGAAATCCTGCCTTAAGAGAGCTCAGGACAAATGGTGACAAGTGACAGGGGAAGACTTGCCCTTGCTTGTTCTTTAGATAGACAGCTTCACTCATGGCTCTTGAGTGAGTATTAAATCAATATTATTATTTTTAAGCATGAGCTTAGTGATTAAGTTTACGCAGAAGCATGCTCATGCTTATGCAAATCTATTTTCAATACTACATTTTTGTGATAACATATACAGCAGCATAAAAGGCTGCAGCTAAGAAATCATGTAAAACTGCTAATTATGCCTGAGTCAAGAAATACAACTATCAGCATGATTTACAGTCAGGTGTTTAATTAATTTTAGTATTAATAAAGCTACAGAAAAATCAATGTGTCCAAAGGACTTGAAAGGATTACCAACTGCTCTGGACAAATTAGCAACACTTCCATGCCCAGAGCACAGGAAAGCACAAAGATGTTTAATTAAACTATTTACCAGTGAGGAATTTAAATCACTGTAAATATTACATTTTTAGCACATTTCTTCCTTAGGTAGAAAGCACTTACAAGCGTATCATCTGCAGGTTTCTAATGGCATTTTTTTAAAGGAAGGAATGTAAAAAAACATTGTAGTTAAACCCAGTAAATGAAGGTGAGGTCAGAACAAAAGAATGTGACATGGCATTTAAAATTAGAGAACTGGGGAATCATTCAACTCCAAAGTAACAAAAGATGTTACAAGACTGCCTGGAAAGAGGAAGAAGATGATCTATGACGTGCAGATCAGGTGGTTACCCATTGCATGCTCTGCTGCAATGGACTGCTGTTGTTTCTTGTGAAAATATTGATACCTATGAAAATAAACCTTCCAGTTCACTGAATCCCTCTTGGGATCAGTTTGGGGTTTGTCCACATCTGATTTTTCCAATTGTTTACTAGACTCTGCAATGCTGCTACTGCCTCAGCATGATTTGGGGCAAGATGCTCCACTTCTCTATGGCTTGGCTTCTCCTTTTCCAAAACAGCAATTAAATACTTATCAGCCTTCCAGGGATGCCTTGAGAAGCTTATCCATGCACAATATTCTCTGACAATACAAAAGAAACCCCCTTACAGTGTTGTTATAAACAGAGCTTCCCTATGGCAAGAGTGCACTAGTCAATTCTCCATAGGACTTACCTAAAGCCAAATGAGTTATTGAAAGCTTTCTGCTGAGTTAATGGAGTATGAGACAAGACCTGTGTGAGTATCAGTCATCTGATAGAATCACTCTGGTTTGGTTTTGCTGGATTGACTGAATACTCTCCTAGTCTTCTGTTGACTCATCCAGAAGAGCAAAGAAATGCTCTGATGTAGCAACAGCCTCTGCTGCACAGATTACCTGCGGCCGAATGTGGCCAACAGCCTACTGAGGGACTTGAAACCAATGTTTCTGCATTTCAAGGCAACTCAAACTAAACAATTCCCCTGACAGTTACAGCAACAGAGATGTGATTGACTGCAGTTAAACAAGAGAGTGCTACTGAGTGCTACTCGAGGAGATAAGTCCTGTCCTGCCTTTTAGCACTTGACACATAAGGATCTCAGGAAATGAGAGACCAGGATAAGAGTATTTTGTGCCTCATGTCATCCATTCAGGTTGACTCAAGGCCAATTTTCAAATACATTTGCAAAAGCAAGAGTATTGTCCTGAAGATACTCTGCAGTGAGAAGACAAGCACCCAGTGCAGCTGGTAGAAAGACAAAGTGGACTTGGAAGAAGGGAATGCTTCAGAGCAGTGAGTATCAACATATTAGTGCCAAGTAAAATGAGGAGGGTCCAGGACTGCCCAAGGTCCTTATCCCAAGTCACACCTATTGTGCTGAGCATCTGCTACATGGTCTATAAAAGGTGACATAAACATGACCCCAACCCAATTAATATTTTCATGTTTCTTTAAAAGAAAAGTTTGGTAAGTTTGCTGATAACACCAAACTGTGTGGTGTGGTGACACATGGAGGGAAGGGATGGCATCCAGGGGGACCTTCACTCAGGCTCAAAAGGTGGAACTGTAAGAACCCCTCAGAGTTCAACAAGGCCAAGTGCATGGTCCTGTACCTGGATCAGGGCAAACCCAAGAACAAACACAGGCTCAGTGGAGAATGGCTTGAGAGGAGCGCTGAGGAGAAGAACTTGGGGTTTTGGGTGATGAGAAGCTTCCCATGACCTGGTAGTGTGTGCTTGAGCCCAGAAATGCCCATGTGCTGGGCTACATCCCAGAGCATACGCAGCAGGTTGAGAGAGGGGATTCTGGCCCTCTACTGCACTCTGGGGAGACGGCCCCTGCAGTCCTGCATCCAGCTCTGGGGCAACAACACCAGAGGGACATGGAGATGCTGGAGCGAGTCCAGAGGAGGCCATGGAGATGCTGCGAGGGCTGGAGCAGCTCTGCACTGGAGACAGGCTGAGGAAACTGGGGTTGTCCAGCCTGGAGAAGGCTCCTTAAGGGGACACCTTAGAGCAGCTTCCAGTGCCTAAAGGGGCTATTTCAAACCTGGAGAGGAGCTTTGGACAAAGGCAGGTAGGGACAGATGATCTTTAAGGTGTCTTTCAACCCAAACCATTCTAAGATTCTACAAAATATTATGTAGTGCCAGGTAAGATATTCACTAATGATATTCACTGAGAGCAGAACAAGCTCTTCCTTAGAACATACCTGAAAACTAATCCATCAGACACCTACCTTCACTATTCGCTGCCCCAGACTCATGTTTCCAGCTAGCAGTCATCGCTATCAATTCACCAATTCCAGGCCATCATCTGAACAGCACTAACATTTGTTTACTGACCTCTGTGAACAGCCAATACTTTGCACAGCTCTTCCAAAGTTCAGGTGCCACACTAAAAATAGTTTTACAACAAATAATGTTGTTTTTCTGAATGCTAATTTGGTTCATGGAAAAGGAAGGGAGGAAAAGAGGGTGTGTAGATTACACTGCAGAAATAATACTGTCTTTCAAAGAGTGACTGTATTACCACTTGGCTGCCTCTTTTTCAACCACATGCAGTGGTTCTGGAAGAGAGGCAGCAACCTACCCTTTGAAACTGCCACTTCACTACTGTGAAACTTGCTGAATTATTAGTATTATTATGGGTCAACTACACCCCCTTGAACTGACAGGTAAACTCCAGCCACAAATTCTAAAGGAATCACTTTTAGTGAAAGCAAAGACTTGGAGCATTTGTTCTAACCAGAGTAGGACATTTCTGCAGTCAAGTTGCCTGTCACAGATAGGGGAGGGAAGGAAGGGAAGATCAGGAGAGGGGGCTGCTGTTTCTTCCCCTTGAAACTGAGATTACTCGGAACTCTGTTTTTCTATGCTTTAAGCACGACATTTCCAATAACCTGCTTCAGAAGGGCTTGTTCTGAAAGGAGTGTTTGGTTCAAAACTGAATGCTGCTCCAGGAACCCCTGAAGAGAGCTGTGAAGGATCTTATGGGATGACTTGTCGAAATCATTAGGTTTTCTTACTTTGTCTTCTCTACCCGATTGTAAATCAAATTAGCATCTAAACTAGAGACTAACATGTAAATTCTAAGACTTCTTCTAAAAGATATATTTCAATTTTTCCACAGATATAAAATATCTATGATGTATTTTGATAATGCTTTCTGATTCTGAAGTTGGTAAGGGCTTGCTTTTTTTGATTTGAGTGACTTGTTGCTCGGAGAAGCCAAAGGTAAAACAAGTTCTGTGAACATTATCATACAAAATGAGGACTGAGAAAGGGTTAAAGCATAGTCCAGTATTCAAACATCATACGGAACTGCACAACTCCACAGTGAAATCTGGATGTGGATTCCTTTCATGGAGGAAAACCATCCGTCAGCACATTGGTGTATCAAGAGGAGGATGCTTCATACAGGTCATACCACATTTTGGCAGAATGTTGGCTGGCCACATAACTTTCCATGCTATTTCTTGAAAAGATGCACCAAGGATAAAATTGGCTGAGTCACCCTCAAGTCCAAAGGAAGTTCCTTCATTTTGAAAAGGGCAATACATGCAAATAGAGAACAAAAAAATCTCTTGTCACTCTCCTTTGCAAAGGTCTTTAGCTCATCATTACTGAATCTTTGTAGGAAATAAGATAAATAAAACCTAAACATAGAGCATTCAAGCCCGGTAGTGACTACACAAAATGAGACAACTTATTCTTTGAATGAGTGCAGGATTTTGTGAAGCTTTCAGAGCCCCACTGCCCCACTTTCCCCAAGGAAACCATTGAAAATGAGGGATAGTCTTTTAAAAGGTTATCACAGGTGTTACAGGTCAGGAATTTTGACTGTGGCCATCATTACTATCTTCATAAACAATTCCAGTGCTATGGAAAATGAGATGAAAACCACCTACACTCTTTCCTCCTCGTATCAGCGTGACATGTATTTATTACAGATAATTTGTAGCCTATTCAGCTGAAAAAGCATTTGTTCCCTTGATTGAATGGCAGTGGGGCCTAGAAACTACATACTGCAGTTTCCAACTACAGAAAATCATAGACATGTATTTTCCAAATCAAACCAGAGAACAGATGCAGCCCATCAAAAATAAAATGATGAGATCATGTAATTTATCATGTTTCAAAAAGCAAGAAACTAAATAATGCACTTTTGAAGCAAACTCCCAAACTACGGCGCTAGAAGAAAGCAACCCAAGAGAACTTATTTTTCAACAATGAGCAGGGTAAAAACCTGTGGCAGTCAATACATGCTTTAAATCAGTAGCCTCCAGTAAATGAGAGCATCTGGAGCAGCAAATCTTGCTGCCATTCTCAGAAGTGACAAGACTGTGATTTACCTGAGAACAGAGAAACAACTTGTCAGCATCACAGAAAGAGACTGAAAGAAGCTTCCCATTCCAGAGTAAGTTTCCTTAATAAAACTGTCTTTCACTCAACAACTTCATTAACATGTAGAGCTCAAAGCTCTGGGAATGGGTGAGCTCAACAATGCTAATAGACCTTTCCTGGTGAATGCAGTTTAAAGTTACTACTGAGTAACCTGCCACAAAATACCCTGGGATAAACCTCAACATACCAGGGCTTTTGCTTATGGGAGACTGAACATGGAATATTTATTCAAATAGTCACTACTTCATTTTAAACCATAGTTCAGAATTTAATATCATTGTAGACTTCATCCAGAGTATTATTTTAGCCACTCTGTGACTGCATTTTCTATGCAACAGCACAGCTTTCACCACAGCGGCTTCTTAGTGACCACAGTAAGTTTCTACTACACAGTTCTCATCATCAGAAATTGGAAATATTATTAAAAAGTTGCTTTGGGGAAAAAAGTTTCAGCCACACCAAAACAGTGCAAATGAACTTTTGTTTAAGAAACATGAAGGGTTCCAAGGAAACAACTAGAAGCTACAGATTCAAAATTCAGCAGTATCCAAATTAATTTGATTGTGCCCAATTCAAACTGACCTGGTATTGCAATATTCACCACACTTCTCTTTAGAAAGATAAAACCCCTTGATATCCAATTGTAAAATTTCATTTGGCTTAAAAACTGTTTTAGATTTAACAGCTACGTGTCAGAGCTTCCTGCCTTTGAAGCCTGCTGGAGCACAGGGCAGTGCCAAGTCCACCTAGCAGAGGCCTGCCCAGCACCACACAGGATTAGCTCAATTGTAGATGATGACTTCATACCTTGAATCAGACCCAGACTTCCCAAAACGTGAACCTCTACGGTATAACTCTGCTTTCAGGTCAGCTGTGAACAGAATACATGCAATGCTGTGCACATGTCTCCAACGCCTACATTTGAAACTGGTTAACCTGTATCTTGAACCCATCAGAGCCTGACCTCGCTTACAGAAAATGCAGTTTGCAGTTGTAATGAGGACTCAGCCCACCTCAGGCTCCCAGACTTGTCTCCAAATCTGTGGTTCAATAACAAGATCATTTCTCCTTTGTCTGGTTTGAATAAAGAGGAATAAATTTAAATCCTGAGTAACAGCTACAATCTCTATTGCCTGTGCCTGCTATATATCGGTGCCAGCATGAGGTGGAACTGGTTAAGTATTTGCTGCCTGATTCTTTTACTACTTTTATTTATTTTTTTAAGATTCATTAAAGGAAAATTCTGCGTAAAAATAATGCAAAATACAAAACCAGGATTAGTGTTTCTATTGCACAATACTTATTTTAAATACATTCATTACTGTAACATACAACTATTTTGGGATGCAACAGGCAATGAACCAAGTTTCTCCTGAGCTATGTTACTTACTGTGCTTTTAACAGGGATGTCAAAAAAATAAGTCATTTCAGCAAGATAATGAACCTGCAAGAAATAGCTCTCTCTCTCTCATTCTATTATTTTGATTTTATCTCCAAGTTCTGGATTTTTTTTGTGGACGCACTTTAAATGAATGCTCACCCATTCCTGTCAAACAGTTTGTCTTACTACTTCACTCTTGCTCATTACATTCAAATACCTGCTTCCTGAACCACTTGCATGCCTAATCTAATGATAGTCCCTTGCTGGAGGGAAGGAACATTAGGAAATGGGAAGCGTGCATATGGAAAGCAAATGTCAGATTATCAAAACCACTTTCCCATCACTGTGAAGGCTGCTACCTCATGCAGCACAACACTGAGAACAAATTTTAAGGTCTGAAACTTTTCTGGCAGGGCAGACTGTAAAAGATCAAGAAAAAAAATACAAAGTTTACCCAAAAGACATAGATTCTACAGAAGTAATGACTCTCTGGGCAAAACAAAACCCCGTTTCCTAACAACTATTTACTATCAACCTCTCTCAAGAGGTGGGCAGGACTTTTCTACAGTTTTTATGAACTCCAGAATCTTAGCTACAAGACATGCTGTCATCATCAAAGTTAACATTTCCCATGACCTTCCCTAGGGATAACATGTGAATGACAAAATAATTATTCCAGGCTGGAAATCATTCTCCTATTGAATACTCCTGTTGCCATCTTTACACTTGAGAAAGCCCACACAACCCAATTCTAAACATGATTTCATGTCAAGCTGACTTATTTCCATTTCAATACATCTGCCTGATATTTTCCTTCTTTGCCACACAGGTGCACCATCAAAATAAGCCCAAGATCAGCCTTTCTGGAGCTCAGGGATTGACAGGTGTTATACAGTGATGTACAGCTGGGCCCAGTGTTTCAGCAGCTCCTCGCATTCTGCCCAGAGATTGCAGAGAAGGTCCCTTAAAAACCTCTGTCAGGAATTAGACCAATCTACTTCCCACTTAAGGAGTTTTAGAGCTCATTTTGCTGACAGGTATTAAAAAGAATCACTGGATTTAACGTCTAATGCTTTCGCAATTGTTCTCTTTTCTAAATAACATATGTCAGTCCTGCAGACATTACTTCTCAGCATTAATAACAACCATTTCCAAACTACTTAATAACAAATAGTTTGGAGGACTTTATACGTTTTCAGTTTTGCTTTTGCAAACTTGTCTCAGCTCTGTCCAGAAAGCTTCTCCTCCCAGATAATTTCTCATGTTTCAAACCACAGGAAATAAAATTTCTTCTCCCTACATGTATGATCTCATCTCAGCCTTTGCACCTCACACACCAGCCAACCATGGGATAGAAAATTACAGAATCCCAAACTGGTTTGGGTTGGAAGGAACCTTAAAGCTCATTCAGTTCCAACCCCCTGCCATGGGCAGGGACACCTTCTACTAGACCAGGTTGCTCCAAGCCTCATCCAAGCAGGCCCTGAACACTGCCAGGGATGGGGCAGCCACAGCTTCTCTGGGCAACCTGTGCCAGGGCCTCATCACCCTCACAGGGAAGAATTTCTAACCTAAACTTTCCCTGTTTAAGTTTGAACCCATCACCCTATCACTACAGTCCCTGATGAAGAGTCCCTCTCCAGCATCCTTGTAGGCTCCCTTCAGACACTAGAAGCTGCTATGAGGTCTTCACGTGGCTTCTCTTCTCCAGGCTGAACAGCCCCAAATTTCTAAGCCTGACTTCATATGGGAGGTGCTCCAGACATGAAGAGAGCATGTCCTGATCTACAAAAACCCTCAGTGTGTACACCACAGGGCTTCTTGAGCCACCATCCCGAAAGGGTCATACACAGGAAAGGTACCTCCTAGCACATCTACCTGCCTCACTTGTGCCTAAATTGTACACCAGTACAGAGCCAGCTTGTATGTGACATTTGGTATGGCACAGGGACCAATTCAAAGGCAAGGTATACACACAACACAGTGTAATGCTTTTATTGCTGTATGCTCAACAGCTCACCTGTGCAGGAGAAATCATCCACACGGACATATCCCATGGCACAGTCACAACGATAGGATCCAGGCAAGTTAACACACACGGTGTTGGCATGACAATAATGCATCTTGGCAGCGCACTCATCGATATCTGTAAGGAAGAACCACCGAGGTAAGTTACAGTCAGGCTTAGAAAAATATAACATGACACAATATTAGAATAAAAGAAAATAAATTCCATTCACAAATCCAAAGGCAATTTGGTTTAACTCCAACACTGGGGCCTACTCTTAATCAGGAACTGCAGTGACAGGACAAGTGGCAATGGGTTAAAACTTACACGTGGGATAGGTTAGATATAAGGAAGAAGTTCTTTACTGTAAGGGTGGTGAGGCACTGGATTGCCCAGAGAAGTGGTGAATGCTCCATTTCTGGCAGTGCTCAAGGCCAGGTTGGACACAGCCTTGGGCAACATGGTTTAGTGTGAGGTGTCCCTGCCCATGGCAGAGGGGTTGGAACTAGATGATCTTAAGGTCCTTTCCAACCCTAACTATTCTGTGATTCTGTGATTGCCTGGGGCTTGGAGCAACCTGGTCTATAGTGGAAGGTGCCTCTGCGCATGGCAGGGGCTTGGAACTAGATCAGCTTTAAGGTCTCTTCCAGTCCAAACCATTCCAGGTTTCCATAAATAAAGGAGGCAAATCTAGTACAGAAGTATTCCTTAAAATAGACCTAAAATTCCTGTCTCATAGCAATGGGTTCCTTCTGCTGTTCTTCATGAAATCCTTTATTTTTTTTAACTCTGAAAAATTAATGCATACATTTGGGTTTTTTTCTGTGACAATGTTACAAGACAAAAACTGATGCAGAGTTTCCAAACACATAAAATAGCATCACAGGTCTGCAGCACTGACAATCCTACCTGCCTTACTGGTAACCCAAAACATGAAGGCACAGTGCCTCTGCACAGCAGACGGCAGCTGCAGTGAGGGACAGATAGGACATGGCAATGTCTGTCACAGACAGATTCAACTGCTGAGTTGATGGGTGAGTGTCCCAGTCCCCCAGACTCACTCAACTGCTAGGTCAATGCTCTTTCCCTGCAACACAGGAACTCCTGTGGCGTAAGTGGGATCAGGGACAGCCCGTTTTAACCTGCTTTAAATCATGCCAATGGAACAAAAAGATGACTATGGAGCAGTATAATGTTGACCCCATATCTCTGTTTGCTTGAGGATCTCTACTGCTGTTGCAATTCCAAAATTCAAAACTGTTGTCACAATAGTGAATCAAACCCATCATTGATTTGCCTGTTTAAATATCCCAAAGCTCGATGATACTGTAAACTGTAAAATCTTCCCCCCTTCTTTCCCCACAAAACCAGATATTATACTGAAGAATTCTCTTGATTTGTTTTCTCAGCAGGATAGATTTTCTGCTTAGTAGCACAGATTTTACATGAAGTAATTCATGGTTTTCAAAAGATTAATTCTAGTGTTCCATATGTTCACACAAAGAAAAATGAATCAGACTCGTTTTTCCTCCTCTATTACCTTTTCCTTGTTATTCATTGCTCACACTTAAGTAAGGTATTAACTGACAACACAGCTGAAGAACTCCCTCAACCAGCAGAGTTGGTCACCACACAGTGTGGTCTCCTCGCACATCCCTCTCCACAACCATCTACAGAGACCAAGCTACAGTCTCTCTTTTCCCTCCCACCACCTAGTGCTTATGGAGGTGCTACAAGGGGTGAGTACCATAACATCAGGATTTAACCCCAGAATAGGAGGGTTAACCTCCATAGTGGAGGGATCACTGTGCACATGCTGAGCTCTTTGTTGCCTAAATTTAGGTGTCCTGTTTAACCTTCCTAAACAGAAACAGCTGCAGTTGAGGTACACCCACATTTTCCAGTCTCTGAAAATGAAACACATCCCAGCTACACTCACACTTGCTATACTACAGACATCTGTCTGGTAGGACCTACTAGCTAAATCACTGTGTGTTGGCCACCAAACAGCTGTCAGTTGGCAGTGATTGCTGACTGCTGCCAACTTGGGCTGAATTAGAAATGATGGCCTGGAGGCAAAAGACTTGATATACCACAGCAAAATCCTTGAACTACCTCGTTCCCACATTGCTGTTGTTTCTGCTGCAGTGCCACCTGACAAAACGAATTTTAAAAAGTCAGGAGCATCAATATATGGAAGATAAAAGCCAAGAAAAATCCTCCCACATGTCTTGTTATCACACCACAGAGTGCTAGAGCCACTTGGGAAACACTCAGGTATTGATGTGTGTTCACACTGTTCTGTTTGCAGCCTTTTTATAATAGGTTTTTGGAGCATAACTTTGAGGAGTTTTGTTCTTGCATATCTAATAATTTCCAAGCATGAAAGGGAAAGGAACAAAAAGATGTATGAAAAGAAAGCAAGAATGTCAAAACAGCAACCAATCTACCTGAAAATTAACCTTACGGGCTACCCTCTATCTCCAGCTGCCTCACTGAGTGCACTGGACAACGCTTCTCTTTCTTCCCCCAAAGCAAAGAGAAAGGATTAAAAGTCTCAAAGGTGAAGGAATTTAAACTTTGGTTCATTGCAAGCAAAGCCCACATTACTGTAACACAAAATAGGAGAACACCAGTGATACAAAGAAAATCCACAACCTCTATGAAAATATTGCTGTTGGAGTATTTCTCAAAAGGGGACTCAAAAGGACTTCAGGTAATGGCTGCACTAAAGAGGACTGAGAACAACTGACACTGGGTTGCTGCAGAAATCCTTGAGTCCAGGAGGAAAATGCTGGGTCTAACAAAGCAGCAGGAACAAAAGATCCCTCTCTTCAAACTTGGCTCATCTACTTAACTCTTTCTGCAATCTGTCTTTGGCCATCTTCCATAAATCCTTTCAGTATTTCTTCTTTTCTTTACCTTTGCAGTATCAGCCTCCTACTAATACACACATTTTCCTTACAGAGAATAATACTGAGAGGTCAAAACTGGCAATAGTATTTTCTTATTAAAGCCTAAAGGGCAATGCTAAAACTGTTGTTCTGGACCACATCTCTGCACATTCCTGTAAAAGGTTAGGTATTCATCACAAAATGCTTGGGGTTTTTATTTAATACTGTTAGAGTAAAATCCACAAAGCACCCAGTGGTATAGATCAGCTCAGCTGTAATGGAACTCAAATTGTGATTCATGTGTATAGATTGCTTGTCGCATTTGAAATATTAGAGCTCATCTTCTAGTGGTCTTTTGAGGTGATAAAAATATATGATTTATGTCTCTCTCTAGACTGGTGAAGTAGTTTGTTTTTCTTTTCCAAAAGTTTACTTATAGTCTCTAAAATAAGACTTGACACAGCATAATGATCATTCACATCTCACCAGCTGCCATCTCCATTGGCTACCTCTTTGCAACAACAAAGACATTTGGGCTTCAGCTTTCCAGTAAGGACCATAATATTACAGGGTGGGTTGGTTTGGTGAACGAGAGCTGTTCTTCCGGGTTCAAGTGTTTCCTTAATAGTTAACAGAATACATACACATGAATTATATTTTATTATTTGTGCCAGTGGAAACGAAAGTATCTCAGTGCAGCTACCTGCTCAGCACCTGCCATGCCTTTTGCCACACAGCAGCTACTTATCATTTCATACCAACCAACCAGGCAAAACAAGATGGGATGGAAACACAGTACAAGTAGCATTCAACCCATGGCCAGTGAAAGAGGTTTTCAGGTGCAAATGTACTTTACAAACCATTTGACTCTTCTCATGCCCAACTTGGAATCCTACTGCTAAATATTTATAACATTGAAACATGACAATTAGATACCAAATCACAACTGGGGCCTCTTTTTACTGTTTGTCTCCTCCAATGAGTCTTATCAAAGCAAACTCATCTCTGCCGTAAAGAGGGCACAATTCCTGTTAATGACAATGGGAGTATTGTCCATTCAGGTGAAAGGCACCTACTGGTTTTCAAACTGTTAGCCCTGTAATAACCACAAGTGAACAATCTTGAAGCAAAGCACACTCTATCTCTGCAATTGCAGACCCCTGTTTGCATGCATTTAATAATAACCCATGTGGACATGAGCACTATCACCACCTGCTGTTTTGGGCTTCAGAGTTTAAATACTGGAAAACAATAATATTCCAATCAGAACAAAATGACTATGAAGTGTTGCAGAGCACCAACAGGTGTGTGTGTATGTCTGCTAAGTATCAGAATCAATTACTCCATTTGCAACTATCTCCCAACTACTTGCTGTCTGGTTGGGAGCATGTTTCTCCAAACTTGATCCTAATTTTCAAGCCCTCTGTAAAGAAGCAAGGACGGAAAATCAAAGATGGAGGGGAGAGAAGAAGGACAGCATTGCAGAAAGCTCTGACGGCTAATTCATGACTCCCACCTAGAAACCATTATTAACGGAGGGTAAATTCACCTCCCCTCCTTTATTCAAGTTAATACTATGCCTTGACATGACCTGTATTAAACCCTGGTCTAAATATTTTGGGGTTTAATAATGCAGAATCAATCTGGGCTGTGATTTAAATAATATTGAATCTTAAAATATATTCCCAAGCTGATGAAATCATATAGACAAAGTTTCCAATACAGTGTAGCACAACAGTACTGGAACATAAAAGAGGTCCTAAACTTTCAGTCACCTTATGCTCCCCCAACAAGGAACACATGGATTTTTCACACCACTGACTTAATAGTAACCTTGTTCATTGTTATTTCTGGTTTGTATTCCAAATGCTCCCTGATTCTGTCCTCTCCTGCCCTTACCTCCTTTCCATTGCCAGGCTCATTTGACTTCAGGTCTGCTTACCTGTTTTGTTTTAACCCTTCCACTGCCTGTCCTCTTTCTCCTCGAACATCCCTCAGACCTCGTTTTTACCTTTAGTATACGGCTGGTTCCTCAAACTGTGCAACACAGCCCTCAAGGAGCCACAAAGCATAGGACAGCAGGAGTGAGCAGTTATCTGTGAGCTGGCAGCAGCTCAGCTTCCAGCAGTTTCCTGAGTAAGAAAAGACTAATTATGGGCTGCAGATGTTTAGGCCAGGCTTAAAACTGCTCACAAGCTTGGACTCCTTGATAGCAATTCATCTCCTCCACACAGGGCAGCAGTATAACCACAGGTGACCCTCACCATTCCTCTGACTTGAATGGACGGAGCTGCTGCCCTTTTGGAGGCAGGGAAACAATCCAAACCAAAAGCAGGTAAAGCCAAAGGAACATTCCCCTTTCAACAAGGCTGAGAAACATTACCCTGACATCATTAAGTAACTAAGTAGCCAAAAACGCCTTCATAAATTAGGGCTGGTGTAGCATCACCTAGGAATCCGTAAGAAATAAAATACTATCAATATAATAACATCAGGGTGTACAATCACTTTGACTTTTAGAGCACCATTAAAACAGTGCAGCCTTTTCCTCTGGGCACAGCGTAAAAGTGCTTTACCTTGAGATACCTACTTTAGGATCAGGACAAGAGTATCAACATTCCAAATCTACTTTCTGTCAATTTAACTGTCCCTCTAGGGATGACACCTTCATCACTATCAGGTTAAACAAACAAACCAACAAACAAACATTTCAACACACACACTCACATGCAAATCCCAGCAGGAGAAGTTGTCCACTCTTGGCTTGGGAGTACACAGGGGACTTCACGGGTTACAGAACAAATGTTTATCCCTCAAGAACAGGACTAGGGAATGAACCAGCAGGGATCTGTGCTATCTTTAGCTACAGTCAGAGCAATATTCTTGACAATGTTGCCAAGGACACTGCAACAGGTGAGAGACAAATTCAGAGAAAGATAGAAGATAAACTCAGAAAAAGACTGCAATTCAAATACAATGCATTTCAAAATCTCTTCATAAAAATTTGAAATTAGAAATAAGCCCATGTAGTTCTAAGTCCCATGTTGGCGTCAGCTTGTTCTTTCATATTAGTTTTGACTCAAAAATACCGCAAAACCTCTTTGCTGTTCTTTTTTATTATTTCTTAGAGGTGGTATGCTCAGTTCACATGATCAATTCTTTCTTCCATCACCCATAGTTATTCAAAGTTAGGAAATAATCATATATGTACATTCTACCTTTCTCAGAAGTTTTCTTAAAGCTCTACTCTAAATTCTGGAGTAAATGAAAAATTTGATAAGGACAATGCTAGGGTGCCCAAGGTTCACCCTTGCAAACTTAATAAATGCCTGCATGGCTACAGCAGCATGTCTCCCAATAAAGACAATATTGCTTAACTGCAGTACAGGAATCATCAAACCATAGAATCGACCAAGTTGCAAAAGACCTTTAAGATCATCAAGTCCAACCTTCAAGAACTGAAAAGGCACTTTTGAGTTTCTGGCAGCTTTTCTACAGGGGCTTGAACACATTCCAAGCATGCTGACACGGCAGCCGCTTCCACAGGTGACTCCCCACCGCGCTCCCTTATGCCACACAAAATGGTGGCTGTGCATGCCACAGGCCTCGTGCTTCTCTCCTCAGCCCCACCATATCAGTCCACCCAGAGGCTGCTAGGAGAAGGTGGAAGCAGCAGCCACCCACCCCTCAGAGAAGTAACACCCTCGAAAGGAGGTGGGATAGGACGAGTCGGCACTGCTCGGCACGGCACTGAGCACCGCTGAGGGGGGGTGGAGTGACATCTCAGCTCACACTCACCAGTCAGTAAGAGAGTATCATCTTTGGCAGTTCATCAGAAAGGAAACAGCACACACAATATGAACACCCACTGACTCTTCCCACCCTGCAGCAGGCAACAGCCCGTGAGACAATGAGGACATTCCTCCCTAGACATCATATATATCCTTCCCTAAAGCAGGACACAGACTGGAAGTCTCCTAGCTGTTGAGGAGAAGGTGGTGAAATAACGAGGTTCATCACAAACCATCTGCGGGACAAATTCTTGCCACCAAAGAAGATTTGATAAGCCAAGCTCTAAACTGGGAGTTGCACTGTTGCAGCACAGCTCTGGGCACTGTGAGCTTTCAAGTCTGGAATCACCAGTTTGACACTGGTGACAGACACAGTTACTCCCTGCCTCCATACCTGGGGTATGATGATAAGGGACTGGTCTGCACCACACTCCTCCAATGAATCCATGCAAATGGGAATATCTGTAAACTCTATTCCCTTACATAAACGGTGCTCATCAGTGCAATACAATTTGCCTGTCTGGGACACAGAAGGAATTAATCACTTTCCCCTGCTAGAACCCATGGCAGAAACCTCAACAAGTTACTACAGGGACAGAGTAGTAAGAGTTATACACCGTAAAATCCAACTGGACTGCTCTCCCTCGGTATTTAGCACCACTTTCACCCAGTTTTCTTCTTCAAAGGCTCTTAAGGCATGACAATATATTCTAAATCTAACTGCTTGATGCTTGGCTGTAATGTTACCGTTACATAAGTCTACAACAAATACAAGGTTATGTTACTACTGCTACCAAATATATTACAGCCCATTAGAAAACAAAGCAATATAATCACCTCATTCTTACAAAAATAGCTCTGTTCCCTGGAAAGATTGCCTCTAGCTTAGTGATTACATAAATGTGTTCCCAGAGCCCTGTTTGCTTTGGCTTTGATTTCACTTGTGAAAGAAACTCCTCTGGATCTCAGTAAGCACTGATGAAATAACTACTGCTGTTGAGAAAGGAATGTCAGGTTTCTGTAAGAGATTCACTTCCTTATTTATTGTTATTTATCTTTCTAAACATTCTTTAGAGATACCAGTGGATTTCTAGATCTCAGAAACACCAGCATGGGGAAGAGGGGAGGGAAAGGGAAGAGGTGAGGAGAGCATTACTTTCCTCAAATCTTCGATTCACCTACATTAGCCAAACAATATGATACATTGAAATAACTATATCTATTTTCATTCAGCTAATATCTTACCTTTTCAGTCCCTTCTATCTGGTTTTACTAATGGCTAAGGGTGAGCAATGGAATACTGCATCAAAATGAGCAACTCTTTCTTCATGCCACGATACTGAGAGACATAACATTAAATACCTGGTTTCATGAATGCTTGTCTTAGACCAGCATCCACAATTTCTGCTTCACTGCTCCATTTTTTATACCTGAGACTCTTACCCAGTTTCTCTCCTTCTATTTATGTCTTGCACTATTGACTGGCTTACTCTTTCAAATACACACAGATGCTATCTTCAAATGATACAATTGTAGAAGGCTGCCCATAGAATCGATCTGGAATCCCTGTGCCCATGGCTACCTTTTGTTGTGGCATTTTGAAGGACGTTGTGTATCTGAAAAATTAAGTGCTGATAAAAACTGTAGGTTTGGTTGGGGTATTTTAGGGGGTGGTGTCTTTACCATATCATAAAAATAAAAAAAAAAAACAAAAAAAAAACACAACAGTTCAGGGAAAACTACTTTTCTTGTATTTTATAATGACTTGTAATATATACTGTTATAATAAGTGAGACAGGTGATATGTTAGTAGCAGGAAATCATACAAAATTAATACTCCACCATTTTCACACTCAAGTAATTTGTTCTCTCAAGGACCATTTGTGCAGTGCAAAGCAGCACAGAGATAATGGAAAAATCTTGTCCCACGCTGGTAAACACTCACTGTCCCCTCATCCTCTCTATTTATGGCCTTCACAACAATATTTGCATTTTCCTAAATGTTCTCTCTTAACATCTTTTCAACCATTCATTATTCATCTATTTGCATCAAATTCTGTTCCTCTATCTAACTCTGCTGAAAAACCCACATGGAAGCACTGGACTTAAAGGGACAGACTCCTCACCATTGCAAAGTTGGCAGCTATGCCTCTCCAAAGCCACTCAAGCCAAACCAGGTGGTTTCTCATGATAGAGGATTTACCGATTTTGTCTTCATGGGTCCAGATTATTCCCTGTTAATCGGGTTCCACAGAGGTTTAGAGACAAACAACTTATTCAAGTAAGAAAATTATAGAATACTGCAAAACAGTTCCTTTCCTAGCATCCCTCTAAGCCATGCTGAACACCTTTCTTTGTTCCACATCCCTGCCACAAAATCTAGTCTTATTGTCTGTGCCTTTTTAAATTTAATCTAAAATGTAGAAATAAATAAAGCAAACATCAGCATAAGAAAACTGCCTCATTTTAGATTCTGTAAATAGTTTTTCCCTATCGACACAACTTTAATTGACATAATAGAAGACTGCAGGATGCATTTCTCATCCCAGCAAATATGGTAATCAGATGTGATTTATAGCACAAGATACTGAAAGAGGCATTTCTGGTTTGGAGACTGCAACAATCCAGCATTCCTTAGGAATAAAATGAGTTAAAGAAGAGGAACAGTAAAAGGGGGCAGGGAGGAAATCCAACAGGTAGTCATAAAAATATTCTTTACCTGCACCCCTAACACTTGATGAAATATAGATGAAAATCTATAGATATCTAATAGATAATCTAATAGATGAAAATCTATTTTAATCGGTTTGCTTTTGGCTATGTAATCAAACTGGTAATTTAATGGTTTCCCCTTTGATAAAACAAAGTGTAGCTGCAGTTAAATAAATACATAAATAAATAAATTGCAACACTCAGGTCCTTACTATTTCATTTTAATTACTAATTGCATACAAATTACTACATCCACTATCATCATCATAAAGACTATCAATGCTGTCTTTACTCACATTCCCATTATCAGTATCAGCTACTAAGGAATTCATTTACACGCATTCCCTCAAGTACCACCAAGGCCAGTGGTCAGAGCACAAAGAAAGGAGAGAGCAGAGTAATACTGACAGTCCTCCCTGGTCATGAAAGCTCACTGTGAGCTGTCTGTTGTGTGATTGATGTTTTAATAGCAGATCTTGAATGGGCACATGCCCTCCTGCCAAGAACCTTACTGCAAACAAGCATTCTCAGACTCTTCAGAAGCACACCAACAGGAACAGAGGCAGCATTATGTTGTTATTCATGACAGTAAATCACTCTTCTATTGCCAGCAGCATCACGCATATTTCAGAGCAGGGCTGCGTAGTGGCAGAAGCATACATCTGGTTAAAGAAATCCTTGTGCAAATTCAGAGAAAGACACTCTGAGTGCAATGAGCTTTGAACCAATCTACTGAACAGTGTGTGTATATGTAAGCATCCAATGTATTTGCACATTGCAGAGGGAGATGAATCAACAAAGATCTACTGAACTGAAGGAGAAAGAAAAGGAGAGTTGAACCAGCACCACTGGTTTCACTCTGTCTCAATTTTTTAAGCTAGATCAAGTGTTGTTTTAAATAAAATAGTAACTTTTAGGTTGCTGTTGATGAAAGCTGCCTGCATTTTGTCCCTGGAGAGAACCATTATGAAAACAATGTGAGCTTTGGATGGAGACTTCTGTAGATATCTAAAATGCATTTTCACCATCTCTATCAAGAAGCAGAATTCCAGCCTAACTTCATTGGTCATTCTACAGTAAGTAAACTACGAAAAACATAAAAACAGTAGAAACAGACAAGCTGTGGATATAAAGTCAATACCCAAAATCAGTGCAAAAGAATCCTCATCTCCAATGGTTTCCAATCCTTTCTCTTCCCTCCATCTACATTTCAAGCCACTGTTCTTAACATCAATGTAATCTAGTCTCACTGTAACACACAGCATGAAGTCACTCCCACAGCACAGCCTGACAGGACACAAACTGCTTTAAGAAAACATACATTCATTGCTGCAGACTTCTAAAAACACAGAAGGTGATGGTTGTCGAAGTAAAGTTACTCCACACAGAACTCCTGCGATTATAAAGACCCGATCTGAAGTGTATCTGAGATGGGCTTTCTTAACACGTTTCTCTTACTGAAAAATATTCCAAGCATACAAAGCCCATGCCAATGCAAATCAACATGTCTATAGCAGCACATAACAGGGAACACTGATTTGTAGCTGCAAAGAACAGAGAGAGCCAGCAGGCAGTGATGGGACCAAGAAGTCTGGCTGCTGCAGATTATTCCATGTGCCTTGAAGCTTGGACAAGAGGTTAAATGAAACCCAAACCAAAACACTTCTTACCTTAGCAAATTCCTGGATTGAGGTACACAGTTCCAATAATCATATGTCTGTTCACATGTCACTATCCTCTGTATCCTTTACTTTCCTGGACCACTATGTTGTCTAACTGCTACTGCTGGATAACATCTTCAAAACATGTCCATTCCTAGCTAGTCTACCACTGGACAACCACCACTTGCAACAGGGTGAACAGA
The DNA here is from genome assembly GCF_034315485.1 of Pezoporus occidentalis. NCBI lineage: Eukaryota > Metazoa > Chordata > Aves > Psittaciformes > Psittacidae > Pezoporus > Pezoporus occidentalis. The sequence goes on from NW_026913006.1 coordinate 1,142,634, forward strand.
CACCCGGATAACTCACCAGCACCTAGAAAACACTGAGCAGTAAGGCAGGCATAGGAATAGAGAACACAACCTCTAACACAGATGCATCTCTGCACTGCAGCAAAGAATGGCCTCCACGAAGGCACAGACAAACACCATGAAAACCTCTTTTTCACTCACAAAAGGAGTAACAGCACTTTTAGTACTGGTGTAAAGAGAAGTGAAGAGAGAACCCACTGTCTTTATCCTCATTCTCAGTGTGTGCCCCTTGATGGAAAGGAGAGGGAGCATGTCAAAACTGGTTCAGAATAACAATGCTAACAGAAAAAGAGAAGTTTCTTTAATGTTTAGGAAAAAAAAAAATTAAACTGATAGAGAGAGGGACATAAGAGACTAGATGTTCAGATAACAATCCAAGGAGTGCATACATGACAACATGGAGCAAACACATTGGAGCAGGGGGGAGAGTGTGAGGAGTCCTCCCCCTGAGGAGGAAGGAGTGGCAGATAAAGCCTGTGATGAACCAACCACAACCCCATTCCCCCATCCCCCTGCACTGCTCCAGGGCAGGAGGTAGAAGAATCATGAGTGAAGTTGAGCCCTGGAAGAAGGGAGGGGTGGGGTAAGGTGGTTTTCCAATTTGTCTGTATTTCTCATCATCCTACTCTGATTTGATTGGCAATAAATTAAATGAGTTTCTTCAAGTCGAGTCTGCTCTGCCTACAATGCTAACTGGTGAGTGATCTCCACGTCCTTATCCTAACCCATGAGCTCCTCCTTGCATGTTCTCCCCCAGCTTGTTGAGGAAAGGGTGATACAGCAGCTTGGTGGGTACCTGGCAGCTGCCCGCAGTCAACACAGTTCATTTACTTGTCATTTCAGACTCAGAACTTTATATCTTTTAGCCTGTGAAAAAGCAATCTAAGTACTTATGTCACCGTGTTTGTGATCCCTTAAGTACTAAAGAGTGAAGAATCAGAGACCCATTGAAGATGGAAAGGCAAAACGAAGATATTTCAAGTTTCCACTCTACTTATTCCTCTAAGAATGATGCTAATAACTAATTTTAACAGCTGATAGGTGCAATCTTAATTAGTTGGGCATCAGTTTTCATTAAGGCAAGTGATGTACTGAAACCCTATGGAGTAATAAAACCATCATTTAACACAACTACCAGCCATTTTGAAGCAATTCCCTTGACATTCTATTAAATCAAAGAAAAGGTGTGACTACTGTATCTACACTGCATCCATAGCTTTGGGTATAATAAATCTCAAGGAAAAATTAGGAATGCACAAGTACAAGATCTGTACACAGAGCACATGCTGCTCTCCCACAAAACATTGATATTCAAGATGAAAAAATATATCTTTTTTTTTTTAAGTCATCCCCATTCTTCCAATCAAAAACAGCTTCTTGTCCTCCTGCAGTGCTTTCACAAACTCAGAAATAAGTGAAATCATCTGGAGACACAACAGACTGATCAATCCCATGGTCTAACAAAGATGAAGATATAGATACATTTCTCCTTTAAAATCTGTTTCTATTTACCTTCCAGTTTTTCAGAAATCTTAACAACTTTGCTCCTTAGTTCTGCCTCTCATTATCTTGGCAGCCCTCAAACACTTCCTTTGTCTAGTCCACAGCCCTGAATTCACAAAAAGCTGACTGTTCATGCACATATCTGAAGACAGTTATGTTCATTCTATCCCTTCAACCAAGCTGCACATATCTCACTTCTGGTCTTGCCTCATAAATCAGTTCCTACAATCCCTTCATCATTTTTACAGTCCTTTCTGAATAGCTTTCTATTTATTAATTTTAAATTATCTAACTGCATGTACCATTTGCCTCAATACGTCACACGCTCTGAACTCTGCTTCTGAATCCTCACAAAGATTTTGGGAAGGTTAAAATCATATGCTGATTTGACCTTGGAAAATTATTCCAAAACCAGATTCTGCTAAAAGGAGTTTTAGAGAAAAAATGAAGAAAAAAATATTATACAGGAATAGTGAAATAACTGTGCTTAAATAATTCTGAGGTTTACACAGTGGCATAAAGACCTCTTCGCCAAAGGAAGATTGATACGAATATTTTATAATTCTATAGCATATTATTTGCACTGATTCTGGGTTATACAAAACTTCTTAACGTTTTCCAACTTGGTACCAGCCTCTTCTGCTCTGATAAACACCCCATAAATCTGCTAATACCTAAAACACAAGTGTGGGGAAATTACAGGGGGAGCAGGAATTAGAGACAACTGGGTCTAACAGAAGTTTTAGCATTACAGAAACCTTTTTAGGGTGAAATAAAGTTGCCACTTTCAGGACAGTTGGCATGCACAGCGTCTATTCCACCACAGGTCTGTAGGCAACACAACCTGCTATCCTAGAGGAGCAATGGAGGATGGAGTAGAGCGGAGACACTGCAGCCAGGCTCTGCTGTACTCCCTGCAAGTCTGGGAACTTGATGATACCACACTTTCCTTAGCTGAATCTTGCTCACTATAATTTCATTGCAGTGTCCTGCATGACATCCTTGTCTCTAAATTGGAGAGACATCAATTTGATGGATGGACCACTCAGTGGATAAAGAACTGGCTGGATGGCCACACACAAAGAGTTGTGGTCAATGGCTCAACGTCCGCCTGGAGACCAGTAACGAGTGGTGTTCCTCAGGGATCAGTGTTGGGACCTGTCTTGTTTAACATCTTTGTCGCTGACATGGACAGTGGGATTGAGTGCGCCCTCAGCAAGTTTGCCAGTGACACCAAGATGTGCGGTTCGGTTGAATCACTGTAGGGAAGGAATGCCATCCAGAGGGACCTTGACACACTTGTGAGGTGGGCTGATGTCAACCTCATGAAGTTTAACCATGACAAGTGCAAGGTCCTACACCTGGGTTGGAGCAATCCCAGGCACAGCTACAGGTTGGGCAGAGAAGAGACTCAGAGCAGCCCTGAGGAGAAGGACTTGGGGGTGTTGGTTGATGAGAAAATGAACATGAGCCGGCTTCAGTGTGTGCTCGCAGCCCAGAAAGCCAACCGTATCCTGGGCTGCATCAAAAGGAGCGTGACCAGCAGGTCAAAGGAGGTGATCCTGCCCCTCTACTCTGCTCTTGTGAGACCTCACCTGCAGTATTGAGTACAGTTCTGGTGTCCTCAACATAAAAAGGACATGGAACTGTTGGAACAAGTTCAGAGGAGAGCCACAAGGATGATCAGGGGACTGGAACACCTCCCATATGAAGACAGGCTGAGGAAGTTGGGGCTGTTCAGCCTGGAGAAGAGAAGGCTGCGTGGAGACCTCATAGCAGCCTTCCAATATCTGAAGGGGGCTTATAGGGACGCTGGGGAGGGACTCTTCATTAGGGACTGTAGTGACAGGACAAGGGGTAATGGATTAAAACTTAAACAGGGGAAGTTTAGATTGGATATAAGGAGGAAGTTCTTTACTGTAGGGGTGGTGAGGCACTGGAATGGGTTGCTCAGGGAGGTTGTGAATGCTCCATCCCTAGCAGTGTTCAAGGCCAGGCTGGATGAAGCCTTGGGTGAGATTGTTTAGTGTGAGATGTCCCTGCCCATGACAGGGGTTTGGAACTTGATGTTCTTAAGGTCCTTTCCAACCCTAACTATTCTATGATTCTGTTGATACAGGCTGATGACAGCAAAACCCAAGAGCACTTAAGTCGACGGTGTAATAACAAACCCACAGGAGTCCACAACCACATTTTGACAATGAATACATGAGCTGTCAACTGCCATTGCTTCCTATGTTGGTCACAGCAGTTGGCTGTGATGTTCTGTTCAGCCTGAAGTGAGAGGAGGAACATGGCCGTATCTGCCTTTATCAGCCACATCCTTATTTTCCCAGCTTTGAAGAACACTGAGATCACCATGGCAGGAGGCTGCAGGCCATCGAATTCCTATGGAAAGAGCCACCAGGACTAGCTCAAGTTAATGTGGTGTCTCACATAGTGCAGGAGTAAATCAGGCTACCTCATTCCAAATTTGAGAGACAGAAAATGCAACCTACAAATTATCATATAGTTGCCTCAGAAATCAGTTTGTAAGTCTTCCCTGATTTCTGACAGCAGCCCAGCCTATCACCATGGATTGGAAAAGCAGGTTTTAAAACCAGGCTGTCATTGACCCTGTTTCTCAAACCTAGCACTCAAAGAGGTCCACTACCTGCAAGCTCTCAGAGGACGTGGCAACTTCTGAAAGCACTTCAACAAACAGGTTCTACACTGTGAAACTATTTCACATGCAGTGAACAGTCCTTTGGTAAAGTGTATTTGCCTCAGTGTTCAGATGCCATTCTCCCCATAAAACTCTGACAGAAAAGTGCCTCCAAGAGAAAAAAAGAGCAGCCAAGACTCAGATTCAGTGTTGTCCCATCCTTCACACACTTGCTGACTGACAATATCAGTTTTGCTCGGTGGGCAAAGGCAGACTTGGGGGTAGGAGGGTGAATATTCTTCTCTTCACAGCTGGCAAAGTCTCAAATTTCTAAGGTGCTAAAGCCTTTGGTGTCTAAAATGTAGATGTACTCTTAGGTCTTAATCAGGCTGCAATTATTACAGAAATAAATGTCACTATTCACATAGTACAGCGAGGCTTACTGAAAGGCAGAAGCAGCATCTTGCTTTATTTCTCCAATTGTACATTGCCATCGCTTTTATTTAGGAGTTGTATGGTTCACATATGTATGTATGGTTCACAGTATACTGCAGCATGTGTTACTGCAGCTGGGGCAAGTAATTGTGAAATGATTGCATACTGGTACACTATTTCTCACTACCAGCTAGATGTGCCAGAAGTACCCACGCAATAGATACATACATATATGTGTGTGTGTAGAGACTAAATACAAGCAGCACTTATTCCCTACCAACCTGATATCCCCAGTTTGCACTGTTCAGAACAGAGATTGTCAGTCATTTTCAGACTCATAAATATTTCAGAGAGCTTTCCAAAGACCACACACAACCTGGAGTTTCTCCCTGAAGAAGGGAAGCAGACAAATTGGGTACAAGAACAAGCAGGAGACAAATATGGACTGTCTGTACGGAGAATGCAGAATGGGCAGCTTTTCAGGGACACAATGTTCACAGAACCTGAATTACTCCCTCTCAAATCTAAAACAGCAAAGAACTCCAGTGCTAGAAATTTTCTATTAGGGTTTGGGAAGGTATTTAGCAGAGATGAATGACTTGTTTTTAATTTTTGGAAATGGGTGACATCAAAAATACAGTTTCAGCTTATCAGAAACCATTCCTGAATTTAGAACAACTTAAGAAAGCAGAGCTCAGCAGTACAAATAAAATACTTGGGGGGGGGGTGACATTTCTGAAACAACATCTATCAGCTTCACAACCAAACAGGTGCTACACACAGAAGAGGATGTGGAGAGGTTTGAACCAGGGTCTGCCATGAGGAGACACCCCAGCCACAGCTTGGAGAAGCATAAGTAGAGGCAATAGTAAAAGATCTTCCCACTTGGGTGGGAGTTTACACTCTTAGGATTATTTTTGTTTGTTTTACAACACTTCCCAAACATTTGCAATTCTTCATCCTATTTCTATACATTTCTTAACATCTCAGTATTAGTTAAGTTACTCTATAAACAGCCCAAATGCTACTGATTCAGTAGAATAACTTCAAGAGATGTAACTTGAGATACATTCTCTGACACCTATTTCAGAGATGCACATCAAAGGAGTCACAACAGGTTCTATAAGAGTATATACCAGCAATCCCAGGCACAGCTACAGGCTGGGCAGAGAAGAGATTCAGAGCAGCCCTGCAGAGAAGGACTTGGGGGTGCTGGTTGATGAGAAAATGAACATGAGCCAGCAGTGTGCGCTTGCAGCCCAGAAAGCCAACTGTATCCTGGGCTGCATCAAAAGGAGCGTGACCAGCAGGCCGAAGGAGGTGATCCTGCCCCTCTAGTCTGCTCTCGTGAGACCTCACCTGCAGTATTGTGTGCAGTTCTGGTGTCCTCAACATAAAAAGGACATGGAACTGTTGGAACAAGTCCAGAGAAGGGCCATGAGGATGATCAGGGGACTGGAACACCTCCCATATGAAGACAGGCTGAGGAAGTTGGAGCTGTTCAGCCTGGAGAAGAGAAGGCTGCGTGGAGACCTCATAGCAGCCTTCCAGTATCTGAAGGGGGCCTATAGGGATGCTGGAGAGGGACTCTTCATTCGGGACTGTAGTGACAGGACAAGGGGTAACAGGTTAAAACTTAAACAGGGGAAGTTTAGGTTGGATATAAGAAGGAAGTTCTTTCCTGTTAGAGTGGTGAGGCACTGGAATAGGTTGCCCTGGGAGGTTGTGAATGCTCCATCCCTGGCAGTGTTCAAGGCCAGGCTGGACGAGGCCTTGGGTGATATGATTTAGCGTAAGGTGTCCCTGCCCACGGCAGGGGGGTTGGAACTAGATGATCTTAAGGTCCTTTCCAACCCTAACGATTCTATGATTCTATGATATACCCTTCTCTCTAGACCAATCTACAGATATGAGCATTGCTTAAAATTGCAAGACATGCTATAAATCTAATGCCTAAAATGGGACTTTGGGCCAAATCTAAGGTGCCTGGGCAATTTCTGTGACTGGGTATTTCTCTTGAACACTTACTTCCTTAGGTATTTCATTTAGAAACATGTTTTAAGATCTAGAGTTTGTCACTAACTCAAGTCTTCAAAACACGATTTATGCAGACAGGCTACGGGAAATTTACATACAAAAAGCCTTTGCACATCTGCCTATGGAGTTGTCTGATTTCACAACCTCAGTCAGGAAAATCTGGGCCATAATTTATATGGGAAAATGCCAGAAAACTCAGTAGAGTGAATCCTGCATGAAATAGTGCGTTGAATTCCCAGTGTGTAATGCCTGCCCCATGTGAAAAAGAGCTCTTTGCTTCTAGGAATGAGTTCTCTTGGGCAGGCCGTTAATTCAAAAGGTTAATAAGAACCAATGGGCTTCTTTCCTTCTGCCATACCTCTATTACAGCAATTTCCATCTAATTTTCAAACTGGGATTTCAGTGGGGTTTGGCCTGGCTTTCGATAGGAAACAAACAGAATGATGCAGCATAGCCATAGATTTGTTACACTGACTAGCCAAGGTTTTCCACAGGAGGGATAGAATTGTACCAACAATTGAAATAATTTGATTGTGGATACAATAATTATTCAGAAAGACCCCATTTATAATTTAAACCTCCATATAAGAGTTCATCAAATAAGTCTGTAAACCATTTGTTCTCACTCCATTCTTATCCCATTTTTAAGTATGGGGTTTAGTATTAAAAATGTATATCAAGCTGGAAGCAATCCTGTCATCACATCCTACTGACTGTAAGTAAAACAGAAGACAAGAATAGACTGCAAATATCTTCTTTTGCCAGTGATATTTTTGGGTGGCAGCTTGCAATTTTTTAACCCATGATGTGAAGTCTTCAGGCTTGTTCTTTACCTCTAATCACAGTTGAGCCTCACTGGGGATAGCATCAGGGGTGGAGAATTTAAAAGCAGCAATAATGCTCTAAGAAAGCTGTCTAAAGAAATAAATGAATCAAAGGATTGTGTATGATTTAATTACTTATAACAGGATATAGTAAGTCCACAAAAAAGATTTGGGATTCAACAGGGCCAACTCTGAGTGCCCACGAGAATTAACGTAACCAAGCAGGCCTCACTGAGCTCAAGAATCCAGAGAAATAACTTTAATAAAAGGTTGAAAGCATTTGGAATGAAAGTGAGAAAAACACAGCAAGGATGAAAAGTGCTTCAAAGAAGGTATCAGAAGTAGTCAAAAAACTTAGAGGGCTGGGAAAAGAGAGACTGATTAACAAGCTAATCCACGTCTCCCAAGTTAGCCACACAGTAAAAATAGTACCTGCGCACAGTCTTTCAAAGGAAAACAGTGAACAGTGAAAGGCTCTCTTTCACCTAAGCAGAAGAGAATGAGAATAACAAAGAGCAACTGGTCATGTATTCTCTTATTCTCAGACAGATTCAACAAAATCCTGTGCAGCCCCAAAACATGAGCAAACGCCCCATTTTCTCATGGGAATAATGACACACAGACAGGATCATTTCCAGATACTGAAAGAACCCAAAGATGGAAAGACAAATTCAGTGGCAAGCTTTTTAATGAAAGCTATAAACTAATGGGAACTGAAATTTTCCAACTGTACCAGTTAGTTTTACAACCTTTTACATGTAAACTTTGTTCTTCACGCATCCCAGATCATCACTGCTAAAGTAAAAATAGCACTGGAGACTACTGAACATAGGACCTGCCTTCCATGTAAGGACAAGTGTTAAAACACACATTTATGTGATTCTGACACTGAATATAGCAGACTTTGCAAGAGGCAGAAACTGAGGGTATTGAGATAGACTCTAAGTGGGATAAAAAAGAAATATATTATCATTAATAGTAGATCACCTGAGAAAAGTTATGTGCTTTCTTCACAAGATAGCTGACTACTTAGACTAGAGCAATGCAGTGCGACTAATACATCTAGATTTAAACTGAGCATTTGATAGTGTCCTGTAAGAAATTATTATTTAAAAGACAGAACTTGAGGAATAATACAAGAATGCACCATAAAATGGATTGAAAACTGTCTAAGGGAGGTACTACAAGAGTCTACGCTGAAAAAAAAGCAGTCCTCAAGATGGAAAAATGTTACTAGTAGTATTCCTCAGGAACCACTTTTGGGATTGATCCTGCTTAATATATTCATTAGCAACCCTGCTTCGAGGACTTGATTGTGAAATGCAAAGATGACACAGTTAACAGTACAGAAGAGGACAAGATTGTCACACAGGAAGAATAACATGACCTTGTGTCCTGGGTTCAGCAGTAGCAGTCTTTTTTTTTTTTTTTTTTTTTTTTCCTTCTCAGTAGCTGGTGCAGCGCTGTATTTTTTGACTTTCAGTCTGGGAACAGCACTGATAACACCGATGTTTTTAGTTACTGCTCAGTAACGTTTACTCTGACCAAGGACTTTGTGAGTCTCATGCTCTGCCAGGGAGAGGGGAAGCCGGGAGGAAGCAGAGACAGGACACCTGACCCAAACTGACCAAAGAGGCATTCCATACCACAGCATGTCATGCCCGGGATGTAACTGGGAGTTACCTGGAAGGGCTGGTTCACTGCTCAGTCGGGCTGGGTTTCGACAGGTGGTATTGTATTCTCTTCCCTTGTTATTTCCCTTATCATTATTATCATTGGTGGCAGCAGAAGTGGTTTGTGTTATACCTTAGTTACGAAACTGTTCTTATCTCAAACCACAACAGTCCTTTTTGGCACCCAAGGTGGGGCTCAAAGGGTTGAGATGACAGATCTGACCTGAGTGTGTCTAATCGTATTTGTGACAAGCATTCATTGTTTTGGATTAATAGTCACTCATCACAATGCTGATTTATTGGCTCTCAAAGTTGTTTCTCTTGATCTCACAGTTTCAGAATGTCTACCTTACTTACAGCTGGTATTTGCTGTGTTAGTATTTATCAAGTGGGGGGCTTGGGCTAAGGTTCTTGTCTCATTGTATAATTAGTATTATCGCGTTATACCTTAGTTACTGGACTGTTCTTATCTCAACCCATGGGAGTTACATTCTTTTGATTCTCCTCCCCATCCCTCTGGGAGTGGCGGGAGGAAAGGGGAGGTGGGAGTGAGCGAGCGGCTGCGTGGTTCTGAGTTACTGACTGGGCTTAAACCAGGACAGTTCTTTGTGGTTCCCAGCGTAGGGCATGAAGGGTTGAGATAACAACAGATCTGACCGGAGTGTGTCTAATCCTATTTCTGATAAGCATTCATTGTTTTGGATTAATAGTCACTCATCACTCATCACAATGAGTTAGAAAACTGAAAGGGATGAAATCTAAAAGCACAAAGTGCAACATCATGACAAGACAAATTAATGACAAGGACTTCTGCTTTAAACTAGAGGTTCATCAATTGTAAAAAATGGAGGAGAGGAAAGCTGCTCAATAGAATGATTATGAGGTACCAATGTGTACCAGTTGCAAAAGGGTCTAATGAAGTTCTGGGACATGAGATATTTTTGGTCAACTCGCAGAAGGATTGGCCAGATCTCATACAAAATAGCGTGGATATTCCTGATCGTCTGTTTTCAAAACACAGCCTGTAAATGTGTCCAGGAAAGGGCATTACGAGAAGGAGACAATAACCTTTGTGAAAAGCAGCAAGGAAACTTTGGTCTTTTCAGCCTATTTAAAGAAAGACTGAAAATATATGTAATTATATTTTATTATTATTTTATCTAAGCTTACTATGCTTGGCTTTTTCTTGTGGCTAGCTGTAAATATGGACAGAATTTAAAGTATTAAACAGCCCTGTGGAAGCAAGGTCTACTCCATCAGGGCAGACACCACCACCTCAGCCAGGACCTAGCAGCACCTGACAACCCTGTCACTGACAACATTCAGAGTCAGGATTTAGCTTGTATCAAGCTTTTACTCTTGAGCCCAACTGTCTACCTACCAACTACTGGGCAGTCAAGAAATACTCGCCTGCAGACTGTGGTTCCTCCCCTGCAGACTGGTCTGAAGCTGGTCCCATGTGGGAGCAAGGCAGGAGAGACTACCAAGTAAGCACACAGTCATACACACACACACACACACACACACACACACACACATATATGTCACAATAAGCATCTCACAGCAGCTGAAGAACTACTGAGCCCAAAATGAGAACCCCTGACCTTTATATGATTTTTAGTGAATCCACATTCCCACAAGCAATAGCTTGGATTACAGAATGTAATAAAGCTCTTTCACATAAAAACATAGACCCCCCTCTATGGCTAATACAAGATTTGTCTTAGTATCCTGTTCACCCATCAGTTGTCACCTCTTTGGCTAATGGTTCAGACCAAAGTAAAGGACACACCTCATAATATACATAACCAACTGTGTAATGCTGCTCATCAGAGAAATATCCCTCCTGTAACACTGCAGTGATTACCTTATGCCTTGAAGCATGAGAGCTGATGATCTTTATCTTATCTTTCATAACTGCAAATGCTACTACTGGTCATAAAATTATCTGAGCACTTCAAAAATTCAGCCACAATATTTGATGGCCTCTGCGCTAGGGACTAGCCCAAGCTCACTGAGCTTTCCAAGTCTGGCACATCATTTGTTTTAAATTACACTCTTATTTTCATACGGTGGAACAGGATTAGAATAACCTGAGGAAGCTTCACTACAGCCTTCATGAAAATTGTGAGCAGCTAAATCAAACCTTGCTTAGGGACTCGACTGCGGCTTCGATTTTTGCTACATGTCATAAGAAATCCACTCATGCAGTAGGTGCCAACACCTTCCCCCTCAGAGCAGGTGAACTAGAAGATACAGTATCACACTTCCTTGGCTTTTCACACAAGAGCAAGCACAACCTTCACGAGTTGCTCCCCATGCATCACCCCTTCCCTGCAGCTTGCAGAAACTGCACATAGGAGGAAGGTCTCCAGAACAGAGAGGTTCCTGGGCCACACCACCTTCTGTGCCAACCCTTGGCTGTTCAGTTTATGCAGCACTTCTTGTTCAGACAAGTGCCAAAAGGTAGCACTTAGCCTTCAGTCTTCTCAGTTTAATTCATTACCTTGGATGCTCAGGTCTGACAAGTATCAGTATCTTCATTTTCAAAAGTGATCACTACATCTTTTTCCTTGCTTATTAAGAGACAGTCATAAAATAATATTACCAAAGAATGGTTTGGGTTGGAAGGGACCTTCAAAGCTCATCTAGTCCAACCATCTGCAATGAGCAGGGACATCTTCAACTAAATCATGTGGCCCAGAATTACATCCTGTGATTGAATGTGACTGAAGCACAGCCTATCCTTGAATGTCTCCAGGGACGGTGCATCCACCACCAATCTGGGCAACCTGTTCTAACCAAGACTCTCATCTGAAGAAAACACTTTAAAAGCAAACAAACAAACAAAACAAAACCAAACCAAAAAAAAAAAAACACAACTTTTTTTTTCAGGCAGCTCAAAAGATAAAACTAAACAGACTCAGTCATTAAGCGGCAAGTAGCTCACTCATCCTCCTACCCACTATCCACACACAAGCACGTGTTCAGCACACAACAGGCTGTTCTTCTGCTTTACAGACCAGAACTTGACAAAGGCAAAATGACAGATTGCAAACAAAATTAAACCAGGTATTCTCAAGCAAATCACTTGTGTGAAAACTCACTCCTCAGTAAGACTATCAAAGTGAAGCCAGCTTGGTTCAATCACACTTGTTACCAAAACAGCTTCTAAAAAGGAGGAAGACTGGAGAAGAGCAGATAGGAAGTTTACATATTTCTTGGAAATACATATATATTTATTGAAAAAAAAAAAAAGTAAAGCTAACTCAGAAACTTACATCTTCAGAAGTAATGAGGTTTCAGGAAAAAAGGACATTTTATTCCCAAAATCAAGCTAGTCTACAATAATCTATGAAACAAGCATCTGTCAAAGTGACCAGGAAGACACCATTTCTAGGCCAGTAGTAGGAGGAGGCCTCCATTTGGAGGTTGCTTGCTAGCAAACTGCCATGGCAACAGCAGCAGCACTTGGGGTACAGTGCTCCTGAGAAACAAACACCTTCCCTTGTGAAGTAAAATAATCAAAAAAGGTACAACAGAAAAGTCATTTTTAAACAAGATAAGTAATTTCAGTGACTGCTGAGCCACTGAACTCCAGAATCAGGCCCCTACCAACTCTATTTCTTTACCCAACACCACCCATATTAAGCCCAGCCATGACTACACAACACAGCAATATGCATCTTTATATGTACACCGGTCATTCTCCACTTGTATATCCATTTGTATTTCATTTATAATGGCACAACTGCACAACAACCCAGCACTTTCTGGAAACAAGTCAGTGATCTTAGAGCAGCTTCCAGTGCCTAAAGGGGCTACAAGAAACCTGGAGAGGAACATTTGACAAGGGCCTGTAGGGACAGGACAAGGCGGAATGGCTTTAACCTGACAGAGGGGAGACTGAAATGAGTTCTTAAGCATAAGTGAGGGTGGTGAGGCACTGGCACAGGTTGCCCAGAGAAGCTGTGGCTGCCCCATCCCTGGCAGTGTTCAAGGCCAGAATTGGCAGGGCTTGGAGCAACCTGATCTAGTGGAAGGTGTCCCTGCCTGTGGCAGGGGGTTGGAGCTGAATGAGCTTTAAGGTCCCTTCCAACCCAAACTGGCCTGGGATTCTATGATTAGGTTCAAAAAGCTGGGAAAAAATGGGTCACAATGAAATAGTCAAAACCAGTTTTTAGCCAAGGCACTGAGCAACCACTCCTTAAAAATCAGCCAGGAGGGGAGTATTCCTCACTTCCTAGCTGCAAATGTAGCTTCAATTGGAAAATGTAAGCTGGTACCAAGACTCCTTTCTGCAATTTCCTTATTTTATACCCAGAAATAGCCTGACCCAATTCAATTATCATGGGACAGAGGAAGCAAAAGAAACATATCAGCCATAGATCTCTGTGCATGTAAGAGTATTTTTACACGATGAAAAAAATAAAGATACTGGAGGTTTTGATGGCAAATGGACCACCAGCTCACATGCCTTTGGCTCAGCTCTTTTCTACAGCAGACTGCATGTGGTGACTAAATCAACTTTTGAGAAAAAGCAGTCCAGAATTCATGTTATTCTAAACCCCAAACTTTATATAACATTATTTGAGTGCATTCTATCTCAACTCTCATTTTTAGACAACTTATATTATTATTATGCACTTATTATGCACTATCACTGGCAGGGGAGGAGGGGAAAGGGCTAAAACACATCATTCTCATAAAGCCTCCCTTCCCTTGCTTCTCTGGCTTTCCTTCTCTTTGCCATTCTCAAGGCTAAGCAAGAAAAGAATTACACACATCATCTTGAGCTACAAAAGGGAATATACTGAAAACAAATAATACTGCTGACAATGGCAAACACCAATTAAGTTTTTTTCCTGATACCAGAGAAGCTTCCAGTGCTTTTAACTCACAATTTATCAGTGTCACTGACATTCAACTTTTGTGTTTCTAGCAGACTCACTTATTGTCATACTAACATTTTATTGAGCTTCTTTTTTTCTTTCCCCCCTTTTACCTTAATTTAAAACCTTGCCTGGAATGACTGTGCAGGCTGATGTCATTAATAACAAAGACAAATGGGATCCCAATAGATGAAACATTATTAGTGATCCCCACCTTCCACTTTATTTTATAGGAGAAGTTTGTTTTGAAAGGGTGAAACAATAATTTGTTCTAACTACACATTCAGGAATAACATTCATTTATAATGGGTACAACATTTCTTGGTCGCCTTTCTTCCCTTACTCTTCAATTTACTTGAAACCCACAGTTTTACATACTATTAGACACTTGCTAATAGCAGGTACCATCGATGAAGGATAATTAATACATACAATTAATGTGCTGACTGATTCTCTCATCACCATGTCAAAAACCTGCAATTACATAAAATGTATTCTTTCAACCACATTCTAGTATGCAATTCTTTAATCAAGCATCAATCAGTGCTTTCAATTTTCCATTAAATGTGTAAACGGAATAAGCTTAAAACACACAAGATGGTGAGGGGTGTGCAGGAAAGCTCCAAATACAAACCAACTGCCCTAAGGACTTCCTCCGAGACTGACAGCCACAGCTGACAGTCCAGTTTAATCAGGTTTCAATGTGCAGAAGGATCTTTAACCATCTTCACCAGTATCTGTAATTAATCTACTTTGATTCCTCTTAAGACACAATGCCTTAAATTCCAGACTGCTCTCAGGTGTGAACTTGTTGAAGCTAAAAAGTGATAATACTAGTGACAAATACAATCTTGTTCAGCAACGACTGAAAGAGCACAAGGGAAGTAAATTAAGATGCAGCTGCTTCATAGCTTAAAGGTGGCCCCAGTTTTCTCTGCACCACTGCAAAGGCAGGTCTTATAGCAAGAGCTACAGCAGCTAGTAGGAGCTGCAAGCTATTTAGGATTTCATGTACAAAAGAGATTTCTAATGCCAGAAGTTCAAAAAGTCATGATCCCACAAAGCTGAAAACTTTGCAGATAGTGTCTTCATTCAACAGAAATATCTTCAAAGTGTTTAAGAGTCAAAGGTACAGACTGGCAAAGCACTTCACCCTGGTTTCAACTTTAAGCACCTGAGTAGTTCCAGGTAACTCAATGGGACTGCTCACAAGATTAAAAGCTAAACTGAGGCTGACTTAGCTGGGACAGAGGAGTCAGACCCTGAAGGAATTGTTCAGTTACGTCAGCTGAACAGACATCTTTCTAACTCCCAAAGGACGCAATGATCCCCTGGAGCATTTACACAACTATGGACACAATCAATACAAAATATGTTTTGAGGTGAGACTGAACAGCATCCAGTAGTTACTTCCTTCGTGATGGGATGCGGGACATTTTAGCTCTTTTCCTCTTTCATTTGTCACTGAGGACCACAGAGTTATTTCGAGACACTAACAGCTAAGACTCTAAGGATTTCTTGTGACGTGCACTGTGTTCTAAACAAATTTCTCAACTGCCTGCGAAGCTCCTATTTCTTACTAATCAAATGCAGTATTATCAAGCACCATTTCACAGGGTTTGTCCTGACTCTCCTATATTCAGTGCTTTCACCTGGATGATGAAATAAAGTGCGTACAAACAAAATCTGCCAACATTGCTCTCCTTGCAGGAACACAACAATGTTGGTGGACATAAGAATTCAAAGCTGTCTTGACAAATTGGAGAAACAATTCATTAAAAGCAGAATGCAGTTGGGAAAGGGCAAGGTTATACACCTACACACAAATAATAAACTACACTGGTACCAGGTGGGAGCAAAACATGAGTGGTTTTCAACAAAACAGCTAACAAAGAAAAAAAACACATCAGACACGAGGGTTAAAAAAAGAATTATTTCATACTTCTTTGCAGCAGTTATCCTCATCAACAGCCTAACTGCCTCAGCTCTTTCAATGAAGATTATGTTAGCTTAACATCTCCTTATTTCTTGGTCTTTTTCCAGGAAATCCAAATCTGACCTGTAGTATCCACACCTGGAGGAAACGCTCCAACCGATGTGTTGCAATGCTGACCGGAGCAAAAAGCTTTATGGTTTGTACTTCTTCCATGATGGAGCTTGCCTAATCTGCAACAATATGATACTGACACGTCAGACCCTCAGACAGAACACTAACTCTAGACCCTCTTTTTCTTTTCTCTCCTCGTTTTGAACTATCTTATTTAAATTAGGATTGAAACTGCATCACAGATGACGTATTAGAAAAGATCTTCTAATCATAGAATAGTTAGGGTTAGAAAGGACCTTAAGATCATCTGGCTAATGTTAAGAGCACCAAAGCAATGGAATAGTTTCCCAAGTGGAAGTCATACAGTTTCCATCTCTAGGTGGATTTTAAGGCAAGGTTCCTGTCAGGAATTGTTTTTGTTAAGGTAATCCATTGCGGAGCAAGCAAAACAGATTTTCCTTGTTCAACTCAGATCAGTTTCTTTCAGCGCTGGCTTTTCCTGTAAGAACATCAGTGGACACACAAAAATAGAGGAGGAAAATGACAAATGAGTCCTTAGTCACAAGTGAGTGACTCCTATTACTATAGAAGAGTTCACTTTCACAGCTACAGGGCTCTGCTACTGCATCTGAGTGTTCTCTGCCTAAACAGGGGATGATTGTACTCACAATCAGCTCTTGAAATGCTGCACAACTCCTGAAAGTTCAACCTGAACATACTAAAGAATAAGCAGAAGGGGGAGTAGCACCACGGACCTGAAAAGCTAGTGTATTTATAGAATATCAGATACTGCCGGCATTTCTTTCCCTTCCACACAAAAATATCTTTTCAAATTCCACTTGAAGAAGATACACAAATAGCCTTTTGAGGTAATAATTACGAGAAATTATGAGAAATCGTATTCAGTTCCTCAGGACCTGCCTTCAACACCAGATCTTTGATGTGTGGGTGGAACATCTATTGGTGTTTTCACAAATCTCACTAGAGGTGAGGCCACACAAGTAGTGGAGTAGGTGCTAATTTGTGAGAACAGGTACAAAATCTTGGGTACTGGTGTGGATTCTGCTTAGACATTGCTATAATGGGTAAAACACAGTATAGACAACAACTCCAGGCTGTGAAATCATCCCCAATATTCTATTTCATATGATCTGCAAAAAACTGGAAGGACTTCTAAAAGATGTTGGAACCCTGTAGGGTGGTAAAGAATATCACTTTTAAATCCAGCTCTTGAAACTTGGCATTTAGAAAAGAGTATTCTCTTCTCAAAGGGAATAAAAGAACTCAAACGACAAAGCTTATAAACACTCCGAGCCAAACAATTTTCAATTTTACTTTTGGAATCTTTTTCAAGTTAGGATACAAAGTTACTCAGCCTTCAATGAAGACATTAATGAAGCATGTGCCATAAACCAGCCGAATATTATACACATCTGATGAAGTTAAAATTCTTTCATTTTATCATAACACTAAATTCCAGTGTCTTCTATTTCAATATAAAGTTCCTACTTCCTATAGTTTGCTGGTTCTAACACCACCAATCGAATAGTCATCTACCCACAATCACACTATCAGGTGATTAACACTGCTAAGAAGATAAGAAATGCCAGGACATCCATAGTTACAAATTTTTAGCTTTCTGTCACTGATATTTATTTATTTATTTTTAATAAGTAATTAAGTACAAAGATTAAGGACAGTATTTGGGGCAACTGCATGGGGCAGTATTCCCTTAATTTTTGCACACAGAAAGCTCCTGTTCTCTATCTACTTATTTCCTTCTACCTTCTTTCACTAATATCAGTAAAGATGACAGAGTATGAGGTTTTTCAAGGACGTTACTACAGGCCTCAAATATTAAACTGGTAAGCACATAAGCAGTCTTTCAGTTGGTCACTTCATTCATTTAAGTCAGTTATCACTCCAATATAACCTAGGGGTCTTCCATCTGTCCTTAAAATTGATACAAATCTTACACCAAATTCTACAATAAATTAGGCTCTAACTTTTAGAATCACAGACTGGTTTGGGTTGGAAGGGACCTTAAAGCTCATTCAGTTCCAACCCCCTGCCACAGGCAGGGACACTTTCCACTAGATCAGGTTGCTCCAAGCCCCATCCAACCCAGCTCCCTAGAATGTCAGGATTGTACACTGGGCACCTAATTTTAAGATCTTAAACCAGGACTGTTCTCAAGTTGTATTCATCTCTCATGTGGAGAAAGTCATCTGTGCATCAGCTCATAATATGAGCACAAACATAAATCACATCTGTTATTTAGTGATATCTATGTTAATAAGATCTTTTCACTGGACTGAGTAACCTGGTCAGTAGCCAACATACCACAGAAAAGGCTTGGCTTGCTTCATCTTGGTTTCTTTGGTCCCTTAAAGGATACAGACACTTTATTCACTTTCCTATTTTGTTCTTTGTGCTTAGCTGGCCAACAGGAGTGCTACACAATTACTCCAAGTGTCTTCTGCTTAGGCTATTAATAAGGAAAACCCATCTCATATGCAGACCATGTTCCCAAATATTTAGTCCAATAACACAGAGGTCAACGTAACAAGTGCGTGGGTCCAAACTGCTATTTTAGAAATCACAGCTCTTATGTAGCTACTACTAGCTCCCTCAGATGTACAGATACCTGGTTACTAGACCAGAATCTCTTCCCTTAGGTATCCCAGGGTCCATGTGCATGATCAGGGCCATTCAGAGCATGGGATTTCCATCAGTGAACCTGCTGAGCAGGAAGCCGCCCATGTTAGTTGACCAATAAATTGTAATGGCAAGGGTTTAGCTCAAATCCCACCTCTCCTCCAGGCTTAGAGGCTTCACTCCATTCAGCAGGGAGACACTTCACCCCCGTCTTACATTTTCCCCGAGTACACAGGCACAATGGGCCAAAGCGTGGAGGTTCCTAATTCCTACTTAAGCACTTAAAACACCCCTGAAAGTCATAAGAATTTAGGAATTTCAACTGAAGATTAAGAGCTGACGTATCTTTAGAGACTGATCCTCTTTCTCTCTCTCAAAAGTCAACAACCTTCTTTTTTACTTCTTTTCCCCAGCAGATGCGAAGAAGGAAGCAGCTTCTTCTCTTTGTGCAACAGCCCAACCATTAAATGTGTTCAGATACACTTAACATCCAGGTCACTCCTACACTTTATAGGATTCACAGTTATTTCCCTGGCCACCTTCCCAGCAACCAGAGCAAAGCCATATGCAGGTGAAGTTCAAACTGGTTTGTATTTGCTCACAAAAAGATTCAGCAGGAGAGAGTGGAATTTCCCTTGTAAAGCCAATAGGCACTTCCCAAAGTGAGGAAAACGGACTGACAGCTGGTTTCTGACATGAGAGTTGTACATTTTCTTTACGCTGCATTCATTTTCACCACAGCTGTAACTGGTGCACTATTTGTAACACAAGAAAAACACAACTGCTTTCTCCTCCTCATATAGCATACAGCTATTTAAATATAGCATGGTATATACTGCATACAAATAGTTTGGTCCTAAGAGGGCTGTGAGCCCTTTCATCCCCTGAAGGAACAAAACTAAAGAGATTGCTTAGCTGAGGTTCCTAAAAAAACACGTTTGTAGAAGCTGGTTTTATAATCCAGAAC
Source organism: Pezoporus occidentalis (assembly GCF_034315485.1). NCBI lineage: Eukaryota > Metazoa > Chordata > Aves > Psittaciformes > Psittacidae > Pezoporus > Pezoporus occidentalis. The sequence continues at coordinate 1,162,332 of NW_026913006.1, forward strand.
CACATGTTCCAGACCTCTACAATAACACATTGATGACTGTCATGGTGTAATCCCAGTTGCAACTGAGTCCCACAGTCACTTCCTCACTTCTCCCCAGTGGGATGGGGGAGAATTGTAAGGGGAGAAGGGAGATAACTCTTGGGTTGAGATAAAGGCAGTTTAATAGGCAAAGCAAAAGCTGTGCACACACACAAAGCCAAACAAGGAATTCACCCCCCACTTCCCATGGTCAGGCAGGGGTTCAGCCATTTCCTGGACAGCAGGGCTCCATCATACATAATGGTTACTCGGGAAGACCACTGCCATCACTCCCAACATCCCTCCTTTTCCTCCTTTCCCTCAGCTTTATATGCTGAGCATGACATCCTATGGCATGGGACATCAATTGGGTCGGTTAGGGTCAGCTGTCCCATTTGTGTCCCCTCGCAACTCCTTGTGCACCCCCAGCCTGTTCACAGGTGGGGCGAGGAGCAGAAAAGGCCTTGACTCTGTAAGCACTGCCCCGCATAACAGAAACATCCCTGAATTATCAGCACCATTCCCAGCACAAATCCAAAACGCCACCCCATAGCAGCTACTATGAAGAAAATTAACTATTCCAGCCCAAACCAGCACAATGATGAGGGGAAGAAACATACAAGAAATTGAGGATGACTTCAACTGCCACATCAGGAAACTGGCAGTAGACAAGCCCTGTTATGATTTCAATAACAGTTTCTTACTATATATTGCATTCCGACAAAAACTTCATTTGCTGACCTTAAAAGCAGGATCTTATATTCAATCAAGATAGCATTCAATGACCCAGGCTGTCACCTGGGACGTGCGGATTACTGTCATTTGAAATGTCATAATAAACCCTGGATAATGTGATTCAAGTCTGCCTTAGTGATTCAAAAGAGCCATGCTGGGTTTTTTAATCACACCAAAGAGCTCATGGAGTGTTTGCTTAACATTTTCTCAGGAACAAAATGTCTGCAGTGGCCAATTATACTCATGAGTATAGTTTTCTTCAGTGAGAATGTATCATTTATTCTGCATGTGCTGCACTTGTTTGTCTGCTTTGGCAACAGCAGAGATGGGATTTGTCCGTCTGTTAGTGCAAGCATTGCTCCTGCCCCTGTGGCATTCAGCGAGTCGCTGGGTCATTCCTGCTGTGTGAATTTGACTCCAGGTGCCCCAGGAGACGGGTTCCTGGGATCCAGCATGTGGCAACACAACAATGCTGGGCCCTAGCAATCAGGTGCTGCTTTTGTGGGACCACACTGAGCTCTAGTTCCACTGGAAGGGGACTTTAAGGAGCCCATGGAGAGACTAGAAAGTCTTTTCAGTAACTTCGAAAATTAAGACATTAGAAAATACACAGAAAATAGGAAATAGGAAAAAAAAAAAAACAACACAAAGATTAAAAGCTTGGGAAAGTATTTGTATTCTGCTTAAACCACTTGTAAATAGCTCTCAACTCTCACACCACATCCACCTAGAGACTAAAGGCAAGCACAGTAAGGCAGAGTGCTTAACTATTCATGTCCAGTTTTACAGCCAGTGACTAAAACTGCTGGCCTCAGCTTCAGAGTAACGTGTTGATCAAAGGATACAGCAAAGTCCTCACATATCTCAGCTAAAATCAAGAAGCCTGTCAGAAAAATGTAAAACGATGGCAAGCCTACACAGCTAACCTGTCCAAAGGCATAAAAGAAGCCAAACCAACAGTGAGAGCCTGAGATTTGCTGCGAGTTTAATGAGACCTTTGGAAAACACCATGACTAGCACCTTTTGAATGGAGCAATACCCTTCACAGTAACTGATAACTTAGTAAACCTTGCCAGGAAAGCAGCTGATGAATAAACTTGGCTTCGCTTAGATGTGAGAAATGCAACCTTTTAGTACAATACCCTGCTGGAAAGGAACAAACCAGAAAAGCCCAATGTGCCCTGTACCAGTAAGTTCCATGAAGTTCAAGTGTACTCAGTGCCTCCTTGACACACCGTCTGGTGAGTGCACAGTTCTGACAGCGTTCCCATTCTATGCTTTCCGTGCAAAAATTCATTACTTCTATCTGACAGGCATCATAAACTCTATTACACTAAAATGAGGATTTGGTTGTTTGTTCCTCTGATGTTTTAATTATTGCAACATGATTACAACAGACAAAACAACAGCCTAAAGGTACAGATGGGGCTAACAGCTAAAATATACTAGTGTATAAATATGTATGAGTATGGATGTGGCTAGACCATGCTGCTGCTCAGAAATAAGTAACTCACACAATCAAACCTTAGAACACTTCTTCACATCCAGTTTATTAACATTCTTCAAAATTGCTCCTCATCTGTGCCTTGGAGGTGATGAATAAACATTACTCATTCTTTTCCAAGGGTAAAGAAGGTGACAGAAGAGAGGTGGGACTTGGTGTACAACACTTGCAGTCATTAAATGGAAATGCATGACACAAATGCTGAAGAACATAGGGACTGGATTATACACTAGCATTTATCCTCATGTTACCTGTCACTATTCACATGCCATTAAAGCCAACCTTGCTGGTTAAATACTAAGAGTTGGCTTCTAAGTGCAGAGGAACATGAGAACAGAACACCGCATTTAAGACAAAACCTATCTAAACTTCCAGGCAATGTTTAGTTCATTACTTCACAGCTGCGACCCCAACATAATCCCTGCCTCACTATCTACTGAGGACTCTGTTCTATGGTTCTCTTGCACCACAGTGCTAGATATTCACAGGAAAATGCTTATTAAAAGTTTTAATAAGTCATGTTTCATCCATGCATATACTCTCTTGTCAGCACACACTTATCACAAGCCATCTCATGAGCAAAGCTAATTGGGGTACAGACTGCTGAGCTGAATACCAGAGCACAAAAAACACCAGAGAAATCAAGCTGAGCTCTGCAGTGTCCTACCAAATCCAACCAGCACTACTTCTCCTATCAGAGAAGACATCAGATGTGTAACAAGGAACAGTTTTCAGCTGTAGCTTCTTCCCCACTGGCCAAAGAGGAGAACCAACACATGGAAAGGAAGTACCACACAGCCCTCAGCAGCCCTAACCTCAGCATCATGTGAAGCTACACATGCCAATGTATGGGTCCAAGTCCACATTATTGATATAGATTCAGTCAAAGATTTCATCATACTTCTCTATACTTTCCTTCACTGATTTGCCTTTTCCTACAATGTTTGCCTTTAATTTCAAGGGCTATCATTTACTCCTCCCATTTAACCTATAATCCCTCATCTGGTGTCAGTAAATTTACTCCCAACTAGAATCAAATCACAACAGTCACCTTTGACAAACAAACACAACAAGAACAGGCATTTGTTTCTTTCACACTGCACTGGAGATTAGCTCTGCATTAACAGCCTCACCCCAAGCATTTCAATCTGTTCAAAATCTCCTTGAACAATGCTTTTCCATGATGCCCAAAAGCCCCGATAAATGCTTCAGTTAAAGGTATTCTCCAACCTTCTTGCATTTTTCCACCTGTCTGTGGTTTCCTATTGTTATCTCCTAACAGTGTTTGACCTGGGGTTGAGTTACAAAAAAAACAAGTGTCTCTGTGAGCTCTTGCTAGATGGGGGACAAGCCTTCAGAAAAGAAAGCTCACCGGGGGTTGATCTTCAAGGTCCCTTCCAACTCACACCATTCTGTGATTCTGTGGGGCAGTATGGCACCATGCAGCTCTCCCTTGGGTGGAAATGAGCCACTGCTGCCTTCAGGCGACTGCCAGCCCTGTGGAGCAGTGATGAGAGAAAACCCTTGCTGAGATCTGAGCTGTATCTGGACGTCACGGACTTCTTCACATGGGGCAAAGGCTGTCACAGAGGTGACAATTCTCGCTGAATAAGAACTTCCTGCAACTTCCTACTTTTCAGAGGGAGAGGCCTCTGCCTGATTTTAATCACCACAACCAAAGCAAGCCAGCAGAATTATTCTAAGTTTTAAAAAATAAATTCACTTCAAAAAGCTGTTCTAGGATTATAGCTTCAAACCACATTCCAGCATCTTTTTCCTCCCACCTAAAATACAGTCTCTTGTCTTATACTTGGTTGTAAAGTCTCCTGAAAAGTGAATCCAATTTTTATCATACATCTGAATAACACCTATCACAGTGATAGTCTGTGTCCAAAAGCATAAGTCCCAGACACTGTAAAAATAAAAGCAGTTACAAGTATATGTAACTCCTCTATCTTTAGATCTCCCCATGCCATGTGCTACATACACACACTTACTGATATACCTAATCATGTGTAAGAACAAACTCCATGACTACAGTGGCATCCTGTAGCTACCTGTCATGGTTTAACTCCAGCTGACAGCTATGTACCACGCAGCCACTTGCTCACTCCTTTCCCTCTCCATAATGGGATGGGGAGGAGAATGGTATAAAAGATAAAAACCCACGGGCTGAGATAGGAACAGTTAAATAATTGAAATAGATGTAAAATATTTTAATAATTAAAATATTAACAACAACAATAATAATACTAATAGGAACTAAAGAAAAAAAGGAAGGAAGAAACCTCCCCAATCCCCAAAAAGACAAATGATGCCCAGTCCAGTGTCTTACCACATACAGACCAGCGTCCAGTCCATCCCCGAGCAGTGATCAGCATCTCACAGCCAACTCCCCTGCAGTTTCTATACTGGGCATGATGTGCTCTGGTATGGAATACCCATTTGGCTAGTTTGGGTCAGCTGTCCTCTCATTGCTTCCTCCCAGCTTCTCATGCCCCTCCTCACTAGCAGAGCATGAGAGACTGAGAAGACCTTGATCAGTGTAAGCATTACTTAGCAACAATTAAAACATTGGTGTGTTATCAGCACTGTTCTCAGGGTGAAGCCAAAACACAGCCCTGCGCTAAGTATTATGGAGAAAATTAACTCTACCCCCACTGAAACCAGGACACTTTTCTAGCAGGACAACAGCATCTTTTAAGGAATACTAACTATAAAGACAGCAAAAACCAAAGCACGTTGATTCAGGTTAATTATAGACACATATTTGCATACATATGCAGGTTATTTCCTGTCTATACACCTACCCTGACATCACATTATTCCTGCAATGCAGGTAAGCATTACACAGCAGTTCAGTCCTGCTCTTGGTTAAACAACTGCAACCAAAATATAGTCTCAAGCAAAGCATCTTTTTTTCTGGATATAGCCAAGCAACAATCTAATATGCTCCACTACATAAACCAACCTATGATAAGATATACAACTGACACATGTTCAAAGAAAATTCCCCTAGGGTTTAAATGCACCCTTGGTCAGGAATATCAAAAAACAGCATCTGTTCAGACAGCCCTAACTCAGTTTATCCCCTGTAGCTCCAAACAGTTTAACAGATGATAGTCTTTCAATCTACAAGTCAAAATACATCCTACAGATACATATATATTTTTTTTTCAAGAAATAACAGTGCCAGCTTTTATGCTAGTTGCTGGATACTTATTTTTATGTCATAACAAAGTAACTTCAGTATCATCTCTTCAACTTAAGTAATATTCTTTTCCAAGACAAAAGAATTGCACCAAGCAACCAGGTTGTAGATTCAAAAGGGTTTGGTGTGGTTTTTTTCCAACTAATTCAATTTAAAAGGGATTAGACAGCTAATGCTCCCTGTATCTTGAAATCAGAATGAGGGCAGAATGTCCATGTCCCAGCTCTTCAGTCCTAGAACAACCATCTCCATCTCCTCTGTTTTCCTTTGAAAAAAACAGGGAGTTACCAACTGGAACAGAAACTCACACAAATTAAAGTAGCAAAGTATTTTCAAATGGGTTGATTTTCCCCTGAGATTTCTGATTTTCTTACAGTATCTAACTTTGACATTTTCTGGCTGTCTCAGGTTTTCTCAGCATCACCATTTCTTGAGCATTCCATATGCCTACTGATTTAACAGCGGTCAGATTAAGGCTGTGAAAAAAACGAGGGAGAATTTCTTTAGTTTAGCAATAACATGAAAGAAAGAATTCTCAAGTTGGTCACTTTAGTATTAATTAAAGTACAGGAGAACTACTGGGAAATGATTTATATTCAAAGGGGATAATGGCTAATGCTAAAATGTTTACAAAATCAATGGGAACCTAGCACAAAACAGATACAGCTCCAGGGAACTTATATTGATTACATTCCTGTGTAGTCCAAGATGCAGTTCTCTTTTCTGTGTTCCTCATTAGTTCATTTCAAGATTTATGTGAATTGCAGAACAGACAGAACTGAGCTCCAGCTATTTATATTGTGCTAACTAAGAGAAAAAGAATTTTACTCACCTGAAAAAGAAATTCATTTGTTCCCAAACGTTTAATGAGACAGGATGGTTCAGTCCGCCTCCACATTCATCATCTGTTGCACATTAATGAATATCCAACAATGCCAATGCTAACCAAGCAACACCCACAGAACCTGTTAGCACTCAGACTGAAGTGCCACTTTCCCCATGTACCCATAAAAACCCTAGCACTCCTGGTAAGCAAAATGGTGTATGGCAAAAGCTGTGCATCTCTCTAACATCCAGTGTTTTGTAGCTGTTCCCGAAGGCAGCACTGACAGTAAAACCAGCGAGGTGCTCATGACTAACAGGTATGTTGGTGCACTGCAGCTGTTGTGCTGTCAAGCATCAGCTGTCCGACCCGCCTTACCCACAAAGGTGGGTCACGTTTTAGCTAAACTGTATCTTACTGTTTATACAGTAAAACTGTTTGATGAAAATCACACATAAGGGCAGCACCAGGCTCCAAACTGATTCCTATGGGAAAGAAAGACTGGAAATTGTACCCTACATTTTCTCATGGACTGAATGCACTTCAACTTGCTTCTGACCTTTTCACAGTAGCAGTGCTTCAGCCAGCTAGACTGAAAACCAAAACAGCAGGTGAAGTCACCTAAAGGGTAACAGGTTAAAGCAAGCTCCAAAACAGAGTAGAAGGCCTGACCTTCAAAGGTTATTGTCACTTGTGCCCAAGTAAATGGAGGAAACTTTTCATCACCAACACAAAGGCTCTTAAGCAGACATGATAATCCCAATGAAACAGAGTGCTTCACTGAAAAATAGCCCACATGCAGGAACCTGGCATCTCCAAGACTCACGTCTTAAGAGTCTGAATTGGCCTAGTTGATGGTTAGACAGCTTCTAACATCTAGTCATGATCCTGATCTTCCCATACATTTGCCCAATTTTCCACTTAGTGAAGTTACGATACAAATATATATAAATACTGCAAAATTCTCTTTGCCTAAGAAACTCACAATGGAAAACAGTGTCCATATTCTATAGGTAAGGAAAAGCTTCATGGAGATAAAATAATCAGGATCATTCCTATTCCTGGAAACAGCAACAATTTCAGGCTGCCACGGCATCCCACCAACTAATAGCATAGTCATGACATCGCAAAGCACTGAATCAGCTCTGCACAAAAGAAGGCTTTACTGCCTCATGGATGAGGGACTGTGAAGCAAGGAAACAAAATCCTGAGAGATCTCCTGAGGAAACAGAAAAGCAGGTGCACCACTAAGCCCTCCATCTTGGGCTCCAAGAGAGTAAGTGCATGGCCAACCTGTGTAAGGGAGGTCTGCTGTCTCAGCACACTGCCTGCACTGCCTGTGCCCAGAGCCAGCCCTGAGGCAACCAGGAGTTCTTCAGTGCAAACTCTCTGCAAATATGATCTCTCCTTCTGCAAAACATGGCGTGTCGCTGAGCTAACACTAACTCACATTTATGTCTGAAGATGCTACTATGCATTCGTATCATTATCTCAGTGCTAACAGCTACCAGTATGTACAGACACATTCTCTGGTGAAAGCTTGAAGGGAAAAAATGAGTCATAAGAATTAGGGAAACAAAATAATGAAAATGAAGCTGAAAGGTAAACCATCTTAAGGAAGATGAGAGATAAAAAAAGGAGTTTGCATGGCCGATTTCATCCTCATCATTTTCAAGCACTTTCTTCTTCTGTAAGCAGACAGAAAATAGTTTTCTACTCCTGAAACACAGTGATCCCTACAGGGACAACTGGTATGAGACATACACAGCTTCAGTGAAGGAATTCAGGACAAGACATAAACACAGCTACATCTTCAACGTAACCAATAAAAAAACCACAGGTTAATAAAATGCAATAGATCAGAAACTATCAATAGCAAGAAGGAAAACTGAGCTAATCTAGAAATGAAAGAAGGAAATTAAAAGAAAGTTCCAAGAACAGAGTTAAAAATTATCTGGAATACCCAAAATGTATGTTGAAATTTACCCTTCAGAAATGAAGGGCAGACACATTAACTGGAAAAATGGTAAGCTTTCTTTTGGGGGAAAAAATTTGCATATTAAATATAGTGTAAGAGCCAGCAAACCAAACAGGAAACGACCATCAATATATGAGTTGTCTTTGTGGATGCTGTACAGACTTTTGTCCTAATTTCCATTACTTGAATCAAAGTCTCTCTCTAACTTATTTTTAACTCTTTTCCACAGCCTCCAAATAGACTCAGGTACAAAGAAGGAGATTATTAAATACTGGCACATGTCTTAGAAAAAAGCACTTTTTGAGAGATTTTCCAGGGGCAGCTGCCCCCCTGAATGAAATCAATTTCCCTGTCAAAAATCTTACAGAGTAAGAGGAATTATCCTTCTGAAAATTAAGTATGGACATGAATATTTTATAGAATGCCTTTCCTCAGCTGTCAATAACATTTAGGAAGTAAAAACAAAACCAAACTTCCTGTATCAGCAGTTTCCTTACTTTTCTGCACTTAGTTCAGTCTATTTTGTGGTATTATTGTCCAGTCCCCACAGGACCCTGTCCAAAGCACCTCTCCAGCTTTCTTGTAGCCCCTTTAGGCACTGGAAGCTGCTCTAAGGTCTCCCCAGAGCCTTCCCTTCTCCAGGCTGAAGAAGCCCAGTTCTCTCAGCCTGTCTTCATCCAGTAAACTTCACAATACCCCAGGAAGACAACAAAGGATTTTGTCCCAGTTTCTGCACAGAAGAACCCGCACAGACACATGTACATCAGGAAACAGACAGATCCTACATCCATGAAGGCCAGGTAAGGCTTCCTTTTCTTACTAGGACAGTCTTAGTTTCAGTTCAAATATAGCTCCTCATAACACTGAGAAAATGGGGAACCTACTTATTGTTTGAAAATTAAACTTAATACAAATATATAAATCATATTCCATTCTCCATTCCAGTTGTGAGCAGAAATACATTAACATTTCTATCCATCAGTGTAACCCTACCACATCTGGATAATGCCAAAAGCTCAATAACTCTAAATAAATCCAGAATAGCTTCCACTTAATACAGACACAGCCCGTACCATCAGCACACAACTCAATTCCAAATTAATCTGAACAAAAGGCATGAGGAGAAATGCTGGAGATGGATGCAAAATGTGCATGCTGAAATGATGACAGAGAAAGGAGAGAGTGAAGGGTATAGCAAAGCCCTAGGTCAGCAATAATGCCTTTTCCAACTGTTTCTGAACTTTTGTACTTTGTTTTGCATATGCACATCAGCTCTGAATACCCAGAACCATATCAGTAAGTCACTTACCAACTTACCAAAAACGTGTCAGTATAAACTGACACTTGTCATGGATTTAGAGACTTTTGTACTTTTAGAACTAATTTTGGTCTTCCATCTACAGGAAAGAAAGTACATTCACAGAAAGAAAAAGGCAATAGATAATATTTAGTGGAACAACCCAGAACTATGCTATTACTAAAGGCAAAGCACATTTGCTATTAATAATATTTTTATTATTATTTGTATGAGAAACCAGATTTGTCCATTTAGGCTGCGGGAAGTTTGGGTCTTAGTTGTTGGGGCTTTTTTGGCTGTTTGGTTGTTTTACTGAAGGATAAAAACTTCATTTCATTCACTAATTTCCAAACAAAATTCACAGTTGTGGGATTTTCAAGGCTGCTGTACACAGCACAGAATGTGCCTGGAAGGATCACCATGAGGCAGACTCAGTGAATTCCCATTTTTGGGCCTGGTTTTGCCACTGAACTGCTGCTCCATCTGTAACTAACTCTCAGGCTGCAACTTTGAGCCCCCAACACAGGTGTTCACATGCCAGCAAGTGTGCACGTGCTGCTACAGCTAGAATCCTTGTACCCTGCAGACACTGAACTTGATCCCACTTGTGCAGTTCCCAGAACTTATCCATGCGTATGTGACAGAGATAAACAGGCACAGGTCCAATACTTGTACATAAGTATCCCTACCAGTAGTTAAAGCTCAGGCAACATGATAGAAATATCTCTAGATGTCCCTCTGCAAATGATGAATGCTCCAATTATGTCTTATATACACATGACAAGTACATAAACATCAAAAAAACCGCTCAACTTTTCTGCTTTTAAGTGAAACACATGGCTTTTTTACAGCATACAGAGAATCTCCACTTACCCCTTCATTCATTACCAGCTTCATTTATTTGTTTGTTTTCAGAAACTGTCTTCCCTAAACACATCTATGTTATTACAAAGATGGAATGCATATAGTGAGTGGTTATGCCACACGTATATTTTGACATGAGGAGCTGCTGACTACTTGAAAAGTAGTTACTGAGAATTAATAGTAAAAGCGCCTCGGATTCTTGTTATTTATTTTATAAATCTGCTGATGACAATTCTCTGACAAAATCAAGAATCCTTTTAATTTTTCCCCCTTACTGCAAATGTGAAGATGGAATGTTAAAAAAAAAAACACAAATACAAGTCAAAAAGCGAAGCAGACTCAAAACAACTCTTCAGAGACCTTACAAGATCAAAATGATGCCATATGGTCCAGCAGAATAAAACCGGGTGAGTAAGAGCAAGCAGAAATAACAGCAAAAAGCAGGTATGGTAAAATAACACCCTACATTAGAATTCATATGGAAAAGTACTTCAAGTACATCGGAAGAGAGGAGAAATCTGGAAAGCTCCAAGTTAATTATCTGAAGCACTCTGAAGTAAGGTGCCACTTACCAGCATGTCACGAGTACGAAATAGTTGAACCTCACCATCTCAAAGGAAATGCCAATCTTAATGTCCCTTAAGTTCAAAAGCTTTAGAATGCTGAAGACAAATTCAGAACTATAGCTGAGAATGACACCTTCCTTGCTTCCACAGGTGTTGTGAATGTTTACTCCTCCTTGTTCAGGTGTTCTGTGTATTTTATTCTTACACTGTACACACAGAAATCCAACACTCCCCAAAAAGAATCCACACCTATCTATACCAACATCCTGCCAAACTGTACCTTCAGATCCATGCCTTTGACATCACCAATATAAATTACAGCTTCACCATGGATTTGAGAACATTATACAGCCAACTATGAAATGCTGCTATTTAGCAGATTAAACACATAGACAAAACAAAACGGGTTAGGCATAGAAGGCAATTTTGCAGAAAGCTGTTCCAAGGAGTGAAAGGCAGCTCTTCACAGGGCTGAACGAAGCCACCTCTTGGCTAATCAATTTGTCAGCCTGTAGTTCCCCTTGCTAAAGGGCCTTTTCTTCTCCATGTTACCTCCTGAAGACTACTCACCATCCATCAAATTTATAATTTCATCATACACATAAAGCTGCTCTCTCTCATCTATCCCATGCTCCCAGGCAGCAAAAGCAGCTGTGTTTGTTCTCTTGCCTCAGGTTTCACCCACATGCTCAGAAGTCAGGAATTCCATTTGCCCTTCCAGAATGTAACACAATACAGACCAGTTATGTTGCAATTCCCACTAATTTCTTAAAAAAAAATCGTTTTCCCCACCACTACCACCAGTGCACTGCCAACATCTCCAAAACTATTTGAATCAAGATGTTAAATGTTTTTCCATAGAGGAAAAGAGGGACAGTCTGCTACTAGTAAATAAAAGCACTAAGCACTGATTTTCTTTTTTAAACAGAAAAATAGAAATCCTGAATTCTGTATCACAGTTGATGAAGAGCCTTGCTGCTGTTTTCTGATTTCTGAGAAGCCCTTGCAGTGCATATAAGGGCAGCTCTTCTCATAAGGGTTTTATACTAAAAAATTTCTCTGTCTACAGTGTATCTGCTACCTACCTTTAAAAACAAATGGGTAAACCGTTCTCCCAGTCACGGAACGTGCATGCACAGAAGTGTTCACATTTCTGTTTGTAAAGAACTGACTAAATACCTTGAGATTTATAGTTGTAATTTATTGAACAGCTCTAAAAACTGCTATTTCAAGCAGTCCTGTTCACTTACATGCTCAAAAGTCTTTTTATGAAAGCAGGATCATTTAAGCCCAGTCTACACTTGTAGACTTCCAATTTCTGCAGTCTCTTTTCACAGCTTGTCAAAAATGCCACCTCCCTTCCATCACCACTGGAAACAGAATCTAGGGAAATGATGGCCAAAAGATTAAATATTGCAGCCTGACATACAAAAAAAAAAAACCAAAACCACAATGCAAAGGCAGGAAGGGATGTGGTATACGTTGATTCATCCATTTAGTTTTTAATAAGTACATCATAGCTATGAGTAACAGCAAGCTCTAGAAAACACTGAGAAACAGAAAAGGAGAATAATGTCTCCTTGCATCCATTCCTGTGATGGAATAATACATCAACAGAAGCACCTCAGGTACACACTCCTCAGAAATAGGTCTCTTCTGGATCATACGAAAACCATTTCAGTAAAGCCCTTGTCCCACAGAAGTGCTTCAGGAAGGACTGCATATCATAATTTCTGTATCCAAGCCTCAGTACACCTACACACTGACCTTGCTCACACACACTAGCAGAATTCCTAAACTTCCTAAATTCCCCACTTCCTTTTTAAATTACAAAGATGTTGTTCTCTAGAAAACATTTTAGAAGCTAGGTGCTATCTCTGAAAAAGAAACAGTATTTCACCCTTGCTAATGCCAGCAGGGTCACAGTGTGCCCAGGCACAGCTGCAGCAATTAAGCACACCCATAGACAGGACAGGCAATCTGAATGGTCCAGCAGCACTAATCATCTGCAGTCCACATTTATGAAGGCAAAAAAAAACTCCTTCGTGACATTCACCATCATGAAATGAAATCTATTGAAATGAAATATTGCAATGAAATCCATTCCTCAACCATTTGTTTAACACCATGTTTCCAAATAGGATGTTAAGGGGGCAGGTATCGGAATATCTTGTTTACCTTCACAGTAGGCAGAATCCCCTTGGACAGAGAGAAAACCAGTCTTGCATTCACAAGTCGCTTTTGTGTTCCAGTTTTTGCACTCAGAATTTTCACCACATTTGTGTCCCTCAGCACAGAAGTTATGGCCTGAAATACAAGGTATTAAAACATGTTTATTTCAGCTATTCATATTGTTTATTTATATTGACTGTATCACTGAAAATCTTTGGTATAGAATCACAGAACGATTTGGGTTGGAAGGGGCCTTAAAGCTCATCTAGTTCCAACCCCTGCCACGGGCAAGGATACCTTCCACTAGACCACACTGCTCCAAGCCTTGTCCAAGCTGGCATTGAACGCTGCCAGGGATGGGGCAGCCCCAGCTTCTCTGGGCAACCCATGCCAGCACCTCAGCACCCTCACAGGGAAGAGCTTCTGCCTAAGATCTCATCTCAATCTCCCCTCTGGCAGGTTAAAACCATTTCCCCCTTGTCCTGTCCCTACAGGCCTTTGTCAAACGTTCCTCTCCAGGTTTCTTGTCAGCTCCTTTTGGCATTGGAAGACTGTTACAAGAAATTCTCTCTATAAACCTATATGATGCACACAGGCTTTTTGGATTCCTCCATCTGTTCATTATCAATAAAACCATTTTGTTAAAAAATGCATTTGTATAGTAGTTTTAGTCAGGAGGAAAGACAACTTCTAAGCAGAAAGTCTTGATAATACATTCAACTTCTACTGAACCCATGACAATACACTAGCCTTCTATTGAACTCCATGTAGGACAAAACATCACCATATCTCCAAGAAGTGCAATACAAACTTACACCAAAAGGATGGTAAAGATTAATATAAAAAGTCCTTCACAATTCCCTTATTATGTGTAATCACACGCACTTTTAGAAGAGAAAGAAGATGCTGTATTAGAACACAAACCTGTACTGGTCGTCAAAACACCTCCTTGTCATCAAAAACTAGCTGGATAGTTTCTAGGGTTCCTTATTAATACCTGAATCACAGTGCGTGGGAGAGAAGTTTTATCAGTCTCTCCCTTTTCCCTGAAACAAATTCTCAGTAGTTTCTTTGTGAACAGCTTCTTTCATTCCATGCAAATTAATTTCTAAAAACATGAACTTTCCCACTTCCTTCTCTAAAGGCACAACTGGCTCTATTTCTTTCTTCCCGATTCTCAGGATCTCTCAAAGATGTGCCAGAATCTCTCTCTGCTGAAGTCTAAAGCGAAAGTAATTGCCACTTTATCTCTTTAAGGGCACTCCACTGGAAGTGCTGCAAGATATAACTAAACACTTTACCTGGACAATGGGAATTTCTTTCTCCCCACAGGTGCATTTTTGATGGATTTTTCTCTATTAATACCCATGACTCAATTTCTATTTGCCTGTGATACATGAACAGTCTTTTTGGTAGCTCTTCTTTGTTCTGCTTTTGTCTGCTGGAAGGTGGGAAACCAGAACCCAGGACATACCACCAGCTAGTTGTATCCCAACTTGTGCTTTTATGAATACAAGAACAGCTTCTACCAGTTCTGCCTGGTCATAAAGGAGCAATCCAGAAGTTCTAGTTCATTGATCCTAAACTTTCCTATCATCCCCTAAAGGCAGCTAAGAAAAAGACAACCTGGACTTTTAAAATGTAAATGCCAGATTCAGATCTTTGTTCATATCCCTTGTTGGATATTCTTCAAAGAACTTTGGAAGACTTCAGCTTACACTAAATACAATTTTCACCTTCAGTAAGCAAATTTTCATACGGCTATCCTGAAGCTGTTGTTGACTCAGGAGTTTTTTGTTTTTAAATATGAACTTCAGTCATCTACTACTTGGAAACTGAGATTTCATCCTTTTATTGCACTCCAGCTTTGCAAGTCAGGGGTTAAAAACTCAACTTTGTTGAGTTCTGGGGTCATTTTTAAAAGAATGCCATACTTGCTAGCAAGGAGGAGACTTTCTCAGTGCCAACATCCAACTCTACGTTTAAGCTTCAGATTCATTTTATATCCTACTCGTGCTCAGTTAGCTCATTCTTTCATTTTAATACAACTTCCTAAAGAACTCCATCCATGAAAACTGCAGACATCCCTTCTAGTCTTCACTCATTTCACAGTCTGGTAAAAAAAACCTCAAGCATTCCAGATACAGCCTTGTCAAGCCTGGGTACACCTCATACTGGTAAAAACAGGCACAAATAGACTGCTTTTACCCATTCATGCAATCACAGTATTTGACGTCTCATTTCTGCCTCTATAATCAAAACTGAACACTGGAACCCATCTCCCCAAATTTACCCAGTTAGCGTCTAATTTATACTCTCCAAGCAGCATTACTCTTCTGTTGGTAATCTAGATAATACCCAAGAAACAACTTTTATAACATTTTATCACAGTTTTCCCTAAGACTACGACATAGAATCACAGAATGCTTAGGGCTGGAAAGCAACTTAAGATCATCTAGTTCCAACCCCCTGACAACGGCAGGGAGACCTCACCATAAACCATGTCACCCAAGGCTCTGTCCATCCTGGCCTTAAACACTGCCAGGGATGGAGCATTCACCACGTCTCTGGGCAACCTGTTCCAGTTCCTCACCACCCTCACAGTAAAGACCTTGTTCCATATATCTGACCTGAACTTCCCCTGTTAAAGTTTAAACCCATCACCCCTTGTCCTATTGCTACAGCTCCTCTACAGCAACCTTGTAGGCTCTCTTCAGATACTTGAAGGCTGCTTTGAGGTCTCCACGCAGCCTTCTCTTCTCCAGGCTGAAAAGCCCAAACTGTCTCAGCCTGTCCTCATACATGGGGTGCTCCACCCCCCAGTCATCCTCGTGGGCCTCCTCTGGACTTGCTCCAACAGCTGCATGTCTAGTCTATATTCTGCTGCTTTATTAGAACTCTCCTTTGAACTCATATACAGTAGTAGGTTTATACTGGATTATCATCGATAGATACTACTACTTGGAACCAATGTAACATATCAGTGCATTAAGGCAGACACTATTAAAACACCACACATTTTTTAGTGTGGGTTGTTACCTCTTGTTGCATCTCCCTTATGAGGAAAGACTGAGGGAGCTGGGTCTCTAGAGAAGAGAAGACTGAGGGGTGACCTTATTAGCGTATATAAATATATAAAGGGGGAGTGTCATGAGGATGGAGCCAGGCTCTACTCAGTGGCAAACAAAGATAGGACAAGGGGTAATGGGTACAAACTGGAACACAAGAGGTTCCACTTAAACTTGAGAAGAAACTTCTTCTCAGTGAGGGTGACAGAGCACTGGAACAGGCTGCCCAGGGAGGTTGTGGAGTCTCCTTCCCTGGAGACATTCAAAACCCACCTGGACACATTCCTGTGTAACATTATCTAGGTGTTCCTGCTCCGGCAGGGGGATTGGACTAGATGATCTTTCGAGGTCCCTTCCAATCTCTAGTATTATTAGTATTATTATTATTATTGTTATTTTGCGCCAAAAGACTGTTTCTATGCTCTTTCTATCCCAGGGAGTCAACATTTTACCTTGTGATCACTTCATGGCAAATTTATGACTTACAATGAGCCAAAGGGACATTTCTCGGGGTGAACAAGTCCAGGTCCCAGGTCAACTGCTCTTCTCTCTAACACTTTCTCCCAGTCACAAGCCACTGATTAGTTTTCAGTATCACATCACAGGCCTATGAAACCTTCACTGTTTGCCACCCCTGAAATTCATCAGTAGATCTGATGCCTACCCTAACTCTCCATTTTGTACCACTTAGAACCATCAACTGCTTTTAAAAGCTCTCCAGGAAAAACTGCAACGCTTTTGTTCCCCTGTTATCAACTCAAATAGGAACTGTTTCCATTCAGTATCACTCTTACTTTTCAAGCTTCAAGGCTGTTAAAAGAGCATAGAAGAAAATAAGTGATACTCCAGTTCTGTAACTTGCATAATTAAAGGCTCTAAGGAACTTTTCATTGTTCTCCTCATTAGGAATGATACACCACCTCCTACATCTCTAGATTGCCTTGGCATTTATCACTATAAAAGGCCCGTGAAATGCTGTTTCCTATCTTTTGAAAATTTTCAATTTCCCATCACATTCCAGAAAACTTGTTCAACACCTCTGCAAGAAGAAAGTGGAAGCCACTCCTGTTAAGAGCATGCACTACAGCTTTGTATGTTACCAAGCTTTTACAGAACAAATGTAATTTACGGTTAACCAGCAGGAAAAAAACATGTACTCAATGGTACAGAAGAGTGAGGGTTCACTGTGCCTCTGCCAGAGTGGGAATATCATCAATTGGATCAGAGGCTTCCCAAGTACTTTTCTTTTGCAGTGAAGATGCACATTTATCACTCCAAAAGAGCCAAGAGCTGCACACCAACAAAGTGCAGTTTTTGCATTTCTTAGAGCCTGGTCTCCTCTCCCCCCAGCTGGCGTTTTGAAGGCAAGAAAATAATAAAATGCTATCAACTTTATATTAGTTCCTATTGGGCCTGAGTGCTGTTCCTGCTCTTCTGGCAAATAAAGACCACCTTGTAGTTGGATTGTAATGTGAAGAATTTTTTTAGCTTGTTCTTCTCACCTTTAACAATCCCAATTCAGTGCCCAATTTAGATGACTATTTTAATTCTTTCTTACTCAGCAGAACAATCAGGAATGTACACAGGGCCACTGAGTACAGCCACCATGCTTATATTCCTGACTGAAAAAAGAGCGACCTAAGCACTGATTTAAACATCAGTCTGCTCCTGCCCAGTCTACTCATGGGAGCAGTTACTTATCCCCAGGCAAGCAAAATGGAAAAGAATGCAAACATTGATTTTATTAATTCTTTGTGTGGAATGGACTATAATGTTACTTTAAAAAACCTATACAGATGGGAAAACCACCCCTTGATCCTGCAGTGGGATCTGAATCTCAACCTGGATGGCAGCTGGCAGAGGGCACACATTCCCATTGCCCAGGTGAAAACAGCTCAGTTACTGACACTTCAAAATATTCAGCAAGGCCTTATAGCTGAGACAGTCACCTCCTCTCTAAATGTAAGAAATGGCTTCAAATAGAATTCATTGCTTCTGAGCAAGCAGACAACTGGAGAGGATTTGAAAGGAACAGAAATAGTTCTGATAATCTAAACTAATTTTGGGCCAATACAGATGACAAGTGAGCATGAATTACAATTACAGATAAACATATTCAGAACAGATGTCAGAAACCACCTTCTCCACACAGACACACACAGTCATAAATGTACACAACAGAAAGTCATTCAAGACATTCAAGGTACAATTAGATACTACCAACAAGGGAATTAAACAGTGAAGCGTGTGTTTCGAATGTTATGGGCCCGATGACCTCTGTCCCTTCCCCAGACAGTTCTGATAACATTACTCTGCCTTATCAAGGCTGTGGAAGAGTTTGCTCCCGTTTTTCTTAAGGCCAGATTTGTATCTTTCTACTTCTTTCTTCTGACTGTACAATGACCATTAATAAACTACTAAGACGATCCTGAAAATGATCAGATTTCATGCTAGCAGACAGAAAACTATCACTTCTGCAGCATCAGGAACTGCACAACTGACTAGGGCTGGTTCCAAGTCACATCATCTCAACTTAAACATGTATTCCATTGTGGGACATCTCAACATTACTCTTATTTTTCCAAGATTCTTGACATCTTCAGGTTCCAGTTCCAAGAATCTGCTTTTCCAGAGCAGCATGTAAGCTGGTTTGCACTGTCATCCAGTTAAGTACCTAATATATTTGATAATTTGGCTTAATTACTGCTTGAAGAATTCAAGAACTCATTTGAAACTACAGCTGGAATCAACATATTTTATATACACCTCTTCCTACATTTAGGGCAACACTACTGTGCCTCTCATTTTTCTGAGGGCTTTCTTATAACATCTGTAATGTTTTCTGTACTTCTTACAACACCCCTGGCTGTTCAATTCAAAATCTGAGTTCTGTTCTCTTGCTACTCAAGAAACTAACCTTCAGCAGTTCATATTCCACCATTTCACATTCCAGAGGCTTCTAAAAAGAATGCTGACAATGCTTCCATTAATAGCACTGGTAATGTTCCGGAGGTCCAAGGTAATTTCAACCTCAAAGTCTTTACTACTGGTAAGATTTAACCCCATGGTTACTACGTAAATGTGTAAAGTAAACCTGGAGGAGAATTCATAGGAAAAGTCATGAAATTTGAGCAGTTATCTGCTTTCATGATCTGAATCAGTTTTTAATGAATCATGAGATGTGAAACATTTTGAAGAGCAGCTTTTATGCCTTCAGAGACTATGTCAGACCACTGAGTGCTGGGACCACAAAACAGTAACTTCATAAATTCTTCCCAGTTGCTGTATCAATGCAGACCTTACTCCATACTCCTTATTTGCATGCTTTAGAATAATAGTACTTCACAGCCTAACAAGCTTACCAAGATTGTTTTTTTCAGACAAAAAGCTCTTCTAAATCCCAAATAATGTTACAACTATGTTTAGAAATAAACTAATTCATATTTAGCAACCTCCATTAAATCTTAATAAACCTAAAACTTTGAACCAACTCATACCTCACAGCAAGGAATAAGAAACATTCCATTTCTGAAAAAGCAACCCTGTTTCCCAGCTAGATGGGGAGAGATGAGTCACATGCCAACTGAAGAGCCTTCTCATCCTCTGAATGGAAGAATAAATACCTCCTTCAAACAAAACTAAACAATACAAATAATGGTGGCAGAAGACCCATTTTTAGGTTTCAGTGCTGTTTCCTGCCATGCAATGCACACTTGAGCTCATCAGTAGGATTCTCCACCTTCTGCTAACCAGCACTAACAGTCAATCCAAATCCACCAGGCAAACCATACTACAGGACAGCAAATAACGATTATTTTCTCCAGCAACCAAAGAGCTCTGTCCTTACACTCTCTCTGCTAAGCAGAGCATGACTAAAGCTGCTGGGGCTGTTAAGGCTATTCTCATATACCAAAATTGTGAGCATAACAACATAAAAATTCTCTCGTGAAACATTATTTGAATCACTCATTCAAAGGAGAAAAAAAATCCACTCTTTCAAGTTATACACTGTCTTTGGCAAGGAGAAAAACAGCTAAAGGGAACAATAAAACACTTCTATGACACTATTTTTTGTATTAGGTTTGTCCCTGGGCTATATGCAGCAGACTTGTTGGAAGAAAAATGAGTGATTTTCCAAAAGTAGTACAAAAGATATTTATTACACAATGATTCTTTGTACAATTTTAAAATTAACTAAAATTTCTGGAAGTGTAAAAGACAGCTTAGTAACAGCACAGACTGTCCTGCTGAGAAGTAAAAAGGGACCACATAATTTAAGCAGTAATTTATATTTGTATTAAAGCACACAGATGAAGGGAAAAACTAAGTATTCTCTACATAACAATCAAGGATAGATCCTATACACAGATCTGATAAGGCCCATTTCTGCATTTAGGTCCATCAGATGACTACAGCAGAGTTCTTCCACACTCCCCCTGCCTTCTTGTAGTTATACAGTCATTTTACTGAAATACAGAAATCAGTTTTTAGCAATATATTACCTTTTGCTATACTGTAGCAAGCCTGAAGAATAAAAGGTGCTTGCTGTCTTCACCTCTCTAACCATTTACAAACAATAATGACCATCTAGGAAGCCATCAGCTGTAGACATTACAGTGTTCAACTCGCTCCTTTGCTGACTCACAATCTCCATCACCATAAACACCACAGGTTTATTTTTCTCCTTTCATACCCTATTTTATTTTAGGCACTTATCTATTATTGCAGTAGATATAACAGATTCCTGAAGAGGATGCATTCTCATACTGCAGCATCATGAAGTTTCCATATTTCTCTACGGTGTTTTCCTTCTGTTGATCCCCCACATTTATCCTCTCATTACATGGAAATTCCTCTGCTGCAACCAGGAAAGCACAAGCTGGAAACCTGCCACCCTTGCCCAATACAGCAAAGGTGTATTATTCTACAGATAATGATCAGATTGGGGCCCACAAGGATCCTGGAGAGGGACTCGTCATTAGGGACAGTACTGAAAGGACACCAGATAACTGGTTCAAATTTAAACAGGAGAAGTTCAGGTTAGCTATAATGAAGAAGTTCTTTACTGTGACGGTGGTGAGGCTCTGGAATGGGTTGCACAAGGAAGTTGTGAATGCTCCATTCCTGGCAGTGTTCAAGACCAGGCTGGACAGAACCTTGGGTGACATGGCTTAGTGTGAGATGTCCCTGCCCACGGCAGGGGGTTTGGAACTGGATGATCTTAAAGTCCTTTCCAACCCTAACTATTCTGTGATTCTACGATATTCAGTAGAAGCGTTCTGTTTCCACAACTAGATACAAACAAAGCACAAACTGAGATAAAAACAGAACATACCAGTCACTGGCATGCACTGATAAACTTTACATAGAATTGTTGTTCAGGTTTAACATTACTTGCAAATGTTGAATAATCTTCCTGTTGACTAACTAAAAGCCAAGCTAAGGGCCAATGCAGAGTTCTCTGTATCAGCATACACTTAATTTGAAATATACACATGATGTGCAAATCACAAAATCCCAGACTGGTTTGGGCTGGAAGGGACGTTAAAGCTCATCCAGTTCCAACCCCCTACCACAGGTAGGGACACCTTCCACTAGACCAGGTTGCTCCAAGCCGGACCTGAACACTGCCACAGATAGGGCAGCCACAGCTTCTCTGGGCAACCTGTGCCAGCACCTCATCACCCTCACAGGGAAGAGCTTCCTAATGCATAATCTAAATCTCCCCCCTGTCACATGATCCATGTCAGCTTCCAATAAACACTCTGATTACTCAGGACTGTATTTACTATGATATTTGTAAAGCTCCTGCTTGGACAATAAATCTCAAAGCAATTTCTGAAAGAGGCAGTTACTGCAAACCAGAGCAGGATTCTACCCTTTCCCAGTAAAGGATGTGCTCGTACAGGACAGGACAAGACTCTATGGCTTGCTCACCACAGCAGAGGGCACCAATTTGCATGACAAAACCCACACCAAATATGGAGTTCTTAAAAAAGATCCATGTTTATCACCAGCACTCAACGTATGACAAAATTATATACTACCATTTTGGGTTGCGTGCAACTGAAGCACAAGTGCCAAGCAACATGGATTCTTCAAGATATAAAAAGCAAGTTAGGAGTGCCAACTTCAATTCATGCCTTTGTAAAGCTGACAACATGAATCATATCTTAAGCATAATTTTCAAAAGAATGTTAAAAAGCAAAGAAGACATACAAAAGGACATGGTGCTGGTTTAGCATCAGCTAAAGCAGAACCGAAGGGGAAGTTTCATGTATCAATTTGCAAGCACCATGGATCAGAATCCACAGGAAGTCAAAGTATGATTCCTGCCAGAGATCGTCACGTAAGTCTACATATTTGTGCTATCTTATAAATAATAAAACCAGTTTGGGGATGAATATCTAAAACAAGTACCTATCATTGACAATAACACAGAACTGAATAATTATAGAACTTATCTTTCATCAACTTGGAAGCTTTCAGATTCCTAATGCTTTTAAGTGACGAGGATAATTTTGTCAGTATGGCACCACATCAAACTGGGCCATCTGTTAAGAAGTATCATTAAGACATCCAGCCTCTGAGGGACAGAGAAGCAACACTTGCTGCTTGCTTTAATAGTTACAGATGTTTCTAGAAGCATTTGAACAAAATTAATGGGTATACTCTTAGATGTAGCAAGCAGTCTCAGATGTGCTGGTTCCTACAACAACGTGCATCTGCTTCAATTTCAAGGCCTTAGTCATTATTTAACTATGCCTATCTATTAATTCATATTTACTGGCTAAGGGAGCAATTCAGAGCCCTTTCACTGGCATCCATCATGACACTGCAGGAATTACCCACAGGCAAGACAAGTGGGTGCATCACTAAAGTCTAGCACCCAAGCCCTGCTCAGAGACCAGGCTCCCCTTAAGCTCAGCTGAGCCTCAGCGCTGGGAGACATGGAAGAGAGGCACAAGACAGACACACACAGACAATAATCATCCCAACACCTTCCACCCAACAGCTCACTGATTACAACCCACTAAGAAGAAAGCTTGCTCCAGTTCTCCAGCCTTGGGATACCTGCATTTCCTCATTTAAGGGCATTTCCTCAACTAGGATTTTACCTACAGCTTGTTCAGTCTGCTCCACCACCACACAACCAGGAATCCCCAGGGCTGAGAGGGAACCAGCTAGAGTACCCTGCATCTCAACACCCCATTGGAAGGGGGAATAATGGGATTCTGGGATCCTGGGCTATTTTTTCATGTGTATTCAGCAATTGTCCAACTTAATTCCTAAGTGAATCCTAGTGTGCTCAGATCTAAATCAACTTCAAAATATCCATTTAACTTGATTATTATTATGATGATGATTTTGAAACAGAGAGTTTAAAACCCCATTTCCAAAACCCTGTGTATTTAGTTCACTTGCAAGTTTAAGCAACATAAAATGCCTCTTCTGCAAACAGAACTTCTTCCTAGTGGGAATTCTTAAGAGATACTAGGCCCTTTCTCCTCTGACTCTTCCTTTCCTCCCTCTCCAAGTCTTTTCTCCCTCTCTTTCCCTCTCCCTAGTTCAGAGCAATTATTATTCAGCTTTTTATCTAGTAAGTCTTCTAACCAAAAGAATATCATAGACTGGTTTTATATGAAGGTAATTATAGAATCACGTCAACAGAAGTACCCAATATCTCATTAAAAAGGCATTGTTCTTTGCAGTGTATCCCCCTGTTGAGTCAGCAATTTATGTTCCTTCCAATGCACAGTCTCTGGCTTACCTCTACAAACACTGCAACACTGGTTCTCTGGAAGAACATGATCTTGTTCTGAGCAGTTCAGGGAAGGACAAGTCTCTGTGACTTTTACTAAAACTCCATTCTGAAAATAAAGAACATTTTTATAACATTACATGGATGAAAACATGTTCAATGGCAAGCATCACGTATTTTTCAATCTACAACTCTAGCAAACTCCAGTAACAACACTGGTAAACGAGCAGGCAGAAAGCCAAATTCATTCTTTCTACCACAACATCTTACTTGAAGTTATCTACTTAGATAATTCTCTGCCCAGACTTGAAAGAAAAGGAATTAAAGGGGAGAAAAATAAAAAGCTCAAAATACTACAGTAGTTTTTCCAAATGTGCTGTCTCCAAGTACAAGTACAGCTGTTTTCCTTCCAAGTATTTGAAGGAACTAAAGAATCTCACTCCAGGATTTTGTCAGTCTTCCTGCTTTAACAGGTCCAAATTTGACTCCTGTTTCATATGCTACATAACTCACTGATAAGTTATTCAACTCAAACACAGCTGAGAGAAGATCAACATTTTCATGCCATGGATTGTTCTGCTGTATCCAATTGAAAGGATCTGTTTTTTAGAATAACCCAACACCTCATTGCTACAATTTAGGTCCCTCAAAGGTATGGCAAAGCAGAAATCCCATCTTGAGGTATCCACATAGAAACTGCTGTATAAAATGGAAATCAAAGCCAACATATTTTGATTTCTGTTTGATTTGGAATAAGACTGTGCATGGGAGGCCTAGTTGCTGGTAGAGCCCTTCCGGGGAGATTGTAAACCAGAATTTACTCCATCTTCTTCCTAACACCATTTCTCCAGACCAAACAGCTGCCCTGCTCTTCAGTACGTTGTTTCTTAACATCTTGTCCCACAATAGCTTTCTCTTCTCCCCAATCTCACCTCCAGCCTTTCCCAGACCACAATTTACTTCTCCGACATCCTTTCTGCAGCTATGCCATCACTGCAAACTGGTGAATGGAGCAGAGATTAACAACCAGGAGTTTTGCTCAGTAGGAGCTACAATAACTATCCCACAGGACTGTCCACATCAGAGTAATCCCATTTTCCAAAGGGCTGTGAAACTCCACTAAGAAAGCAGGCAGCCTGCTATATTACAAAGACACTGTTTTATTAGGAATCTAGCCCCTATTCCTCCCAAAATAGTTTTGAGGATGCCTCAGATGGTGGAACAAAAAGATGGAATGAGAGCTTCTGCTTTCTTCAAAGAAATATATTACCTTTTCTAGCTACCACGTTTGCAGAGAAAAGGTTATAAATATGATCCAAACACATCTAGGGCTAAAAAAGCAGAGGAAAACCAATACCAAAAGAAGATAAGATATGTCATGAATGTCACCATTCTCATAATGAGGGATTAGAGAGGTGATTTTGAACAGAGGATATTGAAAACACCCACATGTCTACCCGTCTACCCTGTTTGAAGAAACACCCCCTACATAGAGCCACCCTGCAAGCCAGAAGCAGCTTTTGTGTTCACAGGACACTGCATCACACCGTGCCACAAGACTAGCTCGGGTACCAGAACCAGTCCAGGTCAAACCCTTGCTGGTGATGAGCCTCCCCAGCTATGACACACTGCTTCAGCTGTGTCACTGCAGGCTCCAGAATGAGTTCTCATGGCACCAAGCCACCCTACGCAGTTCTGAACACAGAAATACCTCCTCTACAAGGTGCAAATGTGCACAAGGTGCTTCGCAGCTCCCAGGACTTGCAACTGAGAAGAGCAGCATACCTGGAGAATGCAAACCTGACTGTTGCTACTCACTGCCACTACCACTGCTGCCCACTGCCCTGAGATTGCAGTTTTAAGGCAAAGCAGTAGCAAGTAATTTTTCTCGCTACCCAACTGTCTTTACTGGCAAGTTGCAGCAGCTGCTGTCAAGAAAAATCATATAACAAACCCCACAGGCATCAGGTTTTCCAAAAGCAGCTCCCTACAGCATCACATACAGCATGCATCGTTGAAGCAAGTGCCCACACAAGTACAGTGAAGTTAATGGCCTCCTTCTGATCTCACTTCCATAAGTGAAAGGGAGAAACCCCTCTGGTTACCTGTGCAACTGCAGCAGGCAAAGGTGATAAAAGAGCCAGACACACTGAGCCGTCATTTACTATCACGTTATCAAATTACCAGCTGGAAAAGCTGTGGCCATAACTCATTGCCTGTTCAAGCTCAGACCAGACAATTGCAGAAGCAAGGGTACAGTAAGTCAACATATGGAGAAAAAGCTTTGAGTGACAACAGGTCTGGTCAGAGAGATGGCAAGATATCATATGAAAGTCAGATCAGTGATCAGGATGAGATAAATTCAATCCAAGCTCACACCTTCTTTAGTGAATCATAAGGAGATGAATAAAAATAAAAAATAAATAAAAAAAAAACACACAAAAAGTTGTGAATTCCTTTCATTTAAAGACAGGAAGATTTTCTTTCCCCAAGTTTCACATTTTTTGCAGAACTCGTGTCTTGGGAAAGCAAATCAAACGTATTTGTATAATTAAGCTTTAAATTAAAATTAGATTAAAATGTTTCCATGTTGAGTATTCTTTGGATTCAAATCAATTTGTTCTAAGCTAGTACAGATCCAATTATAAGAATTATCATCATTAGATTTCAGATTTTATTCACTGAGATAAGTACGAAGAGTTCACACTTCAGCATTATTGCTTCGGGCAGCCTTAGAAAAATTACTAACTTTTTATACACATTCACTTCTGTAGTCATAGAATCTGGACAGAAATAGATGTCAAAAACACATTCTTCTGAAACAAATAGGTCAAGCTCCAGCTATGACATCCAATCCACAAAGAATCCGATCTGGATTCAAATGTTTACAACAAGGCAATTCCACTTCTTGTCATTACACAGGTAAGTACGTTAAAAAGAATTGGCTATCAGCCTAATTAGAGGCATACAGTGTAAATCTAAACCACAAACAGCTCAGCTCAGATGATGAGCTCTGGAAAATAATAGCAAGATTTTAGATAAGGTTATTTAGGAACTTTTGTTGTCCTTTGGGGTTCCCCTCACACACACACCCCTTGTTTTAGCTGTTATTGATCAGCCTTTCAGGAGAACGTTCCAGGTAGTGTCCTCAGCTGTCACTCTGGGAACAACATTTTTCCTTATCTTTATAAGGAAAAACTTTTTAGTCCAGGTTCCTGAAAGCCACTGGAGCCCTGACTAGCTGGGAATGGCTGTTCATCAGTAATATCTGTGCTTATGGTAAGAAGATGTGCTTCATTAATACATTTTTAGTCCTGATTAGTTTTCAGAAACTAAAAAAAAAAAAAAAAAACAAAACTGCTCACAGCCTGATAAAGAAAATCTGGGATCTATCTGGATCTATCAATACCATTAATGGTATTTTTGTTAAATGGAAAAAATATAAAAGTTAAAAGCCTCTTAAGCTTGGATCAGGGCCTGTGCAAATAATAACTTATCTATCTACAAATAAAGACTGAAATGTGAAATTTCAACTTGACTTTTTGATATTATCCCACCTACAAATACATCCTCCTTTACAGACACAAGTGCTACCCCCTGAGACTTTTAAGTCACCTCTATGAACACCAATAAATTGACAGTTGATGTGTACCCTCTATTGGCGAGGCAGTTGGCATTGTCAGCCAAGGGGGATTTAGAAGACCACATATCAGATTTGACAAGGGTGTAAGTGGAGACCCACTGGAGAGCCACTTTGAGCTGGTACTCCTTGGAGCAGCAGGTCTGCAGTCAGGGACTCTCCCTTTGGGTCGGGACGCTGCCCAAGGAAACTCCTCAAGGTTCAGAGCCCTCCCTTCATGAGGTGAGTGACTGTGCATTTGGGACCACTGGTCAGAAACTTGAAGAATTGATTCTTTAATCAGTAGTGTAGTGACAAACACGTGACATCACAAATCTGTAGCTGATGTTCATGGAGCTTTAATTGAGCTTAAACAATAAATTTCATTTTATCTCAATTTATTGGTTCCATGACAGAATCCACTTAAAAACTGAGTCATAATGACAAGCTTTGCCAGTGAGGTTTAATGGTTTCTTTGATCTTAAGGCCCTTTCCAACCCTAACTATTCTATGATTCTAACACAGCTCTGAAAATAGCAGGTTGGGTTTTTTCCCTTTTCTTTTTTTGAGGCATGAACTCATGTTTTTCATGGTATCGCATCCATAGGTGCTGTTTCATTTTATCAACAGTCTCCATTAAGATGTAACTAATACAAACAGCAACGCTGCTGCAATTAGCGTTGGCATATCAATTTCCTTTAATGCACAAGTTCTTTCACTGTTACTTTAGTACTTTCTAATATAACAGATATTTGATGGTGAGTATTCATGATTTTATTAGCATACTTACAATGAAAAATATAACACTTTCATTTAGAGCACAGAGAATTTCTACAGATAACAGTCAGATCACTCTGGTTTCACTTTAATATGAAAATCCTCTTCATCTTATTTTATATAGGTACATTCCCTGCCAAATAAACACTCTATGTCTTATAATAAGTAACAGGCATCTTAGTCTGTCTTCAAGGAAATCACCTTATCCACATATTTGTATATACAATGTTCAGCACTCCTATACAGCTAAACACTAACAGCAGCAAAATGATTCTGCATAACAGGCTGCTTTCACATCCTCAACCAGTTATTGTCCATTTCCATTAGCAAACATCAAATTGCTACTCTGTACACTCAGCTACAAACACAACAATAACCAGGTCATTGTAATCTTTGTCAGTGCTCTGATATTCACTAACACTCCCTGAATGCTCCTATCTAATACATCCTCCATTTACTTGGGTTCTAAATACTGGCTGTAATTGTCTAAGTGTTACAAACTTGCCAAGGCAGGCCCCAATAGCATCCCACACTTAGCAATTTACCTCTATTATTAGCAGGGTTACATACAGTTTAAATCCTAGGGGAAATATGGAGTAACTTGAATAATATAAGCCAGGTTGCTTCAAATTTTAGCAATTTTGCTGAAAATTAGTAACTGCTTCAAGACACTGCTGCCTTTTTCTAGGGTTCATGAAAGTGGGGATCAAAGAGAAAACATCTTTCCAAGTCATCTTGCCCATGTTTTTATTACCATGCAAAGATCATATCGTTGCCTTGTCTTTGTATTTGTGGCTTTCAGTGACTTCAAGGTCACCTTTTCAAGACAACAGATGTCACATTTGTGGAACGAAGCCTGAAGAAATGCACTAACTTATCATTGTCACTTCTGAACAGTACATACACATTTAAAATTAGGGAAAGTATATAGAACCAAAACTTACTCGACATTCCCTGCAGCTCTTGTTTAACACTCGTTGACCTTCTGCCAGCACTTTGCCCCCATAGATACACTTGGCTGTAATTGGAGAGAAAAAGGAGGGAGATTAAAAATAAATAAAGTTGAAAAGAAATCACAACCACAGAATGGTGACAAAGTCAAAAGGGACCTGAAAGCTCATACAGTTCCAACCCCCTGCCACAGGCTGGGACAGCTTCCACTGCACCGGGTTGAGACCAAGTTGCTCCAAGCCCTATCCAAGCTGGCCTTGAACACTGTCAGGCATGGGTCATCCTTGGAATCCAATAAAGCTTTAAAAGTTTTCCGAGACAAGGCATAGGCACAGTGAAAGTGGAAATACTGAAAGCACTCAGTTATCCAAAACAGTCCCAGACTATCTAATAACTCTTTCACTTCAATTTCTTTCCTAAACACCAAGGGAAGGGAACCAAGCACTTACAGGTGCATGTGTGTCCCCTTTATAGGGGAAACCAAAAGGAGTCTTACTGTCACGGCCAGTTTGATTCCCAAATTTTAAACATAAAGGACTGCTAGATCAATCTTCAGAAACCTTCAGACATAAATTTGCTTCTAAGAACTTACTTTTAGTTTCAACTTACACTCTTGAAAATCCGTATTGCTTTAAGAAGAGAAAAAAAAAAAAAAAACAAAAAAAAACAAACACGAGAGGACAAGGTTTTCAGGAGAACAGAGTTTTCATCATCAACCCAGTTTTCATCACGTATTTAAAAAACAGGCTTTTTGCTTTTGGCATCCTTATTTTCCTAAAGATGCCCTAGTTTTTTTTTATACCTGACTTGTGATCTCACCTATGAGGAAAACTTCAGATCTGGAAGCTTTGTTTAAATTAGAAACCTCAGTAACTATTTTTAGGAGAAGAAGTGATCTTCCTGCTTATTCTCCTAACATCACTGCTTTTAACAAAAGAATGGATGCACCAGACAGCAAGTTAATGCACAACTCAGAAAAATGATGATATTTCAAACAAAATTACAGTCTTTTGTCAAATATTAGTTGAAAGGCTACACAAGATGTCAGGGATCAAAACAGAACTGCCTCATTTTTAAAACCCTTAACATGTCAGATATTAGAGCTACTCTATTTGTTAACCCTCAACTAAGACGGGAACCTGTTCAAGAATCCAGCCATTCACTAATCCCTAGAGACAGTAAATTACAGCTGATGATTCTATCAGAGCTAAATAGGAAAAGCACAGAGAAATTAACACCTGCAGCGCAGCTCTTCAGAAAGCTTCAGTAATTACTACTAGCTACCCAAAAGTGGCTGACTCTGGCCTCAGTACATCATTCTGTGAAGAAGCTGGCATTTACAATCAATTTCAATCAACTCCCATACATCTCTTCCCATTGACTGACATGCTGAGTTCTCATCAGAATAACAAGTCAAGTTTGTGCCAATCACTGACAAAAGGCAAGTTTGATTGTTCATCTTCCCATTACAAATCACAGAAACACAGTTTACTCACAGGGATATACGTTGAATCTACACGTTTTTGCCTTATGACTCCTTGGTGTCAGATTTTGACTGCTGTGCAGGCATGCATGTGAGCAAAGGAGTGGCAAGAGAAGCATCCAGATTCATGAAAGAAATTTCTAGATTCTCAGCATTACAAATACAAATATTCTGAGACAAAACCCACAGGCCAGCATGGCCATTTCACCATCCCAGCACTCTGCTCATAAACACATTTAGTAACCAAAGCACTCATGCTAACACATAGCTGAGAGTACGGACATTACATGAGTAAACAAGGGCAAGTGCAAGATCACAGCTAAAGGGCATTTGTGTATGGGACTAATGAATTCAGTGACTGAAAAAGGGTGACAGAATGCTAAAAAAAATGTGTTATTATTTTTCTAATAGATCTTAAAGTAATTCAACATCTCTGTCTTAATGAATTATTAAAAGACTCATGCATGAAGTTTACTACTTTCCAAGAAACTGGGGGGGGGGATGGAGGGCAGGGAATACGTATATATGTGTATATACAAACACATTATTTGTGCTTATGGTAACACTGGCATCAGTATTCAGCTGAAATTTCCATAGATAAATTGTCTTTGCCCCATGTACTACTGTTAAGGCAACAAATAATGAATATTCCTTCCAGAACGTTACTTACAGCTTTCATTTCCAGGAGAACGGACTGAAAGCTGGCAATAACATTGATTTTAAAATCTACTTTTTTTTTTTCTTCTCATGAATTTATTCTGAAGTTCAACACAGCAAACTAACACTCCATGCAATGATACTAACCCAGGGTCTGAAGTTATTATGCTTATTTTAGACAACAACCTTCCAACCCAAAATAAAAGACAGGCACAAAAATAACAGCTCAGTTTACTACTCATCGCTACATCAAGTTCAGACCATAGACTTGATGCTCTGCAACATCAGCAGGAGATACAAGCTGAAGCCAAGTAAAAGGCTTTGCAGCCCCAAGCAAACAGATTAACAACTTTACACTGACAATAGATAAAATGATAATCTCAGAAATTTGCTTCTTCATTTCACAGCAATTATTTATTTCCTCTTAAATCTGGTTTTCCACTGTGACTCGTGGTACACCTGAATTACCAAGACCTGTGAAAGTCATAAAATGTGCCTGCTTTCAGGACAAGTTTCACTGCTTAAATAGAAACTCAAAGGTCTGTGTAATGTACTTACCCTTGCAAACTTTGCAGCACTGGCTTTCCACATGCACTGGGAGAGCATCAGGAGGACAATCCAGAGGGGGACAGGACATCCTGCGGCACTCCACAGCTCCACTCTAAGCAACAACAATTGCAATTAGCAAGCATTTTATACAAAACATAACAGACCAAAAACTATGAAATGAAAACAGCCTTTGTGGAATACAGACTCAGCCTTCAGGAACGAGTGTAAACCTGTCCAGCTACACAGTTGAAACAAAATGCATCTCAAGGTGAACCACCCCATTTTGATACTATTACTGGTTTTACCCCACTTGCCCTGAGCAAAGCACTTTAAGTGGAAAACATAAGCCCATCTTGACAAGAACGTAAGCACCACTCAAGTGCCAATCATCTCAGAGATTTTTAACAACCAGTTTTCTATTTTCCTGAGCAAACAAAGATTCTCTTCAGATATTTATCAAATCATTTTAAGGAGACAAGATTTACATACTAATTCTCTTCTGTTCCTTGGGTTTTCAGTGATCAACACCAAAAACAGAATCTGCAAATTGTTACCATGCAAGGCGCAACTAAGCAGCTATGAATACTGTTAAGATAATGCTTCCTTTCTGAAAAAAATACTGCAGTGAAAACAATTCCAAACCAAACACAGACAAAGCCAGGCTTTCATCCCAAAACCAGAAAGTCCTCACAGATATAACAAGAGCAAATATGAAAGCACTGTCAAGGGAAAGCAGATTTTATTTCTGAAGCTGCCACATGGGCTGTGTCAGGTATTTATTGATTTATGTCACTATTTCCCTCCCTATTGTTCACACTGCCTCTGGATGCATACTAAAACCAGAATAATTCTCAGTTGCTATTATGTATTCAAAGACCATTTCCATGTTTTAATTAGGTCCTACTCCTCCAATTCATTAGGAATTCTTACTTTGCATGTGCAATTCCTGCAGTGATCATCTTCAACCCATGAGTCTTTGTCTCTATAGATCAATCCATTTACTTGACAAGTCTTCTCACAATGACAGTCTTCCAACTGACTCAGTCTTGTTTCTGCATAGTTTAACTATAAATGAAAGAAATTTGATGAGACTTCTGCAATCCAGGCACACAATTTAGAAAAGCAAATATGAAAAAGCATTTTACTTATTTTTAGCCAAACCACGTCTGAATGCAATCTTTTCTAAACACTGAACCAGGATGCCATCAGGTATCAACTAACCCCACTCCTTGGATTTGGATGGAGTTATCCATGCTGACAACCGTTTATGACTCGTGCAGCTGTCTTTTCTGCTGTAACAAACCACACTGCAATGCCCTCAGGAATGCCCAAGCACCACCAAAAGTACACAAACTACAATCGTAGGTTGGTTTTGTGTTTTTTTTTTTTAAATCTGAACTGCTCATCAACCTGATCACTCATCAGAAAGCACAAAGACTGTCCTAATCACCCCAACCTCATCACTGTTAAGCAGCAGCCAGACTAGTTACTTTCTGACTTTTAGAAAGGTCTTAACCTTGTAATAGCCAGAGAGTTTTCAAGGGGAAAGCAAGTGTAGTACAAAATATTCCCAGACTGTGATGAATGAAGAAGCCATGCTCCTGGAGTAAACCCTGGGCTGGTGGGTAGCTCTTACCATGCCTTGCTGTTCCCATCACCACCTCAATGCCAACGTAAAATGTGTATGAATGTGTATGAAGAAGCTTAAGTTGATGCATTTCATGGCAGCATTCCAATACCTGAAGGGACCAGCAAGAAATCCGGAGAGGGACGTTTTACAAAGGCATATAAAGGATAAAGGGTAATAGCTTTAAACTGAAGAGGGGAGAGATAGATTAGATATTGGGAAGAAGTTCTTCCCTGTGAGGGTGCTGAGGCTGCCCCATCCCTGGCAGTGATCAAGGCCAGGTTGGATGGGGCTTGGAGCAACCTGGTCTAGTTGAAGGTGTCCCTATCCCTGCCTGTGGCACAGGGTTGGAACTGGATGAGCTTTAAGGTCCTTCCCAACCCAAACCAGTCTGGGATTGATGAACTTTTACAAGTGTTAACAACTTCACACTAGCAATTTCTTTGTTTACTGATGAGATACTATGCAATACTGAGAAGGGACAATGCTCATTCCTGTTGGAGCATAAAAGAACAAGGCTTTCTGAACCACCCTCTCCTAAACCCTATCACAGACCTCCCCTTCATAAAGGTACCACCTCACCATCCTCCAAAGAGGAACACCCCTATCTGTGCACACCTTGTTCCCAGTGCCATCATCTCACATCCCTCAAAGAAAGGGATAAGAAAACACAGAATAACTGCAAAATTACTTTCCTACTTACTAATGCTAATAAATATATGAATACAGACTTAATACTTAAGTAATTATGTGCCTTCTCCATGCCCCAGAACTGCCACTGCTCTAAAAATTATCCTGGTGCCAGCTGGACAAGAGTTTCTCAAGGTCTTGATTTTTTACCTTCACATTTTTCTTATGTGTGTAAGTCATTAAATAGCAAGGCTACCTAAGTCTGGCAGAAGACAAGATGAATGCATACACTATCCCGCTATAAGTATGATGCTATTATCCTACATTATAGGTTGATACATTTAAATAGTAGCAAATTTTATTAAACAAGGCACGTACCGTGCTATTTTTTACATAATGCCATATACCTGAATTTCATTAATTTCCATCCTCTAAAAACCCATCCACTTTAAATGTAAGTATTCTAACAAGTCCTTTTTCATTCCTGCCAGTCAAACACCAACTTATTTAGGGGAAACAAAAAGAAAATATATTTATCAGCAGTCCTTATGAGAGAAAGCCCTGAACAAAAGCTCTTTATTTCTTAAGTTATTACTCTGGGATAACAGGGGATTGATCCTCAGCAAACCCAGACTCAGCACCATCCGGTTACTTCAAAACTGCTTTTTGCATTTTAGAGGCAAAACTATCCTCTTACTGAGCTCCTTGTTTCCAGTAGAAACCCTTTTCAGGTCACTGCATTTGCAGAATATAAAAAATATTCAGTTTTGGTAGAGATGTTTGATTTGACTTACACTATTTATGCATCTTGTACTTTATTTTCTTAAATGAACATTCCAGTATAAGTGTACAAATTTTAGAAAGGACTCTAGAATTTCAGATTTGAAAGTGACACTTGTCCTGGAAATTATTCCCTAGAAAGAGAAGAAAACCCTAACAAAATAAATATTTTCAATTTTTTAACTTTTTCTGTCATTTACATTATCTTGATAAGTTTTACATACTTGAAAACCATTTACCTCCTCATCTAAGAAATATCTTTAAACATAGCATATCCATCAAACAGATCACCAGAAGGCATGCACCAAGAAACCCTCTGACATGCAGAGGTTAATGAATGTGTCACAGCCCACAGAACCTGTTCAGAAACAACATTTAACTGTTACCTGCTCTACTCGAGTGAAAAGAAATATTCCTTTGCTTCTAGGTTAACCTTCATTCATTAACCTTCAGAGGTTAATGAATGTGTCACAGCCCACAGAACCTGTTCAGAAACAACATTTAACTGTTACCTGCTCTACTCGAGTGACCAGAAATATTCCTTTGCTTCTAGACTTCAAGCGTTAATTGAAAGGCTTCTACTGAGCTCAATAGAACAATGAATTCTTTCAAACTAGCTGAAATATCCTTCCAAATGTTGCCAAGTACTCCTTGCTTTCCTATATATCGCTCCCATATGATACACCTATATCTATATTAGTACCATTTGGGGTTAGAACTGACAAAGCAGACACAAACCTTCACACTTCCTTCACCTCTCCATTTTTCATTTGCATTTGTCTAACAAATAAACTCCATTTCCTGCTACATGCACTTTTCCTGGACAACACTAATTCTGAAACAACCACAATGAAAGAGTAGTGGACTGCTGTAAGTGGAAAGGAACTCACAATGAAGGATTGTCCCAACACCATTTTATGGAAGCACAGTCTTTGTAGTACACATATTGTGTTATTTGCTTCCCCCTGTAAAGTACTAGCAAGCAAAAATATAATCAGCAGCAGGGAAATAAAGTTACTCAGTACAGTGCATAATTGGAACTTGCTCATACCACCAACAGGGCTCAAAATAATTGCCTCTCTTTCACAGTACCAGCAGCAAACTTAACTAAAAGCTTCACATCTCGCATTCAGAGTCAGCCTGTCCGGAGCCTATCAGGGAGTAAGTGTGTTGTCAGGATAATGTGCAGACTCTCTACAAACAAAGTCTTCTCTTTCTTATTAGGAAGGAAGAGAACACTTAAAGGCAGCACAGTAAAGCATAATGCTTTTACTCTAGTAGCACTGTTATGCAATCCTGGTTTTGAAATCCCTGTTTGGTACCTACACTGGGATCTACAGGCTTTTTGTAGTTGCACTTAAATCCATAAGTAATTATTGCATAAGTGCTGTTTCAGGTGAGACAATTTATTGTCCTTTACCAGATGGCTCACCAACATTAACCTGAAGAATTGTTCACAGACTGCCCTTTAACACACATCAGGGGTTCAGTCACCTCTAAAACACAAGCTTCCTACCCCAAAACTTCACCACAGCCTTAACTGAAGGACCCTGGCTAGCACAGAGGTTGACTGTGTGTTGCAGGAGCGGAGCCTAAGGAAAATCTCCAAAATCAAAAAAAGAAACCAAACACACCAAACACTACAGCTTCCCATTCAGCCTATTCACAATCCAAAAATAAAATAAACAAATTAATTACAAATAATACAAACTACCAGCAAGCACAAACCACCACCTGGAGCTGGGTTAACTTGAACACTGGTAAAAAACATTGACCAAAGGTGATGCCAAGGTCACAGAGCCAATAGCTTCACAGGCGTTTCCGTTTTGGGCTCCCACTGCAATTCCAAGGAAGGAGACTACGCCAGTCCTGAAGACTTCATAGGGCTTCCCACGAGCAAATACACGCCCTCTGACAGCATCACACGGTGAGGGAATTGTGTAGGGATTTCACTCCTTTGCTTCTACATTTATCCCTCAGCGTGAAAAGGAAAATCATGCTAAGGCTTCTTACAAACGAATCAGACTCTGGGCATTTTGTCACTATCATACAAATAAGACAGACAATAGAAGACGTATAAGGCTTAAGTGACATCCCTGAAGCTATATCCATAAGTCCATTGCAGATATGGCTACTGGCAGAGGGAGGGAGAAGAAAGGCTCTACCATGAAAATGCATAATAGCTGCAAAAAGAATAAATCCTTTCATGTTGGTCTTGGCACAGAATGAAATGGGCAATCAACAAAGAAGCTCAGGTACCTACCTTTGCTGTCATTTTTGCCAGGAGTTCTTGCAAATCCATGATTCCTTGCACCAGACTTAAGAAATCGCTGCAGGTTGGGCATGCTCAATAAAATAAGAGTAAAAGGAAATGGAAAAGGAGAGAAGGAAAAACACAATAACCCATAAATAAACAACAGTAAATCGAACTTATCTGAACATAAAATGCAATCTGTTTACACAGAATATTTGCCTTCTGGAAGCCAGCACATGCAAAAATGACAAGCCTGAAACTGAAACTATTATTTTTTTAAAACAAAGAAGGAATTTGTATGAAAAATCTGAAATAGAATAAAGAAATTGTTACTTACTGCGATTCAGATTGGGACACTGCATTATATAGCCATTAGGTATAAAGACGACTTTCACATCTTGAATAACACCCTTTGTAAAAGAAGAGAAAACTGGTAATACAGATTACAAGTATTCACCACCTAGATCTGTACAAGCTGTTGCACAAGTCATTTCTTAAATGGAAACAAAAAACCTGATCAATTCATTCTTCTCATGAGGAAAATAACTGAAGATGGACAAAATATAACAACTCCTCCCATTTTCCTGTGTGCTTGGATATTAATTTTCATAAAACACAGAAGTAATACTGCTTTGTCTTTTGCAATCAACAAACATAAGCTGCTTAAATATCTTAAAATGGGGTGAGACTGATAAGCAAGCAGGGAAATAATATGCATTATTTGAGCCTATGACACACTTCTCAAAAAGACAGAGGAAAACACGGCAATACTCCTCAGCCATTTAGGGAAACACAAGACTGTGAAAATAAATATTGTGAAAAGATAAGGATGCAGTGCAAGGGGTAAGTAAGAGTCTACACTTCAGATGTTTTGTTTAGTTTAGCCTATTAGCTTTGTAGCTCAACAGGCAGCTCATGTAACCATGCCATCAGTTAGAATTAAATCCTTTCTCTAACCCAAGCAGATGGAAAGATGCCCTGAGCAGGGCTAGCAGAAATCAGGCCTCCAAGGTCAAAGCCAGCTACTGCAGGCTGTATGAGGCCTGAAACTGAACCAGGCAGGAGAGGAGGGAGGAACCAAGAAAATCAACAAGGTTGGAAAAGTCCAACCATTCCCCTAGCACTGCCAAGGCCACCAGTAAACCACATCACTGAGGGCCTCATCTACATGATTTGTGAACACTTCCAGGGACGATGACTCCACCATTGCCGTGGGCAGCCTGTTCCAATGCCTGACCACCCTCTCTGTGAAAGA
Source organism: Pezoporus occidentalis (assembly GCF_034315485.1). NCBI lineage: Eukaryota > Metazoa > Chordata > Aves > Psittaciformes > Psittacidae > Pezoporus > Pezoporus occidentalis. The sequence continues at coordinate 1,200,912 of NW_026913006.1, forward strand.
ATTTTTCCTAATATCCAGTTTAAACCTCCCCTGGCGTCGCTTGAGGCTATTTCCTCGTCCTACTTGTTACTTGGGAAAAGTGACCAACCCCCACCTCACTACAATCTCCTTCCAGGTAGTTGCACGAGCAGTAGGTTACCCCTGAGCCTTCTCTTCTGCAGACTAAACCCCCCCAGGTCTCTCAGCCATCCCTCATCACACTTGTGCTCCAGGCCCTTCACCAGCTCCATTGCCCTTTTCTGGACCTGCTCCAGCACCTCAATGTCTCTCTTGTAGTATGGGCCCCAGCACTGAACTCGGGATTCAAGGTGCAGCCTCATCACTGCCCAGTACAGGGGGACAATCACTGCCCTGATCCCGCTGGCCACACTATTGCTGCTACAGGCCAGGATGCTGTTCATTTCTTGGCTGCCTGCGCACAAGGTGAATCATGTCCAGCTCCACCAATCAGCACCACCAGGTCCTTTTCATTGAGCAGCTTTCAAGGAAGAACCCGAAAACAATACAGCTGCATCCTCTTTTGTCCCTGACTTGCAAGGATATTCCTGACGAAAGTAGCAGACACCAAGGGTTGCCCAGTGTCCCTACATATCTGGGTCCTGAAGAACCCTTGTCCTTCAAAATAGCCTTGAAAACGCTGAGGCTTGTGTTTGCTCTGTTAAGTTCAGTACAAAGTTCTTGCTCCATCTCTGACTGTGCAACAGACTTAATCCACGTCATCCAGTCGCTTTAATAATGTCATGGTCACTAAGGGAGAGGAGCAAGGGAAAACAAGGGGCTTCCAGTGCTGCTACTTGCACTCGCCCGGACTATTAAATCAGATGCTGTGACACAGCTCTATCTCTTCCCAGACACAGAAGAATTTCATTAATTTGAAAGGAAATTTATCATCATGGCAGTTATTAAATTAGTGCTTTGTAAGAGTATCTTCTAGTTTTCAGTTAAATTGCAATAGAGTGAATTTTGCACACTGAGGACATAGTCATTTGCGCAAATCTCCATCCATAAATAAAATACAGGCTCATACAGCCCTTGAAGCCTGGCAAGTACAGTAACATTCAACACTGGCATGCTCACTTCCTGAAGGAGCAGAAGGTAATCAGTAAGCACTCTTTCCTGCTTACCGTTTCATGATAAAGTACTACCTGAAAATATTAACAGACATAATCAGATCACATTGTCTTTCTTGCAGAAGTATATACATTTATTAACCTTTTCATCTACAAGAATAATGAAACCATCATAATAATGAGAAGTAATACTGTCAGTGGCAATAGGACATCCTGAAAGCCATTTCTCATCCTTTCTGCCAGCAGCCATCACCTAGAAATTCGAAGGCGAGACATACAAATATAGTTCCATGGTGAAGCCTCTCGAGTGAAAAGCTCAACCAAGAGTAAATGAGGTGACAAAGTTCACCAGACCACATCACTCAGCTACAAGACATCATCCAGAAATAAATGCTTTCCTCAGCCTGATTTTTAACAGTGCCTGTTGAACCTCAAATATGTTTGTTGCCTTTGAGCCTCACCACTCAAATGTCTTTTAGACAGATTTGCATTTAAATACCACCTGAAAAGGAAACACAACTATTTTTTGTGCCTTAATTTCTGTCTACATGAAAGCATGTTACCATGGAAAAATATATGAACTTCAATTCACAATACAGATGCCTTCTAAGTCTATAAAACCTCTGAAACAGAATTAATACAATCAAATATAGAAGTGAACCTTCAAAGAGCACAAATTCTGCTGATGCATTTTTCTAATAGCAAGACTTCATTATAAGCAAACACTTATTACAGTCATAATTATCGTAACACATATGAACAAACTTAACTGTTCTTCCTTCAGCATTACGTCTGGGCTGCTGAGAGCTGTCTACGATCACAGCCAGGAAAATTAGGCATACGAATTTCCCCAGGGGAAGCCCAGGGCCCTGGTTCACTTTGGCACAGGGTGGAGTTCTTCAGTCCACATTCTATGAAGGATTCAAATCCATCAGGATTTGGCCTTGACAGGGAGATGTCAGTGGTCAAAATCTTCCCATTTTTTTCCCTTCCTGAGCAGACATCACCTTTATGTTATCATTAAAATATTTGGCCAATTACAACCAAAGCTGCAGCTCAGCATCAGGACTCACTAGCTTGAAGAGCCTTCATCTGTGCAGGTTACCAGCTAAAAGATTAAATTCAGGCCTGCAGCATTAAATATCAAGCCCATCCCATGAGGATGTAATGCAAAATCCCTGTTTATTGCACTTCTCATGTCTCTATTACAGACTCCTCCCACATCCTGTGGAAAGGCTCATATATTTCACGAGCCCTTCACTTCTGCATTTTCATTTCCTCCACTGGCTAAATGCTCTTTAAAATCTACTTCTCCCACAGGCATAATGCTGCCATACCGCTGTGCAAGCTGCATCGGGCAGGGCTGGTGAAAGGCTCTGTGTGGTGGCACCAGCAGATGTGCCCCAAACCCTGTCCCTAGGCAGTGCTACACCATCACCACCACATCAGCACTGTGCCCTCCGCACAGAGCAGCCTCGACAGCCGCCTCTGGCACTGCACATACCTCACCTCAGTCTGTACAACCCTGAGAGCAAAATGACTACAGGGGCCCAAGTACACATATGATGCGGTGCAGTCAGAATACGAACATACTTCTCCAGGACCTACTCTACAATCCCCAGCCACAGCAGCAGGATCAATAGAGCCAGCTCTAGCAGGTATGAAAATAGCTGTCTTTGGGCATGAATCACCTGGTCAGCAAGGCATGAATAAGCTCATTGCTACAGCAGCTCTTAAGGGGGGAAGGCTCTCCCCAGGGATAACATGAATTCTGCAGATAATTCTCATCTGACAGCAGTCGGATCCATCTCAGAGTGAGGGTTCCCTGGATGTTTCCTATCACTCTATTCCTCAGTTGCACATACTTTGGTTTCCTAATCTGATTATAAAACAAATCTTGGATTTAGGCTACACAAAGAAGTTAGTGTGTATTTTTCAAAGGAATTAATTAAGGAGATTCCCTTCAGAGCAAACAGACTGAAGCCTGCTCTGCGTTTGCTCCCACCACAGCTAAAACCATTCCACCTTGTCCAAACTCCTTAGTCATAGCAGGTAAGTTACAACTAGTAAGAGATGCTAGTTGCAAGGGGCAAGACTCCAATCAATTCCCTTGGTTACAGCATGAAGCACTTCATCCCCAGCAAGGCCACAGGCAGAGCTGGGCTACTTGTGGAATAATCACTGCAAGAAAGGATGCGGAACAAAAGCATAAATAAGGAAAATGACAGCAAGTGGCCATAGTGATTTATGAATATCACATCCACTCCTTCCTCTGCTGATATACCAAGGAATTATGATTTAAAACAGGCGTGACACTATGGCCCAAAATGTGCTTTAAATTCATTCATTTATGGAGAGACGCAACAATTAATTAACTAAAGTAAGAAAATCTTTGGAACAGCAAAGATAACCCTCACGAGCAGTATCCAGTGCTTTTTGTTACATACATTATCATGGCTCCAACACACAAGCAAAAATGCTAATTCTTCTTTAACACCCGTATTTCCTTTCAGATCTCTGTTTACATTAAGGAAAACAGCTCTAGTTTTTTATATGCTAAACCACTGAAACAAACTGCCATGAGAAAGAAAGGGGGGTCCTGCTGAGCATGTAAATATATGGCAAGACATATGAACTCCTGACAAACTGGCAAAATCCACAGTTTTTGCATTAAGTAACATGAAAAAAAAAAAAAAGTAAGATTTCTGAAACTCTTAAGCAGGACTAAAAAAATACAACCAATTATATTTCTACCCTGAAAAAGCTGAAGTCAGTAGAATATTCAAGCATGCAGAAAGCAAAGTAAGGCATTTGTTGGCTTTCGTTATGATCAATAAAAATTGTCAGCTCATTAGCATATCATTAGCTACCCCGCTGCTTCCAAAGTGTTAGCACATATAAATATTAATTTACAAACATAGACTATCCCAGAGTTGTAAGGCTCCGACTGCAGAAAGTAAGAATTTAAGATGGGCAAATCCAGTAGAACTTCTTTTTTTTCCCCTGTGGAGCTATAAACAGATGTTTGCCATCTGTGGGATTATGGGGAGCAGCTGAGGTAAAAAAACAACAGCTGTAGAATAAAATAATACTATGGATTTCACATTTCACTCACGGTGACAGCTCAGTTGCCGGAGGATGGAATGGGCTCCAGGTTCAGAGCAACTCTCAGACCCTCAGAAAGGCTAAAGGTTACCTTCAACCTCGGTTTCACCATTAAAACTGTTACTTGCTGTGTTATAAACAACTTCAGCATAAAATAACTCTCCCTACTGTTGAAATCTGGGGACTTCAAGGAGAGCTCTTCAGACAAACAGCAACTTGGAAAATTGCCTCATGAACTGACAGCTCCAAAGGAAAACAGAGTGGGTGGTAAATCACCCTGGCAACAAATCCATGCCAGTACCAAGGCCGGGCAGATCGGCCATCGCTGCACTACAGACTCTCTCACTGAGCAAATGCTGGCACCGTGGCTTGGTACCCAAAATGGGAAGAAACATCAGAAACTTTTCTATAGCTTGGTCACAAATTAAAAGAACTAATTTTCAGGTGAAGGGGGTGTGTTATGTTGGTGGATTTTGTTGGCTCATTGGTTCAGCAATTCAGCCTCCACCAGAAAAGCATGGAGTGACTGAAAGAAAACATGTAAGACAGAGCTTTTCAAGATGGAGTTCATTTCTTTGTCCTTTGCATTTTGGAAATATATTGCCATTACCTGAATCCTCTTTTTCAGCTGAAAAGTTCCTGCCCATACTGGCCTACTCAACAATGATTTGGGGAGCCTTGTAGATGGAAAAAGACAGGCTCTTCAGCTAGAAGGTAGGAGCAGCCCAAGTCCCACTAGCCAGCCAGCCTGCCAGCCAAGGCTGTCTGGAAGCAAGGGAAGTTCCCAAGGACAAAGAAGCTCATGAACAAAACTCAGTAACCCTCTATTCATTGTCCATCAAGAAACACAATGACACACTTTTAGTCCAGAAAAACAAAAAGAAAGACAGGAATGTACTCCAGGAACAAAAAAAAATCTACTGCTTTGCAGCAAGGCGAATGCATGCAATACAATAGCTGGCATCCGCCAAAGCTGGAAGGCTTGCAGGCCAGAAGACCTCTGTTCTAGAAGTCAATGCTGACAGGAGCAAACAAGCAAAGAGTCATCAGAGGCAAAGAGCAGAAGGGTGAGGGTATTCTGCATGAGAAACCAAGAAGAAAATGCCCTCCGAAAGTGATTAAATCCACCACTCTCTCAGCAGCAGAGCACAGCAAAGCTGTTGCTTCCTGAAGGTTTAAAGATGAAAGCCAAGAATAGACTCTGGCTCTGCCTGAGCAGTCTTGTTCCATCCCAAGGAGTGGCAAGACAGAGCACAACAGAGATGTGAAACCTCCAGGACGGAAACCAAACAAAACCCTCAAATACTGGGCATTGCATCAGTGACTATAATACTCTCTCCCTTCTCTTCAAGTGTTGGACCTTTCTCAAATCCCAAGTCCACAGTTTCTACTAAAATTCATACAAAACATATTTCAGGAGCCTAAGACAACTAAACAGAAACATCCTGTTGACTACTTATTAATTCCTTCTTCGTGTGCCATTTTCTATCTGCTTACCTTAAAGAAACCATGCTTCCTGTTTCTCTGTCCAAGCCATATACTGCTTTCTGGTGCCAAATTCATTTCTGGGGGATCAATGATACGTTCATAAATCCTGTAGAGGAAACACATTGCCATTACTCCAATCCTCTTTTTCCTCTGAAGAGTTCCTAGTCACAATCAGTTAACAGTAAAAGATGGAAAGTAGTACCAAAACAGAAAAAATGTTGTGGGTTTGTTTGTTTTTTTTTTTAACACAGTATTTATCACTGACAGTTACAAAGTTATATTGCAACTTAAAAAGCAAAAAGGAAAAAAAAAAACAATAAACCTATCCATTCTGGAAATAAGCTGCAGTCACCTTTCTAAGATCCAACCAGAGAAACAACCCTTTGGGATTTTCAGATTGTTTAGGATTTGGAATAAACTTCACAAGGAACCTTTATTCCACCTCTCCTCCCACGCCCTTTTTCTCTCTACATTTGCACCCAGACCTTTTGTTTTATGCACCTCTCCTGTTTGCTGCTTTCACACAGCCTGGGTGCTCTAGTGTATTGCCACTACAGCACACCCAGCTTGCCATCACCAGCACAGGTCTGCTACAGAATGAGACCTCTGCAGTCAAGAGCCACAGAGATGCTGAGAGGGGCTGGAGCAGCTCTGCTCTGGAGAGAGGCTGAGAGAGCTGGGCTGGTTCAGCCTGAAGAAGTGAAGGCTCTGGGAAGACCTTAGAGTAGCTTCCAGTGCCTAAAGGGCCTACAAGAAACCTGGAGAGGGGCTTTGGACAAGGACTGTAGGGACAGGACAAGGGGGAATGGCTTTAACCTGACAGAGGGGAGATTGAGATGAGCTCTTAGGCAGAAGTTCTTCCCTGTGAGGGTGCTGAGGCGCTGGCACAGGTTGCCCAGAGAAGCTGTGGCTGCCCCATCCCTGGCAGTGTTCAAGGCCAGCTTGGGTGGGGCTCGAGCAACCTGGTCTAGTGAATGTGTCCCTACCCACAACAGGGGGTTCCAAACCATTCTGTGATTCTATATGTTTGGTAATTAGCAATACAGAGGCATTTTCCTGGTTATTCCTCATGGTACTGGCAAAAACAGCAATAAGAAATAACAATGACAAGTAACATGAGGTCCATAAGCAAACCCTGTGTACTGCATAAACTTGCAGATAAATGCAGCAATCTACACACCAAGTTTCTAAAATGAATTAATGAAAAACTGCTGTAACAGCATTTTTAAATTCACAAATACAAGTATCTGGAGTTTTTAAAACGTTTGCTTGGATTTTTTTATTTATTTTTAGGAAAGCTGTAATAAAGTTTCCATAATACCTTTTTCAGGAACTCAGACCACTACAACAGAGGTATAATCATATTTGAATACCAAAACTTCCAGACTAAAGTTACTTCCCATGAATTCTCATTTTGCCACGTAACACCAATGGGAACCATGAATTTACTGCTTCAGAACAAAAGCAGCATGCTTAGTAGGGATTACTGAAATACATTTCCACTGCTATCTAGCTCACAAGGAGTATGCATTGCTGCGCAGTCACACCAGCAGGACAGCCAATGGAAAAGACTGGGAATGTGTCAAGCTCTGCGGCTTAGAGGGGTAAAATTATCTGTACGTTTAAAAGGGGTGAAATTATTTTTCTTCTTTCTTTAAAGCTATGGCTTTAAAACAAACACCGAAAATGAACACCACATTAAAATACAAGTCAACCAACACAACCCATTGCACAGCCATCTTCCCTTTTACACTCCAAGTGTTTCTAGCCCAAGCTCACCAAGTGTAATCACTGAATTCCATGTTCTAAATTGCCAGATATATTGGGTTTGCATGGCAAGGTTTTGGTAAGGGGGAAACTACAGAGGTGGCCTCTGAAAGAAGCTGCCAGAAGCTTCCCCAGTGAGCAATGGAACCAATGCCAGCCAGCTCCAAGAGCGATCTGCAACTGTCCAAAGCCAAACCCATCAGCAACAGTGCGAGGAGGAAAGAGCAGCAGAGACATGTGACGAACTGACTATAACCCTCATTCCCTGTCCCCCAGCACTGCTGGAGGAAAGAAGCAAGGAATTTGGGAGTGAGGTTGAGCCTGGGAGGAAGAGAGGGTCTGGGGAAGGTGTTTGAAGGTTTGGGTTTGTTTCTCATTAGCCTACTCTGATTTGAATGGTAATAAATTAAACTGATTTCCTCAAGTTGAGTCTCTTTCGCTCATGGCAGTAACTGGTGAGTGATCTCTTCCTGTCCTTTTCTTGACCCATGAGCTTTTCATTCCATTTTCTCTCCCCTGTCCAGTTGAGGAGGAGGAGAGACAGTGGTGGTGTCTAGCCAGGGTCAAATACACCACACCATGTTATTCTACAATTCATACATTTGCAAAGGCCTAGAAAAACTTCCCAGTGTTCAAGAACTTCAAGAAAGCTCTATAAAAGTGTTTATGTCAAAGGACAAAGTGTCAGATATTCTAGCCATTTCTGCTTATTCAGAAAAGAAGGAAACCATTTGTCAAAACCAAATGGAAGCAATGTAAAAAGATAGAAGCAAACTTACTATTTCCTTAAAAAAAAAAAAAAAAAAAAACACCACAACAGAAAAGCCAAGAACAAAACAGTTACATGAAAATTCCAGCTTGAGAGAGAGTACAGGAGTCCAAAGGTGTCTTCTAGACTCATGATCTTATTGCTTAAGTTAATTATAATCATCATCAGCCATAGTTCATCACATTTCATCACGATACATTCAAAGCTATGGGAAATTTCTTACTACGTCTAAAATTACCATGCTGAACTGCTTTACCTGTTCACACAACAAAACAAGACCACATTCTTTTAAACCATGCTTTGAGAATTAGAAGAATTTTGCATGCACCATCTCTATTAATGTTGTAAAGCTGAAATAGACCCTCACAGCCATACCTCATGCAGAATTGAAGATCTACTCAAATGCAAAATTGCTGCAAAATGCTGAATGAGGAACAAAGAACTGACATTCTTCATGAGAAAACCACTCATGGAATTGCACTCTCATACTAGGAATTTCTCTGTGGATGTATAGCACATCTTTAGTCATGACTTACCTTAATAATGCTCTCACCAGAAAATTTCTCATCTCGTAAAAAGACTCGTCAATATTCCATGAACTCTATTTCTGCTAACAGATAAAATCCCAATGCTGACCAGCTTCGACAACATGAGTTATTGAGGAATATTTGATTTTTATTCACCTGGCCTCGTTACAGTTTGTAAAGGAACTCTACAATATCTGTCTGCAACTATGTAGTAAAAGACCCAAATCCTAACTGAGATTACTATATGGCAGTTCAACAACAGCAAGGAAGGAAAACACATCAGAGACAGGCCAAAGTGGTTTATCCTGCCCTTTCTGAGGATTTAACAAAGACTTTCAAGCTATATGAAAAAGGCTGTGGCAACTTTCCTCCCAGATTCTCTGCAGAAAGTGCCATTCATAACACACGAGCTCCCCATATTCCTCTACTCTTCTACTCCAATTCATTTTCTGAAGCAGGGATTTATGTTAAATTAAGGGATTAATTAAAGGTTGGTTTGTGCCTTATTCTGTATGTTTCTAAGAGACTTGCTGGTCTTCTTCTCCATAGATCTGCCCATGGAGTAAGAGGCTTAGGATTCAAGAGAAGGCATGAGATGTGTATCAATCCTCACTTGTTTTCCAAGGGAAAAAGATGTTTGAGTTGACACTATTTGGTTAGTGAACAATGACAGCTTACTTTGTTACTTTATACTGTTAAACATCAGCAGAAAAGCCCCAGCAAACATACACAACAGCTTATCTCTATAGTCTTGGGAAATGAAAGGGTCAAAAAGCACATCTGAATTTGTAACAGACAAAAAGGAAAGAAAAATGAATCACAAGGACCATGGTTCACCATGCACCGCTTCTCTAATGACGAAAAAGTAAAACTAAAGAAATAAATACATAAATAAACACAAACCAGATCCTTGCATCTCCTGACATAATGGGAGAGTGACACAAAAAATCCAAGGGACTTTTCCAGCAAAGACTGGAGCTGCCAGACAATGGGAAAACAGCTACACAAAATAAAACTGGAACTACATGGAAGAAGCTTCTGAACTAATCTGAGCAAAGAGACATGACAGCATTACTAACTCTCAATTAGAGACTGAGAGTTAAGCAATTTTTAAATTTAATAAATTTGAAATAGAATTTAATATTTAACAAAGATGAAAACAAGCACTTTCAAGTATCAGCGAGCAGAGCTTCGCCGTGACAGGCATTGCCTGCTGGTGGCCAGCAGAGATGACTGGTGTGCAGCTGGAGTAAAGCAGGAACTGGCCACGGCTCCTGGTCAAAGGTTCATGTCTGAAGTCACAAGAACATCAGAAACCCGGCAGCATTCCTACAGCAGGTTTCTGAGAAGGAGAGACTTCACATATATTGAAGACACCACATTCATACAACATGGTTAAGGTGGCACTTGCTACCTCAGTAGTTGAGAATAGGTTTCACTCAGACATCAGGGTTACCTGCAGATGTGAGCCATATACAAGGCTACCAAGTATTACTGATCACTGAGGTGACTATTCAGGGGTTTCCCTCACCTAGAAAAACCCACAAAGCACAAACATTTTATAATATATCTCAAAGGGTAACGAGAAAAGTTTCTACTTACAGGTGAAACTTTCTTACAACTCTTGCTTGTGAAGCGAGAAAAAAACTTGCTCTGCTCTACGCCCTCTGCCGGTTTTCTTTTGTAAGAAAAGAGGTGGTTTTCAGGCTGAAAAACTACTGTTGCTGAGCAGATACAAAAGGATCCTTCTTTTTTAACAGCTACATTAAGCTCCCACATCAATTCTCATTCCTTTGCTTGATTTTTCTGGCCTGAGATGTGTCACTTTATATGGCTTTATTCATGCTTGGCCAATACTTTGTATTTGCCATATAAATAGTTAAATTACATCTACTATACTTCCAGGTTATGAAGTGCTGGTCTAGAGCTCCTTGGAGACCAGTTTCCAACACATTTGGCTTTGGTACCCACACAGGGAAATGCACAGTACACTTCACAAGAACAGGAATGCTTAGAAAGAGGGCCCTGGGGAACTGCAGTCTCTAAAACCACTGCAGACTGAACAGCTCCTCCAGTATGAGAAGGCCGAGGGCTCCAGGTTAATGGAAGCTCTACTCCAAGCTTCAGACTTTCAGATTTATGTTTACTGCATGCAGTTTCCAAGAGAAAGCTTGATTCGCCCCTACTTTATGCCAACATGTTTCAAAGAAGTTAAACCATAAACCTGGAGTAATACAGCCATGAGCCTTCTTTCTTGAACCGTTCATGCTCAGAATACATTCACTAACCACCCTTCCATTTAGCTACACGTAGGAAGAAAAATACCTTTTAATTGACATGATCCTTGTGCTTTGTATCTGCACCTTATCTACACACTTGGATTTATTAAGCATTCTTATGCAAGCCTCAGAAACACTTTTTTTCAAGGATGCATTCCAAACAGGTATCTGTGGCATAATGAACACAACGTACAGAAACAGAAGATCTATAAAATGATCAGTGGATTCTTGAAAGGAAGCCCATCTAAAGCATCTGCAGGAAAATACACATACATGCACATTTCTCTGCACAGGAGAAGAACCTCTAGAAATCAAGCTCTGCTGGAGAAGTTTCCTTCTGTACATTCAATCCAAAATTATTTTGATCATCTTTATAATGTTCTGGTAAAATGGAGAAATAGCCTCATTTTAAATGTGTGCAAACTGAAGCACAGAAAAACAAACTGATCAACCAAGATGACAAGACAGTCAGGGAGAGACAGTGCTCACGACCTAAGCCATCAGACTGGGCACAACTGGGTCTTAACTGTCTCAGGCACTGGGCCATGTGCCCTCTGGAAAAAAAAGTGACCTGAAATTGTCTCTTGCAGTGAAGATTTCTTATACACAACTTGAACAAGCTGAAGTTGACACTTGGAGAGTATTTCCACTTTTGTGGAGGTGCAGCTCTACTTCATACACACACATTTGCCATGCCAGAAGCATTTTGGAAAGAGCTGAAATATTTAGCAGAACATGAAAATAAACTTTGTGCCTGGTCACATTTGAATACATTAGCCAATATGGAGTGATGAGGAGAAGTAACTATCTAAAAATCTGAATAGACTCCAACAGTTAGTACAAAGCAACGCACCAAATCATGACATTTCAAAATTTTTAGGTCTAAAATATGACTAGATCACTAAAATCTGCCTTCTTAAATGGGCTAGACAGGAACCAGAGAGATTTATTTCATTAGCAGTACAATTAAGAAATAAATAGCTGCAGCCTAAATATTCATGTGGCTAAGGCATGGCATGAACCTCATTTCTCAGCCCCTGGTCTCTATTAACCCAAAAACAAGCTTTTTTGTTCCTGATCAGGCCGGCACTCATCCCACTGAAGCTATAAATTTCCACATAGCCACAAGGTGTTGAATTCATCACACCCAATTTTAGATGTCTCCAAAGCTGACACCTACAGTGGAGCTGATCCTCTAGTCTCACTTTTTTCATGAAGAGACATCAGTGTTTCTAGGGTGTGATTCATCTTCCAGTAAATGAATCACTCTCTGAAGGCCCCACAATGACTGCACAGGAGCCCTTACTAACACCAGGGTGAATCATCAAGACATGTTTTTGCAGTTCAAAACCTGATCATTCTCTTGCAACCATTCTGGATCCTCAGATCCTTTAAATAAACTGAAGGGTGTGGAAAAGTCACACAAAATAACGTGCTGTTCTCAGCAATGTCTTCCAAACAGCTCTCGACTTCTGTAATGGAATGTCAGAGGAGAGAGGAAGGTTCCCCCATATTTTGCATCAGTCTTTCTCTTAACATCCTTGCTGGCGACATGGCCAGTGGGATTGAGCACCCTCACCAAGCTGTGTGGTATGGTCGACACACTGAAGGGAAGAGGTGTTCAAGGCGAGGCTGGATGGGAGTCAAAGCAATCTGGTCTAGTGAAAGGTGTCCCTGCCAGTGGCAGGGAGTTGGAACTGTATGAGCTTTACTGTCCTTTCCAACCCAAACCAGTCTGTGATTCTATGAAACAGTGAATGTCAGGCCTCCTAATAGAGTCTACAAAAATCACCAGCTGCTTCAAAAAACGTGTCCAACATGTTTTCTCAATCCCAACTGCTTAAAGAAACTGATGATTAGATAGTCTCTCACTTTAAGACAGGACACTAGCATTTGTCTTTATGTCTATCCTTCCAAAGGGATTAAAAACTGATTTTAAAAAGAAATAAGACATCTTTACATATTTCTCTTTCAATCCATTTTCTCTACATTTCCCAATGAAAATGTGTCAATACCAATGCGATGGGATTTTCTCGATAGTGTTTACAGATAGAATGCATTATTTGACACACAATCAAGTCTGGAGCAACTTGAACTGAATTATTCATTCAGTTTCCAGTGTCCTGTTTCAGAAAAATCATCTTCCTGAGGGAAAGTTTGATTTTTCGTTCCATCTCCTCTGTCCTAGCCTAGGACTTCACAATCACACAACAGAGGAAAACAATTTAGATTAAAATCTCAGGGTTTGAGGGACACCTTTGGTTATTAAATTTTGAATATGTAACAATAACTGCCAAGTATTTAATCAAAAGTTATTGTTCAGCTCCAGGTGTCCAATAATAGTATACGTTGGGTAAAAGACTCACGAGGGCATGATCAGGTTTTAAGTTCTTTTCAAATTCTGTCACCCAAATGATTTCATTAATTTTCCTGTATAATCACAGAGGTAAGGTTAATGTGATCTACTTTTCAGTTTTATTCTTCCAACTACAAATTATATTTAAAAATAAAAATGTATCTAAATAAAACTCTGTCAGCCATCTCTCATTCTTTCATTCAAGAGAAAGGCAAATCAACTTTCAAGCCTTCTAACTAACAGGAAGAAATGAAACAAATGAAAGTAAAGAGGTGAATGTTTCACTGAATTTTAGCAGTATTTCTTGGTCATGAAACTAAACCAAATCATTGTTATTGATTCAAGTAAAGGACTGGACACACTAAATGACATGACATTGGCCACATGAAGTTCAGAAATGCATCTTTTGCAGAGTACTACCCTTGTATGGCATCTTTCATCTGGAGACACTGAAGTGAATTCAAACACCTTTACAAACAAGGTCAATATTATTCACTGCATTTTGCAAATGACAAAACAGATACAACTGGTTTCTGGTAACAGCCCTAAGAGTATCTAAGCCCCACACTAACAGCCCATCTAAAAGGCTGCAGTGTTTACCCATCCATGTAACAAACACTCCTGAAAGTGCAAGAAACCCAGAAAATCGATTTCAGACAGAAGTAGAAATTTGGGCATTTGCCTTGGATTTTCAAGGTTGTAAGACAACAAATTATGACCAACTACAAGCTCAACTGGATCTTAAATGTACCCAGACCGTTATCCACGTGCCAGAGAATAAAACATGTAGCAGTAGGTTTATTTACGATGCACACAAGTATCCACAACAGACAAAGAGACAAACCGACATATGAATGATGACAATACTAAACCCACAAGATCACTAAAAGACACCCTTTAACTTCAGCAAGCTTTGAATCAGGTTTTAAGTAAGAACACTGAATAAAGCAAATTATTAACAAGAAAAATATAAACACAGCATACTAATTTCTTACCATACCAAGCATCATACCAAAAGCCCATCTCAGATGAACAAAATGTTCAGAGCATATCCCAGATGCCAAAAACCAGTAAACCAATTAAACCAAGCAATTAAAAACAGATTCTAGAAATAAGAGAGGAAAATTAATTTGGTAGGTTCTTCCAAGGCATAAAAAGAAGGAAAGCTCTTCTCCCACAAATTAAACAAGAAGCCCTTACAGCAGGATGGATATGAGATTAAAAAACTACATTAAAGTATCTATGAAACACGTAGTAAACAAAGAAGCCAATCTAATGTCAGAAAGCAAGAGGGTAAAACTGTGCATCATAATGGCACAAAGCAGCACTGGCAGTTCTGGTCTTGCATCAAAATTAACCCCAACATAAAATTCTACCAGAACAAAAAGGTAAAACCATGGTTACATGGCTCATGTCATCTCCATTTTGTCATGGGGAGTGGGGAAATAACTAAGATTATTGCTGGTGTTTGTCATGAGATGTTTGTTGAGTGAGAACTGGCAGCACTGAAACTTGGCTTCTATTACATCTTCTTGCATCATGCAGGGATCTGGCGATCCCTGGCCCAACGTCTGTAGCATGTGGGTCTTCCCAACTGGCCATTACAGCAGAACCTGAAGCACAGTAAGCTTACAGCTTAGAAACCGTCCTTCACAAAAGATATGCAGCTTTCCTCTTTTCTGCCTTACACTGATCTCAGCCCCTGATCTTTAACTAGCACAGTAAGACAAGGTGCTGCAAGAAGAATCAGGCTTTCGATTCCAACTCCTTTCTGCACTGCTACAAAAACTACATTTAAAAGAAGCCATGAACAAGCAAGCTTTCCACTAAACAGTTTCTTTCCCCCCTCCAAATAAAATCATCTGCTGAGAAGTTAATTGCTTCACAGTGTATCTTGTCACAGGATCATCTCATCGAGAAGTTCATGTCATCATTAAATGATTCCTGTATAATCATAAAATCATCTCATCCATATTCCAGAGCCAATTTCTTTTCATGACTGAAGGTAACTGCAGGCTGAGGATCACAGCCTTTGCTTGTTCACACCCCACCTTTGCTGCCCCGGTCCTGCCAGAGCCCTTCCGTGAGTGCTATCTCACACTGTGCAAGCCTCTCCCTGCAGCCACCGTTCCTTCCCATTAGCCACTGTATCTGTGACCCCATAGACGGCCGCCTTATTCCCGTGTTCCTCAGTTCTTGCCACAGATTCCTCAGATAACCCACAGCTCCCTTTTCCTTGGGTATTTTTCAACTGCCCGTTTTAGCCTTCATGGTTTGAAAGACAATGTTGCACTCTCACCATAATAAGTAATTGGCCATGACTGAGGAGGTGTATGAAACATACAGCAAACATTGAACAAGCCACTATGTTGGTGCTAAAAACAAATTCTGATGGAAACTGCCAGGCAGGCAGACAGAAAAGCGCTCTCCAGGGACAGCACTCTGGTTTGGAGCCCATTTCTCCCAGCATCTGAGAGGTGAAAGTGTGGCTCACCTGAAGTCAAGGAGAGTTTCCACTGCAATGAGACTTCACTGGGGCCAGGATATGGATGCTGAATGGCACATCTTGCAGTTGAGTTTAAGGTAAGTGGTTGGCATGACACAAAAGGATTCAGCGAGGGCTGGGGAAGCCCTTCTAGTTGCATTAATTGTCATGGGGCTAGTGATTTGCTTTCACTTTTCATTCCTGCTGAAGGTAATGCCACTAAAATTGCAGCCCAATTAAGTAATGCAGCTTCTGCTGATTCTTTGATTACTGACTAGTCTCAGATATGAAAACAACTTCTAGGACTGGAAGTAGCATGTTACCTTAGTCCTAAAGCTGAGGATGTAACAATCATCTTTTACCCCACTGCTCCTTCAATGTGTCATTACTTCGGTAATACAGATCACAGCAGTGTTCTTATGTTATTAAAATATTTGAACTAGAAGCAGTGGCTAATATCTTAATTTTTTCTTTCCTAAAATACAAAAAACACCACCAAAACCACGAGACGCCCCACCTAGCTCACTCAGCACTTACTGAATAGTAATGGCGTACTTCCTCAACTCCCAGCAACACCTCACCTTCTGAACCATGAGGCTGGGCTGCCTTTGCCACTCTATCAGCACATTTGCAAAGCAGCTCTCACTCACGGCACAGAACCAGAAACTCAGCTGTCACCACACTCAGTACAGAGCTCACTTGTCCCTCCCTACATGCTGCAGGACCATCCAAATGTCCCAGAGGGTCTGGACAGAGCTCTTCCACAAGCAGGAAAGTCTGTAAACATGCCAAGTGGCTTTGCACAACACGTGAAGTGTGAGAGGACACCTCCACTGCTGCAGTAACATGCCTGCCAGAGCCACGGCAGCACCACTCATGGTGTTCCCAAGCCTGGACATCTTCTACCCCTGAGCACCCTATATGCTCCAAAGTCCCAACACCCCAGGAACGAATGTGACTGCCCCTGGTACTACCATCTGCCCTTAAGAGTGTTGTCAGGCTACTCATCCAAGTGGTGCCATAATGAGGACTATCATGTTTGCGCAGTAATAAATGCAGTCATGCACCTCCACCTCCCTGCAGTCAACTGGAAGGTTTTGACAAGGCTGGCTTCCTAAAAAGAATTACCTTTCAGGAATTATTGCTGTTGTAAGTTGTCACAGAAAATAAAGAGAATCCCCAAGTACTAAATGCCTTCATAAAGCTCTGGGCTGGTTTCACAGACTTGAGCAGTCTCAGTTGCCCGCTCACACCCCACATCACTCAGGACATTTCAGATAATTGGGAAAGACTCTGTTATTTGCTATACGGAGGCTCAGATCTCAAGTCAGCTTCTGAATACTTCAGAGGGGTTCTAATCTGCTCTTTGACAAAGGGACAATGCATTTATAAAAGTATTTAACTAAAATTACACTACCATTTCTCAATTCAGCTCCGGTATTACCCTATGTTCCAGTTCTAAGCTCCAGTTAGCTAACCACTTCAAACAGGAGAGTTCACTTCTGGGTTGGATCTCAGTTAATCTGCCTGGCTGCAGCAAGATAATTATTTTATAATCCAAAAAGAACAAAACTCAAGACATTTGCTCTCTCTGGTGGGTTCTCAAATTCTTGCGCTCGTCCTTCTGCCTAACTGACCCCATCAGCGCTCCAGCAAATGAAAATAGAACGAAACAACAGATTTTCCCTGGAAAACATTCACAGAAACAAACAGCTGGATACATTTCAAACTATGCAGGGTAAATGTTGAGAGACTGCTCTCATAAGTAATCACCCCAATTTAAGTGTTTATTACTTTGACATTGAAAAAACCTGTAAGTAATTCTACATATATATTGGGCCACTGTAAAATATACCTGAGAATGGGATAATACAGCTCTTCACACACTTTAGGAAATGACTAAATCATTTGAGGCTTGCCAGTCTTCATTTCAGATTATTTCCCCTGCCATTATCCGTCCTCTCTCTCCAACACACCCATGGCACACAAACACAATGAATGGGAGATGCCAGTGGTGAAGCAGAACGTATTTTTCCTGCCCTGCTCAAGTCATCAACCTGTCTGTCGATGTTTTCAATTCCCCAGAAAGCCCTGCAAGTCCAGTGCTAAATCAGAGAAAAAGAAAAAACACTGTTAAGTCTATATTCAGCAGTAGCGGCAGCTACCAAACTCTGTTCCACAGGTCCCTAAAACTCTGGGGCTGCCACAAGCTCCTGCCTTTGCTCAAGCTCTGGAGGTTAACTTCTACTCTTCAGTAGCTGACTCCTGCAGGTCCTGGAGCGACTCCTTAAAGAAACCCGAAGCAGACACCCAGCTCCACAATGAGCAGGAGTTACATGAGGCCTCTACATGAGGAGTTACATGTGCTGCAGCACAGCACCCAGGGACCTGCGCAAGTGGTTGCTGCCTTCCAGGGGTAGTCAAAGGATGCAGAACAGGCAGGCAGAGATAAAGACTACTCTCAGTTGTGTTCCATAGTGCTTTTCCAGCACTTTCATAAATACTCGTAGCCTTCTCCCAATCCTATCCATACAGTATGAAAAAAAAAAAAAGTTCAGCTGATTTTTCCAGGATGAAACCAATCAATTTTCATCATAATGAGGGACTGGATTAAGACATATCATCACTCAGTCTTTGGTCACACCCATATTACCATTACACTGATGCATTACCCAGTCAAGGAAACATCTCAGCTATTAAAAAGTTCTTTAAAAATTAATCTTTTCTCACATAATGCTGAATACACCTTGAACACTTCCTTGCAGATTAACTGCAGTAACTGCAATGACACAGGCATGACAGCAGCTGATGTGACATGCCACTGGAGATCTCTCTTATGCTAAAGAGTTTACAGCCTCTCTCAAACAAAAGGTACAGTCAGTACGTGGAAATTAACTTCCAACCCACAAGACCACAGACCTGAAGTTAGGTGCACCTATAATGCACAATTACAGCACCCTATTCAAGTAACCATTTCTCTGACAGCTTCTCTTACAGCTAGAAGAGCACAGAAGCAATCTGGGTCACAAAATCACATTCACATGTTGAGACTAAACTGCCTCCAGAGAAAGGGTTTTACAGTAAGTAAAATAAATCCCTCTTGTAAATACATCCTTTAACCTTTGTTAAACTTATTACATTTTAATTAAAGTCATAGGACTTTGTTTAGATAAATTGAAAACCTCAGGTTGGCAGCCAGAATACCTTATTTATAACAACTCAGAGGTCTTGGAGTCCCATATTTGAATTCTGTTGCTTTAATTTATTTTTCCAATTAAAAACATCTCCCTGTTTACACATTTTTTATTCCCTAATGCGCTGTTCTATCAGGAGAAACATAAAAGACAGCACAGTTTTTCAATTGGAGACTACTTTCTAGCCTGCTCCAGTTTTATAATCTCTTAAGCTCATACCAAGCCCCTCCATCAAACAACTGGAAGTATCCATCAGAACCACAGCCTGGATTCCCCATTAAGGGCATTCCAGCACGTATTTTCACTGGAAAGGATTCCTTTTCATAGCAAAATGCCTTCCTCTGTTTTGCACCTGCAGAGTTCAGGTAAAGGAATACTGATACTGTCTGAAGAAGAGAGGAGCTCTGCAGCAGTATGGCTGATGAGAATGAAAAAAATTGATGAGAAGTTTCCCATGACCTGGCAGCATACTCTTTAGCCCAAAACCCTACTGTGTGCTGGGCTGCATCCCCAGAGCATGAGCTCTGGGTTCTACCCCTCTGCTGCAATCTGGGACAGTCCTGCATCCAGCTCTGGGGCAACAACACAAGAGCGACATGGAGCTGTTGGAGCGAGTCCAGAAGAGGCCATGGAGATGCTGTGAGGGCTGGAGCAGCTCTGCTCTGGAGACAGGCTGAGAGAGCTGGGCTTGTTCTGCCTGGGCTCTGGGGAGACCTTAGAGGAGCTCCCAGGGCCTACAGCGGCTATAAGAAACCTGGAGAAGGGCTTTGGGCAAGGACTGGAACAAGGGAGAATGGCTTTAACCTGACAGAGGGCAGAGCTGAAGCTCTTCCCTGTGAGGGTGGTGAGGCGCTGCCACAGGTTGCCCAGAGAAGCTGTAGCTGCCCCATCCCTGGCAGTGTTCAAGGCCAGCTTGGACAAGGCTTGGAGCAACGGCAGGCACTTGGAACTGGATGAGCTTTAAGGTCCCTTCCAACCCAAACCAGTCTGGAATTCTATGACAGACTTCTGGGGCTGTCAATCTCCTGACAAAGCAGATAAAAACAGCAGGATCATTTACATCTGCTCCACCTCAGAGCTCAAATCTGGGAAGGCACATGGCAGACTTCATTTCATTATATTAACCCTTTAATGCCATAGGTTAGGGACACTCTGGACAATGACATGGTTGCTCCAGCTAAACTGAACAGTCTCCAGAAAGCTCCAACAACCCCCTTTTCCTTGGAGTAGGGAAGCACAGGTCCTACAAACAGTATCTTGAAACAAGGTTTGTTCACCACTACTGGACTCAGCATTGGAGATACAATGAATTAAGAGCATTGTATTTAATTCCCATGTCACTTTCAGCTCAGGTTTTACTTGTACATCGATAATCAATGCAGTCTTTTCCTTTCTTATTTCAGTTGTCCAGGATGCATCATGGACAGAGGTTACTGCCCAGGCCCAGCACAAAGGCTCTCTGAGTCAGTGAGAGGAGTCCAGTGACACTCAGCAGGTTTTTAGTCTGGACTCTCAGTTATCTTCCTGTGTCAGCAGCTCCGGGCTCTAGCATCAAACTCAGCTACAGTTCCCACTCCTTGGTCTTGAAGGAGCACCGAAAGGAGCAAGTAAGATGCAGCAGGAGCTGATTTCAAAAGGCCACATACTTGAGCAAATACAGCTCCTGTGGTACGTCTGCTCCCCCACTATATTACAGCTCATTAGAATAGAGGCAATTAAACTGCTTTAAAAATGACTCTTAAAAGCACTAAAGGCTTTTTACTAGTTCTCAAGTACTTTTCCCGAACCTATCCATATCTGAAAAACAAAGTCAACTTTGAATTGAATCCAACAGACAATCAAGTGCCAAATGTCAAAGCAATTTTACTAAACAGAGTAATACGGCTGATAAGGCTGGAAAAATAAAAGTAGGTTTGACTATCTGTTTACAAATTCAAAGATTCACCTTCCATGCTTTCTGACCTACTGCAGGTTTCAAAGGCCAGAGACCAGCTTTGGGTATCAGTACAAATCCTGCAGCAAAGTTAGGCTGCGGCTGGATACTTTTCCCGATGCAAACACCTTCCATAACTCTCAGATATATGTTAACTTTAATAACACTGCATTCACAAACAACTCACAACAGCCTTCCAAATGCCTAACCTATTACCATAGCCCTAAACAAAAAGGAGCAATGCCTTTATACAAATTCCTGCATTTCTCTAAGGAAACAGTGTTACAAGCCCCTTAAAGAAAACCAGGAAGAATCCAAGGGATTAATTTTGCTGATTCCTTTTTCTCTCTTTTTGCTTTGTTTTCATTTTTACAGGGAAAGAACAGTAAGTAAAAAGAACAAAACTTCTTGAACTCAGTAGGTACATTTCAAGATAAATTCTTGTTCTGGCGACACTTAGTCCCTACAGGAGATGGGAGAGGTCTATCTACTAACTGCAGTCCTATTCCCTCCCCCTGCAACTTACTTGTTCCATTAAGTCTGCCCAAGTGTCACTTCCCATGAGGCACCTGAACTCTGCTGGTAACCACTGACACTACACCAGCCTGAAACGGTGACATTTATAGGTAAACTCTGCAGGCCCCAACACCTCATTCTGTGCATACCATCAGCTGCACCTTTCCTCACACTATCATGAAGAAGGCTCAGAATTTTCAGAGGTGCCCAGAAGTACCTCTTACTGGCTTGCTCTTCTAGTTTCACATCTTTGACATTTACTGTAGTATGATTGGGAAATGCTTGTCCAAAGATGAACAAGATGTTGACTCCTCTTCCAAGTGCAAAGATGTAGGGGATTGAGATATAATGAAGGAATCTATAATACCAACATCCACAAAATTCTCTGATTAACTGAATAGAGATGCTGCAGTCAACTGAGGAACATAAAGACCTCCTTTTCTTCTTTTTTTTTCCTCACTAAAACTTCTACTATGATCTGCCTTCAAGCCATGCTTTCAGACTCATCCCCATTACCTTTCACAGAAGTTGTCACAAAATATCCCAAATACACAGCCAAACAGAGGCATTAATGTGTCGATTTATGTTGGGAGCAGACTGAAAAAACACGCTTAGATGGATCAGCCGTGTTTAAGTCCACCTGACAGAGCTATCTATACACATTTATCACCTCCTATGACAGCACAGCTCATTCCATAACTGCATATATCTATTGCTGCCTGTTGCTGTAAGGAAAATGAGATCCCAACCATGACTCTATGCAGCAATCCTGTCCCTGCATAGACCTCTGCACCAGTCAGATGTTTTGTGTTGTCTTCCTTCCACGCTCTGTGCAGCCAGCAAAACAATCTGCTAAAAAGGGGCATCCTAAACACATTATGAAGAACCTGCACCAAACCCCAGTCAATAAGCAAATAAAAAAGTATACAGTTGCAAGCCAAGGAACAATATAACAGGTACACAAATAATGGTAAGAGAAATAAATCAGAAAGCTGAAATGAAGATGATCTTGACAAATTGTAGATTTTGTGCCTCAGTGAAATTAAAATTGCTCCAAGCATTTAATTGCTTGTAGGGCCCAAGTCAAAGGATTCAATAAGAACCTTCCTTCACATTAGATTGTTACTGTCAGTAGTTAATACAGTTGCAAAAAATGGTTGTAACCTTCTCCTCAAAACAGTAGCTCAGAATTACTTTAGTCCAAATTTTAACTCCTTCAAATGTTCCAGTAACCTCATTCTCCTGTAATACTCTTACACCTTTACTCTGCCTGCAAGAAAATGAAACTTGAGAAAAAATAACTGCTACCAGCACCCTACCCATTAAGTGCCACAATTCCAAAAGGCATCTGCTAATCCTCTCACTGAACACAAAGGGTATTTTTATACTAATTTGGTTTAAGACAACACAAAAGTAATGGCTCATCTTCCTCATTCCTAACGACTGTTTTGACGGTCCCAATTTCAAGTTGACTTCCCTCGTCAACTACAAAGTCAGCAAAAGCCCAAACCTTCAGTAAATTGTGAGATCAAGTCCCAAGGCAAGAGAGACCCTAGGGAAGACAGATTCTGGGTTTACTGCTTTTTATTTCTTAAAATCCTGACAATATGCACCTTGCAGGCTTCTCAACTTTTAAAAGGAAAAAAAGTGCAATGACAGCATAACACCCTTCAGAAAAGAAAAAGCACCAGCTCTAGACATGCAGAAAGAAGCTTTCAGGTTTTCTCAGAAGTCTCCAAGTGGGGCAGCAGGTAGAAAACCAACAGGGTGAACTGGTTGATTATGCAAAATAGAATTAAAATGCCTTTGACACATCTACGTATTCTTCAAGTTTGCAGGTAGACCAAGAGAAGCAGTTCACAACAGACCAGGCTACACACCAGTCTATAACACTTCAATGCAATCACAGTTAAACATAACATCAGCTGGTGCCTAAAACACAGAGATGCATTTAATACTCCCCAGTTGGCAATCAGCCTTTTCCACATGTGTTCATAATCACAATGAATTATTTCATAGGAATGCTTTGCTTTCCTTTTCTTCTCCCATGGCAGTTCACTGTGCTTTTTAAGTTGGATATTTAAAAAAAAAAAAAAATACTAGTAACCACTCTCCTTTTCCAATTTTATTTCTATGTGTAAGTAAGGAACATTTTTCAAAGAAATATAAATTACTGAACACATTTTCTTACCTGTTGCAGTCCACGTGGAGCAGAAGGTGGGATGCACTCAGCGACACAGCAATCTTATGCCACTGTCCATCTGCCAGACGGTATGGGAACACCTCTGTTCTGGACTTCCCATTAAACCTGTAGTGATATCTAATCTCATCCCGCAGGCCACTGCTCTCTAGTTCAAAATAGCTGTATTGAAAACAAAATCAAGAGTCAGCTCTGGTTTTGGTTCATTCATTGCTTCTCTCACTTTCTTCTTAATTCACAGACTTTTTAAAGCAAACACTACATGGAAGGTCAGAATCTGAAGAGGTTACTCAGCATGGAGTAGCTAGTTCATTTTTTAAGAGCTAGAGAGACAAGACTACACATTCTATTCTATGATTCAGTGTATTACAAAAACAGCAATACCATTTATGCAAAAAGAGCTTCAAAACACCATTTGGTAGTCCTGGAAATTGAGGTCCTCTTTTTACCCACAGTACAGGTTCATAATACAAAACAGTAACTCCACCACCAGAATGTTTTGTATGAACACAGGATTTGTAAGAAATGTGAAACTAAAGAACTGTGCATTACCAGGGAACAAATAAAAAGCCATTAAGGTAAGAAACCACCAAGTCATCATCACATTTGTATTTACTATTTGCAAATCCACTTCTTAAAAAACTGCTTACTTTTAGCACTCCCATGAATGCAATTGTGCTTTGAATCATCTGCTGACTTTTATTGTTACAGCTGTAATTATTCAGCTTTGCAAGGGAACGAAAGCTCCTGGCTGGATTAGGTGTCTCAACAACCAAATCATAAAACCCTTCAGGCAGTTGTCACAGTCAGAGGAGAGCTCCAACTACTGCTAGTAACTGGATCAATGACAATGAGGAAAGCCACTTCTTCTAAGGTGAATTGAGCCCTTCCAGATGGCAGCACATTGACAGTGTACACAGTGAAGCCTTCTCTTGGGCTTCAGATCACACACGGTATTTACAGCATATCAAATCAAGGCTCTCTTTTCCCTGCTCAGATGAAGCCCTGGATAAAGGAGGAAGGAGATGCAGACCTTTCGAGCAGAAATAACTCTACAACTAAGTGCAGATGTTAAGTTGTCCAGCTAGTCCCTGCCCCCATCCAGCTCCATAATGCCTCTGCAGCATCCTGTTTTTCCCAACTGGGCAACACAAATTTAACATGGTACTTGAAATATTTGAAGATGGGTGCTAGTTTAGCCAGGGAGGTGAATGACAGTAATGCAATCCACTTTCAAAAAAATAAATCCAAAAATACTAAGCGTCCA
This sequence comes from Pezoporus occidentalis, assembly GCF_034315485.1. Lineage (NCBI taxonomy): Eukaryota > Metazoa > Chordata > Aves > Psittaciformes > Psittacidae > Pezoporus > Pezoporus occidentalis. Next base: position 1,225,868 of record NW_026913006.1, read on the forward strand.
GGTGCCCATTTTCATTTTAGCACAAACCTTTTATGCTGCTTGCCTCTACATAGACTTCAATAGCCAGTGTGCACAAGCATTAACAAAGGGCTGTGCACTTCATCAAGAACAGCTCTTACCATTAAAGTGGAGGCTTTTTAGAATGTAACTGAAATACAAAGTTTCTGGGGAGGAACTTATAAAAAAAAAACACCAGCTGGGAAGACCTGCAAAAGATCACAACAGACTGGGAAGAGGAACACCAAGACAACAAATCTTGAGCAAAAGAGGAACTCAAACCCTCCTCCAGCCTAGCAGTGCCTTGCCATTGCATTCTGCCTGCCAGTACCCTGCCACTGCATTTTTCATGGAAGGTCTCAGCATTATCAGGTCACCCAAATCAAAGACTCAAGTGACAAAGTAAAAAACACAGACAGATAAAGGCAAAACCAAAACTGAATGAAAACACAGCATGCACAGGTGTAAATAAATAAGAAAGGCTGGTGCTGTGAAGGAACTGGCCTGTGTCATGCACGTAAAGGCATGTGGAGGGCAGAGAAACAGGAGCTTTCTAAACAGTAAAGCAGAATATTGATTACTTACTACCACCACCCCCCATTAAAGTAACTATATTACATTCATAAGAAAACTGGAAAGGATTTTTTTTTTATTTTATTTTGAAGCTCAGTAACAGCAGAGCCAATATCAAGAAGATGATCCTGCTGGTATTTCCAAGCCAGCAAAGGACTATGATAAGTACTGTCAGTCATGTCATATTTACAAAGTTCAATGTTTCGTAATTGCCATCAAATTCAAGAGACTTTTATTAAAGAGACTTTCATTAAAGAGACTTTCTTGCTCAGATAAGCAGCAGTGAGGCAGAAACCTTAAGGAAAAGAAAATGAGGGAGAGATACATAACATTCTACTACCTTTCCCGCCTACAAGGTATGTGTATAAATATATTACATGGTTGATTTTAGAAGTTGAAAAGCCTGAGATCAAGACAAGCTCCTGCTGCAGGAAGCACAGGGCTTCCTGCAGTCCTCCATAATCTCTGCTAGCTGATGGGATCTGGTAATCACCTACACACACTGGCTGGTTTGTTAATCAGATGGCAAGAGTACAGAACTGAAAGGTCAGTCAGATCCCGCACTTTATCACAGCTGTGCTCTATTATTTGAGCAGCACAGGGAATTGCAAGGCAACAGAGTTTCTCATCTGATGAGCTTCAGTGTCAATAGTTACTTCAGGGCTAAAAACAGCTTCCTGCTTAGGCACCAAGTTTGTTGGCATTCTCCTGACTAATTTATATAATAGGCAATTAACACTTACTGTAATAACCAGTTTTAACATTTTTATGCACGTACAACTAATGCACTGTGAAGTGCTGCCGGACTGTATAAACCACCACATTACCTCCCCTGTGACAGGGAAGGAGGCTGATAGCACACAATTTCTGCACCTCTTTTCCACCACCCTTCAACAAGCGCAAATCAGAAGCAGTTACACTCAGATAAACATCAGTAAACAGCAGTCAACAAAATCCCAACAGCAGAAAACAGGAGGTAGAGCTACATAACATTGCCTGAATTAGCCCAAGGTGTCTCTATCTCAAAGCAAGGTAAAGCAACACTCTTGACTGATTTTTAGGTCCTTTAAGATGCACAAATTCACATTGAGATCTTTACTACACCATGTTCACAGGCCAAAAGATGCAGTTGTCTTTTCTTTACCCTAATACAAGTCATGCACAAATAGCTTGTTCAATAGCAAACATTGCTTTTCCTTTCCTCCTCTCACCAGACACCATAAGAAAGCCTCTTCAAAAGCAATGACATAAATGCCATCCACTCCTGGAAATAAATACCCCTGCTCTGTGCTCGAGTTCTAATCTGCAAATGTGGACTAGAAAAAAAATGAGAGGAAAAACATAAGCTGAGGCAAGAAATGATCAACCTGTGAGAAAATAATTAGTAAAGCCAGAGAAAATAAATGGAATTTTTTGTTTTGTTTCTGTTTGCAGCCCAGAGCCCCTCCACGTGCTGCACTGCATCCCCAGAGCATGAGCAGCAGGTCAAGGGAAGGGATTCTCCCCCTCTACTGCAATCTGGAGAGACCCCCCTGCTGCAGTCCTGCATCCAGCTCTGGGGCAACAACACAAGAGTGACGTGGAGCTGCTGGAAAAAGTCCAGAGGAGGCCACAGAGATGCTGTGAGGGCTGGAGCATCTCTGCTCTGGAGACAGGCTGAGAGAGCTGGGCTTGTTCAGCCTGGACAAGAGAAGGCTCCTTAAGGGGGGACCTTAGAGGAGCTCCCAGTGCCTAAAGGGGCTACAAGAAATCTGGAGAGGGGCTTTGGACAAGGGCCTGTAGGGACAGGACAAGGGGGAATGGCTTTAACCTGACAGAGGGGAGAGTGAGATGAGCTCTTAGGCAGAAGTTCTTCCCTGTGAGAGTGGTGAGGCACAGGCACAGATTGCCCAGAGAAGCTGTGACTGCCCCATGCCTGGCAGTGTTCAAGGCCAGGTTAGATGGGGCTTTGAGCAACCTGGTCTAGTGGAAGGTGTCCCTGCATGTGGCAGGGGGTTGGAACTGGATGAGCTTTAAGGTCCCTTCCAAGCCAAACTATTCCACGATTCTTTAATATCTATCTCATCTTTGACTTTAAATGCCATTGCACAAGTTTTTGTTGACTGTAAACCAACAGGTAAACACCAGGGGGATGTTAACAAACAAGCATATAAGAGTCAAGAAACGGAACTAATCTCTATTAGGTAGGTACTTCCCAGTGTTTTGCGAGGAACAACACTGTAACAGAACTAGTCTGGGTTCCTGAAAGGACTACAGCATCCAGGACTGCCTGAATAAAGGTATCATCAGTAGGCAAACATGAACTTTCAATGTTGTCATGAGATCCATATTAAAAGCCCAAGTGAGACCCCCAAGTATTACAACTAGTTCTGCTTCTGCATCGTAGAATCTCTTGTGTTAGAAAACACTTTCAAGATCATCAACTGTGAATCATCTTACATATTCTTTGAAGTTAGAATCAAATTCTTCCTTTCATCAAAACCCCACATTCTATAGATATTGCAAGCAAATATTTGAAATTCTCAACAGTAAAAATTTGTAAATACCTTTTACATTAAAGTTTATCCAAAAAAAGCCAAGTTTCCAGATAGTCATTGCCTTGATACACTAACAGGAACTTTATTTCTGTAAATACCAGACTCCTAATGCATGTGCATAAAGCCTCATATCTATTTGCTGCACTAGTTAGCCCCCCTGCTACCCTCCTCAAGACCTTTTCTCAGAAGAGTTCAGAAAGTAATCTGCTTGTCAACTTGTTAGCATGAAGTGATGGTTTCTTGTTTTAGCTGGTATTTCTCAATGAGTATTTCTTTTTTTTTGATACGTTTTTTAACCAGGTGTAATCAAAAGTAACGTATTTTGACAGATTAAGTTCTCAGAACATACATATCAAGAAAGCTCACTGGCTAGGGACCAGCAACACAATCTGACCTTGGCTGAAACGTTGCCGCTACTCCAATTGCCGTATTTGCTAAACATGTATGCTACTTCTGGCTTCTTTTATACAATTATACAATTCAAATGCTTTTTCTAGGTCTGTCTACAGCTTCTCATTCAAATCCCAGTGCGTAAGAGAAAAACATGCTGCTAAATTCACTGTTATTTTATGCACATCACAGAAGCTAGGATTCTAAGATCATGCAATGCACTTTACAGAAGGACAATATTATTCCACAATCAATTCTAGATGCTTGACAACACTTTCTGATAACTTTTGCAACCCCTTGTACCTCACACACAAATATTGTTATGAGAGGATAAAGCCTGACGCAGGGATGTTTAATACTTTCTCTCCTCCTTCCTTCTTTTATTCACAACTATAGTGAATATTTAAGTTGGAAACAGCTGCTGTGGATGTAATGACCAACAAAAATGGAAAAGTTATTATCAACATAAAATAAGAACATGTAAGACACCTGAAGCAGAAAAAGCAAAGTATTTTTATAAGGTGAAATGGCTTAATCCACCATTTACATTAAAGACACATATTTACCTATTCATCTTATCACCACAGCAGTGATCTTAACCTGTGACAAACATCACCATGTTTCATTCAAAGATTTTACTGCTGTCAGGTTGTAGAAGTGGCCAAAGGAGGGAGGGCTCTCAGACTACAAGTAAGATAAAACCCCAAGAAAAGGACTGGGATATGAGTCCTTTTGCATATCCTCAGTGTACACAGCATTTCTTTATTTCCTAGATCTTTACGAAGCTAATACCTATCCTGACACTAAAACATCCCACAGTGAAGACAGGGCACCATCTGGTAAGCACAATACTGATTAAATGCTCCAACACAAGCTCTAAGAACTAAAGCAAAGCTACTTTTTGCATTCAATTCTGGCAATCTTCCCCTTTATCATGTTAACATAAATAAAGTAGAGCTCTCATTCTGACTTTACAACTTCCATCAGCCATGATCAAGTGCCAAATGAAGCCCCACAGCCTCTTTCAAGCAGCAGCACCAACACTTAGAGCAGATGCTCTTAGAGCTACTGAACAGATGTCCCAGGGCAAGGCAGCAGGCACAGATGGCATCCCTGTGAATGTGTACAAACTTGGGATGCCAGCTAGTCAAAACAGTTGTGCATCTGCTTAACATTGTGTGGGAGAAGGTCACTAAACCCCAGGACTTCAAAGATAGGAGCACCATTCACCCTGCACATGTGGCAGCAAAATTACGATGTCAGGACTCTCAACTGCTGGATTATATATATATAATTATATATATTAAATATATATAATTATTTAGATACACATATATAGATTTTCACTGCTATAATAAGAAACATGCTGCTAATGAACAGGAGCTCCTGGAAAGTTCTGTCAGTGTGGTCATTGCACAATTTTTTATATTTTTTTACAGCAAAGCAAATTCAAGGAAGATTCATAGACCAGCCCATGCATCTGCTAGAAGTTCAGGAAGCTGCTGCACGAATTTGCCTGTCTGGACATGTTTGTGCACATCGTTTTTTCATTTCACAACGGCACCATGCCAAGAAGAATATCAGAACACTTAATGATGTTTAATGATAAAAATGGCTTCAGTCAAGACTGTGCTCTAGCATCTTTGCAGAAACACTTCTAGATGTGTTTAGAGACAAACAGCCAAAGAATCTGCATCCATTAGCACACAGATTTCAGGATTTTTGATCTACAGAGATCCTGTGATGAATCACAGATCATGACACTTTTGGCCTTGCACTGTTCCTCACCACTGCTGGAGCCCATCTGCACAGTGGTACACACAACCATGTTTATACCTTGGTTGTGCTGCCAAGTGGCTCAGCATAGACAGCAACATAGAAGCAACTGAGATCTTGTTCTAATGCTCTTCAGTGGAAACCAAGTCATGCCAAGAGCAGGCACTCTTATCTTGCCGGTCAACTGAGTACTCTACCCTGCAGGCCAACCGAGTACTCTACCCTGCAGGTCAACCGGGTACCCTATCCTGCAGGTCAACTGACAGGCATAAGCCTGAGACCACTGCCCCGTCAATGAAGCCATATAGAGCAAAAGCAGTGGCTCTGAAACAGGAGATATATCTCCTCAAACAAAAGTAAACACTCACATTGTAGTTGTTACCATGGTTCTGCAAGGATGCAAAACTAGAACAAGTTACAGCTGTTAAGGCAAATATTTCAGTCACTTCCACAGGCACTGTTCTCATACCCCAGTTCCTAACAAGTGCCAGGGTAAGATCCCAACCTCTGAAGCATTACACCCTGTGAAACACTTGATTTTGAATAAATGCTCTTATTTAAGTGTACAGATCTAGTCCTCCACTACATATGCATACTTACAAAGCTACTTTTCACAGCTACTTTCAATACAGACAGATTGAGAGGCTGCACAGCAAAGCCATACATGGCAAGTCTTCACTGATGCAGCATTAAAGACTTACTGCTGTGGCAGAGATTACGTACTGATATCATCAAAGCTCGTGAGCAAAATCAGACTGACATCAGGTAGCACAAAAGGTCTCGTGAGTAGAAGGAGGATCATCTGTGACAACAAAGGTGTCTCACTGAAAGAAGAGATTAACTTTCTACAAAAGAAAATGCAAAAGCTGAATCCCACACATTGTACAAAATAAGATTCTATAATCACTTACCTCCTATACAAGCAAATCCCAAAATAAGCTGAAACTTAATAACAAATTCTTTCAAACTCTTAAGTAAAAGTCTGAAAGTTCAACTTCACTGTGCTGTTCGCTACCTAAACAGGAGTCTTTCAAACACTTATATCCTTTCATTTCAAACAAAAGGAACTAACTCCATTCAATTAAACAACTTCATTTTTCCATTCAGACCACTTTGAAAACAACAGGAATCATGTTATGGCAGCCTAGCTTGAAATACTTGGTAACAAAAACACTCACACTGCCATTTTCCATAATAAAACATTTTGTCTTTTGTTCTATGTATCTTCTACATGGCAGCTGGGCATGCAAGCTGCAAGGCATTAAGCATTTACGATGCATTTCTGTACCTGCAACTAGGCAAAGGTCATCCAAATACAAATTTACTTTCTTCTTTTTTCATCTATGATATAAAGAAAAAAAGTAACCCCAATGTTTGCCTGCAAGCTAAAAGACAGCTGGAGTCAGAGCTTGTATAAAGCAGCTACTCATTTTCATAGCATGAGTTGTGAGGATTGACCCTAAGCATTTTTTGTTTCCATTTCATGTGTCTAAAAAAAAAAAAAAAAAAAATCTATATTCACTGTGGAAACTACGTGCCTACTCTCTGAAAAAGACCTGCTCTCTTTCTTATTCATAGTAAACCAAGTAGGTATTACCACGTTGCCCCTAAAAAATAGTACAGCATCTTAGCAGGCTCCAAAGCTAGCACAGTCAGCAGGGCAGAAAAGTGTCTATCAATTGAGGTAAGGTAAAGTCATGGCTCCTTAGGTGCTACCTCTAAAAAAGACCAAAAAAATCCTCACAACAAACAAAACACCAACAGTAAACCCCATGCTGTCCTCTAACACACATAGATACAAAGACATGAACCGAGACATCACTACTAACCGTTGGTATCTGCAAGAAGTGGCCAAATAACAGGAGAAATCTGATTTTATTCCCTGACAAGACATAGAGGGAGGTTGATCACACAGTAAGGGATGCAGGCTGGTATAACCACTCCTGAAAGAGATGTCATCCCTCTCCTGCCTGCTTATTCCTACCTCATTTTTTTGCCTCAGATCCAGCCATTCGGTCAGATCCAGACATTCCAAGTATGTCAACCCAGTGAACTTAGTCTGGCATAAAAGTAAACTGACAAGAGAAAATAATCATTTCTTTACGTACCACCATTCCAAAACCAAGTCACCTTGTATTCACACAGTCACCTTATACTCACACTATCACTGTAACTCTAGCAAGGAATGCAAGACACTGTTACACTCTGAAGTAGTCACTGTAGGGCTCATCACCCACAACCCTTGGCCAAAGGTTAGTTTCTGCAGTGCCCCATTTGCAGCCCGCAAAGCAGTTGTATCTGAGGACTTTCCAAGTGTGGGATATCAATCTTTCAAAGCTAACCTGGAACTCTGAGCTGTCATTAGCTCTGGGATCACTGTGGGTATGCAGAAGCCTGGAGCTGCCAGCATGACCACAGAAGTCCCAGCAGAACTGTAACCAAAGCAGAGCATAGCCCCCATCTACTCCCTCCCTTACACTTATCATTGCAGCAAGAGCTCAGGACATCCCCAAATCCCCAATCTCTAAATACCAGACTGCAATAAAACAAAAGAGGATAATACAATATTCTAAACTAATGAGGTCCAACATGAAACAAGGGGGCACAAAATCACAAAATGGAATATAGAAACCTTTAGAATTAAGTAATGTTAAGTTTGATGGCTTTGTAACAGTAGCAATGGAAAACTACTGAGATGCATGATACATAGAGAAAAAAAATAGAGTACAGCTAGAGAACATACTGAGAATTCTCACAAGATGAATTGTTATACTTGACATAGTTTAAGAAAAACAGTCTAGAAGAACAGGACACAGGGATAAGGAATATCTGGGAACCAGAGGTGTCCAGGATGGGCTACAGTTAAACTAACTGAAAAGTAGGAGGATAGGAGGATTATTATGTCTCTGGTGCTAACGAACCAATTAAACTGGTATGGGCATCTACTGCACATGCTTCAAAGGTGGCCAGAAGTAATGAAGATTGTTGGAAGAAGTAAACGACCCTCAGAGACCACCACCACAATTCTGTACACATGCAGGGAACTTTCTGGAAAACGATGTAATCCATATGTAGCCTCATGAATATGTATGTATGCCCTGTTGCTATAAAAGGACCGCTTGTGTGGCAATGGGGAGACACACTTTAGGAGGAGCTATCCCCCGTGTCTCCCGGTGCCCCAATAAAGAATACCTGCTTGTCAGCTTGAAAACTTCGTTGGCAAGTTTGTTCCTGAAGTTTTCTCCGAATCAAACACCTGAGTCAAACTAGAGAATCTGAAAACAAATTACCCTAATTGCTGTGCCCTTACAAGGGTCTTCCCTCAACTTCAGCAGCTTTTCAGTCATTTCTTATGACAAATTCCACACATTTCTTTCAGATTCCCAGCAAAAAATCTCTTCCTTTCTGCTCTCTCAAGGCCCAGCCACACATCTGCTTGTCGCTGCTCCCTGTACACCCACAGCCTCCACCTGTCCTGTGGATCAACTCCTTCCCTCACCGCTGCCATCTGAGCACTGGCAGCTTTCCACAGCTGGCAGTGATGAGAGCAGGCACTGCCATCCTCCTCCCATTCAGAAGGCTGTACCTGGGGCAAGGAAAACACACAGTCATCCTTACTGGACTGCAAATACCACCCAAAAACCAGTCACATGACCTAGCAAAATGTCCAACTAAGCAAGTGACCATTTACAGATAATAATGTCTTATTAACTAGGAGAGTTGTGTTCATAATGAGCAGCTTACATTTAGCAGACAGTTGCATTCAGTGTAAGTCTGAGACATTTCCCTGCTTTGCCTGTATCAGACACTCATCAAACAACCAAACAGAATAACGCAGTATGCTGGAGAGGACTCCTAGGGGATTCACCCGTCATGCTCCTGGCTGACCACAACATTCCTGCACTGTCCAAATTCAGCTTTAAAGAGTTTCAAACTGTCAGCCATTCTGCTCGAACCAGCAGCAAGGTCCAATCAATGTGTTTCAACAGCTGGTTAACAGCAGCATGTTAATGCTCCAGAGAGACAACAATTGTCAGCCTGGTGCACATAAAACACCTGCTCACAGCAGGGAGCCACGAGATTGAAGGTAGCTCCTCAAGCTGTAACTCTTCTTTCACAGCACTTAAATCAGGGGAAGATGTATGGAACGTAATAGTTCTTCCTCACTTTCCTCTTTTGCATACTTTAACCTCAAGCAGGGAAGCACGTGGACCCACTTCTATTTGCATTTGCATTTCTAAAGACCTTTATGGAAAGAAAAAAATACTGGAAGAAACAAAGCTCACCTGCTTGTCCTACTATTAAAAACAAAGGCATGTAGATGTGTCCCATATTTCCCATCATCGCATTCAGAGGGATGAAAATAAGGGTGGATCACAAAATCATAGACAGGTTTGGGTTGGAAAGGACCCCAAGATCACCTAGTTCCAACCTCCTGCCATGGGGAGGAACGCCTCACACTAGACCATGTCGCCCAAGGATCTTAATATTCTCTGTACAGCTTTGCAGTTAAGCAATTCTACCTATAAATATTAATGAAGATCTGACCTTTAGCCTAAAAGAAAAAGGTTAATGGATACATTTGAAGAGTTTTTCCTTCCCTTTTTGAATATTGGGCATCTTGGAATCCAATATACATCCACAAATCTTGCAGAGAATAATCTGCAAGAGTAGAACCAATCTTTCAGGTGTACAACTAGGGTCAGAGGTCACCTCCATGGGTTTCTTTTCATTCATTAGGTTTCAGAGTTTAAACTACCTTGTTACCCTTTTGTGGTTTTAATCAAACATATTACAGCCTGATAGCCTTCTAACTGTTCCTGGTGAACAGACAGCTTTCCATCTACTCCTCAGCAGAACCCAGAAGCTGTTCATGGAGTCACTGGGAGGGAAGTGTTCAACAGTGTACTACAGTCTCCTGTCTGGTTCCTCTCCCCAGACAAAACTGACTTGCTAGGAATAAAAATCTTTCAGTATTAGCCTGACATATTTATCAGAAACCTCCAGTATATTTATATCAACGCAGCTTGCTGCTACATAGCGAAGGGCCAAGTTCTCCACACAATAAATCCATTTCACTACAGCAGTACAATTATCTTACAAGTTTCCAAAGATTTGGCATGGCATCAATTTTCTGAAGTTCAGGTCCTAGGCAGAGGTTATTAGCATAAAACCAAAGAGAAAAAGAAAACTTAATAAAAGTAAAGAGTTTAGTGCTCCGTTTAAGAAAATCTCAGAAACATGAATCTTATGACTCACTCTGTAGTTCTATCCTAGTGGGATCTCTCATTTTGAAACTATTTAGAAAGAATGACAATATTAGTACTAACTTTCTATCCATGTAAACACGAAGCAAACAGAAGACAGACACCGGATGGCAACAAAATAGTAGGGAGGGAGAAACAACTTGGCATTTTACAAAAGAGGTAGTTTTTCATCCTGCCTCTTCAGTAACCAGTAACAGAAGCAACAACTCCTTTGGGAATGCACACAAGGAGACATTGAGGAGAAGGTCAATAAGGACATTGTCCTATTTTTATGGGTAATTCCTGGGTAATGGCTCTGCTTACTAGTTTAGTTTTGCATGTTCTGCATTAAAATGCTCAATTTTTCTGCACAAAAATACACTGAACATTAACAAGGAAATCCTTTGGAGAGCAGCCTGTAACGGAACAAGTAAACACCCAACAGGTTACTATCCAAAAATCAAGGGGAATTTTGCCAGATGAAAGACTAGAAAGCACGATCGAGGATTATTAAGTCCCACATCACTACCAGATGATGCTTGGAGACACACTGCTGGTTATGTGTAATATACCTAAAAGATGGCTTTTAAATTGTCCCCCGGGGTAGTCAGGAAATCATAGTCAGCTCCTTCAGTGAAAGCCAGTATTTCAAAGAACGTTAGCCTGGGTACCTGAACATCCATGACAGATTTCTCCACATGCTGATCTTGGCCAACAGTGGGAGGGAACCATTTATGTACCTCCAACCCAGAGAGCTGCACAAGGGCAATGCTGACTCCATCTAGTTTATGTCCTTGGGCTTTGGACAGGTCAGAGCAGGTAAGGAGCAAGCAGACAGCTTTAGATGAAATTGTATTAAATCACTATTGAAATAAGGATTCGTTATGTTTGGGATTTTACGTATTTTTATGTCCTTTTCTTGGTGGTCTGAAGAGCCAAGACTGTGAGCAGAATAGCTCACAAAGACCTTTTAGGAAGAACTGGCTAGAGTAATTCTCCAGTAAAGAAACTATGTTCCACCTTCTTCATCCCCAAGTAACATGTTTGTCCATCCTGTATTACGCTTTGCTGTCTTTCACTTAGAGTTAAAAATTATCATTTCAGATTTACCACTATATTCCAGATAACTACATACACAGTCTGCACATCCTAACTGCTGAATTACCCTCAGTCTCTGTTAATTAAGCTTCCCATTTTCCAAATTGTATTCTAATACATTTGGATCATGAAAACAAAATCTTTATAATTAAGTTGATTCAACAAGATAAAATATTTACAAAGATGCATTTATCATCATTGTAGTATAAATCCTGTACATCATATGATGATATAAATTAACAACAAATCTCTAATTGTTGCAAACTATCTATTTATACAACAAAACAGCATATCTGAATTACTGATTTCAAGAAAAGTGGTATTCATCTGTATTTTAATACCTTTAGTTTGAGAGCTCCATGCTATTAATGGAAAATAAAATCCTGCTAAAACTTCTAGAGAAATGAAATATAAGCCAAGCATTTCATGCATGATGATCATCTCTACTACTCACATCATGCAAAACTGCCTTTTGAACTAGTTACGCTCACATAGGTCACTTGAAATATGTATGTGTGTGTGTATGAGTACACACACCTTTTTGTTTGCTTGGAATGAAACCTATTTGTCAACTATCAAAACTGCACAACAAAAAACCCATGGCTCATAAAGATATGAACTATTGTACCAACAGGTAACATGGCTTTTCTTCAGGTGTTGCTGACCCTCTGAATGTTCTGAAGCCTCAAAGTTTATCCACTTTTGGGATGCTGATAAGTTAAAAAACATTATGTCCTTAACTACAAAAGATCCTATTTTGTGCATGAGGAAAGAGTTCTTGGCTTTTTCATAGTCAAATACTATACTGGTTAGGTATAAAAAGGTAATAAATGTACCTTTATACTTATTCCCATATGTCTAAGTCATGCTGAAACATAATGATGTTTATTACTATTATCTTTGCATTGTCTGCTTTCATATCCAGCCACAACTTAAAACAGACTTCCCCATGCCAAAGGCCTGCACGCATCTCAACTCAGGTGCAAAGCTAAAGACTCCAGTGACCTAAGCAGTTACAGTAATGTTAAAAAAATACCAAGCTGAAAGTCCTGCTATTGCATTGATCATAATGTAAGCAGGGGCCAAATCTTTGCTCTCCACTCCTCAAAATGCTAAAAACTATTTTCTCCACTGTCATTCATTTCATTAATTTCTGTCGTTACAGACCTAATGGTCTGAAAGCACTATCGTTATCAAGGTCCAAGTAGCAACTTAAGAAACAGTGACTGTTTTAAGTCATAAACAATGAGTTCAGAAAAGCAAGATAATGGCAGTAATCCATCTGACATTCATAATCTAACAGCAGTCATTAGAAACACTGGAGGTGCCTGTTTCAACTCTTACATAGAGCTACACAGACTGAAACTACCTCAGTTGCTACACAGAACTATAAAGGCTTAAGTGAGACTAGCACCCAATCCTTCAACTGTGTGTGCTTTTAAACAGATGTCTATTAATTTGACATGCTAATACTCCTGCATAGCACATCTCCCCACAAGCCTCTGTCTCTGCCCATCAAGATAGAGGGGTTAAGTAGCTAAATTCAGAAAAAGCAATATCTAAAATCTACGTGCCTTACACTGTATAATCATCAGTGTCTGTCTACTTTGACCTTGGATTTTGCTGAGTGCATGCATGTGTTCCTGCATCTGACAGTGCTGCTCTGTCAACGGCTCTCCTCAAGGTCCTTTTTCTCTTCAATGAAAACAAAAATAAGAAACCCTTAACATGGCAAAGTGATCCTCTTAACCATGACTTCAGAGGGATACAATGGCCTGGAAAAGCTTGGAGGAATTAAAAAGTAATGACAAAAGCAATGATAGGGTGAGAAAAGAAAAAAAGCAAGGGTTGGAGGGAGGGATCCTTGTGAAACATAAAACAATATTCTTCTGTATTGAGACAATGGCCTTGAAACTGAGAAGGAATAAAGTAAAAGAAAGAGACCATTAAGAAAGTAGAGGCGACAGAAAAGTATGATGATAGAATAAGAAAGTAGTGGAGTCCTCCCCTTAGCTACAGACACCTCTGCTGTTGCACTGGCAAAAGCCATCATTGACAATTTGGTCATCATAAAGCCTGTTTTCTCTTTCACAGGCTTTTTCAACAAGAGGAAAGAAAGGAGACTAAAAGTTGTGTATCATGTACATGATAAACAAAATTAACTACCAATAGGATTCTTTTTCTTCTTTTTTTTTTTTCCTGCAGAATGACTGGCATTATGTTTGAAATGCGAGCAACCAAAGAACATCCTGTTACTTGTATTACAACAGGAAGTCAGACGAGGTACAAAGTTCTTTGAGCCCTAAAAAATTATGAAGAAAGCATTCACAAAGCTACAAGCAGAGACATACAGAAGCATAAGCAGCTTAATTGCTGAATCTCAAAAAAAGAAAACATATTATTTATAAATATTTTTTTTCACTACAAGACAGATATTGATGTGCTGGAGTGGGTCCAGAGAAGAGCAACGAAGCTGGTGAAGGGCCTGGAACACAAGTGTGATGAGGAACAGCTGAGGGTCCTGGAGAAGAGAAGGCTCATGGAGACCTTGCCACTCTCTACAACTATCTGAAAGGAGGCTGTAGTGAGGTGGTTTCAGTCTCTTCTCCCAAGGAACAAGTGACAGGACAAGAGTAAATGGCCTCAAGCTGTGTGGGGGGAGGTTTAGACTGAACATTACGAATAATTTCTCTTCCGAGAGAGTGACAGGGCATTGGAACAGGCTGCCCAGGAAAATGGTGGAGTCATCATCCCTGGAAGTGCTCAAACACCGTGTAGACGAGGCCCTTAGTGACATGGTCTAGTGGTGGCTCTGGCAGTTCTGAGGGAAAGGCTGGATCTGATGACCTTAAAGGTCTTTTCCAACCTGGTTGATTCTAAGATTTCATTCTAAATATTATAAAACACAGCGAAACAGGAAACATATCAGTTTAACTTGTATGAAAAAGCAAACTCAAAGCACAGATGATAAACCACTAAGGGAAATGGCATTACAAGGCTTACAACTTCCAAAGTATATTGTGTCCACACTACATTGGCTTTGATCTTCCCATCTAAAAGACCAGGCTACAGAAATAATGCATTCCTCCTATGACGAAAGGGAAAAAAAAAAACAAAAACCAAAACAGCCAAACAAACAACACTACAAAAAAAAAAAAAAAAAAAACAAAAACAACTAGGAAAAAAACAGCAAATGACAGACTATGAAGAAAGGTTTTAACTTTTAAGCCAGATTTTACATCTACCATTTCAACACGTCAAAATGGACCAGTGGGCACTCAGTGTCTTTTATGTTGCTACTGCTACAGAAGAGAAGCAATTTTTACCTGTGCTCTAACTCTCGAATGGACAGTAGAACTCCAGAAGTTGATGCCTTCTGTTGCAGAGTGGCCAAAAACGTGAACTCGCTTTTATTCCAGAAGAGCTGAATTAACTTCTCACTCACATGGGGTGGTGTATGGATTTCTCTTTCTACATCTAAGGAAGAAGGAAACAGTCCAATAAAAATGCTAAGCCAGAAAGATTCAGATTATATTTTTCATTTCCCCATCAGTATTTTTCATCTACCATGCTGCACCACTACATTTGATCCATGGAAAAAAACAAAATGCCACCTCTCTCAGCCTGACCACTTGTCACAACTGGTCACCACCTGATTTTCTGACAGGATTTTTAACAGGATGTTGAGCCCTTTGTGCCTGCTGTGAGCAGATTAAGTTGCTGTAAATAAGGTGTGCTGCAGTCAGATAAATAGGCTACTGAATTCAGAGAAATCTCAGGCACTGCCTCTCCCAGCACCATTCACCAAGCCCCAGTTTCAGTTTTCACCACTGACTGTTACCATCTCTCCATCGTGCATCAGAGGAAACCTGTCCTTGACTGCATAAGGCAGAGATGTATTATTGCTACTAAAGCCATATGTCTGTGCTTATACCCAAGAAATAAATACAACACAGTTGCAATCCACTTTCAATCACAATTTCAGGGATTTCTCAGTTTAAACAAAGCATGACAGTTCCTACAATATTTATTAAACTACAGTCTGACCAGGCAGATCCAAAAATAATTCAGTCTCCCTAATCCTGCTGATGTCCAAGCAGCAGCAAGCCTTCTTGTATTTGATCTTCTAAGATTCAAATGGCAACCTCCCACCACATTCATTTTTATGGCATCCTTTTATTCACAATACCCCATTGCTATAAAAGATGATTAACGACAAAAGGGAGAAATCACAACATTTCACCTTCCCACCCCTTGCCATATCTCTCATGCTGGGCATCTGTCACACATTTGCAAGACCTATGCCACATGCGGATCCTGGATGTCACAACCAATTAGAAGCCCAGTGTGCTTCCTTCCAAAAGGCTTACTTTGAAGCCAGAAATACTGGCACAAATTCTCAGCTGGTAGAAAACCATGTAACTCTACTGAATCCAAAGAATCCGGCCCAGCATGAATGCTGTAACATCTAAAGGAGTCATGAGATTTACCATTCAGAATTTCACTGCAGGAAAACAACAACAAAAAACAAACAAAAAAAAAAGGACATTGTGTCATTAAATGAGGCTTTGAAGACAGAGAGAGGAGAGACTGGCTTAAAAAACATCCTGAAACTCAAAAATGCGACTGCTGGAGGAATCCCATGGACTAAAACCGAACTCTAAGGCAAAAGTATTCAAGAATGTTTTGTAATTGGTGTCTGATTTTTTCCTGTGCAGCTTAAAGCCATCCAAATGAGCCTACACACTCAGAATCCATAACACACTTGCACTGTGAAAAGCTCACCTCTGAAAATAACTGCAAATTTGATACCAAAAATCACTAGGATTCATTTAAAAACCTTTGCTAGAGGCTCAAATTCACCTGATAAACAAACATAATGCCCACATTACAGCATTGAACTATTTGTGTGTCCAATGCCACTTTGAGCATAGCAGAGGATAAAGCTTCAAAGAACAGAAATAATTTCCACTGCCACCAGGAAGGGGAATGGAGGAATAAACCTTCAGCACACAAAACCAGATTTTGTCTTTATCCAGAAGATTTCATTATCTGTATCATTCTCTTCACCTGGCAGGTGCTATTACTGGCCATAAATACTATGTAGTTTCTTTAAAAAAAAAACAAAAAACTGATGAGGGAGATGATACACCAGCAAATTCTCCGATATCCAGTTTGCTATCTATACAGGCAGACAATCCACTGGTACTAAGTTCCAAGGTAGGAGTAAGACTCAAGAGATAAAACATCCAACAGCTGACCTTTGAAGATAATTATTCTTGTTTTGAAGATTAAGAACCTTTGTATCTTACCAAATTTTATATTTATTTTCTTAAAGGTGTCACTATTGCCAGAAATGAAAAATGAGAAATCAAAATTCTTCCCTGTGATGGTGGTGAGGCCCTGGCACAGGTTGCCCAGAGAAGCTGTGGCTGCCCCATCCCTGGCAGTGTCTAAGACAGGTTGGATGGGGCTTGGAGCAACTTGGTCTAGTGGAAGAAGTCCCTGGCTGTGGCAGGGGCTTGGAACTTTATACCATGAGGATGATCTTTAAGGTCCCTTCCAACCCAAACCATTCCATGATTCTATGATTCTATGACTTATCAAAGCCTTCAAAGCTTCTTTCATATGAAATGACAGGCAGTGCTGTCAATGGAACATGTATGATAAAACTTCAGTCAAGCCTTGCAAAGTCCAACGTTTTCTCATTGTAGGAGGACCCAGATACAAAGCCACATCCTGCCATCTATCCACCAAATCTTAAAAAAAAATATAGATCTCCTTGGTCAGAACCATGAATGAATAATCAATGGACTGACTACTGTAGTGAGAAACATCCTTTGAAATCCTGTACTATACCATATGTTCTTCATACTCATGAATATATCAAAAACACATGCAACACCTTCTATTCATTCTCTATTGATTAAAATCAGTAAGATCCAAAGTTCTGACATTTCAGAATCTTGGGCTCAAACTACTACAAAATTAACAGTATTTACATACTGCTTTGCAGCAATATGCCAGTATTATTTTTACAAAGGAAGTTATATAACTTTTAAAAACTAACACACTCCTAAGTATGGTGCTATTTAATTGCAGTAGCTCTACTGACTACCAGTGCCTAGGAACACCCAGTACTGGTAGACAACTCAAAATCATACCAGCAGGTTCAGAATTCCCTACAGAAAGGCTGTTTGTGATAACTGAGCCTCAGTAACTACAGAAAGGGGGCTTTCCCAGCAATTCCATGGTGAGATGGCAAAGGTGACCTGACGGCCTGCGAATAGGCGCATAAGCTGGGGAGCCCACCAAGGCTCCAGAGCACACATGACCTGGCATTTCAGGTCAGCCTTCTGGAGTGCCAAGCACAGCCCTTGGTTTGCAACCAAGGGCCGGAATGCTGGGCAGAAACTGCATGAGGCCTTGTTGAGGGCATGAAAACATACTGCATCACTCCAACTCCTGCCCCCTCTGGCAGTGCCCCTCTTCATACCATGTGATCACTGCATATGTCATCTGCTTGTATTTTCCTCCATTTCTGCAGAAAGTACCATACAAATGAACTGGGAACACAACCCATTTAGAATAAGAGATTTCTATTCTCAGGTTGATTTTTTACACTTAAAAAAAAAAAGAAAAAGAAAAATTAAGAATACATACACCCCCTCACCACAGGTACCTAAAAGGGAAAATACTTTTTATGCTCTCTATAAAAATAACTGTCTGCTTGTAATGAAATGCTGTATTTCCTACGTAACATAGACCAATATAGGTTTATACAGTAAGATTCAGTGAAACATTACTTCATGCTTGAATGATAATGCAATCTCAGCAAAATAAATTGACAAACACAGATACAAGCTTCACATGCCCTTCTATGTGATTATATATTCTTAATTTGAAATACTATCTGGATGAGCAGGGTTAAACATACCAGAACATTTCCAAAATTAAGCAGCAAAAAAAGCAAGCATACACAGTTATTTGAAAGTACAACAGATACAAATGATCTCAGAGCATCAAGTAAGGCAACTTTCTACTTTCAGCAAAACAAAGTTCTTGCCAGACTTACTTGGATGATGCTGTTAATCCATGATACAATGGCAAGCACATGACCATTTGGGCTGGAGTTTTAAGCGATGAAAAATGTGGACCAGTTCCTACAAGTTGAGTCCCAATCCATCTGGGAAATCATTTTTCTTTAACAGAATCACAGAATCCTAAGGGTTGGAAGGGACCTCAAAAGATCATCTAGTCCAACCCTCCTGCAAGAGCAGGGTAACCTATAGTACATCACACAGGAACTTGTCCAGGCGGGCCTTGAATATCTCCAACGTAGGAGGCTCCCCAACCCCCCTGGGCAACCTGTTCCAGTGATCTGTCACTCTCACAGTAAAGAAATTTTTCCTGATGTTCACATGGAACCTCCTATGCTCCAGTTTACACCCATTGCCCCTTGTCCTATCACTGGACATTACTGAAAAAAACCTAGCTCCATTATCCTGACACTCACCCTTTACATATTTGTAAACATTGATGAGGTCACTCCTCAGTCTCCTCTTCTCCAAGCTAAAGAGTCCCAGCTCCCTCAGCCTCTCCTCGTAAGAGAGATGTTCCATTCCCTTAATCATTGTGTCTCTGCGCTGGACTCTTTCAAGCAATTCCCTGTCCTTCTTGAAGGGGCCCAGAACTGGACACAATATTCC
The DNA here is from genome assembly GCF_034315485.1 of Pezoporus occidentalis. NCBI lineage: Eukaryota > Metazoa > Chordata > Aves > Psittaciformes > Psittacidae > Pezoporus > Pezoporus occidentalis. The sequence goes on from NW_026913006.1 coordinate 1,245,194, forward strand.
AGATGCGGCCTCACCAAGGCAGAGTAGAAAGGGAGGAGAGCCTCTCTTGACCGACTAACCACACCCTTTCTAATGCACCCTGGGATGCCATTGGCCTTCTTGGCCACAAGGGCACATTGCTGGCTCATGGTCATCCTCCTATCCACCAGGACCCCCAGGTCCCTTTCCCCTTCACTACTGTCCAGCAGGTCAGCCCCCAACCTGTACTGGTACATGGGGTTGTTCTTCCCCAGATGCAAGACTCTACACTTGCCCTTGTTGAATTTCATCAAGTTCCTCTCCGCCCAACTCTCCAGCCTGTCCAGGTCTCGCTGAATGGCAACACAGCCCTCTGGTGTGTCAGCCACTCCTCCCAGTTTAGTATCATCAGCAAACTTGCTGAGGGTACATTCAGTTCCCTCATCCAGGTCGTTGATGAAAATATTAAACAGCACTGGTCCCAGCACCGACCCCTGAGGGACTCCACTAGTCACAGACCTCCAGCTAGATTCTGCCCCACTGACCACAACTCTCTGCCTTCTTCCTTCCAACCAGTCCTTGATCCACCAAGAACAGACACTTCCAGGAGAGGAAAAATACTAAAATTCAGTTCTAAATTAACTCATGTTTTCTAAAGCAACAGATACAGAATCATAGAATGGTTTGGGTTGGAAAGGACCTTAAGATCCACTATTTCCAACCCCCTGCCATGGGCTCACACTAGACCATGTCACCCAAGGCTCTGCCCTGGCTTTGAACACTGCCAGGAATGGAGCATTTACCACTTCTTTGGGCAACCTGTGCCAGTGCCTCACCACCCTCACAGTAAAGAATGTTTCCTCATTCACCAGCCTGCTTGAATACCTTTTCCTTTTACTCCCTTACTTTGGTAGACAATGCCCTGCAGAATGCATTGCTTTATTGGTCCCTTCAATCATTTCAAAGCTATCTGTTTCCCCCCGCTTTCAGGAGAACCTCTGCACAGTCACTCTGGACAACCAAATAGAAATTCACCCTGCAACAACATAGAATCTGCATTTCAGCTACAGCATCTAAAGAATTAAATATTGCAGCATATTGGCTTTTACACTGCTATGGGCAAAATCCAATAAAACTGAAGTCTCTATTTAAAAAAAATTAAAAAAAATCAAAAACTCCAATCATGCCCCATCTTTTTTAAGTCACCAGCTTTCAAAAAATTGAACCAAGAGCAGAAGGAAGATCCAAAACTAGCAACTCTCAGTATAGACAGTTGCTAACAGCTGCTCAGGATGAAAACACACAAACAGCATCAGAAAAAACCCTTCTTGCTCACTAAAACCAGGTGCTTCACGAAAGCCAAGTGGGATACAGCACACAGACTCCTTTCTGCATATTGGCTCCCACCACCTTTTGAAGAACTGATCAAATGAAAACAAAAAAAAAAAGAAAACAAAAAAACCCAAAACACTACTGGTGATAGATACCCACTCCTTCCTGCTCCTCAAGAAACATTCCTCAGTACATACAAGTAACAAATAGACAAGGGCTTTTAGGGACAGGACAAGGGGAATGGCTTTAACCTGACAGAGGGCAGACTGAGATGAGATCTTAGGCAGAAGTTCTTCCCTGTGAGGGTGGTGAGGCACTGGCACAGGTTGCCCAGAGAAGCTGTGGCTGCCCCATCGCTGGCAGTGGCAAGGCCAGGTTGGAGAAGGCTTGGAACAACCTGGTATAGTGGAAGGTGTCCCTGCCTGTGGCAGGGGCTTGGAACTGGATGAGCTTTAAGGTCCCTTCCAACCCAAACCATTCTAGGACTCTGGGATTCTATGACTGCCAAGGGAAAATAAAAGCAAGATTACATTAGGGTGCTGAGCAGGTACCATGATGCTCTCCAGGCACCTCGGCACTGGAACAGAGAAGACCAGCACTACTTCTACCCACCAACAGCCCAGAACGAATTGAAAAGCTCTCACCTTTCTCTTAAAACCATGCTAAGCAGCAAGGATCAAAGAGGGCATGACGTTTCCTCACAAGCACTGCTCTGCTTCTAGGTATTCTCAACAGTATGAAAAGACATTGTAAATGCTTTTGCCTTTCTAGCTCCACTCAGAGTCAATGACAAACAGTGTGATACCACGTTCAACAGCACAGCTTTCTAAATTATGATTATTCATTATAAATCATTCTTTACATGTTGCTTCAGACACTGTTTCTCAAGAATAAGATCCATCTGCAGTAAAATGCTTGGTGATTTTAATATGCAAACCTCCTACAGAGATGATGTCTCATTTTAATTATTGTTTCAGTTTAATGGGTTTTCATTAAAGGATAGAGCAATTACCACGGTGAATATGAAAGGTGAGTTCCCATGACTATACAGCAAAAGCAGTTCTGCTAGAGGAGGTAGAAAAATGGTATAACTCAATGTAAATTCTCCTTTTGCATGATGCAAAACCACCCTGGCAATAAGTGTACATTGCTGTCGATTTGATATACATGTTTGCAAACCAGTTTACAATACCAGTTTATTGTTAGGTCTCTCCTAACAATATTAATCCAGCATTTAGAATTATATACATAGATCTCATTCCTTTCAGGAAGCAATTGCAAACCCAGTCCTAAAACTCCAGATGGCAGGGACAGCAGAATTTTGAGCTACTGACTTCAGAAATCGGAGCATACTTATCAAATCAAGTTTCTCCCCAACCAGTAATTTAGTTGATTTAGTGGCTTAATGTCAGACTCTTCACTTCTTGAAAAGTGGCCTGACTCAAGCACTAGCTGGAATGACCACACTCGTGTTAATTAAGTAGCTGTCAGAGACTCTAAAGTCCTTCATTTGCTTTACCAGCATTTCAAACTGAATCATAGAAATCTAGTACTCTGGAACAAACAGAGGAGCAGACACTGCACAATAGTGGAAATGAATATGTGCCAAGAGAGAAGGCAGTCACCTATGCTTCTCAAGCCCCAGCTAGCAAAAGGTGCCCTAGGTGACAGAGAAAGCACAGAGGCAGAATGCTGTAGCAAAGCCTGTTGAGAAGCTGCCCCTTTCACCTCATGTGGGTCTCCATATCTTCTTCTTTCTCTTCTCCCAGATGGACAGAACGACCAAAGCAAGCACTGGAGTCATCCCTCCAGCAGCAGGATGAGCAGCAGGCCTGGGCACACACACTGTGCAGCAACTGGTGCTGCCTTTAAAATATTTGGCCATTATGGAGCAAAATCAGAACACTGGAGTAAGCCAAATGGCCTTGCAACAAGTTTCCTGCTGAGAGCAATGGTGATCACCTTGCCAAGTCTACATACCCTTTTACTCAAGGCAGCCACTTTTAACTGAGCTCAGGCACAGGCTCAAGCTCCTTCTCAGGCAAGCTCTGTTGTTTCCTCAAGGGACTCATGCTGAAATCAAGATTATTTACAAGTGGTTGCTCCCTTAAATTAAATGCTTGGTAGAAATGCTCCAGAATTTATGCTAGCAGTAAAAACACATCATCTGCTCTTAAATCATGTGAGTTAATCAAATTACATGTGTTGTAAGTGAATTAATTCAGGCATCACTGATGATAACATCTTTTCCACTGTTCATCTACATGAGATAAGGTATCCCATCACTGTGATCATAAAGATGCTATTTGGAAAAATAACAACAACATTTGAACAGAAAGAGCATGAACCACACTAGCAACACTGGCATGTTCAACATATGCAATGTTGGGAAAAGCAGTAAATGCTAAGAATCATTACTGATATGCTGCTCATTTTACAGGAGTACTGTCCACTTCAGGGATCTATTTTAAGAGTATACTGAACACTAATGTTACACAAAATAATGAGCCACCAAAAACAGTTTCTGTTCTGGCTTCATGCAAAAGCAAGCCAAGCAATTTTTTTCCTCCTTTCTACAAAACATTTTCAGGTAGGTTCAAAGTCACACACTCCAAAAATTAAAACTTTTAGAAAATGATAACATATACTGAACTTGACAAAAGATGTTCTTTACACGCATTTGTTTAAAAGAAACTTACGATGATACCAGAAGGTGAGCACCATCTAGAATTAAAAGTCAGATCTAAAAGTTTTGCAAATAACTACTAATTGGAGTTTGAACTTATTTCCTCCCACTATATCACATAGTGTGTTTGTAAACTAGAAACAAAATTAATGTTTTTTTCAACAGCATGCAGAGAGATTGATTCATTTGTATTTTTAAGCAATATGTAATATATTTGATTTCTTGCTCAGCACTCTTCGTTCTTGCAGGTAATAACAGATGCTGCTCATTCATACTTTATGGCAACAGAATTAAAACTAAATCCTAATATCAAGTACTTCTGAAGTGCTTTAGGATTCCTAAGTTTAACATGAACATGACAGATAGAGTCAACAAGAAGCAGGAGAGAAGCTAATACCTATATTACTTTAACTCTGACGAAAACCCCAGTCTACTTTCATCAAGGCCACACAGAAATCAGAATTTGTCTCCCTGGTGAGAACCTGCATTCTTAAACATGTAAATCAAAATACTAGTTTTAAACAGGTCATTAAGAGGGAACTCCCAGGAAAGCAGAAACCCCCAACTCAGCTTCTTTACTCGCAGAGAGAGGTTGCAATGCCTAATGCTACTGATGGCACTGGGTAGCTAACAGACCTGGCTACACCTACACAAAGGTTTTAATTTCCAGTCCAGTAAAGCCTTTTAGCACATGAATAATCCAACTACCTGCAACGAAATTATCCATAAAGTTCACAGGAAGCATATGCTGAAGTGCTTGCTTGGTTCAGAAACTCCCAACGACTTGACATACTTAATAGTTATTTAATTACTTTTAAACCACTGAACTCAGTCATAACTAAAACCTTATGGTTTTTCTTTATTTTCTATATGCGATTTGTACAAATATTAAACAAATATGTTTTGTGAACTAATTCTCTCTTCTGTTTCCCTTCCCTCAGAAAAATCACTTCCACGTTACTGCTGAAGCCAATTAAATCCTGGGTGTCTGTTTTATTTATTAACTGCATGATAATAGCATGAGCATAATATATTTGTCAAAGCCCTTCTCTACTGAACTATAATTTCCACTGTCAGCCTCTTTATGTTTGTATTCAAGATTCTAGTTGCCTTTGTTTCTTGGAACACACATAAGCACATATTTATATATTCTCCCAAAATATGTATAAATTATATCTGTGAAGTGTTCCACAACACCCTCAACAAAGAATCATAACTACAGCAAACACACTTAGTCATTCTCTGCAAGTTTTATATGAATTATTTGAGAGATGTAAGAATTTTCAGAAAATGTCACGATAATAACTGTTTTCTCTTTTTACACCATAATTATGATTTGGAGCATTGCTTTTCTTACTTCACCCAAGCATACCAGAACTCATGAATAAAGTATGACAACTTTGATAGCATCCATTGCTGTGGGTTCATCCGTAACAGCAAACGTGCTCAGGGTACTGAGAGATCCCTTTTGCTCCATAAGCCTTTGTTTCTGAAAATAAGCTTTTATGTAAATGGCACTGCCACATGTGTCCCCCTTTTTTGCCTTTCTTGTGTTAGCAAGAACACCAGCAATAATGTTTACTCTTTTTTTGTTAATGACTACATTTTGAAACAATTAGGATGGCATAAAGCTAGAAAGGCAGAATATCCCAGCTGAAACCTGGTACTCACAAGACATCAAGAACCGTTAAAAGCACAGCCAACATCAGAGAACAAAAGGCTAACACAGAGGACATGACTTCCAAATGTGTCCACAACCCTATCACAGAAAAGAAAAAAAAAAACTTGATTTTGTTCCGGCTTCATAACTAACTGTGATGCAGTAAACTGAAACAACTTCCATCATTTCCCTTGTAAGCTTACTGGACTCAATACTGACAGAATCCTCCTACCACAACTTGTCAGTAGATCTCTTACAAGGATGCTTGAGATAAAGTGCAGTACATGGGCTTTCCAAATCATTGGCGTTTACCAAATTATTTGACAAATATCATGTTTTAAGGCTGTGCTGCTTCATTTTTCCAAACAGAATGATGAACATCCGTACAGCCCTCCACAGCCCAAGAAAAATCATGACACACACACAAGCCTCAATCTCCTCCCACACATCTTGGCTTTGTTAATTTCCCCAGTCCCCAATAATAGGCTTTAAAATTTCACCACTGTTATGTACAATGAGACGAAGTGGAGAGAGAGGAGCCAGGCAGGTCTACATGCCATCTGTAGATAGACTTTCATCATAGCAGCCTTACATAGGAGGCCTACAAGGTTGCTGGAGAGGGACTCTTCATCAGGGACTGCAGCAATAGGACAAGGGGTGATGGGTTAAAACTTAAACAAGGGAAGTTCAGGTTAGATATAAGGGAGAAGTTCCTCCCTGTGAGGGTGGTGAGGCACTGGAGCAGGTTGCCCAGAGAAGTGGTAAATGCTGTACCCTTGGCAGTGTTCAAGGCCAAGTTGGACAAGAGCCTCGGGTGACATAGTCTAGGGTGAGGCATCCCTGCCCATGGCAGGGGGTTGGAACAAGATGATCTTGAGGTCCCTTCAAAACCAAACCATTCTATGATTCTATGATACTATAAAAGCAATGAGTATTTAACCTCCAAAACCCAGTTTTACACGTGTTGCGCTCTCAGAGCATCTTTGCTACCTTCCAGGTTACAAAAGACTTAAAAAAACGGAAAACAAAATATAAGAAAAAAAAAGAAAAATAAAAGAAGGGGGGGGACATGACACAGAACTAAGCTTTACAACACCAACTTGTTTGCTATAGGAGATGTCTGTTCCCACTGATGCCAAATGGAAAACTCACAGCTTTGGAGGGAGAAGTCACCCGTGTGTCCAAGGGGAGGATGGACTCAGGAAAATAACACGTGCAGCTGCAGTGATTCTTAACTATTTATTTCCTATTTATAGCATAAAGGATCAGTTGGAAACTAAGCTTTAACTATGTAAGAAATGTTGTCACACAAGGAGGGACAATAGGGGACAGAAAGACTGTACTGAGAAGTTTTTCAAAAGCCAAAACATCAGTGCTCAGCTACAGTATCTACTGCTCAAAAACAGCGATTGACAGATCCCTGTTGTCAGAACTAGAGAACCAACTTTGCTCTTTTAGCAGGCAGGTAACCTATATAATTAAGGATTTAGTTGAATGCTTTAGTGGACCTCAGGTGCCAAAACCAATTTTTTGTCTGCTCTATTAAAAAAAAAAAAAAAAATAAATAGATCTGTTCTGCATAATGTATTATTGAATAGGCCACAAAAGGCAAGGCCATAATGCCATAAACCAGCACAGGGTAACATGATTACTTCACACCATTTACATGGCAAAAAGTGAAAAATTAAGAGGAAAAATTGCCCCTTTCATGTCATTTATACAGCCACACTGCAGGTGGGAAGATTAATCTAGAATATGGCATAGAAGAAGTAGGTTGAGGCCTTGAGAAGCATCTAATTTTTATTCTTGATAGGTAGTTGAAGACAACAGGATTTTTCACCACAGGAAATGGGCCATGCCTGCTTCTTGCATTAGGTCTGATTATATCTGCCTTTGTGTATTTGTAAAGGTAAAAAATCTTAAAACAAAACCCCACCACATCATTGTATGTGTTTAAATTTGTGTGACAGTAATTTCAAATAACACCATTTCCTTTCAGGCAGAAAATGCAACTCTGCTTCGAAGTAATATAATCAAGTAGGATGAGGGTAAATATTCTTACCAAATGGATATTAACACATTTATGTTCAAATTAGTTTAAAAACCAATTGGGATCAAAAACAAACATAATGGGCCACCTTGTTTCACTGCAAGAACTCAATTCTTCAGCGTTGCTTTTCCCTCCCTCTGCATTTCGAGTTTAACTCAGCAGTGCCAAGTAACACTCCAATTCTGCTCTCTTTTACCCCAACATCTTTCCAACGACTCGGAACTGAAATACCAGGTGCAAGGACTTGCCTTGAACTTGGCCTGGATACTCCACTGAGGGGTACTCACCGCTGTTTGCCACAGCTCAGGTACCATATCTACTTCACCTCAGCCCCTCAGGGCTCTGAGTAGCACCTGCACCTGTCTAACTAGAACTATATACTTTCTCCTGTTTAATACCCATTTACTAAATACATAGCTGATCAAACCTGATTGCGTGGAGTACGATAAGACTTCAGAGTATAAGTTTGCTAAAAACTTGGCAGCATTCAAGACCAGCTTGGACAGGGCTTGGAGTAATCTGGTCTAGTGGAAGGTGTCCCTGTCTGTGGCAGGGGGGTGGAACTAGATGAGCTTTAAGCTCTCTTCCAACCCAAACCAGTCTGTGATTCTATGAAAAAGACATTTTTTATTGTATTTCTGTTCTGGTGAAATGACAAGAAATTCAAACTGTTATTCTTACTTTTATCTAAACTGATTTACTTTCATTGTAAGCACCTAGATGCTCAGGCAGTGTGCAATGCTGCACTTACTAGCAGTGTCAGAAACTAATTTCTGCATTCCCCTCTCTGCCCACTGAAGAGCAGAGACCTTTTGTTTTCTTTCAGCTTATCTTCATTACAGGACTTCGTCAACAGGTTGCCAGAAGCATTCAAGGCTTTTAGCATACTACAGAAATACTGAAGTGCTTATCCCACTTCCCCTTTTTACTTATCACCCTGGCAATGAAGATAGACAAGTAGCACAATTATTGTCTCCCAGTAAAGCAAAAATAACTGCCAAGGACAGAGGCAACATGTGCTCAGAATTCTTTCATAATCATTACAGACATGACAGGAAACCCAAAAAATGTCAAGTAACAGAAGGCAGCATGACAACATTCAGCATGGGAAAAGTAGAAATTGGTCACTGTCGTTTAATGTGACTAGGTTTCTATTTTAGCCGGCACTTACTTGCCTCGGGGGTAGGCGTGTTTGAAACAAGAGGATATGGACCAAGAAACTGCAAGGATTTACAAGTTATACCTTTATCTCACTAAATGTTACTCCTAGACAGATTTCTAACATAATTCAAACATTAAGCAAGAGTGCAAACAGCCAACACTGGATGGGTATATAAGTGTATTTTAAGAACTACTTCTGGGAACTGACAAAGTTAGCAGTAGTCTATGTATCATGAAAGCCTGAAAGCATTGTTCAATAATTATGTCTCGAGTGATCTTTAATTCCCTCCATCGAAGTTGATTCATCTCATTCATCCCCTCCCAGCTCATTGTATTCCAACTCCACATAATTTCCCTGTTCTGAAAACTGTCATTTTTGCAAAGGAAAAAGAAAAAAAAAAATTTAGCCTAATGATTTAATTGGAAAAAAAATTACAAAACACATTAAAACATTAGCTATGTTTAAAAAAAGATATAAATGCTAGGTTAGACTAATGTTAGGGTTCGAGTTCAAGTCTCACAGGCAAACCTTGCTCAACCCTGCAGGATGTGCATTTCAACACCATTCTTAATACAGGATCACGAATCCACTTTCCAGAGGGTCCCTGTCTCAGGGCAAAAAGTAAAGAACAAAGAGCAAAACCTATTTACTTAACAAATAAGGATCTGAAGTTTTATTTTTATCGTTCAAGGCTTACCTTGAACAGTATATCTACTGTATTCAAATCCTTCTCTGAAGACAGAACAGACCATGACTACGGTAATTATTCCAGCACAGTATCCAAGACCTCAACAAATATTAATGAATTCTTTTCACACCACTGTTGTTAGAGGAAAGGGCATTAGTACCTCAACTTTGCAAGTGAACAACGAATGCACAGCAAAATTTAAATTCTAAATCACTAAGAAGTTCTAAATCACTATTAAAACACCCATACTATGCATGTTGTATCCTCCAAAACTACTTGTTAAGTATCAGCACACATCACAGATACTACATTACAGCATTACATTCACAGATACGTTACAGCACTACCACTTCGCAACTTTCAGTTCTTTACTGGCACTTCACCTGCCCAGTCCTTGCCCCTACATTTCCAGCTTTATTTCTCTCTCCTTTCCAGATTCCACAAAGCCCTGGGAAGGAAGTGGGGAAAGCAGGAGAAGCACTTGAGATCCCAAAAAGAGAGCAAGACCTATGACCTGCTGATGGGCACAAGCTCAGAAACCAGACCTGCCATGGCAGGGGAGTTGAACCTAGATGATCTAAGGTCTTTTCCAATCTTAACTATTCTATGACTCCATGACAAAGCACACTTTCCTCTGTCCTCTTGGGTGCAGCCAGCCCAGCTTTTGGCATCTTATTGTAACTCCTATTTCAGTGGTGCTTTACAGAGCAGCTTTGACAAAGGGCTGAAAGCGCTGAGGGGACTCACACCTCTCTAGGATGGCAAGCAGCCTCCATAGCTCCCAAGGGCCATGCTGGAGGCTGTAAAAGCAGGGGAACACCCCAGGGGATGAGTGCGGAAGGCCAGCAAGGATACTGCTCTCTCAAGCCACGGGATGAGCCGTATTTCTCATCACCCCAAAAACCCCCATCATAGGGAAAGACTCAACCCTGGTTTGGTCCCCACCATCTCCACACAGCCACAGGTCATGAGCCACCACCAAGGGCAAGCAGAGGTGTGCATCGTTGCCTTCAATGACACAAAAGGTGTTGCCTTTGCAAGCCGCAAAAGTGGATCAGCTTTGAGTAAACCATCAGTTCTGATGATGAGAGGAGAATCTCAGAAGCGAGATCGCAGCAGAAGAAGGGAAACAGCAACATTTAGCACCGAGTAAGCAACACCTGCAATGTTACCAGATGGGTTGCCCAGGGAAGCTGTGAATGCTCCTTCCCTGGCAGTGTGGACAGAGCCTTGGGTGACATGATTTAGTGTGAGGTGCCCCTGCCCATGGCAGGGGGATTGGAACTGCATGATCTTAAGGTCCTTTCCAACCCTAACTATTCTATGATTCTATGATCAGGGTGAGAGGTGACCCTCAACTCAGATGTACATGCTATTTTGATTACAGATGCTATTTTTTTGCTTACAGGTGCTATTTTTGCATATAAAGGCTTTTGATGTGATGGCAGCTGCCTTTCCCTCCTGTGGTCCCACGAACCCGGGACAGGTGCTCCACAGACATCAACAGGGTAAAACCCACCATGCCCCTGTGGAAAGTAGTGCAGACCTGCACAAGAAGAAACAGGGAACAAAGCTCACTCTTCCCTTTAAACAAACGAAGCTCAAGAAAGCACACAAGTTCAAAGAGCTGGTAGAATTCCCATGGAGATACACCCAAACCATGCGGTGAGGCACCGGTGCCTCTGTGACGAGAGGTGGGAGTTGTCCTATCCGGACACAACCGGTTCTGGCCGCCCCACCTCAGGGCAGTGCTGGCCCCTCTCCCCGCCTCCGAAGAGCCCATGCAGGTGGTGAGAAGTACCTGGTAAAATGAAGAAACAGATGTTCCTTTCCTTCCCCTCGCAACTCCAAAGCTGAAGTTTATCTCTCCCCCTTGCTGCAGACCACCCTGCCATCCACCCCAGGAAAATAAAAATAACTGAAGCACAAGGTAATGTGTGCTTACCACGGCAAGGAACCAAGGTCCCTTCCAACCTCAACCATTCTAGGATTCTATGATGCCATAAAACCTCAGCCACAGCACACAGCTAACTGAGGTTCAGGTGAGATGTTCACACATGGATGAGGAAGGCAGCTGCCTACTCACCTGGCCTTTGAATTTACAGAGTGCACTTCAGTGCTGAGGTACTGCCCCACACACATGGCCAGGGCATAACAAGTGTACCCCAGCAACTGTACTCCTGATATAAAGGGTATGTGCCCACTCCTGATGGCCAGGCCAACTTTTGCAGCTCTCCTTATCCACCAATCTCAAAGCACACCAAAGCTGGCCAGCAATCAAACCCCTTCCACTTTGGCACCACAAAAGCTGCCTTTAAGGACTCTGAATCCTACAGCAGGATCAGGGAAGACCTCTACTCTCCAAGCACGGAATTAGCAAGTCAAGGAGGAAGATGTCTAAAACAAAAAATTAGGCTCTATAACACACTGAGAAGAAACACTGATAGAGCAGGTTGTACTGCATCTGGAAGCTCAAGTGAGCCTGCTGGGAGGCACCTCTACCCCCTCTTGGTACTGCAGCTTTGCTCTCTCTTCTGGCCTGAAGGAGGACAGCTCTTTTATTTCAGGAACTCGACAAGATTCACTCTTCTCTAACAAAAGAATTGCCTTTCTCTGTGCTTTAAGATGCTTGTTATTCTTTCACCTTTCCTGTTGGAGCTATGATTGAACAGAAAAGAACTCAGCAGTTCCCGGTACAAAGTGGAAGAAGGAGAACAACTGAACTCTGTGCTGCAGGAGCTGCAGGCCAGGTCTTTCTCTTATAAATCCAGTGGTTGTTTAATACACGTAAAGAAACGGTCAAGGAAGAAAGGACTACATATAGCTAGACTTTGAACTGCACTTGGTGGTTTATTTTACTTAGTGCTTTACATAGCCTATGTAGTACAAAGATCATTCCTAATTTAAAGACTTAGTTGAAAAATACTGCCAGATTGCTAAGAAAGGGAACAGCAAAGCCTTAATAAACTTCTTGGGGAGACTGCTTTATAAGTAAAGGCTTTAAGCCTCTGTTAGCTCAAAAATAGATGTTGAGAAAAGAGGAATTAAAAAAATAGGCATAGCTGACAGGTTGTAAAAGGAATAAAATTTGACTTTGCCAGCGAGAACTGAGCACAGAACAAAAGTCAGACTGGTTAAGGTAATCACATAATTTAACAGCTAGGCTAAAAATTGGGTTCAGTCTACCTAGAAACAGGACAACAAGTTAGTCACTTCCTCCTTCCTTACTTATAATGAGAGTCTTTCTCTGCCACCAATCTCAAGATCCTGCTGAGGTTTCCACCTACAGGGTCAAAACAAGCCCAGCTTTCCTGCTAGCTAAAACATACAGCAGGACTGAGCTCCATCATGGGGCTATGGCTCAGGGTTTCGTTATAATCCTGTTCTAGGAATTTCAGTATCATTTTGTCATGTTCGTAAGATACTATTTACAGATGTTTTTCACTCAGTGTTTCTAAGATGTTATTGTAATGCATTAGATGGACAATTAATATTTTTCTTTGAAGTAGATCTTCCTCCCACCCCCAGGACTGCTTCTTAGAATTCTCTGGACCCCTGCATGAAGGTAAGGAGATGTGGGGTCAGATACTTGGTTCTTGGGTACCCTGTTCCCCAAGAGCACTCTACTCAAGAATCTCCACTCACCTTCCTTCGGTCCTTTTGTGCTAGAACAACCACCCCAACACCAGGGCTTTTTTCCCCACTCTTGATTGTACAAATAAATAAACAAATAATCAAGACACCACAAGGTTCAGACACCACAAGAGTCAGACTATTTGCAGAATTGCCATTATGAATTAGATATCTATACTTCATTTAATTCACTGTCAGCTCTTACACTGCTTTTTTGATTCCCTCATCCCCATTTCACAGAGAATGGAACTGAAACACACAAATAATGGAACTGATCAATCAAAATTCCAGCTGAAATACTCTAATAATCAAAGTCCAGGCCCAACAGCACCATTCAGATAACTATACTTAATTATAGGTTTCTACACTTTCTGAATTAGGAACAAGTTTGCTTGCTCAAAGGCAACCCACATCTCTCAACTGCCACTTCAGTTCTATCATGCTGTCACATAGTTTGCAACAGAGCTGAATTTGTTCCTTTGCCTGTAAAGCTGCTTCACACAGAAATCTGAGTTTCAGCTGTTACTACCAATATTATTAGAAAATCAGAATACTCCACTGGCTTCACTGAGGTTGCCTTGGACTGAAAGTGGTAACTCTCCAGGGCAAAGAGTCCTACATTTGCTCTAGGATAAATCAAACCATGGCATCACTCCCCAGAAACTTCATACAAACGGTATATTACTTACTGCAATAATTGATAGTATCAATGATCCAGAAGCTAACTAAAACCAAGTTTCTCTTTCCTTTGTGCATGTCTAACCATCATTCCCTGCTTCTTCATTTCTTCTTTTTGCTGCTAAATGCTACCAAAGGAATGCCCAAAAACTCATAAAGCTGTCTGTTTCAAAGAGTTTAATTCACAGAACAAGAGTCTCACTTAGGAGAACAATCCATATTTTCACTACAACTGTGCACACAGCCATCTGGGGTAGGGAAAAATTACCATTTCTCTGCCTCAAAGATGCAGACTTCCAGGGACACACAAAGAAACTCTCAGTTTGAACTGCTATAGCAAAGCCATTTCAGGAAATACATCTTACAAGACAGAAAATGATCCCCGGGGAACCTTTTGTAAGCTCAAAGCTCTGTTACATTGCTGTAAGGCCACCACCAAAGGCAGCAGGCAAAACTGACCCTAGGAAAACTGCACACACTAAAGAATATACTCACAAATTCTTCTAATTCCCTCAACTAGCAAGAGCCTACGAGTGAAGAGGTTTTTTTTTGCGGCTCCGTGCTCAGCAATCAGCCTGCTCATCTAGTTCCACCCCTTTGCCCAGAGCCCCAAAAGCAACACCTGAGCAGCACGACACAGCAAGGCACAGCATGCACTAGCTACTCCCAAACAGTAAGAACTAAAGCAAAGCTTTGCTCAAAGGATGACATCTTGGAGACTGGAAGAGCTGGTCCAAGAGGATACAGTGATTTTGAAAATAAGCACTAACTTCCAGTCTTTTCTCTCCACAGGGGACGTCATGTGTGCTGGGGTTTTTTACCAACCCCTGTAGGAAAAGATTCTAACTTAGCCATAGCAGTTATCCATACATTGCCCTGAGTTCTGCATGACTTTTACTGCAAAAGACCTGGAACACAACCAAACGGTAGTTCTAAAGTAAGTCACCTCTGTTAGTAAAAGGCAACGCATACAACTGCCAACATACTGCTGACATTTAACAAGTAACAGATACTAACAAGAAGGGAAGCAGCCAGTGGGGCTGCCTCAGACTTCCGTCCCATCTGGTGGCAGCAGCAAAAGACCCCTCGCAGACCTCTCCCGGGATGGAGTAACAGACCAAAGGTCTCCAGTCTTCTCCGAGCCCAAGGGCTTAACTGAAGAGAAAAATTTTCCTGACCTGTCTTCCAAGGTTTATACCAAGGGTGTTACCCAAGCACAAGGATACATTACAAAATGTGTACATTAGCAAAAAGAATTTATGTTCTGGTAGCTAAAAAAAACTTTATTTACCTAATTACAGTCCTTCTTTGAATTTATTCACTTAGTACAGTGAATTTTTATTCAGTGCTTCCCATGAACATGTCTTCCATGTTTTCTGCTCATGTTAATTTTACAAGCCCTACCTTTTTTTACACCAGTTTTCTCTAAGTTTCTCTAAACTACAGGTGGGATTCTCCAAGGCAAAAAGAACATCTTCCCCATTAGGCTTTCAAAGCTATTTTCAGTATCAACAGTTTCAATCGGTGTCCTAAAAAACACTTCTCAGTCATCTCCCCTTGAGCTCTGACTACCAATGTGTGAAAACTTACCATGACAGTTCACCAACGTGACTACAATTAACTGCACAGAATAGCAATTGGAGATACTAAAATGTTTTGAATCTGTTCAGCCACTGCAGTCCTTAGAGGAATAACTGTATTTTAATACTGTTTGTCCATAATACACAAACTTGGAGTCGGGGTATTGGGGAAAAAAAAAAACAACCCACAAACAATTGATAACTTCAGATTAATGTCTTCTGGAAATTAATCTGGGAATCATTGAAAATTATGCCTCGTACCATAAAAGATCGGTAATATGACTAACAAATCTGAGGTCTCTAGAATTCTCTCTGTTCTGGCTCCTAAACTGGCCTTGGCCAGGTAAAGAATGAGCTAAAATTATAGATCAGCTTCTTTTACAACTTGCAATGAAGTCAGTTAGCACTGCAGATCCAGAACAAAAGCTAAATGAGATCATAATTGTCTGCCTCTAAAAATGGCTACAGAGGACAGATAGCAAAAAAATGAGACACTAACACACACACTGCAACACAGAGTAAAGCACAGCAATCTGCACTTTACAGATTAAGTCCATGGTAAAACTTGTTAATTCATCAAAAATTCAAGTAATTGAAATTCATCGCAAATTTCACTCACTAAAAATAAAAACACCACCATTTTAGAACACCTCACAAGCATTATCTTAGAATATTGCATGAAACCCACCACAACTCTAAGTGACTTATTCCATACCTGATACTCAGTGTGGGCAGTTAAATGCAATCCTGCTCTATTTTGCCACTTTAACAGTTTGCAGCAAGTTGATGAAAGTCCTGCTACATGTTACTAATCAGTTTCAACACATTAAATGTTTTCTTGTAGCTACACAGCTCCAGCTGTCTGCGTCTCTGCATATGTACAATCACAGAAAGAAAACGCATACACCAAATCCATGCCTTAGAACTGCTTTGACTTACCTAGTTAGAAATAAATACTGGGAGTGTTAAAATCCTACACAAAAACAGTTCTCTAAAGATCTCTAACCGCATCTACCTGAGAGCACACTAAAAATAAATGCCACAGGTATTTCAGGGAAGTAATAAGGGCTATTTTGAAATAAAAAATATAAAAGTAAAAGAAAGCAACCGTTAAGTCAGACCTCCATTACAGGGAATCAGTCTAGGCATCAAAGCTCTTATGAGCTCATGCAGACAGAAGTTAGATAAGAGAATTGAGGATGTTTGTCTTACCTTGGAATAAAAATGCCTTGCTGGCATTGCGTAGTCCTGACACTTGTGTTACCCCAAGAGTTGTATTCACAAGATCCAGTTCTGTGATGATATCAATTTGTAAGTCAGGATCCATTCCAAATCCTACAGCTGTTGAAGGCAGAGGGCGAGAGAGAGGGAAGGAAGGGAGGGAGAGTGTTAGATCAATTTTTATTTCAAATCAGGTAATGAAAAGAATGGAGAAGAATACCTAGTGCAGTGCAGACATCTATAGTACCTTTACATTCACACACACTGTATACAGTAATTACTTATAAGACAGTAACTCTGCTGCAGGAAAGAGAAGGTTTTCTTCTCCAACTCTTTTAATGAAACTATTTCCTTTCCCCAGATTTTACTACACAAAAGTTGAAACATTCTAAAATTGTAACACTAATTCAGTACCTTCATAAGGCTAAAGAATAATAAATAAGTAAAAGCGTAACCACCTAGGCAAAAAGATGAAAGAGATTTGCAGCATTCATCTATTATTGGCCACACTATTTCCAGGGAGACGTGAGGAAGAAAAATTTCTCTCGCATCTCCTAGCTTGCTGTGACTAACAGACCAGGCCCCACATCTCATAGGCCAAACGTAATCGGTCTTCCCAACTGGGCCAAATGACCCTGGAGAAGACATGGCAACAGGGCAAAGGATGCCACCCTGTAATCCAAGAGCCCCAGGTGACTCCCAGAACTGTGGTGTATTGCTTGGGAAGCGCACCTCTGTATTTCAGCACAGATGGTGCCAGTGAAATGTGACAAAGCCTACCTACAAACAGCAAACATTCCTTTACCTCCTCATCTACAGAAGCACAAATCTAAACCTTAAAATGGCTTATACACAGCCTTGACACTCCCTTAGCTAGCAGGGACCTGAGGGGATTCATGCTCCCAAGTAGTTTGAAGTTGCTATGTTCAAAAGCTCAGGGCAACTTGATTGTTATGGTGCACCAAGTTCATTAAACAGACCTTTTTCTAGAGATAGGAAGAGGCCAGCCTGACCACGGTATCTCTCTCAACATAGCAATATGTGTGACATCAGATCTGTGCCTGACACATAGGTCAAATGTCTCATGCAGGATGCAAGTACTTCCTTAATGAAATTTTTATATAACATCTTTAGTATTGGCAACAGGCTCCAGGAAAATCCTGGCACAGCTGAAGTCAATGGTAAAAGTCCTACTGACTTCCATTGAGCAACAGCGTTACCTGTAAAGCATTCCCAGACTAATTTCCACAGAGTGGACCTCATGTTCAGGCCTAAATTGATTCATTTGTAATTCTCTTTGAAGGGGTCTAAGAAATTACTGAGGTGTGCAGAATGAGCAAGTTAAGTATTCTACTCATAAGCCATCTGTATCACAGCACTTTCTCCCTTCCTTTACTCAAGAATTAAAACTTGTTGGAACATTGTGTTGTGCTAATGCAGAGGATTCTACTACACAAGGGACAGAGTAGAAAGCCTTAGTAGTAGCTTTAGAAGCTCTCTAGCAACCTTACTCTACAAGGAAAATAAAGATCTAGAGGCATCTGGCAGAACTGAAGCTCCAAGACTGCCAATATACCCAGGTGAGTACATACACAGTGCTTTCATAAGGATGTGGGTATACGTACCTTATTGTAGAAAATTTAAATTAGATAATATGAACCCAGATAAATTTTTCCAGGGGTAAAAAACTTGCCAGATAATCAAGCAACATCATCAAGCTTTTAGTACTACCTTTGACTTCACCAACCCTAGAGGCTCAGGCACTGAAGGACCACAACTGACACTTTGGACAACACCTTCCCCTTTTGAAATAAGCACTGGCATCAGAAACAGCCAGCCACCTCTTCTGGTCCCAAACCACTTGCATGCAGTCAAGGTTTACTGAAGAAACAGCCAACATTTACCAGTGACTGCTTTCCTTCAGTGTACCTGCCTCTGAGTACCAGGAGAGAACTTATCAACCTATCTATTTCCAACCTACAGCAACTCTTGCAGTGCAAAGGCAAACTACAGACACAAACACATACGTAAAAACAGAGGGTGGTCTTTCTGGGGAGAAAAAAAAAAAAGGCATTAAAAAAAATACTGTTTTAGAAGAGAAACTGAAGGACTTATTATTTCTTCTAAGGCTTTCATTCAGAAATGCCTGCCAAGAACAGAATACACTGATATATCAGGATCAGTTAAAACCTCCTAATATGAAGGGAGGTCGAGTAAGCACTAAAACTTGCTCAACGGAAAGGACACACTATGTCTGGGAAGACAAATCTTGACCCCATTAAAGCCAGTGAAATCTCTGCCACAAGCATCTAGAAGGTGAGGACAGAAACCACATCTAGCAAGTATGGTCAATCCCATAAATCATAGTTACTCCTCTGCTCTATTAAAGCTTTTTATTCCAGCCTGAATACCTAAGGCTCAACAAGTATAGCTCACTGTAGCTCCACAGGCTTCGATTTACACCGGTGCAGAATCTTGGGTGCCAACTTTAGTGTGTGCCCTTCCAGTTTTTAAAACGCTCTCAAAAGCTAAGACTATTTCTAATGGCACAGCAGTTATTTAGCAAGTACCTACACTGTTTTAAACACCTAGTCATTTTCCTGTGCTGGCTCTTCAAATTGCAGCAGGCACTCAAAAGCCTAGTTAATAATTAATAGACAACAAATCAGCATCTTCAGTATGATAACCAAGTCTCATTTTCCCCTGCAGTCTCCCACAGTCTATCAGAAAGATATACCACAGGCATGGCAGCCACACTCGCATCTCATTATTTTATGCTGCCTCTCTTCAGCGGAACAAGAAGCTGGCAAGACCGTTTCTTTCCAAGGTAAAAATTAATTATCAACCTGTCTGCTCTCACTGGAGAGCTTTGCAAGGCCTGGGCCCGATCTTGATGGGTAAAGCTTTCAATTCCTATTTAAAGTAATTGGGACGTTTCTCTTAAATCAGTGGCTTACACAAGCAGAACTCCCAACTAATTCAGTCAGGTGGGCGGGAGCAGAAATCACCTCAGGACCTGGTGGATTTGGCCCAACCTGAACTGAAGACACCATCGCAGATTTAAAGAATTAAGCCATATGATTATGAATGATGTCACCAGGAAATCCCTAAAGGAAATTAATTCTTCCTTACAGCTCCAACAGCTTGTATGCTCTGCTTACGCCTTTATCACCTCCACTCGAGCACCAGCAATCGTGCCACGCTCCATCTAGCTAATGTGGAGTCATGCAACGTGTGCAGCACATTTATCATTTCCTCAACATGTGAAATGAGCTTTTTAGGGATGGAAAAACTTCAAGCAAAAGCACACTCCACACAAGCAAGTCACCCACATGTACCCACCAATGTGGTGAAGAGGAAGCTCTCTAGGAGAGGCATTTTGCTCTTTCCCCTGACAACTTCAGCGGCAACTGTTGCACACAAAGAACTTGCAGATTGATATTGTAATTCCAAGAAGGGGAGTTTCAGGTCCTACTGACCATTCCGAAAGCTTGTGTGCGTTAGTGGTGTCAACACCACTGCGAAAGGGAAGGCGGTATATTCTTCCAACTATATTTATGGCGCACCTCTCCAGATCTGTAGATTCTGATGAGATAATAATTGCCACAAGTATAACTGTAATTTAAAAACACGGATTCCTTGGCGCTTCTGATAACCGTTTGGGGTAACCTCCTCGAGAACAGATACAAGCACCATCGAGAAACGTTCCCCTCAAGACCTCCGATCGAGGAAGCGCGGTCCCCGTGGCAAAGAGAAGGAGAACAAAGCCTCCCAAAAGGAACAAGAAAGGGTGCTTGGGTCGCGCAGTGCTGTCAGAATAACGCGGCAGGCGCAGCACCGCGCCGCCCGCCTGGAACGTGGGTTTCCACGGTACCCGTGCCCCGGTACCCTGTTCCCCCAGTACCGCGCATCCCGGCCGCTTTCAGAAAACTTTGCCCCACCTGCCCTACCGCACCCGCGGAGAGAAGCCCCCCACACCCCCACACCCCACCCCCCCCCCCCGGGGGGCTCCCTGCTGCAGAAAAGCCGTGCTGCGCGCCGCGGAGACCCGCGCAGCGAGGGATGGCCGGCTCCTCCGCGGCGGCAGCCGGCAGAGCCGGGGCCACTCCCGATGCCGCTCCCGTCCCCGCAGGGGCGCAGCCCGCCGCCGGCGCCCCGCAAAGTTCCTGCACGCCGAACCCCCGCTCTCCGGAGAGGCGGCAGGAGCGGCCGCCGGCCCCGCAGCCCCGGCCCCTCACCTGCCCCGGCGGCGGCCGCACACGCCCAGAGGAGCAGGAGGAGACCCATCGGCACGGCGCGGGCGGCAGCGCCCGCCTCTCCCTCCCTCCCGGTGGCTGCAGCGGAGCCGCGCCGAGCCCAGCGCAGCCTCCGAACCGCGGAGCGACTTCGGCAGCAGCGGCGGCTCCGCCCGCTGCCCAGGCGCGGCCCCGACCCCCCCGCGGCGGGGGGGGTCCCCGCCCGCCCCCCGCCGTGACGCGCGGGCCCCCCCTAGGCCTCGCCAGCGCCGCCGCACGGCCATGCCCTCGGCTAGGCCGAGAGAAAGGGGTGAGCCCCCGCCGGCCCTTCGTCCCGCTCCCCAAGCCCTTCGCTGCTCCCCAACCGGCTCGTCTCCCACGAAAGACGAAAATCCCCGTGGCGCCGGGCAGTACACTTGTGCCACCGCTTCCTCCTTGTTCCCGTCATGGAAATAGTAAAAATCAACCGTTATTAACTATTTAGTCTTAGTGATAATTCATGCCCGGTGTGAGTAAACAGGCTCTGAGATGATAGAATACGGAAATCCACTGAGTGATAGGCTTTAAAGCACAGCTTCAAACACATCTTGAGCAACATCATGGATGAAGAATGTCTGAATCATTCCCAACTTTGTTCTTCTGTGGATCAGAAAAGTCCCAAGAGCCCGCAGGTGCTGCCAAAATAACACAAGCATCTGAAGAGTAAGTGCTCTGACTGGAGTTGGTCTCGCAGATGGGGGTCTTCCCACAGTTCAGCTCAGTACCCAAATGATCACCCACTGGAGAGCAATTGTCATCGTAAAAGCAGTTTCAACTGCTCAGGTTGGAAAAGGAGAGGACAAATGGATGGAAAACAAAAAGTCATGTTCTCCCAGCCAACGCTATTCTTAGAACTCCTCTAATGGCAGAAATTTAGCTTCCTCTATCACCAAAAAATGTGATACTCTGATATGATCTGGTGAAAGCGTAAATAGCTGAAAGACCTGACATTCAGATAAGAATTAACACTGTGTTCGTGAACATTCACAGCAATTAAAAAAAAAAATACGGCACCTGCAAGCGTGAAGCATTGCTCCTGGCAAGCAAGCTGGATTTCAGCTTAGATAATATTCCTGTGAAAGGCTGCTCTTGCACTCTTGGTTGGACATTGAATGCTTCCTGATTTTGACCTAAAATATTGCTATGTTGCTAACTGCATGGTGTTAAACTGTTAGTCCTGTCAGCCACAAAGCTTGTGGCATTTTGTGGTTTGATGAAGTATTTTTGCCTAGGCCCAGTATTTCTCAGAGTGGTCGTAAGGTTGGTTGTGTGCGTTAGATAAAAGGTTATTAAAAGCACTATTACTCACTGCATAGCTGAACATGAGGACTCAGTTGCCAGCTGAACAGCAAATGCTGAAAGAAGAGGGAAAAAAACCTCATAGCTCATGGGGTAAAATAACTCCCCAATTCACAAATAAGGCTCACATCCTGTAAAAGCCTGGCTCCAAAGGAATACTCCCAATCCACATAGGCAAAGTTTATTCTGCAGCCAGTAAAGAGCAAGAATTAACAGCAGTACATATACAATCACAGAGCCGCTTGCATTGGAAGTGACCTTAAAGCTCATCCAGTTCCAACCCTCTGCCATGGACAGGGACACCTTTCACTAGACCAGGTTGCTCCAAGAGCTGTCCAACAGCCTTGAACACTGCCAGGGATGGAGCAGCCACAGCTTCTCTGGGCAACCTGTACCAGCACCTCACCACCCTCACAGGGAAGAGCTTCTGCCTAAGATCTAATCTAAATCTCCCCTCTGTCAGGTTAAAGCCATTCCCTCTTGTCCTGTCACTACTTAAACTAAATACAAAGAAAAAGAGTAGATGTAAAAGAGGTGGGAATACAAGATGCCATATTTACCAACTGATAAATAAAGAACTGTATAATCAGTCCAAAATGCTGAAAGTATCCACGTCATGTTTATAATTACATAAATAACTAACAAATGCACTGGAATGAGGCCTTACCAAGACAAATAATTTGTTTATTTCTGTACTCAGCCATGGAGCAATACCTACTGCTTTTATTTATTTATTTTTTTTTTAGTTCCCCTACACACACTTAGCTTACGTTTGAAGACTGCAAAGTCTAAGTTCAACTTTACAACCAATTAATCTATTAGGTTGGTATAACACATGTCCTTCACAGTCTACATTCCAACCATAGGAATTTCAGTACCCGAAAGCGTCATAAAAGTGTTGAATAGTTGGGTTGGAAGGGACTTTAATGCTCATTCAGTTCCAATCCCCTGCTGTGGGCAGGGACACCTTTCACTAGACCAGGTTGCTCCAAGCCCCATCCAAGCTGGCCTTGAACACTGCCAGTGATGGGGCAGTAAAATTATGTGACAGTACACACATCTGCAATAGATGTGCCTATCTTCAAGCTGGTTAAGTGACATACATTGCTTTAAAGTGTGGCTTGGTTGAATCCATACAACTCAGTTAAAAAGACATTGGGTTTTCATCTGTTCCCATGAGTTTTAAAGATTTAAAGCAGTAGTGCTTAATGGTGACAGTAAAGGACTGTCTCTTACTCCCCAGATCAATGTGTTGTATCATGGACTCACACTGGTAGACTCTGGAGATCTGAAATTCCATGTGCCTCAGTTTTTCCTCCTGAAAAATGGACTAATGACACTTACCTGCCTCTCAGGACCCTTACAATGCTTGCTGGTAAATTCAGACTTCTGCAAGATGAAATCTGCCTTATGTGTGCAAAGAAGCACTGCAGTCTGCAATCATTAGACCCTGCCACTTCCATTGTCTGCACATACACCTCTCAGAAATGCACACTTACAGACAGGACAAAGTGTTTTTTTGTGTTGTTTTTTTTTGGGGGGGGGGTATGGGAACTGATTACCAGAACTCCTGAAAAAAAGGCCTGCCACATCACTATTGAGCTGTCTTCAGGATTAAACTCTCTCCTGAAATTACTATCATGATCTTGGCACCATGCTCGTATCTCTTGTATTGCCACATTTGATGCCACATTATGATCAGACACTGTACTTCAGGTATCTGGGAAAAGCCTGACAAAGGCTCATCTCTGCCAACAGTGAAGCAGGTAGGATGAGTACCAATTCCACAGCAGGCTGCTGGGAAAGGAAGAACCTGCTTCCTTATTGGGAAACAAATAGGGAACCAAACCCTAACCAAACCAGCAGGAATTCAGCTTTGAACAAGATACAAGAAAACCAGGTATCCTTACACTTTCCTCCTTCACTTGCTCTTCCCTTATACCTCTCATTTGCATCTCCAGCAGATATGAACCTCTTGATTTTAGCAACCTTTGGGATATTGAATTGATAGGATAAGAAGGATTTAAGGAAATACAATTAGTCCCCTGATAGTCAATCAATTATTCCACAAGCTACAAAGCACTCAAATGGTTAAGAACCCAACCATTTAATTGATACTTACTTCTGCAGCTGTGCAACATCTCCATTTCCCAAGAGGGCTGTTGCCAGTTGCTGCTCAGGGTTTCTAACAATCAAATGGATCAATTCTGCAGATACCTTAAGGCTGCGTGTTAAGTAAGAATGATGTTTGTGGTGTGTAGAGGGTGGGGAAGGTGGCAGTAGAAAAAGAGGCAGTTCATTCACCAGGAAAATGTCAATGTATTTTCTGTTTTAAACACTGGACATTTATTTAGAGTCTTTAGAGCCCATACATTATAGAATAATTTTCATTTAATCACATTCAAATATAATAGGCAAATATATAATACAATAAATTGCATTTGTACACATAAATACAAAATCTGAGGTAGGGCCTCAAGAATAATGATTTCTGAAATTAAGAACATACAGCATTGTAATATGCACTACATGAGATATATATGGTACATCCTTTGTAACATAATGTATCTCCTCCACATATAGCTAATGAAAAAAATTATAATGACCTGGTTAGGGTACAAATCTTTATCCATAGGCAGCAGTACCCTACAGAATGCCTGTAAATATATATATATATTTATATATGACATTACGCAAGTAATTAAGATTTAACCCATCAGTGATGGGTCCTTAATAAAGTGCCATAGGACACAGGGCGCAAATTCTCAGCTGGTGTGAACTGTCACAGCCCCAAAAAAGCCGTGACAGTTTATACCAGCTAAGCATCTACCTTACAAGGTAATTATACAGAATATAAATGATAGATAACAGCAGGTTTTAGTTGATCAATAGTTTTCCTTAACAATGGAAGATAGCTATAAGGCAAATGGTTACCTGAAGATGTATTTAAACATTATGGACAAATAATAATATTGTACGCAATAAGGTCCAGCCCAGTTCTCACACCATCTTAAACCCATCAGGAAAACCTTCTGTCTTTGGCTGCCTGAGGGTAACAAAGGTAGAAACCCCCAATGCCCCTACCATCCCCCCCTTGAGTTGTCAACCTGAGTCCCTTGGGAATATCAAGCTCTGACCACTTTACAGTGGATACCATTTAACTACAAACAAAGAAACAAATGTCTCTTACAACAGCATTACTTAGCAAAACAGAGAAGCTGAGAAGCTTTCTGTGATGCTGCTTGCTAAAGCTCTGCAAGCCCACAATCCCTACAAAAGTCTGTCTCTGATTGCAAGAAGTGGACCTGCAGAATAAGAAACCAATAGGAAACCAATGTCTGCCAGAAACAAGCAGCTGCTTTAACACAGACAACAAGAAAACATATTATCCATACAACTGTACATACATTCAAAAAGGCCAAAGGTATTTAACATAAAGCAGGCATTGGAATTTTATGGTAAGAGAAAACCACACAGTGTATCGAAAGCAATGATCTTCAGTGCTGAAGCACATCTGATGTGGTCAGTGGAGCAGAACCTAAGCAAAAGACTACTTCAACCCAATTGAAACATCATATAAAGACAATCCAAGTCTTTCTCAATTAAAGGTCATTTTGTTAAACTCTTCTTTTTGGAAACAAAGTGCTGCCACATCTAGCTGAAACACAGGTTGTAAACATTGCATATTAAAAACACTAGGAAGACCCCAAATAATTTGAAGATGGCAAGCATTAGGTATAATCTTTAATGCATACAATAATGCATCTCAGCTCATCCATAAATTCGATTTAATTTCAAAGAAAAAATATGCAACATAATTCCACCAAATTTGAATATTTTTTTACTCACAAGATAGATCTGCAAGTACGTACATCACATTTTTTACTACTATGGCTTTTTCCTTTTTTTTTTTTTTATCTTTACTGGTATTTAATTAGTTACTAAAATTTAGGTTTAGAAAATTATCGAAGTACATGCAAGCTTTTCCTAGGACATGGTAAATGAAGTGCATTCCAAACTTCAAAGTGACTTCTCATTTAAAGAAGACACTGCTGGTTACTTTAATCTCAACATTCAGATTTGGCTAGTAAAATACTTCTCAAAAAAAGTCTAATGTAAAAAAAACAATCCTGCTTTAATCATAGAGCAAAAACTTCATACCTTCAGTGATTTTTAGATGCATTTGTCTCCCCTCTCCAAATATTTTTGCAAGTTTAGGAATGGAGGTCAAAGCTGAATACAAATATCAGCTAGAACAAAATCACTATTGCTTGTTTTTAGAGTTTCAAAATCAAGCCTAATCCTGTGCTAATGACTTAGCAGGCACAGGAACAACATCTAAATTAAAAGCAAGCAGATTAATTACATAAATCATGGAAAGCAATTTGATTTTTCATATGCATTCTGGTTTGGTAATCCAAGCCAAATAGAAGGTATCATAACCTAGCAGTATCCCTTCAAATGATAGCTCCTTTATGCTGAAGGTAGGCAGTAACTGACATCCTTACACTGAGGTAATTTTATTGCAATTACTTAATCCCAGTTCCAATGCATGTCCTGAGACAAGTTAGTAAGTGAAAGGATTCAGAACTGTTAAGCCATTTGAGAGTGTTTTCTTTTTTTTTTTCTTAAAAAAAAAAAGAACAAACCTATGTATTTTTTTTTTTTTTTTTTTATCACAGTAGTAGTGAAGAAAAACTGGCTTGGACTCTTAAAACCAAACCAAGATGCTAGGTAATATTGGTAAAGAGAGGCCTAAAGCTATTTATCCTGACAAAAATACCGAATTCTCACTAAAGGCGCTGACTTATGTCCCCTTCTTCAACCAGAGAGAGCCCCTCAGCGCTGTGCAGATATGGGAGCCAAATTTCCAGCTCACCTTTATGGACCTTCTACACCAAACAGAGCATGGCTTCTCATACCTGCCTCTGCTAGGAAAATAAAAGCCAGGATTCACAACAACAAACCTCTCATTAAAATAGCAGGCGAAGCAGAATTAAGGCAGAGGAGCTCACAGAAGGGTCCACTCTTGCTGCCGTGTGAGACAGGGACCAACAGCCCATGGAGTAGAGATTCAGGGCCAGCAAAAGATGTTGCAAAATCTGCCCTCGCTTCACTTGTCTGCCCGAGGATTAAAGGTCTCCAGCAGTGCCTAGAATTGGCAACACTAACTGCCCCGTGAAAAAGGAAGTTCAGCAAAATGATCAATATATTTAATATACATATATATATATGCACACACACACACACACAGAGAAAAGAAGTTAACAGTTTGTGGAAGTATAACGTTAAGGTTTAGGTTTTGCTTTGTTTTCTTCAACAGGATGAAACAACGCATCTACTGATCTATGGACACACATGAACGGAAGATTTACCTGAGACCCTGTAATATGAAGACAGACAAACAAAAGAAGGGTACAGAAACAGTCCCCTGAAAGAACATTTACTGGCTACTACAGTAGTGTGTGTGGGGAGGGAAAAAAACAGCTAAACTACTCTAAGCTCACCATTGCTACACTGATATTTATATAGACATAAAACATCACTAGTACACACTACATGAACACTGATCACTGTTAAAAAATATCATATACGTATGTATAGGATATAACAAGATAGTTAAAGGTTACAAGGTTTGTCAATTATCGAAGATATATTTTTCTCCCTCATTCTAGTGCACTGACAATAAACTGGGCTAATATTCTATTCAGGTAAATCAATGTACTTTTAAAAAGCTCTATTTTTACTCTGCCCAATAGGTAACATAATTATTGAAGTCTAGCATTCATATCACCACTTACAGGTGATTTCTAAAATGTCATTTTTCAGAATGTCCTATTGATATGCAGTGTTACAATAGCCATCTACTAAGTTGCCCTCTTCGCCCTGCCCTCCTGTTTTGGACATCTAATGCTGCATCTGTATGGATGACTGCAGTGGCTAATTGTAGTGGGGTTTGGTGGGGGTTATTTAATGAAAATGTTTTAAATGCAAACAAAAGAAAAAACAAACAAAAACCAACTGAACAAAACAAAAACAGACAAAAAAAAAAAACAACCCACAAAAACCAAAAACCAACCCCTATGTACATTTCAGAGACTACCGCTTTGAAGAATTTACATGCTATATATATAACACATAGGCAATTGGGGTTTCTGCTATTTCCCCATTGGTTGAAAGAGAAGAATACATCATCTAAAGTTTATGTAAAGAGGTTTAGAGGAGAATTAATGGGGAGTCACAAAGTTGAACAGCACATCTAACTTCTAATAACTGTTGTCAGGTGGTAACTAGACTACACTTACCACAGTAAGAATACAAAGTTAGGCACAAATTATATGATGGCTTCTTGAGGAGATACTGTAAACAAAAGCAGAGAAACAAGGGAAACCACCTTCAGAGGAGTGAAGTGAGTAAAAACACAGTTGCTGTTAGAGTGGAGCAAGGTTTCTGACTCTTTGTATAACTGAGGCATTTTTAACTGAAATGACAGATATCAAATTATCAGAAAAAACAAACAACAGTTCTTTAAACAGTGATGCCCATACATACACCTCAGTTTGGCACCATTTCCAAACCACTTCTAGACTCAAATGCAGATTAGTCCCAGTCTCAAATCATTAATTCTTGAAATTTTGCTTTCACTTTTCTACTTGAAAAGATCAGATGGATTATAGTATTTCTGTTCTGGTCCCACATATTGCTTCCTTGTGAGCTGCTTAAAGGGTCTCCACTTGCTTAAGATAACAAGTCCTCAAAGGTAGTATATATCATGCAAGAAGCACACAGACATGATCGGTCAAGGTCTGCTGTTACTGTAGGAAAAGTAACCATGCTTACTGTGGAAGCTTTCTGCTGAATTTGTACCAGGACTATAGGACAACCCTTCTTTGCTCACTTCCATCTCACCTCAGGGCTGAACTTTTCTTTGACTACACTGCTAAGATCCTAGTCCTATCATAGCTACCTGTTACAAGGATGCTTGTGTGAAATGAGTAAAATTCTGTACATAATTTCTTCAACACAATTTTTCTGTTGTGTTTCCTGACAAAACCCGGTATGTCACCTGTTTCACAACATGCTTTTGGTATTTCATCAGGTACAGAACACATCATGGGCATCACCTACACCTGGAAGTGGTCTATCTAGGTCTTCTCTATAGCATGCAACAGTAAGTCCTGCTTTCCTAAGCAACCGCTTAAGAAAAGAAGAGAAGAAACGGGGAAAGAAAAATGGAAAAAAAAGTATAGGAGAAGGTTGACAATGTTATTGCCACCCATGTAATAACTATTAGCATTGGGTCCCCAGTTCTATATCCTTCACTGGCAGTTTAAGTCCCAGGGAAGAGGTTCCCAGTGGATCAATCATATTCATGTAACGTTCACCGCGGTGCTTGGCCAAAAACGGACCCCAGTCAGGCTGTGGAGAACACACCAACTTGAGTCGCTGCAATGTGGGGGAGAGAAAAGAAGGTCTCATTTGAAGTTACCAAGCAGAATAATGACACAGAAGGAATGAGGATAGGCTCATTTAAGATTATGGATGATAGCCCTGTAATGCTCCACTGCTCAGTGTTTGTTTTGCACAAAGTTTGCAAGATTAATAGAGGATCAAGTGCCCAGACTTTAATTATACATTCTCCCCTGCACCATATGAGGGGAGCTCAGAACCACTGCTGCAGATTGCAAGGCTCACTTACTGAAGGACATGTGCACAATTACTTAGCCCAATGGTCTTAAGCAGTGGGTAACAGCATTAAAATAATTGGATTTCTGGTTTGCATATTTCCCAAAGGTACACAAATGACCAAAAGGAAGTACACTGCTATGAATGAACAAGGATTTTAATTTTGAGATGACAAAATGTTTCATTATTATCAGTGGGAAAAAAGAAAGAGGAGAACGTTAACCTGGCAAACAACAAAAATCTTCTCATCTTTCCACTGATTTTCTTATTGAATATATAATTTGATTGGTGCATTTACAGATAAAAAGGAAAGAAAACATATTTCTGATGACTTAAAAGGGAATAATTATATGTTTATTACCTAATAAAGTGAATCAGGCCTATATATCAGTTATTTTAATCTCTGCTTAATTACCAGTTTGCAACTCTTACCTCCCAAATCAACCATAATAATTTTGTGCAGCAGACTTGGTATTCAGGAAATACCAAGCTGCAGCTGAAATAGCTTCAGCTAAAGCCCCTTCAAAATAGATCCAACTTTCTGATGTTTCTTTTCTTGCACTAGTAGAGGGGCAGTTAGGAGAGCACCCTATTTTTGCACCAACAGTACACATGTTAAGTTAGAAGATTTGAAGCAGAGCAATTTGTCTCAATGAGAGAAACCCATGAGACGATGAACAAGCAAGTCTAATTTCTCATTAGCTCATTCCCAGCAGGAGCAATTGTCTCCTGACCTGTGCACTCCAATATGCTCCACACAAGGCCTGAATGGTCCTTTAGACAAGTGGCCTCATTGCCTAGTGCCAGTCATGTACTCAGATGGTGCGTCCCACCACTTAATATTAAATTCCCTTGCTCTATATGAAGCAGAAAGGCATGCTCTTTTCCCTTAGGCATGTGTAGTGTGACATATTGAGAGACCAAAAAGATTACTCTATTTTAGTACATTTTCTCTCCTTTACATCTTTGAGGCATGTAACAGCCCCGATGGGTTTTGCAGGAGAGCTGAACTGCAAAAGCAGCTATGGAAAAGGGGAAGCAAGCATCTCTTCCTCATCCCAAGGAGGGAGCAGCACAAGCAGCATAAGCAGCATGCAGCAGTGAGAGACCAGATCTAAGAAAGCCTCAAAGGCCAAAAATAAGAGCATGGAACTTCTTCCACAGACAAGGTGAAGGCAGCAGAGGGAAGAAATGCTGACATGAAAAAGGCATTGCCTGCAAAGAGCTGAGGAAGTAGTGGGATGGGACCAGCCAGGGAGCAGAGGGGATGGCAGCAGGATGACAGGGAGGGCCAGAGCACAGAAACAGGGAGCAGAAACGGGCTGCCACACTTCTGGAGCAATGGGGGAAGCAGCAAGAATCTGATTTGCAAAATAAACACAGGCAGCATAAAAATAAATTGCCACCTGGAATTCCTTTTAAGCCCAGGTGTGAGAGAGGATAAGCTTATTCAAGAAAAATAAAGAGATGAAGAAGCAGGGGGGAAATGGATTGCCAGCAAAGTTCTAAAATGAGTCATTTGAGCTGTAGAGCATGAGTTCTTTCCATTACATCTTATTTCTGAATTTCATCAAGTGTCACAGACTCCTGCAGTGCATCCTGCATGATTCTGCTACCCAACCATCTCGCACCTTGCAAACAGGCAAGTCCAGATTGGTATCACCTTGCCCTGACTGCCAGGCTTGCTGTGACACAATATGCACCAGCAGTTAAGTGCTTCCTACGTTTACGGGCTGCTTTTGCAAACAGACTAGCAAAGCTAGAACAGCTTTCTCTCAATAACATCATACCAGGGCTCTGTAACTCCTTCTAGTTCCCATAAAAGCAATCACTTAACAATTCAGGAACAGGGAATAGAATGTCTGCATTTTAGAGCAACCGAGTGTCTCTTTGCAACACAATAACTAGCTTATGAGAAAGTAATCTAAGCACTATTAGACATTCAATGTCACCAAAAAAAAAAAAAACAAAAGTAATGTAAAATAAACTAGGCAGTCTCCTGCAACCATATTTTTAAGCAGCAAAAAGACAGAAGAATTACCTCAATAAATTTGCCTGGGGCTAGATGCATTTTTATCACAAACATAACTGGGATCCAGATAACTGAACAGGCCAGCATCAGCCATCCAAGCACCATGGACCAGCCTGGATAATGGTAAGCTCCATAAGTCATTGGTTCCCATTGGTAAAAACTGAAGCAAAGAATAAACTGGAAACAAAGAAGGAAAACAAATATGTTTGATTAAGCAAAACAAGCTGCCTATGCAACAAACGGTGGGTATCCACACACAGGGCTGGTATGTATGGAATAAAAGTACATCCACCTGCAGCAGGGCACTGCCTTGAGCTGTACTAAACAGGTCAGAGTACGAATCTAATGAGTTTCATGGAAATCTTGCAAAATCACGCAAAAATAACTGCATTTATGCTGGAAGAATTGATAGTAGAAACCTGACCCTAGAGTAACATGCTTTATTACATGGTCTTTTGACAGTTTTACTTAATGTGATTATGCTAAGTTACTCCATTTCACTTACTGTATGAACAGCAATACATCTACTTATATTGGTGCATAATTCAGTAACTTTGGGGAAATGCCTGTGCTCACAATAATTGCACACAGAAGATTTTTAACAGTATAGCTAGGTAAAAGTGCATATCAGAATGATTAGTTTTATGTAGAGTAATTGAAAGTCTAATATTAGACTACCCAAATTTATCAAATATTAGCTATACAGACACAATAACAGAAAAGAATACATTTCTTGGTTTTGCTGTTACCACTGCATAAAAGTTGAATTACAACTGATCAGCGTCAATTTATTTCTCACCATAAGTTCACTAAATAGTACATTTGGAAGGAAGAACAGGACATGCAAGTTTGAAGTGACCTCGTTTGCTTTCTGATTTTGCTTTCCTTAAGAGACAACATCATTTCGTATTCCCTAGTTGTGATTATTGGCAGTAGGTAAAAGGCAAGTCTGGTTGGGAAAGGAACCAAGCAATTTGTAGAAAAGACTTACAATTCCCTTCTGAAGTCTTAACAGTAGCATCTTGAAAACAACCATTGGAAGCAAAGTAGATTACAAAACCCATGTGTACATGCAGTTTTAACACTGCCCCCACAACAAGAATAGACATTGCCTTATCCTAATAAATATAGATTAAGCTGGGCTATGTCTTCAAACATTCAAAAAGGGATTTACAAACTCCACCTGTATATTGCCACATCAAACACCAGTTGCCACTACCTAGGTAAGATAGATCTACCTGGTTTTCATGCATAGTAAAACTACACTTCAGTAAGGACAACTGGTAAAGAAAAACTATGTGGGAAAGTCCATCTTCATCATACCCATTGGAGAAATTGTTCTCACCATAGAAAATGTCTTTTCCTTGTAACTCAGGATTTTGTTCAGCTCACCAAAACTCACTAGTCCTTTCACACATAAATCCCTGTCTGAAAAAACTAAACATTTTCCAGTTTTCAGGTAAAAAAACAACCTTCATTTGTGAATTATAAATGCCAACAAGTTAGTCAAAGCACAACTTCTCTAGAAGAAGTGACACCAGAGGAGTAGAGCATCACTGCTTTGCTTCCTCACACCACCCAGCCAACACCACACTTCCTAGAATTTCTGAAAATACATGTATTTTGAAACCATAGCTTTTTCTCTCTTGCACCTAACCATCTATGAACACTTGTGGGAACTATTTAGTACTGCTGTGAAATGATGAGGTTTTAAAACCCTACACAAATACTTAAGAGTTATTCAGTCTGGAGAAAAGAAGGCTCTGGGAAGACCTTAGAGCAGCATCCAGTGCCTCAAGGAGCTACAAGAAACCTGGAGAGGGGCTTTGGACAGGGGCCTGTAGGGACAGGATAAGGGGGAATGGCTTTAACCTGACAGAGGGCAGACTGAGATAAGATCTTAGGCAGAAGTTCTTCCCTGTGAGAGTGGTGAGGCGCTGGCACAGGTTGCCCAGAGAAGCTGTGGCTGCCCCATCCCTGGCAGTGTTCAAGGCCAGACTGGACGGGGCTTGGAGCAACCTGGTCTAGTGGAAGGTGTCCCTGCCCATGGCCCTTCCAACTCAAACCCATTCTGTGATTCTATGAATAATCTCGTTGCACATTGGGTCCATGCATCGGGGCTTTCAAACTGTAGTCTGTGCTCTTAAACTTCAAATATGGTGAAAGACAGCGCAGAGACTTATCAAGCCAAAGGCTTTTGAAATGGCTTAAAGAATGATTTCATTCTTGTACCCAAAACTGATACACAATTAGAGACTATATACGAATTTAGGTTAACGTGGTGTTAGAGAGCTAGACAGTAAAGGCAGATACAGTTTTACTTTGGTGCTTGGACTTGAAAAAACAAAATAGTAACATGGAGCATGTGCCACCTCTTCGGTTAAGTAGAGGATCTGCACTCGGACTACAGCATCACGTCAGCGTTTGGGGTTCAAATAGAAAGAAAAGAAAAAGAAAACCGCGCAAATAAACAGAATACAATCTGCTTTAAGTCTAAACCCGGGTTTTCCCACGCTGGAGCCCGGGCAGGTCGATGCCGCTCCCCCACCCCGCGGAGCGCAGGCAGCCTCTGTCCTGCAGCGCCACCTGCTGGCGCAACTTGGAAATATCGGTTGTAAGAGCTTCCCAGGCTGGTTTGAGTTGGAAGGGACCTTTAGAGCTCACTGTTCCCATCTCCTGCCATCGACGGGGACACCTTCCACTACAGCGGGTTGCTCCAAGCCACGTCCAACCTGGCCTTGAACACTGCCAGGGATGGGGCAGCCACAGCTTCTCTGGGCAGCCTGTGCCAGCGCCTCAGCACCCTCACAGGGAAGAGCTTCTTCCTAAGGGCTCATCTCAATCTCCCTTCTGTCAGGTTAAAGCCATTCCCTCTTGTCCTGTCCCTACATCCCTGGAGACATTCAAGGACAGGCTGGATGTGGTTCTGATCTAGTTGAAGATGTCTTTGTTCACTGCAGGGGTGTTGGACTAGATGACCTCTGAAGGTCCCTTCCAGCCCAAACTGTTATATGATTCTATAAGCCCCTCTCCAGATTTCTTGTCAGCCCCTTTAGGCACTGGGAGCTTCTCTGAGGTCTCCCCGGACTCTTCTCCTTGCTGAGCAAACCTTTTTTCCTCTTTTCTCCTTCTTTTCCTTTTTTAGAGAAACTCAAGGGATTTCTATTTGTTATTTCAAATATAACTGTATTGATCTTTGTAAAAATATCTCCAGCTTTGCAGCTAAAACTTTGTCACTCAGATTTCCACATAAGCCTTCCCAAAGGATGCCTCCCAGATCAGTTTAGGACTCAATAATGTGCTTTTTCTCTATCTTATCCTGAGAACGGAACAGAGATTGTGTCACTTCCATTCCCATGCTACGTGTATACATACATACATATATTTTACATGCACACACATGCATTCAGTGGTCATCGCTAGCACAGCACTTTGCACACATGGGGAAAGGCTGCCATAGCAGCATGAGGATACTCACCACCCCTCTCCACCAAAAACACCATCACTTCTGCTCTGTCTCATTTACTACACACACATGCAAGAACATATGCACACACATACATGTATGGCTAGGTATCTGCACCCAAGATGTAATTACCACCCTTAAGAAGCCATAGGAGAGAGGAAGAAAGAACAAAGCTCTTTGGAGAAGACATTAAATAAACCTTTTACTTACTGTTAAAATAGTTGGGGTCACAAATGCCCAACAGACTCTCCAGAATTTGCTTGGCTTAAATCCAATCATCATTTCTATATCTTCACAAAATCTTTGTAATCCTGTGAATAGCAAACATGCACACAATTAGGTGTGAAAGAAACCAGCTGGAATTTGCTAGGAGGCTCTGGTGGCCTCCCTCATATCTAATTACAAAAAAAAACTGACTTGTTGGTTGAAAACTTCAGTGGAGGAACTACCACACAGTAAAATATGAGACGATTACAGTGGGAACCATTCCAATAAAATATTTAATTTCTTAAGGATTAAAGCAAAACTGAGCTTTTACACAGAGATTAAGCATTCAGTATGATTTGGGTTGAAGTGTTAATATTACGGACTGGTTAGCTGCAGTTATAGGATCACAGAACCATAGAATGGTTTGGGTTGGAAGGGACCTTAAAGTTCATCCAGTTCCAACCCCCTGCCACGAAGGGGGACACCTTCCACTAGACCAGGTTGCTCCAAGCCACATCCAACCTGGCCTTGAACACTGCCAGGGATGGGGCAGCCACAGCTTCTCTGGGCACCCTGTGCCAGCGCCTCAGCACCCTCACAGGGAAGAACTTCTGCCTAAGATCTCATCTCACTCTCCCCTCTGTCAGGTTAAAGCCATTCCCCCTCATCCTGTCCCTACAGGCCGCTGTCAAAAGCTCCTCTCTGGCTTTCAGAGTATACGTGGTTTTATGTGTATACTTACTATATTTCAATGTGAAGATGAACCTTATTAATATCTATATACCTGTTTCAGCATAGACAATATCTGAGCTTCTCTATACCTATGATATGGCCGGGGTAGAACTGTGTCACTTCACACTGAAACTGAGAACATCCTATTGCTTTTCAACTGACATGTAAGCAATACTTGGAATGACTAGGGAGCACCTATAAATATTTTACATTCTATTCAATGCTCTTTGAACAGATCAACTGGTTAATTCTTCAGATTACTGTAATGATTTCAGCTATAAAGTTACTTGAGTTAATAAAACAGGCAAGATTGAAAAATGGTATTTCGGCCCCCTCTGCAGCTATCTCCTGCCTTTCAGCCTTGGTCTGCAGAACTGTTTAGGTGAATGGCCCCTGCTCACTGCAGCTACTAATAATTTACCCAAAAGTAGTAAAAACAAAATTTAAATTTATTCCAGCTTTTCTAGTGATGACAAGAAAAGAGGTCTGGGGTCCAAGGCCGAGCTCATTTCTCACACAAACATTTCAAATTTATGACGTTTTATTTGATAGAGCAGGTGACCATCTCTGTCATTTAAGGTTCACACGACATTATTCTACAGCATTTAGTCCTTTATGATGTGGGCACAGGGAGAGAAGTCATAGAGTAAGGGAAGAAATACTCGGAACATAAGTAATAAACTGCTTGCTTGACATTCTTATTTCCCTTAGAGCCAACCACTGCAGCTGCCAAAGAAGGGATAATCCCCAAGTTTGATCCACCTAATTTTAGAAGCCTTTCTGTTGATATGAAGGAGAAATAAATCTATCCACATGACTGTTCCAAAAATTAAGGAGGTAAAATAGAGCAGTGTTTCATTATTCAGCATCTTCTGCTGCACCTCTAAGAAAGCAGCAGGGCTGGATGGAGCTAGGGCAGAGGGGAAGCACAGAGTAACCCAGCTCAGGCAGATAGTATGTCAGAGAAAAGCTCAAGAACTGTGTTATGATAAGAAATAGAGAAGAAAATGGGAGATGCTCACACAGCAATCATCCCTGCAGTGCACTGCGGTGGGAACAAAACTAATTTGAAACTAATTGCAGCAGTGCAAGGGATGGGCTGAAGGGTCTTTCCATGAGTATAAAGCTCACCTGAGTGCCTCTAGTTCAGCAAAGGAGGTAGACCTAACCAGGTAGCTATCAAGAGCCTCTGTCTCCAAGATTCATGCAGTCTTCATGCAAATCTGCACACATTTGTTTTCAATCCAATTAAAAAATGTAGTTCCTTCTTGGAATCATCAGTCGATAATCACAGCTAAAGGTGCTTCCGACACTGACAGTCGGATGCATATAAGCAGATACAGGGATTACACCATACTCACCTCTTTCCCAGTGAAAGACTGAAAACAGGTTCTTCAAGTTGCACAGAAAAATGCAAAGAATGCTTTAGTTAAGAGAATGCAAATTAAATCTTGGTATATTCATTCTCCCTCTCAGATCAGTCAGGCCTGCTGAATAACTTTGGGAAATAAACAATAAAGATCTTATGCTTCTCAATTTTCACTCTCTGAAGCAGGATGATGCATTCACAAGTGCTTGCAGATAGAAAATCCATTAAAAAGGGGAATGCAAACACTAGGCAGACAACTACTTCAGTATTCTGCTACAGGTGTTCAAAATTACTGACACTTCCTACAAATACTCTGCAGCAGTTACCACTCACTGACAATGAACCTTCCCCACAACAGACTGTCAAAAAAGAATCAAGAAGGAACATCAGCAAAGTTGAGATAACATGTTTTCAGTTTCCAAATGTCACATTTCAAAATGCAATGATTGAAATTATGCTGATGATTAAATTAGTCCCACAGCTCTAAGCTATTCTTCACCAATCATGCATCATTATCTAAACATTACTATACCAGCATATGAAATAAAAATTATTGGACTGAATTATGTAGCACTGACTCTCCTGAAAAATAAGTGATAACGAGGAAATAAACAAGCATGCCTCTCTTGAATTTCAAAATCTCAACAAGCTCAGCAAGCAGAACATGTAACAAGGATTAAAGACAGATTTATTTCTTCATAAAAGCACCTGCTGCTATTGTGCCAACCTACTGGCCATGAAGAGTACAAGTACAAAAAGAAAGGTGTCAGTGGAGTGTAAAACAGGAATTGCCAGAGCTTGAAAATACATTATGCCCATTTTAAGCACTGCTTGAAGGAATGTAACAAGAACAGCAGCTTCGCTTGTATTTGCAACATGAAAATCACAAATGTACAAGCTGTATTCCTATTAACAGTCTTTATAACGGAACTTTAATGCAGTAGAAGTAGCTATGATATATTACTCCAGCAGATATTGATTGTAAAGTAAATCTTGCCTTCTTTGTGGAAGACTGAAAGCACTGTAGTCTAGCAAAAGGTTAATTGTAGGGAATAATCTTGGGAATAGTTTACAGCAAAGACTTTACTAACATCTGTTGATCAACAATCAGTTGGTTCAGGAAGCATGGAAAGAATGATTTGTAATTTCTCAAGTCTTTTCCAAATCTGATTGCATCAAAGTTGTATCTAACTATTAAAAAAAAAATAAATAAAATAAAAAAAAAAAAAACAAAGAAAAACCCTTCTCTGCTATTCAAGCCCTTCCTTTGCAGTGCTACAGCTGCTTCTGTATTATTTTATGGTTTTCATAAAAATTAGTGCTTTAAGGGATACTGATATTTTGGGGGCAAAGCAGGCATGAGCCAGAGCAATTTTTCTTCGAAGCCGAATAAGATGTTCCACAAATGCAGGTTTGTAGTGCTTCTGCCACACAGCGTTCAGAGGAGGAACAGAGCCATTTGCTCCTTTTATCTTACACACCAACGGTAATGGCTGTAAAGAGGGCAATCTTTTTGGCACAGACCAGGTGATGCTGTAGATACTGCTGGCAAGGAAAAGTGACAACAAGAAACCCTTAGACTTTTCTTGAGCATTCCTACTCACCATCTTTTATGGAATCATACTGATTTTAAGAAGGCTGGGAATTGGAGAGGGACTTTTTGTCAGGGGCTGTAGCAATAGGACAAGGGATAATGGGATTAAACTTAAAAAGGGGAAGTTCAGGTTAGACTTTAGGCAGAAGTTCTCCCCTTTGTGGGTGGTGAGGCACTGGCACAGGTTGCCCAGAGAAGCTGTGGCTGCCCCATCCCTCATAGTGTTCCAGGCCAGGTTGGATAGGGCTCAGAGAAACCCAGTCTAGTCAAAGGTGTCCCCCTTCGTGGCAGAGGGTTGGAACTGGATGAGCTTTAAGATCCTTTCAAACTCAAACCATTCTGTGATTAATTGGGAACTACGATAACCAGACACTAATGACTCAGATGGCACATACCCAGTGATGTTTTCCACAGGAATGGGTAAATGCTAAATCTGGTGCTACCTGGGGGGGAAGGAATGGGCAAACCTTGCATACCTTCATGGAAACCACAGCACAGAGCAATGGCACAACTTGCCAGCACTGATCTTCAAACCAGGAGTTCTGCTAAATAATCCCCAAAATCTTGACTCCACTTTAGGAAATATCTCAATGCGGGACTCAGGTCCTTTGAGAAGACAGGTTGAATGTAAAGCTGATCCAAGTTACGAATATCATTTCACTCAAAGAGGTGACACTTCTAAACCCACTCTAATACTTACATTTCAGGGACATAAAACGCAACAATTATTTTGATCAACCAAAACATGACTGCTCTAAATCAAGTTTTCTCTTGGTGTTTTGACTTTTTCCATTGTATTATGTAGTATTTCCTCCCTAGCTTACAACCATTGAGGCCTGCCCACTGGATTGGATGGCAGCAGAGATAAAATACACTGCTGTATTTCCATGAAATTGGAGAAAACAAGGAGGGGCTGATTCCCTGTCCTGTCTATAACATTCGTTTCTCAAGCAAGAGCAAGAAATTCTTCATGTTTTGAATTATGTATGATTTTTAATGCACTTACATTACAAAGTGGACTCCATAACATAGATAAATCTAAGTATCTAGTGCACAGGACTAGAGCCTAATATCATGACGCCATATATGCACCTTCAACAGAATATCTTGGGATTGTTTATGCCTAGCTGATACAAAAGATATAATTCATTCCTGGCCATTTTAATGGCCTTATCTTTGTTGCCTTTAACACTGCCATTCAAATCTCCCTTTGCTTTTGAAGACAAGTCTTAAGTGGCACCACCACATTCCAGATATAAATTCCTCATCTGTTACGTAGGGAGACCTTCACATTTCCTATTACAACCATCTGAGATCACACAGTTCCAAGAATCAATCTCCTGAAAGCAGGTCAAGTTTGGGAGCAAATCACCATTTGGTATCAACTGATGTAGCTACAGTAGCATCAGTAATGGCACTGCTTTATACTAGCTGAGGATCTTCCTCATAATTTGATGTATGTGAGCATCGATCAATATAACTAATGCTGCCACTGGGCATACTCTGAATAGCTGCATAGTCTTGATGCTGTGTTACAGATAGATAGGCTAAAGGGAAAAATGGATGTGTACATGGAAAAGAAATACTTCAAAAGTTGTTAAATGCAAAGATACCACTGGCTTAGGACATCTGTGACCCTAAACCTTTGGAGTGTGAAAAGCTGATGGAAAAGCATCACTAAGTGCTTGGGCTAGTCTTACACTCATCTCTAAGCACTGGCTTTAAGTTATTGGTGGGCAAAGGACCTTAGACCATATGAAATTCTTTTATGTATATGTATTTAAAGGAATCCTAAAGTAATGAAGTCCCATTATGCTTCCAGTAAAAAGAACAGAATCCTAAGGCTTTTTGTTACAAAAACTCATATGCTAAAATGTTACATAGATTGTCCAATAGCGGTACTTTTTTTCTTACCATATATATAGGAAACTCCAACCAGCTCAAAGATGGCAATGATGACAAGAGAGTAAGAAGCTGCATAAGTGTCCACAAGCTGTAACATATACATTCCACCCTAAAGAAAGAGAAGAGCAATTATTAGTGGCGTAT
Source organism: Pezoporus occidentalis (assembly GCF_034315485.1). Lineage (NCBI taxonomy): Eukaryota > Metazoa > Chordata > Aves > Psittaciformes > Psittacidae > Pezoporus > Pezoporus occidentalis. The sequence continues at coordinate 1,286,550 of NW_026913006.1, forward strand.
AGCTGGTGTCTGTCCATGTGTGACAACTGTAACTGATGCGTAGGTTGGCAAAATGGATGGGAACAGGACACAAGGAGCTTTATTCCAAGAAACACTGACTGGACCCTCTAGATCTGTATGACAGTTTCTTCCTTCAGGGCACAAGTTAAGCAGCATAAGCAGCATAATTCAAGTGAGGAAAAGACTGAATCCATCTTAGGCTTTAGAATAGAAAAGCTGCCCTGCTAGGTGATGAGGTGAGGGGAAAGAAATAAAGAAAGAGTGATGAATGAAATAGCAAGATAGATTTTGTGCACCTCCTCTAAAAATTGCTGAAAGTTTATAATGCTGGAGGAATTGGTGGACAAAACACACTGAAGACTATCAACAGTAGATGAGAATTTAATTACTAACTCCACAGTCTGCCAAGACTATCAGTATATATCTTATCTGTGAGGGAAGGCACCCAAAACTGGTGTGCATGTTTATGTGGCATACAAAGATTATAGTTAAATGAATACTTAATTTTCATTACTGCTTTGGAGATGTTTGGCTGGAGAAAATCATAGAAGTCTGATTCACAGAAAGATTTGAACAGCAAAGTCTTTTTCTCCATAACAAAAAAAAAGGCTTTCAGACTCACCCAGTGAGTTCAGCTTAATCTTCAACAGAATTCAGCTTTGTCTTTTGCAAATTGTGCAGGAAGAGAACGGCCACCAGAGGGGAACTGGGAACAGACAGTGATACTCAAAAACAATATTATTACCTGAGTGATCATAGGAAATCCCATGATGAAAAAGGAGATGCAGCACCCAAGAGTGAAAAGTGGCTTGTGTGTACGCAAGTATTTGGGGAACTCATCCGAAACAGAAGTCACTATAGTCTCGATAGTGGCAAACTGAAAGACAAAAGGATTCATTGTACACAAGGTGGTACAGCTGGATTAAATGAGATTTTAACATTTTGAATCCTAGGTGTGAAATGCACAGATGTCAATGCCAAAGCTTCACCCAAATTAATTCAGCATTGATGGCCTTACTTCATTCCTCTTTTTGAAAAGCAGTTCACAGACTATATGGAAAACAGTGATTAATCTCATGATCCTCCAAACAAATAGGAAAAACAAGAGGAAAAGAATGGAAAACAAAACCAGTTTACCATAGTGTCCAATCCAAGAGTCAGTAGCATCAAAAAGAATATTATAGCCCAGAATGGTGAGAGGGGAAGCCGAGTTAAGGCTTCTGGGTAAACCACGAAAGCAATTCCAGGACCTAGAAATGAGAAAAATAAAGGCTGTGATATCTTGCATGCTGACTAAACAGAAAAGAGGGAGATATGAAGAGTCATGTTTCAGTTTAGTACATTATTACTTACGTTGATAAAAGTAAAAAAAAGATCAGATTGGTCTCTCCTATTCACAGAAAGATTTAACCATTACAGGATTGAGCCTCCCATGATTGATTTCTGTTTTGGCTGTTTCAGAACACTCATACACTTCTGCTTTTCAAGCTCCAGAATACATATGTGACCAGTATACTGCTATACTGATCCAAATAGAAAAATAAACAAAAATTGTGTACTGAACCTGTGTTTCTTTCCTGCTCTGGGATCAAATTGTTGCTGCTGTCCCTTCCTATTAGCAATCCAGCCTTAGATCAGCACAGCAGTCACCCACACCTCAGGGCCACAGGGAACGGAAGAGAAAATAGTAAAATCAGTCATAGGACAGTTAGGGTTGAAAGAACTTCAAGATCATCCAGTTCCAGCCCCCCTGCCAAGGGCAGAGATGCCTCACACTAGTCCATGTCGCCCAAGGCTCTGTCCAACCTGACCTTGAACACTGCCAGGGATGGAGCATTTACAGCTTCTTTGGGCAGCCTGTTCAGTGCGTCATCACCCTCACAGTAGAGTATCTAACCTGAACTTCCTCTCTAGGTTTAAACCCATTCCCCCTTGTCTTATCACTACAGTCCTTGATGAAGAGTCCCTCTTCCAGCATCCTTATAAGCCCCCTTCAGATACTGGAAGGCTGCTATGAGGTCTCCACACAGCTTCTCTTCTCCAGGCTGAACAGACCCCATTTTCTCAACCTGTCTCATAAGGGATGTACTCCAACCCCTGATCATCCTTGTGGCCCTCCTCTGGTCTTGCTCCAACAACTCCACATCACTCTTATGTTGAAGACACCAGAACTGTACACAATACTCTAAGTGGGGTCTCACTGGAGTGGGGCAGAGTAGAGGGGCAGGATCACCTCCTTCAACCTGCTGGTCATGCTCCTTTTGTTGCAGCTCAGTATACGGTTGGCTTTCTGGGCTGCGAGCACACACTGAAGCTGGCTCACATTCATTTTCTCATCAACCAACACCCCCAAGTCCTTCTCCGCAGGGCTGAATCTCTTCTCTACCCAACCTGTAGCTGTGCTTGAGATCACTCCAAACCAGGTGTAGGACTTTGTGCTTCACACTGTTCACATGTTCACATGATGTTAGCATTGGCCCACCTCACAAGCGTGTCAAGGTCCCTGTGATCCCATTCCCTTCCCTCCAGCGTATCAACCAAACCACACAGCTTGGAGTCATCAGCAAACTTGCTGAGGGCACACTCAATCCCACTGTCTATGTCACCAACAAAGATGTTGAACGGGATCAGTCCCAACACCAACAAGGGGCATAACTTGTTACTGGTCTCCAGCTGGACATTGAGCCATTGACCACAACTCTTTGTGTGCGGCCATTCAGCCAGTTCTTTATCCACCGAGTGGTCCATCCATCAAATTGATGTCTCTCCAATTTAGAGACAAGGATGTCATACAGGACAGTGTCAAACGCTTTGCACAAGTCCAGGTAGATGACATCAACTGCTCTACCCCTGTCCATCAGTTCTGTAGCACCATCATAGAAGGCCACCAGATTGGTCAGGCAGGATTTCCCCTTAGTGAAGCCATGCTGGCTGTCACCAACCACCTTGTTGTTTTTCATGTGCCTTAGCATGCCTTCCAGGAGAATCTGCTCCAAGATTTTCCCAGGCACAGAGGTGAGACTGACAGGTCTGTAGTTCCCTGGATCATCCATTTTCCCCTTTTGAAAATGGGGGTTATATTTCCCTTTTTGCCGTCATCGGGAACTTCACCTGACTGCCATGATTTTTCAAATACAATGGCCAGTGGCTTAGCAACCCCATTTGCCAGCTCCTTCAGGACCCACGGATGGATTTCATCAGGTCCCATGGGCTTGTGTATATTCAGGTTCTTAAGATGGTCTTGAACCAGATCCTCTTCTACAGTGGTCCTAAGGTCTTCAGTCTCACAGTCCCTGTGTCTGCCTTCCAAGACTTGGGTGGTGTGATCAGAGCCTTTGCCAGTGAAAACTGAGGCAGAGAAGTCATTAAGAACCTCAAAATCCATGGTAGTCAGTTCTCCCGATAGCTTCTGGAAAGAGCCCTAGTGTGTCTTTTGTTTGCAACATACCTACAGAAGCCCTTCTTACTATCTTTCATATCCCTGGCCAGACTCAGTTCTAACTGGGCCTTAGCTTTCCTAACTTGGTCACTAGCTTCCCAGACAACATCCCTGTATTCTTCCCAGGCCACCTGTCCTCGCTTCCACCTTCTTTAAGCCTCTTTTTTCCCCCTCTAAGTTTGCTCAGCAACTCATCCATCCATGGGGGCCTCCTTACCCTCCTGCTGCATTTCCTTCTAGTCAAGACACAACAGTCCTGAGCTTGTAGCAGGTGATCCTTGAATATCAAGCAACAGTTTTGGCTGCCCCTGCCCTCTAGGCTATATCCCATGGCACCTTACTGAGCAGGTTCCTGAAGAGGCCAAAGTCTGCTGAAGTCCAGGGCAGTGAGCTTGCTACACACTCTTCTCACTGTCCTGAGGATCTCAGACTCAACCATCTCATGACCACTGCAGCCAAGGCTGCCTTGGAGTATCACATTCCCAACCAGTCCCTCCCTTTTGGTGAGCACAAGGTCAAGCATAGCAGCTCTCATTGTCAGCTCCTCTGTTACTTGCAAGAGAAAGTTGTCTTCCACACAATCAAGGAACCTCCTGGATTACTTGTGCTGAGCTGTACCATCCCTCCAACAGATATCAGGTTGAAGTCACCCATAAGGACAAGGAACAGCCTCATGCTTGCAGGCCCTATCTGTCTATAGAGTGCTTCACCCACAAAGTCCTCCTGATCAGGTGGCCTGCAACAGATCCCATCAGAGTTCTCCTTTTGACACTAACCCACAAGCTCTCTGTTGGCTCTTCACCCAACCCCAGGAAGAGTTCCATACTTTCCAGCCTATCATTGACATAAATAGCTACTTCCCCTCCTCATCTGCCAGGCTTGTCTTTCTTAAAGAGCTTATAACCTTCCATTCCAACACCCCAACCATAGGAGCCATCCCACCATGTTTCTGTAATCCCAACAATGTCATATCCCCATATGCATGTGCACTTATCTAATTCCTCTTATTTATCCCTCATACTACAGACGTGTAGAGAGGCATCTGAGCAGAGCTCCAAATGAAGCTGACCCATTACCTGGAGCAGCTGAAGTAGCTCTTCATTGCTCCAGGCACGTATTACAGGTGCTGGCAACTGACTGGGAGTGCTGGGATGGAATGATGCCCCCCTCCCCCAACACATCTAGTTTAAAACTGCCTTGATCAGCCTGGCAAACCTACCAGACCAGCTCCACCCGCCTCCAGTAGACCTGGCCTCCTAAACTGAGTCCCATGTTCTAGATACCCAAACCCCTGACTATGGCACCACTGTTCTAACCATTTATTAACCTGCCAAATCTGCCTGGTCTTTTCAGGGTCCTCCCCTTTGACCTGGAGGATTAGCCATCCGATCACGAGAGCCTCTAATCACCTTTCCCAGGGCTCTGTAGTCTTTAGTTATTCTCAAGCTACTGCTGTACCTATCACTAGCACCCACACCAACCACAAGAAGTGGGTAATAGTCGGTGGACTTTTCAGTCCCACTAGTCAGACTAGAGCAGGCAGCCTCTCTCCAACATCCCTGATCCAAGCCTCTGCTAGGCAACATGCTTCCCTTGAGACTGGGTCAGGGAGACAGATGGGTGCCTCTGTTCCTTTTAAAGTAGAGTCCCCTAACACTATGACCCACCACTTTTTCCTGGCAGCACCAGTAGTGATCTTCTTTACCCCTGCATCAGCAGGTTGTTCATGTGGCAAGGTGTTTCCTCATTAGCCCCCTGCAGAACTGCAAAGGGGTTCTGGGTGGGGACAACAGATTTAGGAGTATGCCTCTTGCTTTTAATTATCCTCTTCCTCCATTTTTTGATGTTTTGGTTTTTATTACTAGCTCCCAGCTTACTGCATTAGCATCCTCTTTTTCTATATGAGCTATGGTGGATGCTTGTGGCCCCTGCACAGTTCAGGCCTGGAACAAGCATTCCTGCTTCCTCTCAGCTTCCACCTGACATCTTGCAGCCTATTGGCAGCATCCCGCATCTCAGCCCCTGCTGCAGGAGGACCTGCACCGGGGAGCACCGAGTGCAGCCCTGCCCATTGTGCACCCTCCCCTCAGGAGACCAGTGCAGGCACTCTCTACACTCCGAGCTCTGCACTGCAGCCTCCGCACTCACCGGCTCTGTGCGGGTGCAGACGCTGCCACCTCCGGGGCAGCCAGAGCAGAGCTCCAGACTAGGCCCTGACTCTGAGGCGAGCGCTCACTGTCCTCTCCCGCTGCCAGCGGCAACTGCAGCGCAGAGCTCCCTCGGTGGCTCTAGGCAAGCAGAACCGAGATACCTGAACACTGTGCTTTCCCACACTCCAGTGCTGAAGGTATACTCTCTGGAGATACTCACCTCGGCAAAATACTCTTCTTTAACTCATCAGCACACAGTCAAATGAGAAGGAAAGAACAGAACAGATGCACAGAGCTGCTGACACCAGACACAAGGTAATCACTACCATGAATCTAAAAAAAATCCACAAAAAATTCTGAAGTAACACACAACGGGAAAAATTAGATGGGTCTTTTAAAACCTTATCCAGGAATTTTCTTTTCTTTGTCAGTTTGATATCTTGGGCTATAATTTGTATTGACTGTGAGAAAAAAGTTTTTACAAAGCTGCTTAGGTTTGCCTGAGAGAAAAGGCTGCAGGAATGTAGTAGCAGTGTTACAGTAGATGGCACTTCTTCCCTATTTATCCCAGCTAATGGAGCACCCACTTAGAACACACTGAAGGATGTTTGCTGTCAGGCAAGATACAAATCAAGAGTCCAGTTGTACTGGTGCCATGCCCCCATGCCATGAGAAGGGACTCCAAACTCACTCTGTCCTGGTCATTTCTAACCTAGATTATTGTAACCCATTTCCTACAATGCTCCATGTTGTTTCTGTTTCAGAGAAAACTGCTGCTTTCTCACATACCAAGAAAGTTACAGTACATGTCAAAAATCTCCACGGGCAACTCATCAAGTGTTTGGTGGTTCCTTCTGAACAGCAGACATTTGTTAACACAATAAAACCCCAAACAACACAGCACATGACTCAGTAAGTGTTGCTGCCTTTAAAATGTGCTGCAGAAAAATTGCCTTCTGGAATAAGAATGTGCGTGTAGAACTACTATGTATTCACAATCACATTCTTTCATCTCTTGATTAAAGATTTCTTCTTGGCTATTAGGGATAAGGGCTCTGTTTATGCTAGCTTCCTGCATGTAGAAGCTTACATAAGTGTTGGAATAATGAGTTCCCATTAATCAGTTTTAGGAAAAATTTAATTACAGAACATGAAACTGCACATCTCTCTATCTCAGCCCCTCGGAGTTCTCCAAGATATCCATGGCTGGAAGCATCCAGCCACAGGGAAACAGTCACAGAGAGACTGGCTCCCATCATCTCCAGATTTGGAGGCTTAAGTGGGTATGGACTCTTCCTAAAATTCTATTAAAGCCAGGAAAACTCCAAAGGTTTGATATGTGTTGAAATTAAAAAAGTTAAATGACCTTGAACTTTCATTTTAAATTACTCAGATTTTTCAACTGCTCTATGTTCTCAATCAAATTGATAGTAGGAAAAAAATTTCTCTTCATGATAAGTGGTTTATTCACTCTCTTCCTACTGTACTTCCCTCTTTCAACACCTCACCCTCATGAAATATTTTTCAGTGGCCTCAACAGGCTTTTACAAATGCACTGACAGCCCTGCAATAAGATTGCCTACTGACAGCTTTTTTCCCATCCCTTGGAACAGCTGCTGGAACAGCTGGAAACAGAGCACTCCAGCCTGCAACTCATTTCTCACCCAAAGGCCACCAACACGCATTCAATAGAAGAGGGTTTGTGATCCCCTGCGCTAAGCATTATGTCATTGCCAAGGAGATGAACCAGCTGAACCAGTTTCCTCCACCATCCACAACAGCTATGTCTGTCCATCCCCTCTCTGTCCATCTCTCTGGAGCTTCAGCTTCACTCAAGCACAGTTCCTTTGACTTTCCTGAGGAGACAGGCTGAGAGAGCTGGGCTTGTTCAGCCTGGAGAAGAGAAGGCTCCAGGGAGATCTTAGAGCAGCTTCCAGTGCTTAAAGGGGATAACAAGAAACCTGGAGAGAGGCTTTTACAAGGGCAGGCAGGGACAAGACAAGGAGGAATGGCTTTAAACTGACAGACGGGAGACTGAGATGAGATCTCAGGCAGAAGTTCTTCCCTGTGAGGGTGCTGAGGAACTGGCACAGGTTGCCCAGAGAAGCTGTGGCTGCCCCATCCCTGGCAGTGTTCAAGGCCAGGCTGGACGGGGCTTGGAGCAACCTGGTCTAGTGGAAGGCGTCCCTGCCAATGGCAGGAGATTGGAACTGAGTGAGCTCTAACGTCCCTTCCAACTCAAACCAGTCTGGAATTCTATAATGATCCTATGATGACCTAACTCATTACAAATGATTTCAGTGAGTCAGTATGATTTAGATTCTGGGGTTGGTTTTGTTTGGGATTTGTTTGTTTCAGGATGGAAGCAAAGTCTAAACTGAAAATATTAATAGAAATATTACTCCTAAAACACTTAGCCTCACACAGAGTCTTTCAACCAAAATGGTCTAATCCATCCAGAAAATTAGGGCAATAGTGGAACATTTCTGTTTCCTCCTAGCCAAATGGCAGACAAATGAGGCACTGCAGACAGGATTGATATCATATTAACTTGCAACTGCAGTATCCCTTACTACTTCCAATCAAGGAATAATTCGCTAGCTGGCCATCTTATGAACTTCTTCTCTCAGACCCTCCAGCTGAATCCACAGCACCATTAGCAGTCCATCCTAGCACATCTCAACTGCTCCATAGCCCAGATAAGTTGACTCCCTGTGACTGAACTGCAGCCCATGAGTTTCTGCTAACCTCAGCTGCTGGGGTGCCACATCATGACCAAAGGAGCTGCAGAAATTGCATGTGACCCGCATGTTTATTTGTATCTGAGATGCAAATTCTGTGGGATTATCCATGTTGCTATTTAAAGAGAAGAAATAAGCAAAAGGAAACTAAAAGCCTTTTCATTTTCTTAACTGGCAGCCACACCTTTTTCCCTCCTCTGCTGATCACCTCTTGACAGCTGTAGTAGCTGATTTCTAATGAACAATTAGAAACATTCTGAGAAAAAGTATTTTTTTTGAGAAAAAATAGCGTGTTGCCTGCTTCAACACCTCCTGTTCCAACAACTACAGGATTTCTGAGTCCCCAGCTCAGGTTGTCTGTTTTCCAGTTAGCTCCCACATCATCATCAATTGCAAATTAATCTTAATATCTTAGAATCATAGAATCACAGAATAGTTAGGGTTGGAAAGGACCTTAAGAGCATCTAGTTCCACCCCCCCTGCCATGGGCAGGGATGCCTCACACTAAACCATGCCACCCAAGGCTCTGTCCAACCTGGCCTTGAACACTGCCAGGGATGGAGCATCCACAACTGCCCTGGGCAACCCATTCCAGTGCCTCAACACCCTTACAGTAAAGAACTTCTTCCTTATATCCAATCTAAACTTCCCCTGTTTAAGTTTGAACCCGTTATCCCTTGTCCTGTCACTACAGTCCCTAATGAAGAGTCCATCCCCAGCATCTCTATAGAACCCCTTCAGATACTGGAAGGCTGCTATGAGGTCTCCACGCAGCCTTCTCTTCTCCAGGCTCAACAGCCCCAACTTTCTCAGCCTGTCTTCATACAGGAGGTGCTCCAGTCCCCTGACCATCCTCATGGCCCTTTTCTGGACTTGTTCCAACAGTTCCATGTCCTTTTTATGTTGAGGACACCAGAACTGCACACAATACTCCAAATGAGGTCTCACGAGAGCAGAGTAGAGGAGCAGGATCACCTCCTTCAACCTGCTGGTCACGCTCCTTTTGTTGCAGCTCAGTATACGGTTGGCTTTCTGGGCTGCGAGCACACACTGAAGCTGGCTCACGTTCATTTTCTCATCAACCAACACCCCCAAGTCCTTCTCCGCAGGGCTGCTCTGAATCTCTTCTCTGCCCAGCCTGTAGCTGTGCCTGGGATTGCCCCGACCCAGGTGTAGGACCTTGCACTTGGCATGGTTAAACTTCATGAGGTTGACATCAGCCCACCTCACAAGTGTGTCAAGGTCCCTCTGGATGGCATTCCTTCCCTCCAGCGTATCAACTGAACCACACAGCTTGGCGTCATCAGCAAACTTGCTGAGGGCACACTCAATCCCACTGTCCATGCCACCAACAAAGATGTTGAACGGGATCAGTCCCAACATGGATCCCTGAGGGACACTGCTCGTTGCTGGTCTCCAGCTGGACATTGAGCCATTGACCATAACTCTTTTTGTGTGGCCATCCAGCCAGTTCTTTATCCACTGAGTGGTCCATCCATCAAATTGATGTCGCTCCAATTTAGAGACAAGGATGTCATGCCAGACAGTGTCAAACGCTTTGCACAAGTCCAGGTAGATGACGTCAACTGCTCTACCCCTGTCCATCAGTTCTGTAGCCCCATCATAGAAGGCCACGAAATTGGTCAGGCAGGATTTCCCCTTAGTGAAGCCATGCTGACTGATTTTTCCAAAATGACCTTCAAATATTACCATACGGAAACTACGGAAAGTCGTTTTGATTTCTATGCCCTATCTGTGTGCTGTCCTGGATTGAGGGGGATAACACTGGGAACCATCCTCATAGAAAAACTCTTCACTTCCTACCTCCTGCTGCTTCATACCAAATCAACACGACAGCACCAATGCCTCCATCAGTCACACTTCTAGCTCACATTCAACTCTACCATTTCAGACTTTTCAGATACCCACTAGTAACCATCGCGCTTCACTAATCAAGACCTTCTAATCAGTTCTTCAGAAATGTTTTACTTCCCCATGGAGGCAGCTCCTTGCTCCCACTTTCAAAAGCTCAATCCACCTCTCACACAATGGTGGTCCCACTTTCCACAAGGCAAAGCCCACCATGCTCTCAATCCAAGATTCCCAGCACCAGGGACGACTTTTAACATGAAGAGGATTTGACAAACAGTAGCAGAGACAAATGAGAAGGTCAATAATCCCTTCTACTATGTGAAGGAAACATTTCACCCTACCTCCCATGAGTCATTTACATAAAGATTTGAAATGAGTCTCAGCTTGCTTCCTTCCTCCAAAGAGCCTTGAAAAGAGGCTTGAGGTAATATCTTGGCTCCCCAGTCTACCATTTCCAGTACATAAATGCCTACAGCTAGTTTGCTAACCCAATCCATTTTGAAACCATTATTCCCACCTCCAGTGTCAAAGTCATCATTAATAAGAGAGCTGAAGGTGCCATCAGGTGCCTAAATAATAAAACAGCAGTGTACGCTACCTTGGTCTGCCACAGCTTCAATATTCACTTTGAGTTCATTTGCCATGAAGCCAATAACTGAGAAGATGACAAAACCTGCAAATATACTCGTGGCACTGTTGGTACATGTGACTATCAATGTATCCCTGAAAAGAAAACAAACAAGAAGCCATGTCACCTTGTTGCAATACATGCAAGGAAAGGTTTTATATACATTTCAGGAGTCTCTCTCATGAGCACGCACATCCTGTGGGAACTTTTACATTTACCAGGCACATTTGATGCTGATCAAAGATGACAGAAGTCTTACCACTGTCAGTAAACAGCTGTGCAAGTTTCCATCACCCAAATCCCTCACAGGAAACCAGGAGCCACGCAGAAGGTTAAGCTTTTGCCCTTTCCAAAGGAGATAGCAATGATATGATTTGTAATACCTTGGTTTACTCTTTAATTTGGCCACCTGCTCACTATATTACATACAGACTAACCACCACAGCACAGGTAAGATGATTTCTGTCCTGTATCTTTTTTGTGCTCTATACACAAAATTCCAGGGTTAAGCTTTCTGTGCCTTGCAGCACTCACTGAAAAGCCTGCCCATCCATAGAGGATTCCCTGGTACAGTTATCCATTGTTGTTAAGGGAATCTCAAGAAATCCACCCCTGAATGTCATACTACACTGGGTAAGTGCATGTCACTTGCCAGGAAACCAGCCCTCATGATCCCCATCCATAATGATTACATTCTTGATGGGATTTTTATTATTTTCTTCACTATACATGCTTCCAGAAGACTTTCCCTTAAACTAGTACAACTCAGGAACAAACAGATCACTTGCTTTAAATGTTTGTGAAGGGTTTAAGTTGTCTAGAATTACTTATTCCTACTATTTGTCAGGAACAGAATGAAACATAACCCAAAAAGCTGTCAAGAACCTCACTGAGCTGGCAAACTCCTGAAATCTCCAACAGATCATCTTTTAACAGGAATGATTAGGTTAATTCTTCAGGTCTACAGAAAAAAAAATTACCATCTGTTTGGAATCCTCATGTGCTAACCTTCTTACAAAGCCCACATAAGTTTTAAGTAAAATATTTTAGGCATGCATTATGAAGTGAATTTATGTAAATTTTTGGCAATTATAGATTGCTTAATGGTGTTTAAAATAAATATGTAACTGAAAACTACAATTTTATCTGCAGTGTTAGGAATATAAGCATTGAAAGAGAACAGTCATGCTTCTTTCCAGCATTCAGGATGTGTTGTAAAAGTCAAAAGACTAGAAGTAACTACGTTTTGCTAATTATTTCTGTTTGTCTCCCATATCCCTTTCTAACATAAGTAAAGCATGTATTTAGTACTAGACATGTAAGATTTTTATACATCATTACCATGTGTTTCAGTCAAAACTTCTAGTCACATTTCCCAAACTCCACAAAACATTGCTAAATCAATGCACAAAGATAGCATGAGGCTTCTCCCTTTTTTTTTTTTTTTTTTTTTGCCCTGATATTCTGGATATATTAATTCATCACCAAAATAAATCAAAGGCCAGGACAAGCGTTGTCAAAAATAGGACCCAAGGGATTGCTGGGTGGGAGTTACTGAGTACACAATGCTGTTATTCATCTGTATTTTAGGATAATTCTCTTAAATTACTTTTGGACACTAGCAGGGAAAGATTTTGTAATTAATTTTTAAAATCCCAATCCCCATTTCTTATTAAAGGTATTTTGTATACAGTACTTAGATGTTACAGGATATGGGAGTTCAAATCCCACGAAGCATGTGCTTTAAAGTCTTGATTCAGGAACATTTTTAAGCATACCATTGGGGCTGTCTTATGCATGCTGTTGGCTAGCCTGGATCAGCACCTCCGTCACAGCAGGAATCAGTAGAGATTTGCTTCAGTACAAAAAAGACTGGCTTTAAAGACAACCAAATATCAGTGAAGCATTCTACTTATTCCACTTGCTTTTATTTTTTCCTTCTGCACGCACTTACCTGATGTGTTTTTTGATGAAAAACTCTACTATGCCACTAGAACCATGACTTATTTCTTTATAAAGGCAATTTTCAATTTCACAACTTCAAATAACTTTATACGTGTAAAACCACACTAAGAGGAATCAGGGGGGGAAAGGAGGGAGAAACAGTATTTAGGAGAGACAAGAATCACATCTATGGAAATTGCACATTAAACTCCTGCACGTCTCACAAGGACAAGCTTCAGCTTGCGATCAACACACAGGCTGTTGGTCAGCAGAGGCTGGCAGCTGTGACAGGATCTCATACCACTGCCTATGGCTGTTGACAGCTTCACAGGTTGTTTTTCAGTCTAAAACTGCTGATTCTGAAAATCCAGAGCAAGTAGGAGCTATAAAAAGCTTAAGGCTTATCTTGAGACTGGTAGATTAGGACCTGGAGAGAACATAGAACACACACACAAAAAAAAAAAAAAAAAGAAAAGAAAAAGGATTCAAGAAACAAAACAAGAGATAAAAAAAAAAAGATAAAACCCAACAACCTCACACAAAAAGAAACAAGAAGAAGGAAGAAGGTAAAAAAGGGGAGAAGGGAGAAAGAAGTGAAAAAAAGAGGGGGAAAGAAGGAGAGAAAAAGAGGAGGGTCCTTCAAACCAGATGTCTGCAAGTTGGAAGACAATTTTTGGGTAAGACTTGTTCAAAAAGACCAATGGATTTCACTCTCGCATACCTGTAGCAGTTATTATGAAATTTATTGTAAGAAGAGAGAGTAATGAGGCCTCCCCATGCTGCAGATAAGGAGAAGAAAATCTGAGTGGCAGCATCCTTCCAAACCTAAAACAGATAAGGAAATAGCATTGGCTTCAGGAAAGAATGATAGAAAGATCAACAACACTGTGAAATATTACTGTGAGGTGATTAACACAGTAGTTTAAATGAACTTAAGAGCAATTAACAGAACATTCAAAAGCAAAATCCAGGCTCTGAAATCCATAGTGCCCATTTGATTTGATGAGGAGTACTGCTCTTATTGAGCTCACATAAAATGAAAATACAACCTCTGCTGTGTATGGAACGTGCAGCTCTTAAAACTATGTCACATGATACATATCGGTTCAAATATATTCAGCAACAAAAATACAAATCAAGAGGAAAAAATCTATATCAGGCACTTATGGTTTATCTGCCAGTGGCCCTAAGTAGTGCTTTATCTTCTTCACCGAAGTAAGAACCTCAGTGTTGCTTGGTGTGCTACTTATGAATGAGATTACATTAAAATTAGGGTAAATATCTATCACTGGGTGTACATCAAACAGCACAGTGTAAGTTAGGGCTATTTAGACTTGAGGGCACAGTTTTCACCCATTAGAAGAAAATATATGCTCAGTCAAGTCTTTTTTAAAAAGCCACAAACAAAACAACCAAACAGCACAGTTCGTTCTCTAACAAAGTTTTTCAAAGCCATCAATTCCTTTACATTTCTAAATACCGTGGAATTTCAAAGAAGTTTGTCTTACTTATCAGTTGCAAAATGTTTGGGGCATTGGTATTTGTATTTACAAACTTTCCTACAAAGGCTGATTTTCCACCCAAGTCCACAGTGCAGACATGGAGATCCAGGTAGATGCACAGACGCACAGTCACCTAGACACACACTAAGTGTGAAAGTATTACTTAAATGCTACTTTAAGTTGCCAGCCAGCAAACAGTCAGTCCTTCATCTGAGCGTAATATACATCTATTAATTCATGTTACATTGCAAAGAAAAGTGAAAACAGACACTTGCCTGAATATTGTCACTTACCCAGAGTTATATAAATATTCAGTGTATTCAGATAGCCCCATTTTGCAAAAGGCAGCAGTTCTCACCTCCTTTATTGCACAATGTGGGATCCAAAAACACTCACATTGAATGCAAAATGCATTTATGTACTGTTCACAAAAAGATTTAATACTCCCACCCCCAAAGGATCAAAACACCCATTATTTGCAGAGGTAGTAAGGGAATTAAGATCTGCACAATTTATGCAGGAAACTGTTTTCAGCTTTGATTTATCAGTCTATCAGTGTGATATCATGCTATCAGTAGAGGAAAAACTTTTGTAGAGGGGAAAAATAGATAAATAAATACAGTAAATTTCCTGTGGTGTTGCTAAAAATCCCTCTGAAATATCTAAGGGAAATACTTTGAATTCTAACTCCCAGTTCAGTCTCCAGACTCCTGCTTCAAGACACCCAAGACCATCACAAAGGCACTCATGTGCTGTATCAGACAAATACATGATCCATGAGTTAAGTCTACAGACACAAACCTGTGTGTGGTTTTGGAACATGTTTTACTGTCTTCACTGGCAACAAATGGCTTTTTAGAAACCAGTTGAAATCACGAGGCAGCAGAGCTGAAGCTCCAGCTCATACAGTCAATGTTCCAAGAGCAAAGCCAGTCACCAGGTCCCTTCATTCTGCCTCCTCCTACACAGCACATAGCCTTGCTTCTTACCACATGATGAAAATGGTAACTCGGCTATTCTGTGCCAGTATAAGTGCTATTGTGGAGTTAAGTTGGGATGTATCATTTGATTTTGTTAAAATGAATCTCTCATATGCATTATTCAGAGCAATCTTTGCTCATTGAGTAAAACACACCCATTCACAGCATTTATCAAGAAACACAGTTAAGTTTCTTATGTTACCTCTTAAAAGCTTCATGTGCTTGTTCAACTCAAGGCAACATCCAACAGACACGAGCACGTGAAAATCTATACTTAACTTCCTTTTTAATTCCCTATTTTCCACCTTCTCAAAGATTCAGGTGAAATATTCAGTGTGAAATAAATATTATTATATGTTAAAAAAAAAAGTTATATTTTTTAAAACATAGCAAACATGTTAAAAAACAAACATTATAGAATAGTTAGGGCTGGAAAGGACCTTAAGATCATTCAGTTCCAACCCCAAATAACAAACACAAGTAACACCACTCCACCTAATATAAGGAACAAGTTTGCACAGATGCCAATCCTGCCTCTGCACACAGAAAATGCTTGTAACAGGCACTAAGAGATCTTCATGACTTATTCACCCCAGCAGAGTTACAAGTGCAACAAGAAGCCCACCATAGCATCAATTAGCTTCTCCCACTTTGGCGTGATGAAGTACCAGATTCCAGCTCCAGCTCCAGGTAGAGTTACTCCTCTTATAAGAAGGATGATGAGAACTACATAGGGGAAAGTAGCTGTAAAGTACACCACCTGGGCAGACAAAAGAAAAGCAGATTATTGAAAGGGCTTATTTGGATCCCTGGGAAGTGAGGGAGGAAATACAAGTGCTGTACTATTCCCTGAAGAAAGCGGTTGCTCAAGCTCAGAGACAATAGCCAGGGGATATACTAGGAAGACAATAGGAAACCTGTTCCCAGAAAATCTGAAGTTTTACAGCTCTTTTTGTGGCTAAAAAGAGGAATAACATCAATAGCAACAGAGGTAACAGTTGGGATTCTAGACAGAGAAAGGAAGAAACAGCAGAAATGAAAGTCTGGAGAGGAACATCAGGAATCTACAGCTGAATGAAAATATCCTTTTTGATTCTTGCCAAGAGTAAACTAACACAATTCAGTGGAAATTGAACAAACAATGCCATTCAATAGCATTTACATTCCTGATTTTTTTCAATATATTTCTCCATATTTAACTAAGCCTACAGAATTTCTACTACTCTTTGTATCTCTTAATCATTACATATCACTATGACAATATAAATGGTCCCAATGCAAAAAAGGAAAGTCAGTGGAACGACCCAGTTAGACCTTATCATCATGATGTCTAAATACACAACAGAGGTAGAACTTTTAATGTCTTAATAATTTTCTATTACAGAGCAGAGCACTCTCTGTAGTCAAATAAAAAGTCCAGTTAAACTGTACATTCAAAAGCATTTCGAATCCTTTCCACATTAACCTCTGAATCTTACAGGGACCAGAAACCTCCAAGATCCAGTGACTTCGGAAACTCCCAACTTTGTCTTTTCTGCTTCAAGAAGCTTCCCTGAGGATTTTTTTGCTTGGTTGTTTGTGTTTTTTTTTTTTTCTGTGGGTTTTGTTGGTTTTGGTTTTGTTTTTTGTTTTTTTGTGGTTTTTTTATGTGCAGTGAATATACTGAGCTCATCTATGAGGAAATAGAGGTTTTCTGCCCCTGACCCCAGAGAGTTCGTATTTTTCTTGGCCATTAAGGCTCACTGCAAGAAATATCTATTGCCTCATCTAAACCCAAGTTATTCTCCTGTACATCATCCATTTATTGACTTTGGCCTTTCACAAAGTAATTTTTCCTGTCACATTAAGGGATGGGGTGGGGAAAACATCACACCTTTCCCCTGGTTCTCTGAGTCTCTGGATTTACATTTTAATGACAATTCCCAAGCTACCTCCCAATAGACATTGTCAGCTTCTAGATGCAAAGGGGTGGCTTGGAATGAGAAGCCTTGTGCCCAGCTCAAGAAAATTCATAGCTATCTCTGCATATCCACTATACTTATCCCAAGAAATATCTAGCTATTCCCCTCAAGCTTTATTATTTTAGTCTTTGTAAATAAGCTAGATTTACGCTATATCACCTTCTAACATTTTAACCTATGTGCTAATTGCAGTAGCATTGATGGAGAAGGCTCAGCTACTCCATTCCTGCAGGGTTCACAAAAAAAAGAGCACTCAGATCAGTGCTGCTTCTCAAGGAAAAGCTGCGTTTCCCTGCTCAAATGCTGCCTGGCCAATCTGTATGCCTGTAATTCCACTCCAGTGAGTAGCACACTCCCTCTTGAGAGGGCTGTGAGTGAAGGGCATGGCAGAAAGCTGCAGGTGAGAGGGGCAGGGGGCAATGTGACATACAAGAGATCAGGGAAGCAGAGCAAGAAGCTGGCTTATGCAAGAAAGTTGTAGAAACATGGTACACGAGTATTTGGGAAAAGCGGACACACACAGCACTGCTCACACTCACCAGAGTCAATTTAAATTTGGTTCTGATTTTAAAATGTAATTTAACATCTTAGTTTGCAACCTAATTTCCCTGATCCCAGTAAAATGAGATGATTGCAGGAACTAATGAGCACCACACACCACAAGGAAGGTTGCTTTTGCCATCCAAGTGCTGAGCGCAGCTCAAGGGTTCATCTTAAACTTACTGAAGATTAGGGAACAAATGCTGAACCAGAATTTTCTCTATTTTTAATGTTTTGGCTAGACTGGAAAGCACAGCCAGGAAAAGGGCATTTCATTAATACTTAACCACTTAGTGAATATCATTTTCAGTAATTTACAGCCTTAAACCAGAGTGTGATTCCTTACAAGCAGCACTCTGCTTTCTTGAAAGTAGACAATCACAGTTGTTTTCCTTACTTTTCCTGATGACTTGATTCCTTTAGCAAGGGATGCATAGACAATCACCCAAGCTAGGAAAAGAGATAGTGCCAAGGGCCATCTGATCTCACCAGGATATTCAATCCCTGCTGAAATCTTCAGTACAAAGTACCTAAGAAATAAAGAAATTATGAGAAAATTAATTAAAAGGATAAAAAATAATGACAGCAACTGCAGGCAGTAATTCAGTGCCAATTCCTTCAGTATTTTGTTTTGCTTCAGCTCTCTCAGCAGTTTCTCTAGAAGGTTCCAGTGATTCTCACCATGAATTATTTTATTTATCTGCATTGCAGTAGTAGATAAAGATGCCAGAGCCAACCCTCCAGCTGAGCTAAGCACCATAGGAACAGAGCACAAATAACCCAGCGTTTGAAATTCAGTTGTCATCATCCCTAAGCCTAAGAAAAGGGTATCATTTGTTGTCCATAACTGTTGTATTTTCAGCCTTCCAAACAGGGAGGTGTTGTCGGTTAAAGTGGGGTTTAGAGGAATGTGAGCATAATGTCTTTAAACCAAGACAGATCTTACTTGAAGTATTCTTCACTTCCACTGACAAAGGTTTTGTTGCCTTCACTGGTGAAGTTAACCATAGTCAGGTTTGGATAGGCACTCATACAAAAAGTGGAGTTCTTGATTTGTATTTTTGGGTGGTCACCAATAATGCAGGAATCTGGGAAGAAAAGAGGAGGTAGAGGAAGAGAAAAATGACTTGTTTAGAGTTTGTTTTTTTTTTATTCAGGTTGGGCATAAAATGAGAACAAAAAGTGTGACACAGAAGTCGAGGATTTTGGCGGGGGGGGGGGGAGGGGGTTATAGCTGAAAAATTCCATTTATCTTTGATGAGGAAAAATACAAATAAAAGAGGTGAGGAAGAGCCCATTTGCGGCAGACCACATAAAGGCAGCTTGGGAAGAGATGTTGCCTCCATACTGGTAACCTTGCCTGGTCATGGTTATCTGCAGTCTCCTCTGGCATCTCCCAGGGGTACAGCTGTGGTGGAGAAAGCTCTGGAAAGCCACCATGGACACAGGGAAGGGGGGGGGGGGGGAATAAATTAAAAATCTATATATTAAAAAAAAGGAAAAATATTGGTGGTATCAAACGAAAGAAATGGGGGCAAGAAAGAAATGGAGGGAAAGAAAAAAAGGGGGGGGGAAATGGAACAAAAGGGGGGGAAGAAAATGCACAGAAAAGGGAAAAAAGGAAATGGGGCAAAAAAAAAAGAAAGAAAAAATTTAAAAAAAAAAGGAGAAAATAAAAAGAAAAGGGGGGAGGGGCAAGAAGGCAAAAACCGTCTGTCCCCACTTACCTAATAAAAGTTTGTTTTTATCTTTACAGTCTGGTGTGTTCCAGGGGTTGTTGCAGGAAGCCCAGGGGAGCACGGGGACGAAGGATGCAAAAAGGTAGAAAAGTGTGTAGCAGAGGATAATGTTGTAGTATATAGCTATCAGGACCGAGATGATCAGCATTGCAATGCCACAGCCTGGGGAAACAGGCAGAGACACGGGGCTAATGCAGTTAAACCCAGGTGGGATGGGATTGGGGGGGGGGGGGGGGTGGAATCGGCGGAAATTGAGCAGGGGAAGGTATTGACACCTCAAACGCGGCTCGGCTCACCTTGCAGGGCGGGGATGGCTTTCCACACCGACACGGGGCCCTGGCTGGCGAATTGCCCCAGGGATACCTCCAGGAAGAAAATGGGGATCCCGGCCAGAGCCAGCATCATCAGGTAGGGGATGAGAAACGCACCTGGAGGAGCAGAGCAGGGACGAGACAATGACCTGAACTCATCGCAGCAGTGGGACTCGCCTCCCTGCCTGCACCTCTACCCCACGGCTGCTGCGGGCTGCGGACGGGGCCGCTGCTGCCCGCGACACAGGCGACAACTTGGCCCAGACCTGCAGCTAAATCATTATTCCCAATGGATTATTGATTCCCGGTGCCCCCGCCTCGGCGCGGGGGCGCAGCTTTCTGCATCTCCAGCACCTCCTCGGGACAATGTTATTGTTAAATAAGTATTTTAACACATCCTACTTCAGAGTACTTAGGGAAAAGAACTAGTCCAGTGTGAGGCGTCCCTGCCCATGACAGGGGGTTAGAATTCGATGATCTTAAGGTCTTTTCCAGCCCTAACTGTTCTATGATTCTATGAAAACAAAAACCACCTCACTGTTTGTTGTTACAGATTGATTTCGGTTTAAAACCTCTCTCAGCTTCCACATGAGAGTTTCCAACGACCACAGCCCTGCGCTCGCACTGCCGTGTATTGAACACGGCAACACGCACCGGATCCCGGCTTAAATAAGAGCCTTTGCCCTGGGGAACCTCCGCAAATAATTTTTTTTCCCTCCTCCCCTCCCTTAAAACTACTCAGGCGCAACCCCTCTTCCAGTTTTCCTTCTGCATCCCGGGAAGCAGCATTCGCCATATTTCAAACGATTATTTTTCAACCAGGTTATTTAGAGATTTAGGAGAAATCACCCAAACCTCAAGAAATAAAAGAACGTCTCCACTCTTCAAACATCCTCGTGTGACTTTCATAGAAACAGCTCGGTTGGAAACGACCTTTAGGATCATCAAGTCCCCACTTAGAAGTCGTTTGTCCCGTCCCCTCCTCCTCCCTCCGCTCACCAACACACACCCCCCTGGTTTGCGGGCTCAGACCCGATAGCGTTTAAATCAGACGGGGGGGGAGGGGGGGTAGTCTGCCCTCCGCGTGATCGACCTTCGTCTTCCTCCCTCCCGGCCAGCACCATTTCCAGGTGTTTTTGTAAGGAAAGCGCTACCTCAACGAAATCTTATCGGAGCTTCCCTATTTTCAGAGTTGACCTTCAAGAAAACCCAGGCACGGTTTTCACCGAGTCGCTGGAGGTGCCCCCGGGAGCCGCTTCCCTCCTGTTTCCCCCCACTATGGAGGAGGGCCCGGCTCGGCCACGCACATTACTGCAGGTAGAGAGACAGGAAAAAGCCATCCTACCTCCCCCATTCTTAAAGGCCAGGTACGGGAACCTCCAGACATTGCCCAGCCCCACTGCATAACCCACCATGGAGAGGATGAAGTCCAGCTTGCTAGACCAGTTCCCTCTGGCTTTATTTTCATCCCCCACATCGTCTTCCTAAAAAGGAGAGAAAAATGGGAAAAATAAATCATAACAAAAAATATAAATAAAAAGAGAGAAATATATATTGCAAACAAGCCTCGCGGTGCTGCGGCTGCCGGGTGCCCTTGGGGGAGACACAGTCAGAAGCGAGGAGGGTCCCTTCCCTCCCACCGCCCCCCGCAGACGTCCTCCGCTAGCGAAAACAGAAAAGCGACTTTCGACAGAAGAAACCATGGCCCCGTCTCGGGCAGCTCCCGAGCGAGAGGGAAGCGGAGGCTGCTGCCCGGGTGTGCTAGTGGCTCTGCCCCACTTCGCCCCCCACCCCCTGGGGCGAACCGCGCAGGTCTCGGCTCAATGGGTCCCTTCCCGGGGACCCCGGCCACTGCAGTGCGCATCTCCCGGTGATGCTGGCGCCGGCACGGCGCTGCAGGGGTGGGGGTAGCCTAGCCCCTAATTCTCTGCTGCACCGAGGGTCCCATCGCCCACTTTGGGAATGAAGCCCTCGGTGCCCTTGGACGGGTAAGGACCCAGCACAGCCGCAGGGGCCCGGCTCTTTCCCCTGGCACATACAAAGGAAGTGAAAACACCGCTTTTACAGGATGAACACTATCCCCGCTTCCCCTTTCAGAGCAAACCCTGAGAGCCGAGGTGAGCCGGCACCTTCACGGCCTCGCACCTCACAACGGAACGCCCTTCCGGGGCACACAGGCTCTGGTGGGGTTTGAAGGGTTGGGGGATTCGGTTGATTTATTTCGCCGTCCTTTTTTGTTACCGCCAGCGGTTTGAGCAGCCCGCGGATGGGGGTGGGGGTAGGAAGAGGATCCTTTGGCATCTGATGCCGGGACAGAACTTGGCCTCCCTTGGGAACGCATCCCCGGTGGGCGCACAGCGTGTACCCCAGGTCGGCACCGGGTCATACTGACAAGAACGGCTCAGTGAACGCATTGGAATTAGACTGTCGTTTGCACCGCCAGCTCCCTCCAGGAGTACAGCGCTGGCACTAAGATCCACTCTCCCCCCTTCTTTTTCGTCGTTTCCCACGGCACAGCCTCATTCCCGACTTATTTCGACCAGACTTCAGCGCTTCAGCCCCAAATCGGTGCTGAGTGGCAAAGACCTCTCACTGCCACGGCCAGAAAAGAGGGAAGAAACCCTTTAAGGAGCCAACTTACCCCCTCCACTCTGCCAGGAAGAACAGAAGTGTTGCCATTTGCACCCAGTACCACGGTACTCTGGCTCAAGGTCACCCAGGAGCCCTTGGCGTTGTTTTGCTCCAGTGTGCTCTTACCAAGGTTTAGGTTAGCGTCCCCGTCGGTGCTTTGCAAAGCGGGAATTTTGCAGTGAGGGATCGCAGTTTGCCCGATGGGCCCTGCCCCGGGGCTGTGTTTGCATGGGAAGGTTTCCACAGATCCCCTCCGGAGGGTGGAATTGGCTTGCACCGGGGTGCTGCTGAGCTTGCAGACCCCGACTTTGGTCCTTTCAAAATCGTTTGGTTTAGCTTCTTCGGAGGGAATTGTTTTGGTGTCTTTAGAGAGCGGTGGGGAAAGCCCAGCCATCACAACGGGGGCTGGAGATGGGACATTCTGCAGATCATTTTCAGGACTGATTCTTAAAACTCCCGCACCTTCATGGGGTCCAGGAGCAACGGCTTCAGGGCTGTTCACAACCTGCTTGCTCATATGCCTTTGACTGATGTAATCCTAAAATGACAACGTCACATATTTTACCAAAAAGTAATATATATATATATACATATACATATATATATGCACACACAGAGATACATATATGGACTGCACAGATTCTACAAATTTGTGTCCTGGACAAAACACGTGCGCTAGACAATCTGGATGCTAAAGTGTTGCCGAATTTCAAGATGCCCCAGCACGACCTTCTTGCTCTGTCACTCAACGTTAATGTTGTGGGGAATAAACAGTAAGGTACACAAACACCCCCTCAAATCAACCAAACAAAAGCCCGCATCAGAATCTGCAAAGCTGTAACTCGAGTTTAAAAGAAGTGTTCCTACAGCATTGCGCTGACAGACCTCGTTAGATTTCACATCACGGCTGCAGGATGCTCCCTTCCCTATCACCACTGTAGAAAGATTCTTTAATTTTACGCCCCATTTCCTTTCTGTCATTCAACAATGCACAGCGGCTTCCCACTTCACCCCCCTTTTTTTAATAAAAAATAAAAATTATATCTAGGCAATAGACAAGCTGCCTTGTAGGGAGCTCGAGATATTAAAAAAAAAAGCGAAATAGTGCTGCTGAGCAGTTCTGAGCTGGCTGCCACCCTTCAAAACCCAATACAAGACAGTGAAATGCAAAGATTACACACACACACCAGCACAGAGCAGAATTCACACCAGGTTTCCCTATTTTGTTTCTAATGTCCTCGCTTTCCCTATTCTGTTTCTAATGTCCTCACTCTCCCTATTCTGCTTCTAATGTTTTCAACCCACACATCTCTGTAGTTTCTATTGTTTTTATTTTAAGCATTCCATACTAATTAAACAGATTTCTGATTACACTCCCACAGCCATCCCCCACCTTTCCCTCCAGTTTAAAATTTGAATGCATCTTGTTTTAATACCTTAAACCCACAGACAAACCCTGCTTTTCCCATCAGTTTACCGTTAGCTTTCCAAATACAGCTTCTTTCTAGAAGGCGGTGTCACCTAACTACTCGTCACTGCTCCAAGTTTTCTCTCCTGCTCTCCCAGCGTCAGGAATAAGGTCTACAAGGACTCGGTCCCGAACCGAGTGAAATTCAGGGTATCACCGATTCCCGCTTCCCCGGCAGCAGCCCTACCCCCCAGAGTCTGCAGTCAGCTCCCGTCAGCACAGCGGACAACTCCACATTCAGCACCATGGACAGCTCACTTTATGGCACTGCTTCTTGCCTCCCTCCAGCCCTTCTCGATCTCAAGGAAAAGAAACCGAGCACTTACCATGTCTCAAACCGCCACAGACCCACTCGGCAGAGGTAAAACCAGCAGCACAGGCAATTGCCAGACTGGATTTTGCCCAGTTCAGGAGAAAGCTTTCTATACTTCCTTGGGAAAGACTGGGTTTGCGTCAGTGCCTAGCAAGGTGCCCTTCGTTTGACATTTTCTTGATAATAAGCGTTTGATAAATCATTACCTTGGTTTCAGATTTTAAAGGGACAAGCAGAAGCCAGAGCGCCGGCTAGCTGTCACTCACGCGGCAGTGAGATTGCGTGGTCCCTCTGACTCAGATGGGGGCTGATCACTAAACCAAATCCACCCAGCCCATGGAAGAACTTTCTTGCTGGTAATTAGAGGGAACATGTGGGAAACACGTACTACTGCACCCAGCACAAGAGAAACATTACATTTCCACCCCTCTCCCCATTATTGTAGTGTGTAAGTCACCTTTCCCTTTTTTTCTTTTTGATGCATTTCTGCAGTTCACAGGTGGATCAGACGTTATAATAGCTTTTACATGCAGAGAGAATATATTTATATATAGAAAGAATACAATTATATAAAGATTTCTATATAAAGAATATATTTTTATATAAAGAATACATTTATATATATTTACATATATAAAAAGACTATGTTTATGCGTATAAACACATACCTGCACACAGAGAGGTAAGTTAACTATCTATAAAAAAATACATTTTAATTGTGCCGTCCTTGTTCTCCTTGCACCAGACAACACTGTCGACTATTTATTGTGCCGCGGGGGAGGAAACTTTCAGCCCTAATTCAATTAAAACAATACACAAGATAAGGCAATCTCCGCTTTTATCAAAATTATTAAGAAAATTAAGTGTGAGCAAAGATGAAGGCAGCTGCAGCCAAGTTATTGGTGTTCTTCACCCCTACCCATTAAAGCATTCATATTGGGGGGGGGGGGGGAAGAAAAGGGGCAATTACTCATCATTAAAAGTCGGATGTTAACTCATAATCGTTTTTGCAACCAAATAAGTCACCCGTAATCACCTCTCGTAAGTGCTATTTGCTACTTGAGGGGCATTCTCAAACATTTGCGGCGCTCAAGGTAACTTTGTTCACGCTGAAAAAAAAATAAAAAGCACGTTGGGAAACCGGGATGCTCCCTAAGCAATCTTCCTTGTTGTTCTAGCGTCAGAGCGGCTGTTCCTCCGCATACTCTGCTAGCGTCAGCTTCTCCGTAGAGTATTTGATGTTTTTAGCGTAAGCGAAGTGTGCGCCTATGCGGAGGAAGCGGGGAGGGGAAAGGGAGAAGAGGAGGGGGGCTCATCTCGCCAGGGCCCCACGCATTTCTCGTATGTCCTTGATTTTACGGGTTACTAACGTTTGTTTCAGCGCACTCAGTAAATCAAAAAGTGGCAGTAGCACAGGCAGTTCTGCAAAGCTTCCGGTGGGACTGAAAGGCTTTGCTCGACTGCAGACAGCTGCCTGCTAGAATCCAGCCCAACCCCTTGACATTCCACCTGGTCACTGCGGATGGAACCCGAAATTCACCTGCAGCAATTAGGGAAAAGCCCAGGATGTTTAGGCTAGCAAACCAGAACAATGAAAACCGATATTTTTTTTTGCAGAAAAGATTACGCTGTCTCCCAACTGAAAACGCTTTGTCTCACTGCAGAGCTTCAGAGCACTTTTACAATACAGCTACTAGTAACTTATTATGCTGTTGCTTCGACCATATTCAAACATATGTACCATAGGTATACAACTACCATACGCACATGCAGCTGTTTTTACACTTACACAAGGTGCGCGCAGATTGTTGCTCTCCAAATATTTCTGCCTCGGTTCCACCTACCATGTATTCCCCTCCCCGGTCTAATCAGAAATCGAGGGGCGCACACAGAAGCTGCTTTTATTGGGGATGTGACGAGATGGGTGCAGTATCACCATCCCAGCGTATTCTCCAGCCGCAGAACAATCTGCTCGGAGCCAGAGAAGGGTCGTTAGCTCTGTTATGCTGCCCTTCAGGTCACATTAACGCCTCTAAAGGCACGGACCGAATTAAAGGCGACAGGACAGCAGTTCAAAAAGTCGT
Source organism: Pezoporus occidentalis (assembly GCF_034315485.1). NCBI lineage: Eukaryota > Metazoa > Chordata > Aves > Psittaciformes > Psittacidae > Pezoporus > Pezoporus occidentalis. Next base: position 1,312,853 of record NW_026913006.1, read on the forward strand.
CAAGACACCCAAACCTCTTCTAGATTCACAGGGTTCACACACACCGAAAATTAACAAAATTCATTATTCACAGCCTTTTCTAAGCGCTATTTTATTTTCTCCATCAGCACTGAAACGTGAAATCGAAGTTTCACCCTGGAAAAGAGGAATCGATCTCCTTTACTTCCAGAAAAGGCAAGAGATTGCCTCCGACACCCGCAGCCCGGGAGGGAGGCTCTGCTGAGGACCAGAGCCAAGGACCTACGGTTGGACAAGAGGGAAAACCACAGAGAAACACGGCTCGGGCTTCAAACAGTTTTTCCTCCTCTGAACACCGCTGCAGCCGTCTGTCGTGACATTAAAGCCGCGTTTCCTGATACTACCCTTCCCCCGGGGGGGGGGAGGGTGGGGTGGGGGAGTGGGGCACGTCGGATGAAGACGTCTGTCCTCGGTAGAAATTCCTAGTTCGGAGTTACGGCTCCTTTCAAACACCGACCAGATCCCTCTCCCCGGCGGGGTTTTAACGCCCCACTTAACATCCAGTAATTAAGTAAATGATTTTTCCGAGCTCCTTTTTAGCTTCGTAACCCCCTCTGCACCAAACTTCACAGTCCCGAGCACGCACCCAAGGGATTAGGGACAGGCACCTGCCTGCAGGTTGATAGCGAGGAGGAAATCATGGACTTCCAAAATCAAAAAGGGATTTTCCGCCCAGTTTCCCGAAGCAGGGCCTCCCGCTTGGGGGGATCCCCCCACGCTGCGTCGGGCTGTGGCTCCCTCCGCGACCTGCGGAGAGCACGAACGAGCCTTAATGACTTTGTCACAGAGGAAGTATAGCAACTGATTTCTTTTTCTTCCCTTGCTCTCCTCCTCCCCTCCCCCCCCCCTCCAGATAAGGGAATACGCCAAGGGAGGCGAGGAGGTGGCGGTGCCAGGGTATTGACACGGCTCTCACTCCCCTCTGCTCCTTCCCAACACGATATGCAACTTTCCTGCCCTTACACCCCATTCGTGCCGTGCCTCAGCGGGGAAAAAAAACACCAAAGCCCTTAAGTCACGACAGGAGAGAGCAGTGCCACCTCTCCAACACGCCACAAGACACCTACGTGGTTCTCATCCTGCGCTAAATTCCACCGCCACCACCCACCCCTTTGTCTCGGCTATTTTATGATTGGGTTAAGTACTGAAGCTATTGACCTGAAATGTGTCTCTTTCTCCTTCCTTCCCACTGGAAAGTTTACCTAAAATTGATGGAGGCAGCTGCAGCAATAAACTGCGCCCTCTTCTCACTCCCCTCTCCCACCCCCACCCGTTTTATCCCTGGCCTTCCAGCCGCAGCATTTGCATCCCAGGGAAGTGCCATAAGCTAAGCCGCAGCTTGTCCTGGGGTCCTCACTTAGGGAGAGGCAATCGGCTGGTGTCAAGCCATTCGCACAGCACATAAATGAGCGCCGAGCGAGAGGTTTCTTCTCTCCCCCTCTTCTTGCTCCCCCCCCCCCCCCCCCTTTTTTTTTCCCCTTTTATTTCTGGCAAGGAGCTTCCCCACAGATCCAGAGAAAGCCGCTTTGGCGGGAGCTCTCCACAGAAGACGGCCATTTAAACTCTTTTCTCCCCTTAAAGCTAAAAGGTGAATACAATGGTAAGGGTGAGGAAGGGTGTGAAGACCTCGGGGCTGCCTTTAAGAGCCCAGTTATAGTTGCAGCTGAATGTTGGGTTTTTTTTGTTAAAGATCATAAGATTAGAGAGATATTAAACTTTAGGTGTGAAATGCACAGATTCCATCAGTACCAAGTACCATTGTGGATCTGACTTGCAGTCAAACGTGATTTTAACCTGATCGTTAGATTTATGGGTAGGTTACACCCAGCCAGGGTAAGTCCCTGCCTGGGGACTGCCAAGAGCTCTTCCTGTAGCCCGGGACAGGCCTAGTCCCATGGCCAGGTCCCCACCGGTTCTCCAAGGATGCAGAACCACAGAGTAGTTTGGGGTGGAAGGGACCTTAAAGCTCCAATCCCTCCTGCCATGGGGAGGGACATCTTCCACTAGACCAGGTTGCTCCAAGCCCCGTCCAACCTGGCCTTGAACACTGCCAGGGATGGGGAAGCCACAGCTTCTCTGGGTAACCTGTGCCAGTGCCTCATCACCCTCACAGGGAAGAGCTTCTGCCTAAGATCTCATCTCAATCTCCCCTCTGTCAGGTTAAAGCCATTCCCCCTTTTCCTGTCCTTACAGGCCCTTGTCAAAAGTCCCTCTCCAGATTTCTTGTCATCATCTTTAGGCAGTGGAAGCTGCTCTAAGGTCTCCACGTAGAAGCAAACCTCAAGCTGCTTCCTGGTGACTAAACCCACCCTCAACCCAGGGCTTTGAGATCTTGCAGAGAAAAGCCAGTTTTAGGTAGCACTGAAATACATGTTAAAAAAAAAAAATCCAAAACCAAACGAGTATGGGGTTTCTTATAGCCAATGATAGTTTTAAACCACTACAATAATTTAACTCCAGCAATATATAATAATGTCCTGGGTTCCGCAGTAGCAGTCATGTTTTTCCTTTGTGTTAACTGGTGCAGTGCTGTGTTTTGACTTCCAGCTTGAGAACAGTGTTGGTGAAGCTGATGTTTTCGGTTGTTGCTAAGTGATGTTTACCCTGACCAAGGACTTTGTGAGGCTCATGCTCTGCCAGGGAGGAGGGGAGGCTGTGAGGAAGCAGAGACGGGGCGCCTGACCCAGGCTAGCCAAGGAGGTATTCCATACCACAGCACGTCATGCCCGGGGTGAGGGGTAACTGGGAGTGACCCGGAAGGACAGGGGTTTCCGGGTGGAGCTCGTTTTCTTGGCCGGTGGTATCGTATTCTCTTCCCTTGTTATTTTCCCTTATCATTGTTGTAGCTGATAGTAGCGGTGGTGATTTGTTGCTGGACTGTTTTTGTCTCAACCCGTAGGAGTTGCACTCTCTCGATCCTCCTCCCCGTTCCTCCGGGAGCGGGGAAGGGGAGAGCCCCGGTGCGGGGAGGCGGGGGGGGGAGACGGACACGGACCTCGATTGTTGTCAGCTCGGCACCACTCACTGGGAGTGAGTGAACAAGTTACCTGACTGGGTTTAAACCACGACAGTTCTTTTTGGCGCCCAACGTGGGGCAACTGATATTGGTACGAATTGGTCCTCTGGTTTGGCTGCAGTGATTATCATCAATAACATTGTGTTCACTCAGCTGAGTTGGAAATCAAAGCACGCAAAACTAGATATCACCAAACCAAGCCTTGCAAAGTGATACTTCACCTTCCATTTCTTATATTTCCCTTTTTGTTCCATCTATGTGCATAAATCTGCATAGCCTTCATTTAACTGAACAGTGCAGAGAGCAGGAACTCTTTTAAGGCAAAGATTCACCTCATCATACTTTGCCTCTCTCGGTTAATTAAGTCCAAATAATGAAGAGGCTGTAAAACCTTTGGAGTGGTAATTACCTGTTATCTTTCTCCTGTGAGATGCCTCAGGCTCATCCTGCTATTTATTAGCTTTACTGTACACTTTCTGATGAGCTTGCTTTCAATTGCCTTAACCCATATAAGGCACAGAATGGCCCTTGTATTTTCGGATCATTGTCAAAATCTGGTATCCTCATCTAAGAAGTAGTCAGTTCCCAGAGAGATTTAACTCTTTCAGTGGAGACCACTGTCAATTACAGAGAATTAAAAGAAATGGGGATCAGGTGGGGGGAAAACAGAAGCATCTGGAGGAAATTTCTGCACCACTGGTCAGGCAGTTATGCTCCTAACAGCTATTTAACCCATACATACATGTTTCTTAATTTGTCCAGACATTTGCCTTAACCACAGGGCATCATTTCAATACAGGGCATAACCACCACAGGTTTGAACCTCCACTTCACAATAGGACAGGCCTTAAAATAAAACCCAAACCACAGGGAGGCTGGAACTAGATGATCTTAAGGTCTTTTCCAAACCTACCCATTCTATGATTCTATGATTCCATATTTAATGAAAAATAAGTAGGTGCTATTTATAGCTCTAAAAATATTTCCATTATTTACCCATGTGCAATCAAGTCCAGGATGTTTTTTTCTGGTGCCACAGTAAGCACCAGACTTAGCCTAGCCCAGTCACTAAACACAAAACTTTTCTGTTCATGTAAGGCTATACCTGTCCTTACACTGCAAACAAAATAAAAATACATCTTTTTGAACTAGTGGTGCTCAAAAGTGGATTAAGAGCAGTAGTTTATTCTAACTGTACAAATACATAATAAGCAGGGTTAGCACTGAGAACAAATAAGCCTCCTTAAATCCACACTGGCTCTGTGCAAGGAGAGCTGCAGGAACAGCACAGAATCATTCTTTAGAGAAATCCAAGCACTTCTGAGGTTAGCAACCTTTATCTCGGCACAAAGCTAAGGCGGGTGATGGGCAGTGGCTGTGGGACACAGAGGCAGGAACAGCAGCAGATCCTGGCTGTGAGCAGAATGTGCCAGCAGCGCTGATACCAGGTAGAGCAGGTCATGCAGATGGACAAAGACCCACACATGGAGGGACATTGAATCACAGCACATTCTGAGGGCAGGTTCACCTGTACAAAGGTGCAAAATGGTTTGCCTTGGAAAGTGGGGAAGTTTTGGAGTGCACAGTCTCATTGTTCATCCATGATGCATCAACTCAGCAAAATTTGAATATCATAGAATCCTAGAATGGTTTATGTTGGAAGGCACCTCAAAGCTCATCCAGTTCCAGCCCCCTGCCATGGGCAGGGACACCTTCCACTAAGATCAAATTGCTCAAAGCCCCATCCAACCTGGCTTTGATATTCTATATTATAAAGATTAACAGTCTAAACAACACTATCTGAAAAGGGTAATTCTCCCAGCTGTGGTACCTTGGTCACTTGTTACTATGTGAACACACCACACGAAGGTTTGAACTCCTGATCAGAACTTTGGAAAGAAACTGTCACAACCACCACAGAGAGAAAGCTGATTTTCTAGGCAGATGCTCTGGGAGGACACTGTAAGCATCACACAGAAAATGCTCCAGATTGTAGCAGATAATCAGTCCAGTTCAACACTCACCGCCTTATTCACTTTCGACTGTTAGGTCAAAACAAGCAAGAATGAAAACTTGTGGCATGCACCTCTGTGAGTCCAGGAGTCAGCAACACTGACTACATGGTCCCATTTTAAGAACAAATCCCCCCACATAGTAAAAAGACTAATGTAACTACTTCAGTATTTTACAAGGAGTCATGAGAGTCATTGGATTTCAGATTGAGAAAAAGAAAAAAAAAAAAGAAGCTTTTAACTGTTTTTTTCACAAGAAATTCTTGGTTTGTTTAAGCCAGAGTGCTTCACATTTAGTTTCTTTTCCCCTCTTTCACTATGAAAGGGGAAATCTCCCAATACATAGTGAATTGGGTATGGTGATTGTTATACAGAGATAAAAAAAATGCGATCACTCTGTCAGCATCAGCAAATCCCACGCTTTACCTTGCAGAATGCCAGATGAAGAAATCCACCTGTTCAGTGTTGGTAAGTCAACCTAGTGTTCGGGCACAAACCTAAATCAGCAAAGGCTTTGCAGGACATTCACAGGAGCAGTGAACTTTTAAGGTTGTAGGTGAAACCTAACGTTATATTGGCTGAAGAATAAGTGCAAATTTCCAGCTACAGCTTCTCTCACTGAGACACTCATTTGGAAGGCATCAGTAGTGACTCCCTTTTCTGAACCCAAACTGGTTCCAGTGTACATGAAACAGCACTGTGGGAATATACTGATGGAAACACTTCAACTAATCACATCTTCCTTAGCAGACTTACACTGCAGGCCCCGACAGAGTCCCTATTTTGGAATTTAAGCCTTGGGTACAAGAGAGCCAGGTATGCCAATGTTCTGGCAGCTGGGAACTGCACTGTGTTTGAGGAGCAGAAGATAAGAGATATATTACATAGCCACTTTTCAGCTCCATTACACCATCAGATGGCTCAAAGGGGCTGGCATCACAGCGGAGAATCTGGTTTACAGCTTGTACACATGTGGCTGCTATTCAAAGCCTTCTCAGCTGTTAGACAAAGCTACATAATCTTGTAATGTCTGCACTTTATGCTAAGCACAGACCTACACTCTGGAATTCCACAGTGCTTTTTCTGGTCATCCTGAGCTAGACTTGAATTGTAGCATACTTGCAACTTGAATCCTGAAGAGAATTCCACAATATTTGCAATAAACCCCCCTTACATTACAAGTACTATGTACTCCCCAAGACAATCTGTGCATTCCGTTTACAATATTTGATTTAAAACAAAGACATTGAATTTCTTAAAAATAGTTAGGAAAGGCAAGTAAGCTTCTAGCAGTTTATCTATTGAATATTGCAGGTTTAAGCATTCCCTTGGGCATAAATCTCCAAGTAATTATGGTAACACTACTCTCCTATGGTACAAGACTGATTGTTTAAATGACCATTCTGTTAAATCCTATGGTTCACCTTCTGAAATTCTGGGTATTTTCAACACTGAGATCCACATAATAACTTGGTCATATGAGAAGTCTAAGGTGATCCTCTATCTAACGTGATGGAAAACTGAAGCCAGATTTCAGTGTCAAGATCATTTCTTAGCAAGCTTCCCAGCTCACTCCTGCACTTGTCAGCAACATGCTAAAAGATGCAAAAAAAAGATCACTAGAGGTATTTCAATAGCCAGTGTCTCCTGAGTACATTTTCCATTTAATTGCTCTTTACCCTTTCCTAATAAAGCCACATTCATCTTGGACACTCAGAGAGTGTTCTCTCATCACATGGCAAAGAACTTGCCAAAAAACAGCTAAATACCATCGTTCCTCTTCTGCAGCTAAAGAAGCAGACAGATCCAGCGCAGACAGATCCAGCACAGACAGACAGTGGATGAAATTGGAGGAGAGAGGAACCTACTGAGGTTCTCTTAGTCTGGGCTAAAAGAATTTATGTAGGTAACTTTAACAACTATTAGCCATCTCAATTTTAGGCAAATGCATGGGTATAAAGTATTGTAATGCTAGCAGCCAAGATAAGGTTTCAACACATTTAAGGAATTAAATGCACCCCACTCCTCCAAAAAGCTCTGTTAGGCTTAACCAAAAGAAAAACTGGTAAAAACCCCTGCCTATGAATCAGTCCTTATTACGTATTTTCATGGTCTCTATAAACATGATGCTGCAATATAACTATGCCACAAGGTCACCATTCCATCCTATGCTCTCCAAATTGCATCATACTGCTATAAAACCTTCCTCAAACCCCTAGCATTTTCACCACCTTGGCATTAAACGTTTCCTTTCCAACGCAGCAATTCATTTTTCTTTGTCCTTTGCACAGAACATCCCACACAGACACCAGTGATTAACTCTACATCCAAAAATAGCTGGTTGTTATCAGGAAGCAATGTGAATCAACAAAATAGTATTGAGAAAAAAAAAACCAAACCTATTCCAGCAGCAAATTCAGCCCTTAATAACATGCTTTAACTTGGTCAGCCCTGAATTGGTCAGGCAGTTGGACTAGATGATCACTGTAGGTCCCTTTCAAGTGAAATAGTCTATTCTATTCTATACAGATCCTGAGATCAGGTAATAAATCACCTTGAATTCAAAACACAAGACCAAAGCAGTCTCACCTTTGTCCAAGGTAACAACCGACTAACTACGCTGGTTATATACAAAGTGGCCAGCAATATTCTACAGCTGAAAGACATAATTCATCCCAGAAAGGGATATGAAGCCACCTAAAAGCAGTTTCAAAGTCATGCTTTGGGCAGGCAAGAGGGACCATAAATTCCCCCCACCAGACGAATGCTTCAAAATCCAGTATGGAAAAAAGGCAAGCCTTAACAAAAGAACAGATGAACAAAGAGACCAGACCTTCAGGGCTGTGGAAACTAGGAGTGGAAACACACACAGTGCAGATTTCACAGCTCCTAGAGGTGATCAGCCCCTTTCCCCTAGCAGGCTCCCTGCCTAAGCAACTCACCCTGGATTCACCTCAGACTCTAGGGATTTGGGCAAAGCCCATTGTTGCTGCTCTACGCATCACAGGCATAGAAGATAAATTGTTCCTTTCCTCCTCTTTGGAGGTTTGTGAGCTTTTTTTCGAGTAATACTTAAAGCTTCACTTCCCTTATTCTTCCCTACTTTGAGATAAATAACCTCAGTCTGTTAATTGCTTCCTTAGCAGTCAGCTTTTCTAGGCCTCTAAACACATTTATCCACACTCACTGCAGTTGTTCCACCTTTTCCTGAAATACCACATCCCATGACACACATGTCTAGCTACAAATACAGAATGGTGGATGGTAATATATATACTATATATTTAAGTCATATAAACAAGCTCACCCCCTAATTCTTTTAGATACTTGCCTTTTAAAAACTCATGTATGAAAACACAAGTCAGAAAACTAAGGTGTATATTTTCAGTTTGAACTTAGCAGATCCATAAGGAAATCATTCACTGGGTTTTGGGTCCATGGTAGCCATGTGCATTGCAGCTACCAGTTCATATATTATGTAAAAAATAAAAAATAAAAAAAATAAATTGAAATATCATATATTTGAAGCATAGTCCTCATAGTTTATCAATAAGGTTGCCCTTGTTATTGCATTCTTCATTTTACTATAGCTGTATCTTATGAGCTTTACTTTTTCTATGAGGTTTTATTCTAAAGACAGAAGAATCTTGCTTGGTACCATTTGTGTGACTGGCGCCACTGGATCAGCGTGTAATACAGTGACAGATTTCATCTTTTATGCATCTCTGTGTATGTGTTCTCCAGGTGCTGTAAAAGCTAAAGAAACTTGTGAAACACAGTCAAATATTCATAACCAGAGATCTTTATACACAATACTTTCAAAAGTAGTTATGATATTTCAGTCCCAACTTCCAATTACTTTTACGGGAGATACTCCTAACATTTGAATAAATGTCTCAACTCAAAAAAGCATCATTTAATACACTTCTGTTCCATGGCAAGATACAATAAAGGGGTTGTAATTACTTTCAGTCCCCCTTGCACAGTTTCTTCTAAGAAAACAAGATTATCACATCAAGTTCTGCTTTGCTGAAGACTGAACATTAAGGACTTTGCCGAAACATAGCATCTGAGCATCTCCAGATATCCTTACTGCAGAATTGTAGCTTTTTGGATAACAGGCTTCAAGTAGAGTGGCTCATCAAGAGACTCTACAAAGCATTTCTCTCCTCCCCTCATGCCCTTAAATTGTTTTGGTCTGTTGCTTTGAGACTAACCTCTCAGTTCCCTTCCAGTTGACCACAAAATCTGAGGGAAACCTGTAATTCACACACTTGCATTGTAACAGTAACATTTCTCTTGCAACCCTAAACATATCCCTCTCTAATTGTAACTGGGCAAGAGGATAGAAAAGACATTTAGCAAGATGGTAATGCCTGGAAGAGACTTTTTGACAGTGGAAATGTTTGGTTTTCAGTTCTGCCATCTCCCCATGGGTGACGGATGTGGCCAGGTGAGGAAATGAGGTGGGCAGCCTCACTTGAGCTGTCACCATTCCTGTCCCCAGAGAGAAAATGAACATGGGGCCATTCAAAATAGCCTCTTGCATGGTATAGCAACCTGCATGGTCAAACAGCAGAGACAGTTTATGCCTGCACAAATGTATGTAATACAACCACCTGGATAAACCAATTACTTTAGTGTCAGCATTCTCATCTATCCTATGTCAGAGGAAATTTTTCAGAGCAGCGGTCGTTACTTTGCCAGAATTGTTACAAACCAGATGACACAGACATCTTCGATCTAGAGAATGGCCTCTGCCTCTTGCTATCCAATTTGCTGGTCTTTGAGCAAGACATCATTACTCAACTTGGAGCAATAACATTTAGACAGACAAATGAAATTGATTTTGAAAGCTCGAGACTTTAACCTGGAGAATTTCATAGAACTTGGCCAGACATTCCTTTCTCCAACTTCCTGCTGGGACTGACAATTATGAGTACTTTCACTTCAGACGAAGTAACCAACTCTGCTTGGACTGTAGCACAGGCAAATTCCAAGTATCACACAACCCACATCCTGAGGAAAAGCAAGAACCCCCAGAGAAAGTGAAGGAGCACACAAACACACACACATCAATGCAGTTTTGATCAAGACAAATAGATTTCGGAACATGTGTCAGATACAGGAAAAAAAAAAACAAACCAGACTGGAAATGAATGTACAGTCCAAGGAAGTGTAGCAAAAAGGTCTGTGGGATAGAACTGGTTCTTCTGCAGAGACAATGATTTAGATTTGACATTAGGCAGAAGTTCTTCTCTGTGAGGGTGGTGAGGCCCTGGCACAGGTTGCCCAGAGAAACTGCAGCTGCCCCATCCCTGGCAGTGTTCAAGGCCAGGTTGGACGGGGCTTGGAGCAACCTGGTCTAGTGGAAGGTGTCCCTCCCCGTGGCAGGGGCTTGGAACTGGATGAGCTTTAAGGTCCCATTCTGTGATTCTATGATCTGAAAACTACCAGCAGCTCATGATATCAACTAACAGAGTTAGCAGTGTTCAAACAGGGCTGACCCAGGATCTTTTGACCCAGCAATATCATCAAGAACAACTGCAAACCTCAGATTTAGGTAACAAGCAAGAGGACCTCACATATGGCTTCCCCTCAGGCACCCCCAGGCAAGAGAGAGAGGCATACGTGCATACATAGTATTTACTTTTGCTGCGGTTACCACTAAACATACTGAGCCTAGAAGCTTGTACTTGGAACCAGAATACTAACAACACCTATGGCAAGTTTTTAGATTCCTTTCAAATCCCACACAATCAGAGGGAAGAAAGCAAGTGCAAACTGCAATCCGGAAGATGTTCTACAGAAGATGAAGTGTCATCTGCACAATCTATGTCTGGCCTTTCATCAGATCCATGCGTAACCCTCTGTATAAATACTCCAGGTAATAGCTCATCCTCATGCTACTGAACATGAAAAATAGCTTTGCAGTGTAAGCTGCAACAGGCTGGCAGGGAGTGGAGAGGAAAAAGAAATAAGACTTGAAGAGGTGTCTGTGAAGTACAGGAAAACATTATAGGATCTGGTGGTGTTTTCTTAAACCACACAGAATTCTACGTTAAGATAAATACCCCACCAAGTGCCAGGTAGATGTTTTATTACCTTTTATTAACTTTCGCTACAATCTACATGTTTGTTACCAGCTAGGCTTATGCATCTCCTTCCTTAATTCTGCTGAAGTTCCAGAGCAAAGGTAAATTACACTTGGCTAACTCTGAGATTTTATTCGGTATAGGAGGCAGGGAATAGCATATAGAGCTGAGGCAATTTGGGAAGAGACTGCGTATTTAAAGTATTTTGTGCAAAACAAGGACATGATAGATCTTCTTCATGCCATACCCTCTCTGCTTCTCCATAGTAATGCATAGTAAATGTCAAACAATAATCAAACAGTTTGACTCCAGACTACTTCTCTTCTTCCCCCAAATAATTAAAGCTGCACATGTCAAATCGAGTGAATGCAGATGGGCAATCTGAAAATACATATTTGTCCTCTTTCAAAGGATCACTACACTTCAGTGTTTTAAGAATACAGCTGGCAACAATAGGATTTGCTGAAAACCATGCTGACCAGCAACGACCTACTAAACCCAAGGTCTACAGGACTGTTAATATATGAGCTGGGCGTACCAATTAATGGGAATGGCTTCTGTTTTGCTTGCACTGCTACTACAAGATGTACAAACATGTGAAGTTATGAAAACATTCAAGACAATGGTCCCAGAGAAGCAATTGCAAAACTGAGGAAAACCAATCATTTTCTGGCAGGCATATCAACCAGTAATGTTGTAGCAAAACCCCATTAAACTCAAGTTTATTGAATGTGTTTTCCTAACTCTGTAGACTATCCAGACAATTTCTTGCTAGGAATAAACCCACGTTCACAGAGAAACAATGAGCCTGCGGTAACAGCTCAGCCATTGCTTGCTTATTCCACTGACTGAAGCGAGGGTTTCAAATAACAACTACAAAAGCACACTACAAGATGATCTTACAGTGCTGTTTTTGCTAAGGTTTTTCTGTTGACAGCTCTCTTACCCACTTCCTTCAATAATGTCTCAATTACTTTAGAAGTAATTAACTGTCACATGGATGAATAAGTCAAGCATGAAACATCTGACTGAAAACAATAGTTGTGTGTGAAAAACATAAAATTCCATTAAGGGATGGGCTGAGCCACAACCGTAATTCCAGGATATAGTCCTTAGCCAGATGTTGAACCAAGGTTTTAACTTTAGGGTTGACCAAACCAATGCATTAAAAGATAATCTGAAAGCTATGGAAAACTGAGACTACTACCACCCTTATAGCACACTCATCTACCTGTAGTTTTTGTTGGCTTTTTTCTTTTATACTATAGGAAGAGGATAAAAAGCATGACATCCTTCAAATATTAAAACATAAATCAAGTTATTGAAAAGAAATAATATTCAGGAAGTCTGTTTTAGAGAAAACAATCTTAAACTATCTTTCACCTAAGACACTACAAAGGGGCCTTCACTTTTCAGAAGGCTTTTCAGAAAGGCAAACTCTTGTGAAAAATAAAACTGTTTTATCAGAGCAATAATAAAAAAAAAAAAAAATTAGAATCACTAGTCACTTCAGAAAATGTTTATCAGAGCTGAATGATTTGATAGCTAAAGAAAGAGCTTGCCATTTTTACCTCAACACCATCTGTTTCTGACAGCATTATCCTTCCTTGGCATGTGCCTAGTTGCACAAAACCGTTCTCCTTCTACTTTCCTCAGATAGCAGTGTGATCCCTGATGCTCTCTGTTGCTGTTTCCAAGAGATGTTGGTTTCTTCTAAGTGACAAGTAAAAAAGATTGGGGCTACCCATTTCAAGCTAGGTTGCGCAATCCAGGGTCATCGCCATTTGCTAACCTAAACGTGGTCAAAATGACATGCAACCCATTGCAAGAGCATTATTCCTACCTCCAGGGATACTGCACAATATTTGTTACTCTCTAAGCTAAATCACTTTGGGGGTCTACTTAGGTATAAACAGCTCTCAATGCTGTAAACACACAATGAGGCAAGAGACCAGTTTCCTACTGTATCTTCTCTGTGTATGGCTTTGCATTAATTCGCAAGCAGCTATAACATCCAAGTTGCAGAGAAGTCCACCCCCTCACATCCAATTTTCCAGTTGAATAGATTTTCTTCCAAGAATGTCCAGTGCTGTGACAGAAGTCAATATTATTAAGAAATTCCCTCCCTTCAGTGCTTGTCTCTTTGCATAACCCATCAGAAGGTTTAATCAAAGTTCAATTCTACTTACTGAATCCTACTCGTATTTCAGGCTTAATTACCCAAACCATTATTACCCAAACAGGACCAACGCTCCTTCAGGGGAGCTCTCTTTTGCAGTATGTGCCACCTGGGACCTGCAGTTCTCTGCCGTGTCTCCCATCAGCTTACCTTTCTCTCCTACCACCCTGGAGCATCTTTTATCCAGACAGACTGCTACACTCAGGAAAATAGAAGGCAGTTCAAGTTAGGAATTCTTTACAAGATTGACTTTTTAATGAAAACTACTGCTAACAGCAGTACTGGAGATGACAGTACAGAAGAGCTAAGTGACTGTATATTAATTTGTTTGGATAGTACTGGATTAACTGCATGAACAGATTTTTATTGTTAAAAAATATAGGCCATTAAATATATACTGTGAATATCACCTGCTAAAGTGGAAAAATATTTAAGCCAGATGTGATGATACAGAGAGCATACATTGAATCATAGAATCCCAGACTGGTCTGAGCTGGAAGGGACCTTAAAGCTCATCCAATTCCAACCCCCTGCCACGGGGAGGGACGCCTTCCACTAGACCAGGTTGCTCCAAGCCCTGTCCAACCTGGCCTTGAACACTGCCAGGGATGGGGCAGCCACAGCTTCTCTGGGCAACCTGTGCCAGAGCCTCACCACCCTCACAGGGAAGAACTTCTGTCTAAGAGCTCATCTCCATGTTCTCTCTGTCAGTTTAAAACTATTCTCCTTTGTCCTCAGCACAGATTATATTCTGGTAACATGGCATCATGTCCTGAGATGGATTTTTACAAGTGGAAATTTCCCAAGAGTGGGTATCTTTTAAGTACTTGAATCACCCACATCCTTGTTACTCAATTCACATTACTATTGTGTACAGATGCAATCTTCCCCAATTAATGTAAGTCACTTGGGAAAAATGTATTTCTTCTATAGACCATAACATGCCTCAAGATGGTAGAGTGGTAAAAAACCAGAAACATGAGAAAATGGGCATCCCCAGCTTCACTTGGCTCTTTGGAAGGAAAACAAATAATTTGAAATGCCTCCCAGCCACCCTGTAAAGGAGGATTATTTTAGCATCTGCCAACTGAATCCGAGGAGAACAATTCTATTTCGGTTGTGGCTCTCACTTGTGAAACACTAACTTCAGTTCCTTTGTTTTCCATGGGACGTATTTGCTCTCCCTCTGTTTCCACTCATGTTTTTAGTAGTACCCAAGTGGAAAATAGAATTACCATGTTGAGTAAGCTTTATTCCTCTTTAATTTGTTATGGCTGTCATTAAGAGTCTTTTATTTTACTTTGGCCAACTGTTAGAGGAACAATATCAATCTACAAGTTGATTGTTTCATGGTGCAGTTCTTCCATGGGGCAAGTCTTTTTCATTTATCCTGGAGGAGACCAGAGAGTGCTGGAACTCAAAGGCATTAGTAAGTCAAAAAATGAGTAACACTCTTGCCATTCAAAAAGGGATATAAATGAAGTTTGTCTCTATTTGGATACATAAGAAGTAGCAAAGTAGATAAAAATTCAGAATCAGTTGATAGACATTAGGGAGCAGATTATTACTTACAGATTCATGTACTGAGAAAACATATAATGAAGTCTTTGGAAACATTCCATTAACAAAGCTCGATTTCTACATGCACAGTACCTCACTACCATGAAGAAGGAGAAACCAGTGTTTCTCCTTGTCCTTTCTGTCTTTGCTGCTCAACAATACCATTAGAAATACTGCTTTTAGCTGTGAAGTTAATGATCTACTTATGAATTTTATGTAAGGTAAAAAAATATATCAAGCAGTAGGTGTGTTTAAACTCTTACTGACCTGGAAAACTGAATCATCTTCAGGGTCTCTGTCCAGCTATATAAATGGAACTCAAACTGACTGCTTTTTAAACTGATTTAAAACACATAAGCTCTTCTGCAGATTTATCTGCAGTGATCATACTACAAAATGCTAGGGTTTCTCTGTATGTTTCCCTGCTTTCTCATGTAATTCAGTATTTGTCTTTTAACTGGTTGTCACTGTTACACCAGCATTAACATCTGGCAATACCTGTACAAACAGAACAGCATCAAATCTCTTTGTCATTTCTTTCAGAGTTTGCATAGTAAGAGATATGCCCATGATTTTATTTATAGTTGCCTTGAAAAACTCTTAGATGCCATTATTGCGCAGCTAGTCAATGTTGTAAAAGCAGTAGCAAACTGTACCTCCAATTTGATTTCTAAAAATAAAATCATCATCATTTTAGTCTTCCACCAGTCTTTGGTTTCAACTCTTCAGCTTCCAACTCCCCTTCTAGTAAGGGTATGGGCTCTTTCTACTTCTTTCAGGAAGTCAGTCCTAGCTAGGCTGTGACATTCTACTGACCTTGGTAAATACACATCTCTGCATGTTTTTTCTTCAAATAATTTAATTCAGGGACAGAAAATGTTAAGAGTCATTACTACAGGGAATTTCAGGTGCTATTAAATAGATAGCAGAGAAACATCCTTGAACATAAATAATGAAAAGTTTTAAAAACTTACTAGCAGCCTACCTTTTTCAGTTAGCAGCTCTATCTCCCCAACCAGCCTTCCGAATCCTCTGCAGAGCTTTATCTATTTGAATTTGAGATTTTGCTTTTACCTGTATCACAGAAGATGGATCTATCTCATTAAAGCACACCCCACAGGTCAGATTTTAGAGAATTTAGAAGGTTGAACTAAGGCGCACACAAAAAAAATCCTATCAGAGACCCCATCATGATGCACAGCAAAGAGACATTCAGTAATGGAGGAAAAGGAGCTTCTAGGTTTGTCCTTGCTTAGCTGCTCTCTGATGGGCAGAACCAGGAAAACAGTTGTACAGCTTCACTAGCTAAGCATTTAAAAGCTCTGCAGAAGACAAGGAAGATTAAATAAGTAACAGATCAGGGAAAGGGGAAAACTCCTGTAGTTTGGCATCTAAATAGGCACAGCTGTTAACATCTCAACTCTTTTCAGGTGGGGCTAATAATCTTCAAGTAGACATTGGGCACAGATTTGCAAGCAGGAGAAGGCAGGGTTAACCTTCAGTTTTATCCAAATGTTAAAAGAACTTTTACGAATCACTAGTCAATCTTAACACCTTCAACCTTGGCCTACATATAATGTAAATTACTTCAGCTGAATAAAGATTGATAACTGACAGTTTAGAATATTCCTTGCAAAGAAGGTTAACTATTGGATTAAACATTAAAAAATTCTGCACATTGAACATTCTTCAGAACTCTGGGACTTCGTTATTAAGCATGACAAAAACATACTTTCATGGCAAAAAAAATCATTTATAGCCAAACCAGCATTTTTTTCTTAATGATTTCTCGTTCAAGAGAGTAAGGTAGAAATGATTATAGGATATTAAAGATAAGTCAAGAGGATCACAACTATAGTGATGAATCTACACTTGTATTTTTCTAGAAAAAACTAGTTTAACCACAAAACATTCAGTGAATACAATGTGCATTCATAAACAGTGTCATTAGTATACAGTATTTTGGAAATGCAGGGTGAAAACTGGAAAATTTCAGTTTGCCCCCAGTATGGGTGTATGAGCACATATGGGTATATAAGACATATATGTATACACACTTCCATGACACTGCTAGCATCTACCATGCACATTCCTTGGTTTTGTAAATAAAGACCCTTTCTCATTACATGTATAGTTGCCACCTACAATTTAGGGCGGGCAAATTTTTATCCTTTTGGAAACCAGACATGCTACGACCACCATGTATTTGTTTGCCTTTTACTGGGTGCAAAAGTTTCACAAAATTAATGTATAAAGTGAATTAAAGGTCCTAAATAAAAGGCTATTTTCTTTCTGCACATGAAATTACACACCTTAAGCAAGGTACTTTAACATTTCGTATTACTTCATGCATCTGACTACAGACCTGAAATTACCAATCTCTGTATTAATTTTTTCTTGATACAAAGAAACACATCATAGACCAAATCAGATTTTTCAGTGTGCTTTAGGAGTTCTCCATTTGCAACAACCCTTTTATGTATCTGTCTTACTGCATCTGCCTTCCTGTTTCTGCTGTGCCTGCAAACCAACTACGCTCTGGGCACTGCTGATTGCTGAAGCAAAGCTTTAACTTGTACACAGTTTGTTGCATCTCTCAAGAATAATCTGCACAGTCAATACTTAGAACAGAAGAAGGAGCAGCGAGAAGAGGTGCAGTCTAACATGGGAGGGAGAGCCTTCGGATAACAAGCATAAGGGTCACCAGAAATAAGGGAAGGCTGTCAGGGCACATGAGAAGTTCACGTAAAATAAAAGCCAACAAAAAACCTAGAAGAGACAAAACCCCAAGGCCAGGGACAAGAGATATGTGCTCTGAAATGCAGCCAACAGCAAAAACCTCTGCATATCATGTCAGACAAGAAACATGAGGGGGAAAATGAGTCATGTAAGCAAACAGCAGCCAACCACCAGCCACAGGGGATGGCATCTGCATGGAAAACTCTATCTGCACATACCAGTACAGAGAGGAAAAAGAGTCAGGAGAAGAAAGACCTCAAGGACAGAGAGGAAGGAAATAAATGCCATATTTTAATTTCAAGCTAGTGAAAAAACCTAACGTATAAGATATGCCAATTTGGTATTTCTTAGGGGAAAAAAATCCCAGATTTTGTCACATAAAGAGTTGCTACCGAGATAAATGCTGTGAGGTAGATCAGCTCAATTTATACGAGCTGGTGTAGCAGACACATACAGTCAGACGATAAGTGAAAATCAGGCTCTCTACAATTTACTTCTTTCTGCTATGAACACAGAAGCAGACACTAAGTACCATGCAGCCACTCACTCACTCTCCTCTTCCCCATCAGACTAAAGCCAAAACAGCATCTACCAGCTACTAGGAAGAAAATTAACTCTATCCCAGCCTAAACCAGAACAATAGACTAAAGTAATAAATCTGGATCTGAAACAATGACTATCCCAGTTGTTAAAATCTATTAAAAAATCTGATACACAAATAACTGACAAACAGCTGTGTTTCTACAACTGGGCTGTATCATCATATAATAAACGGAATTTAAAGAGAATATGTAGGGAGCAAATGTCCTTGAGGGTACAGAAGTGGGTTAGGGTATTGTAACTGCAGGTAAGGGGATAAGCAGCTTGAAGACAGGTTAGCAGAAGGGATAGAACACCCAGTACAGATAAATCTGCATGATTCTCCTCACCCTCCCTAGGAGGAAAACACCCAAGGATGGCAGTTTGCTTTTCCATAGCAATGAGTTGTAGCTGTTTCATTAAACAGGTCAGACATTTGAGTATCTGCACAAGTACTTGACATCACCTGGAGTCTGCATGCAGCAGAGGTAGCTGGAAGAGAATTTATCACTGCCACCTGGAGAAAGAAATGTTCTCCTGAACATTACCTGTTGGAGCCAACCCAGGGGAGGCCACGAAGGTGATCCAAGGGCTGGAGCAGCTCTGATGGAGACAGGCTGGGAGAGCTGGGCTTGTTCAGCCTGGAGAAGAGAAGGCTCCGGAGGGGACCTAAGAGCAGCTTCCAGTGCCTAAAAGGGATGATAAGAAACGTGGAGAGGGGCTTTGACAAGGGCCTGTAGGGACAGGACAAGGGGGAATGGCTTTAACCTGACAGAGGGGAGACTGAGATGAGATTTTAGGAATTTCTTCCCTGTGAGGGTGCTGAGGCGCTAGCACAGGTTGCCCAGAGAAGCTGTGGCTGCCCCATCCCTGGCAGTGTTCAAGGCCAGGCTGGATGGGGCTTGGAGCAACCTGGTCTAGTGGAAGGTGTCCCTGCACATGGCAAGGAACTTGACAAGCTTTAAAGTCCCTTCCAACTCAAACCAGTCTGGGATTATATGAACTATGCAGAATGCACAAATGTATTTACAGCGATCGCCACACTATTAAGATTTGTTTGTTTGGGGTTTTTTGTTGTTCTTTTTTTTGTTGTTGATGTTGGTTTTGTCTTTTTTTTTTTTACTTCAGTTTCAGGTTATTTCCACCTTTGTCCACATGCTTTAGAATAAAGGATCACATTTTGCATGAAGTACTCTCTCTCACAGGAGAAATTTAGGGGTATTTCTAGTCAAAGCATTTACTTTCCACTTTTCTGCCTCTGATTCAGTATTAGAGTCCATTTAAAAGAGTATTGATTGATCACATTTCCTACAACATTTAATTCTTAGAATTACCATTAGGAATCATAAATAACTGATTGTGCTGTCAGATGAACCTGGTATTATTCAACTGCTAGGGTGAGAAAAGCCACTTAGAATTGATGGGCTATTTCCACAGGCTGCTGTGTGATGCTGCCTATTAGATCCATTCCCACGCATGTATTTTAAGTTCTTTGAAACTACAATGCCTTTATCAAAAGGCCCTCCTCAGGCTTTACACCACTTGAGGTCTTTTCAGGACACTGTCTTTTGATTAAATGATACCAAATCCTCTCTTCTGATGCAGTGGGGGGGGGGTGTGTGTGTGTGTGCTGTGTGGGGGGTGTTCATTTAATTTTTTTACAAAATAAAAGCTAACATTCACCATTTTCTTTTATACATTTTCAGCCTTTTTTCCATTTTATGCCCTCTTACTGAAGGTTATACAAAATCTGTAGAAGCACTGAAAAACTGAAGTTAGAAGGGACCTTGACAAGACCATCTAGTCCAAGACTAGTCAGAGCATTAGTGACACTAAACATACATGAAGCTTCCACAGTCAACTACCCATCAGATGATCAAAATCAGATAGAGATTCTTTCAGCTTTTGGCTCTTATAGTACTGAGAACACCATAAGAGAATTTCATTTTGTCAATATCCTGTGATTCTACAGGCAATAGACAAAATTATCAGTCCATCCCTTAGCCTGCGTATTTACTGTCCAATAACAATAACTCCATCACAAACTCCATTTATCAGCCCAATGGTAACCGCTGCCACTTCATCTGCAAGGTCAATTTTTATAGAGTTGAACAGTCTGAGTTTCAAGATAACCACACTCAAGCATTTTAACAAGTGAAGATGCTCAATGTATTTTCAAAAAGAACAGATGTCACTGAGATAGAAAAATGTTAGCAGACCACCAAGCCTTAAACACATCATCTCTATCACTGTGTTCCTATTAAGCTACATATGTGAGTTGAGCTCTTGAGTATCTAGGTGTTAACCAGGACATTTAAGCATCTATAGGTAATTCAATAGTTTTCACTCGGGAAAGAATCTCCACCTCACCGCCCAAAACAAGGATATTATTTGGATGCAAATGAGGAAACCACATGTTTACACAAGGGCAAATAAAAGCAGTGTAAGACGAAATACAAATCCACAACTCTTTTCAGTTAAAAATACAGTAGCACTGTGGCAATTCTCACTTCCTGTTCAACGCTGGCTTCACTGTATGAAATTAAGTGCTGCTTTGCAGGAGAATTTCAGCTTTCAGAATACAAGGTTCCACTTTTCTGTCAAAGTGGCATTAATATGGCTAACACTCCTCTTTAGCTAGGCAAAATGTATTTCACCCCATTATACAATATACAATTAGCTAAGCGTTGTTGAGCAGATTTCCTTCTCAACTTCACCCTTCAGAAGAGGCCCTAACATAATTTTAATAGCAGTTCAGAGATCACTAGTGAAATGCTGCTGTTTCTGCTTCTTGAAATGACTTTTGAAACCACTTTTCACACAAATATAGAATACAAGCACATAAACTGCACAGCATTACACTTATTTCCAACTCTTCTGCAGTTTCAAATGTGGAAACATCACACAACACATGCATCAATTCTTGGTTGTTCTTAGCCTGTTTCTGTAAGCAGCTAAATCAAATCCACCATTTCAGCAACTCCTTCATACTACTTATCCTAAAGCTGCTAAAACACATATTTCCATGCTCCGGTAGGCTAGTACATAAAAAAACTAGCCACAAATAAATGAGCCATCAGTGGAGAGAGAGAATTTCCAATTACAAAGAAAACAAGGAAACTGGCAACTGCATTATACAACATACTCAGTTCATTTATTTAGATAAATGTAACTGAACAGTGATACAACTTTTTAATTATAGAAGTGTAATAAAAATAAGGTTTTTGTTGCTGCAATCCTGCAGTTGGAATTCCACATTTATTCTCACTGGGACCTTCTGGCTACTGTTGAGGTGCACTGGCACCTCGACTTAGGTTCTTCTGAAAAATAAAATAAATCATAAAAGGATTTCACCAGCTGGAGAGAAAAGAATATTGAGAGACTGTATTTATTACTCCTCACAGCAAGACTTTAATCCCATTTTTCTCACCTAGTAGACTCACGTAACCAAAACCATCTTTCTTGCCTTCCCCACATCATGTGAAACACAGCAGAATCTGATTCTGTAGTCAGTCTCCACATCTCCATTGGATGCAAAACCATCCAAACATTTCTCCCTCCATTCTAGATAAGCTTTGCATATTCTTGTGTGTGTGTATACCTCAGAGCTTATAATTTTGGGATATTTAGAAACAGTTAGCAACAGGTAACTCTAACATTTAAATTTAACATCGATATGAACACAATTTTCACTGAAGGCTGTAGGTCTGATGTGTGTCCTTCATGGAGAGGGTTATAAAGAGGGACCGTGGATCCTTTCTGTTCTTGCGGACTGTTATTTTTCCTCTCAGACGTTCTCCTGCAGAAGTAAAAAGGAAATATTTAGGTTATGCTTACATTACTGAACCATGCACAGCAACAGTAAAGATGCATTACATTCCCTTATGCTGCATGAGACACTGTTCCCAATTAATCAGAATTAAACTAGTCTACAAAGGTTGATTTTTCTAAGGTCTAAGCAATGGTCCTGACAGCAAACCTAATTCTAACTAACTGCAGTTAAATCTGGTGAGGTGCTGAGTTACATCTGATGCTTTACTTCTCAGATGACCTACCCAAAGTAAACCAGTATTTGATTTGTGATTGGTGAAAACCTCTGTATTCCTTGGGTACATTAACCTCTCTTCGAATCTGGTTGTGCTGGATCTGCACACCACTACGCACCCAGCTGGACAGGTACCAAGGCCTGTTGTACTATCTCCCTCCACCCTCTGAGCATCAAATATCAACTGATTTTTTCATGAAATTATATATAATATCTTTAAGTTGTTCAACTTGGATTTCCACCCACGAAATAAGCAAATTAGCAATAATAAAACAGTATTTAAAAAGCAAAATTGCTACTCTGCGATACTTAATACTGCACTATTCCTTTGCTGTGCTCCCTAATTTAAATGGATCACTACTACTGAGCAAAACTAAGTAACCACAAAAACTTATTCCACTTCCTATTGCAAATGGCATGTGGTTTGTATTTGCACTGCTTTTTATCTGAGTTCTAATTAGGTGATGTTTTTATCTGGCCGGAAACATTAACACAAATCTTCAGAGCATTTCAAGTATACACATTGTTAACAGTGAGGTTTTTTGTTTTTGTTTTTTTTTTTTTGTTTTTTTTTTTTTTTTTTTTTTTTTTTTTACAAACTATCAGGCTTTCTTGACCGTAACACTTTTTTGGTGTTGCTAAATTGAAGTAAGAGTTTTTGTCCTAGAAAAATTCCAGACCTGGATGCTTCTGTTTAACATTTTGTCCTAGCCTGCTCTGATCAAGACCTGGTTCCATCCCTAATGCAGCTACAGTTCCATAGCACATCAAGTTCTTCTACATTTATTCTTTACATAATTCAAAGGTCTGTTCTAGCTTTTAAAAGCACTTTCAGATTCCAAAATAACATGAGGAGAAAAATCAAACCTGCCATGCTGTCTTAAGAGAACTTGTGCATAATCTCTAAGAAGAGATGTTTCACTTTTCACACAGAAGACAGGAGACTACTTGTGGATCTCTAAGTCCAGTTTAATGAACTAGCAGTATATTTTATTGTCATGCAAACATACTCAATGAAGAAGATGTGAAAAGCCTTTACAGCTATGCAACTTTCTGTAACTTTATACAGGACTAAACAAAGGGATAAAGAACCCATTTCTCCACAGGCACAGCAGTTACTAATATCTCTCTCCCCCTGTATCTAAAAATCCTTGTAAGAAGACAGCAGAAAGCTAGATTTACAGATATTAGGAGCTCCAGGAACGGATTCATGCTATATAAATTTAAGGCAAACTTGTAAGCTTGCATCTGTCACGTAAAAGTGACACAAACTGAAATCCATTAGCAATTTCAACTAGTCATAGGGTTTACTATTTGCATATTTGAAAACCTGATCTAAAAAGCAGTTTTGAGACACCAAGTTTTCTTGATTTCCAGATATTGAAGGGGCTACCTGAATTAACAATATTCATATTTTTGAGTATTAAGCACTGAGAAGGCTGAACAGGAGGACATTAAAGAGAATTTGTTTGTTTTTTTTTTCCCCACCTTTCATCTGCTTCTCCTAACCCCATTTCCCACTGGGTTCAAAGTTCATAAATTTCCTAAACCATCTACAACTGACATCCTTGTCCCTAAATTGGAGAGACATCAATTTGACAGATGGACCACTCAGTGCATAAAGAACTGGCTGGATGGCCACACAAAAAGAGTTGTGGTCAATGTCTCAATGTCCAGCTGGAGACCAGTAACGAATGGTGTCCCTCAGGGATCCATGTTGGGACTGGTCTTGTTCAGCATCTTTGTTGGTGGCATGGACAGTGGGATCAAAGTGTGCCCTCAGCAAGTTTGCCGATGACGCCAAGCTGTGTGGTTCGGTTGATAGGCTGGAGGGAAGGAATGCCATCCAGAGGGACCTTGACACACTTGTGAGGTGGGCTGATGCCAACCTCATGAAGTTTAACCATGCCAAGTGCAAGGTCCTACACCTGGGTCAGAGCAATCCCAGGCACAGCTACAGGTTGGGCAGAGAAGAGATTCAGAGCAGCCCTGTGGAGAAGGACTTGGGGGTGTTGGTTGATGAGAAAATGTATGTGAACCAGCTTCAGTGTCCGCTCACAGCCCAGAAAGCCAACCGTATCCTGGGCTGCATCAAAAGGAGCGTGACCAGCAGGTCGAAGGAGGTGATCCTGCCCCTTGGCTCTGCTCTCATGAGACCTCACTTGGAGTATTGTGTGCAGTTCTGGTGTCCTCAACATAAAAAGGACATGGAACTGTTGGCACAAGTAAAGAGGAGGGCCACGAGGATGATCAGGGGACTGGAGCACCTCCCATATGAAGACAGGCTGAGGAAGTTGGGGCTGTTGAGCCTGGAGAAGAGAAGGCTGCGTGGAGACCTCATAGCAGCCTTCCAGTGTCTGAAGGGGTGCTATAGAGATACTGGGGATGGACTCTTCATTCGGGACTCTAGTGACAGGACAAGGGGTAACGGGTTAAAACTTAAACAGGGGAAGTTTAGATTGGATATGAGGAGGAAGTTCTTTACTGTAAGGGTGGTGAGGCCCTGGAAGGGGCTGCCCAGGGAAGTTGTGAATGCTCCATCCCGGGCGGTGTTCAAGGCCAGATTGGATGAAGCCTTGGGTGCCATAGTTTAGTGTGAGGTGTCCCTGCCCATGGCAGGGGGGCAGGAACTAGATGATCTTAAGGTCCTTTCCAACCCTAACTATTCTGTGATTCTATGATTCTATATTGCAAGGAAATATTACCTATAAAGGCTTTTCAGTCTTGTTTTTAATGAGCTTACCAAGTGGTATCTCTTATTTTCACAATGCTTTTGTGAAGATTGCTGCTTGTATTTACTAGAGAAAAATAATCTCTATTTATTTTCAGTCCTTAATAAGACCTGCACATGAAGTTATATTTGTAAATATGTAGGAAGCCCACTGCTGAGCCTTTTCAAACTGTCATTTTAAAACCACAAGAATTACACCTCAACAGATGATTTTACTAAACACATTATAGAAGGATATGATCTCCATCTATAGTTCTCAGTTCTCTGCTACTCTTACGTTATGCCTCGCTTGCCTCAGTCATCTCTGTCCCTCACACTAGCCACATCCACTGTTACTACTTTCCTACCTCACTGCATCCAAAGTATTTCCCAGTTGTTCATTACTTACCATGATTTTAAAAACCACTGTTATGTTCTGTTAAAAAGCTGAAACTTTTTCAGTATTCTTATTGCAAAAATGAAAACAAACAGCAATTTGTAAACTTGCTGGTTTCAAATTCTCTAAGAATTTTGGAATTCTCCATCTACCACAATTCTCAGTTGCATCCACAAACAGTAAACTGACAGATTATAAATTATAGATAACAAATGCAGGACTTTTTGTCATAGGCTGAAGTCTAAACATCGAAAAAAACTTTTCAACAAAAATAGCTGGTACGAATACTGTATAAAAGAAAAAATACATTTTCTTTGTTTTGTTTTTTTCCTCATAATTTAACCATTAGCTGGAGATTCCACTTCAATTCCTGTGCAGCTTGATTATTTGGACGCAATAAATTGCATCAGAATTGCAAAAATGGTTTCACAGATTATTTAAACAGAGGTTTGACAGACAGAAGGATGAGGTATGTTAAAAAAAGGCATTATAGCTTCTGCGTGGCTGGGAAGTTTAGCCTAGTTTGAACATACAGATTTTCAGAACTGCTACAAAAAGTACTATTTGATCTCTTTTAACATCCTATGATAATAATTTCTAAATTTTTTTTAAAATGTTAGTTCAGTAAGACTAAAGGGCCTCTGAGAACTAAAATTCCATGATTTAAATTAATCCATACTTCAATCTTAGCATTTAAAACATTAACAATAAATGAAGTAAAAATCTAATGCAGAAATTATAGTTGACTTTATAGAACAGAACCCTCAGATTCTGTTTGCAAAGGCAGCCAATGAAACAAAGCATTCCATTTTTCTCAGCTTTTTGGTTTTTTTCCTGGAACTGCATTAACTCTGCCTTTCTAAGCCATCTTTTCTGAGGGCCGAAGCAAACAACAGC
This sequence comes from Pezoporus occidentalis, assembly GCF_034315485.1. Taxonomy (NCBI): domain Eukaryota; kingdom Metazoa; phylum Chordata; class Aves; order Psittaciformes; family Psittacidae; genus Pezoporus; species Pezoporus occidentalis. The sequence goes on from NW_026913006.1 coordinate 1,339,100, forward strand.
AGTGCAACCAAGGCACAGAAAGGCAGTTCAGAACAATTAATCAATGTCACATAGATAGAAAATGACTGATGTTTTTTTACCCCTGCTGTCCTGTGAGCTGCCTGGAGGAAGCTGGCGGTGGGACTCAGCTGCATCACCTTGCTCTTATCACGCTCAGTTGAATGCAAGTAAACCACACATTGCCACTGCAGTTTGATTAGGACAAAACTGAATCCATTACAATCCCCTTACTGCATTTTGATTATCCCTTAGGGAGACTTGAAATTTGTCCCCAAAAAGAGAAAAAGACAAAAGGGTTCAGCAGAAGTGCTGCTCAAGCTTTCTAGCACAGGAAAAAAGCATCTCTGTGTCTGGACTGACCCACTGCAAATACTGCATAGCTGATGACATGCTCTACAGTACACCCTATACAACTGCTCTGGACAATATAGTTTATTTTGGTTCCTTTACCATCAGTAAAACTGCAAGCAATTGCACCTTTCACTGATGTTTGTGCAATACGCAGTGCAAGCCTGCAGTCTGTGAGCTAAGACACCTCTCATTACAAGACCCCTATCACTAAGATGCTGTTTAGGCCAAACTAATCATATTTTTTCAGTCTATAACTCGATTCATCTGGAAGGATTTGACCAAACCCAAAGACTTCATGCAGTCTCCTTGCACACATATCCACAATGTCTATTTAAAGCTCAAAATGATTCATGGCAACAAACTTGCAAGTGAAGAACTACCCTGCCTTTCAATACAACTTGTTGTCTCCTCCCTCTTTGATTATGAAAAGGACTGAAAGAGCTACTGAAGGAGGCCGGCATTCAAGGTCTTTCAAGGTTTCCTTCTTTTCCTGTGGAAGAGCTTTATGAAGCTGAGACAAGTAGTAACATGGTACTCAAAGCATTCTTTATTCTGAACCCTGCTGAAATTTAAGAACCTTATGAAAGATCTCACTGGAATTATTCCCAAGGGACCTGCTAGAAAACTGTAGTGGATTTGGGACTAAAGACACCTTAACTACTGAGCTACTGGTAAGAAATATCTTTACAAATCCCTCAGAATGTACTGTGATAGTCTTACATGCCTTCAGTTACACATTCAGTAAGCTCTGACACCACCCTTTACAATAAGGTTGTCCCCATTTGAGGCTGACAATTTAAACACTATCTACTTCTCCACTCATTTAGACTAACTGGAACACCTAACTTTATGCAACACTGAGGTCCAGCATGCAACTGAAAAAAATCCCAAGTCTCAAAAGCATTACTCTGGAAGAGTTGGCTAGAAAGTGGTTTTCCTGTGCCATCGACTGAAAAAGAAAAATGAAAGATAGAAATCATCTGTGGTGGGATCATGGGCATTCCCCTTAAACTCAATAATTTATCCTTAATCTGCCCATTCATCTTCTTAAACTATAAGCACCTGCAGCTGTACGCAGATTGCCACCTTCCTATTTGGCCACTTCTTACTGAATCCCCAACACAATGAAATTCAAGGAGCAGTTTCCTTATGGAGCTGTAATCACTGCCTTTTGGTATTATCCACCTGATCTGTGACATCCTTCTGCCATTGGCTGCCTACTTTAAAAATTAGGCATCTCTCTGCCAACTCCCTACTGTTGCATCACTCTTCACCCTCTTTGAAACTATGTTGGGGTTCTACCTTTTCCTTTCATGCTCTGAGTACTGGCACGTTTCAACACCCCAAGACAAACTCTGAATTAGGCTGCTGCAAAGTCTATAGAGCCAGCTGAGTAAGGTAGGAGAGCAACCTAAGATAACGTGCACGCACTGCAAATGACCAAGATTCCCAGCATAGCTCAGGTACCAGAACTAGCTGCCACAGGGAATGGTGAAGGCCAGATACATAGTCCTCCATGTATAGCTGCAGCAGCCCAGCTCACTCACCATGAACTAATCTTAATTCACTACTTTTTGTAGCAGAGATCCTAAACTGTATAGTCTTGGGCAACCTTTCTCCCTGCAGTTGTGACAGAAATCTGACAAAACTAGATTGTTGCTGCTGTATGATTTGTATTTCCCTTGCAGTTGCAGAACTTGCGAAGGGGGCACAGAGAATGGCACAAGAAGTTCTCCTGTCAGATACAAAACCTCTTTTCTCTTTCAATGCAATAGAACAGCCACGGGAAGAGATTCTCTCAATTTAGTGTCTGAAAGACATACTTAGGGATGTTTCTGAAAAGTCAGCAGGATGATTTTAAGCTGCAGATTTCAAAAGATACACTTTAAAACACGGAAGATTTAGTGTGATCTCAAAATCCAAGTTTTAACAACTATTAGATTTAAAATCAAGCACCACTTTTCGGAGGTATCATTTGTAAGTAAACAAGTGACAGCATTTTATAGACACCATATCACAGCTGTAGACAGGCAAAACAGACACTACAATCTCAATCTGAAAACAAATTACCCAACTGGGATGCACAATACTGAAGTATTTCAGTATAAGATCAAAACATTCAGCCAGATTAATTGTGCTAGTGTTGTTATCCTACTTTTAACAATGCTTTCTAGGTAGACAAATTAACATTTTACAGTTTGTAAATTCACAAACAGCTCCATTATGGAGACTGGGGAGTTAAAAGATAATCAAGGATTTTATAGGGGCTTAGTCATGTGAGCTCTACCTCAGTTTTGCTGCGCTAGCATCTTTTAGCACCATAGAAAATCAAATCAAGGTTTTATTTCCACTGCAAGGCAGTATCAAGAATACAAAACGCTGACAATATGCTGTTTTACTGCTAATAGAACCTGCTTGCATAAAGATCTGGGTTTTAACTTAATTCATTGTTACTGAAAAGATTCTGTGGGCCCTTTAAAATAATTTCGGAAAGCATTTCATTTATTCAGTAAATGCTTGAGACTATCAAATGAGAATGCCATTCTGTATATAGTTTTTCATCTATGTAAATTAGCAGGAATATTTCAACAAACAACAAAAGGAAAATACATGTTTGGACCATTAATAAGAAAAAGATACTGCTTTGGCATCTCAGCTTCAGTTTTCAAAATAAAGACATATTCAAGCTATTAAAAGGGCTGCTTAAGTAAAGTCTTGTACTCTGTAGAAAGTCTACAATACAAAACTCATGTCTGAGAAAACAATTTTTATGGCAATAAAATATCATCTTCCTTCTTTCTCCAGTTTCTTCATTTTTACTGCTTGCTAAGCAGTTAGAGCATATCCAACATGCTGATGCTATTTTGTTCCACTTCACTGTACACCAGCTTCAAGTCTCTCTTCCGTGAGAAGGAAAACCAATTTTACAGAATACATGAGTAGAAAGAGACTATCTCCTCCTCCCCCTCCAAAATCTAAACCAAACGAACAGAAATTATCCATTAAAACATATATATGTTTTAATATACAAATATATAAATATATAAACCATAGTTGAGTATCAAGCTGATATTCAGTGGAAAATTAAGAAGTATAATTAGGTGAAACTTTCATTGCCTCTCTCCAGATCTTTGGACTTAGATTAAATCTTTCCTATTGCAACCCACAGAATTTGCAAATACTACACATCCAGCGCAGGCTGTGGCAGGAATGGTAAAGGAGGGAGGGTAACTTGCAAATCCCATCCTTTGGCTTCTAACAGCTTCATTTTATTGTTAGAATAGAGATCAAAACATTCACTCTTTTTTATGGCTGAGAAAACAGATCTATTTTTACAACAAGTAACCTGGCATCAAGCAGCTGAGAAAATTAGCTAGTTCACACTGCAGAATAAAACCATTTTGACATGCATAAAGGAGCCAGGTTTGGATATCTGTAAGCTCAACCTCAACAGAACAAATCCAAATACAATCAGTGCTTTAGCACCACTTCAGGCATATCCACAAAAGCTATAAAGCATCTGATAGAGACTTTTAAGTCAGCCTTACTATTTTACTCAGAATTAGAAATCCAAGGTCATAATTTTTCTTTACTGGGGAAAAAGCCAGGGCCATGTCTGAAAGATGCTTTCAAGATAAGAAAACATTTCAAATGCATTTCATAGCACAAATTCCTCTTTCACAACCCATTAAAATACTGAAAACAAATGCCACCATGGGGACACCAGTCAGATTAATGCAAAGGCAATGTCAAATTACCCAGATGAATATTTAAGTCACTATTTTTACAAAGAAAAAAAAATGGGAAAAATGGAAGATGGAGAAATCTGTACTTACAGTAACATGTCCTGAGGAAAAAAAGATTTTTGGAACCATGAAGGAGAAGGATCAAAGTCTGAGAGAATGCTGTTTTCAGTGTTCACTTACATTAAGAAACATTGCTATGTAAGTATCAATAAACACCTACTGCCCTGATGGGCTTGTGTCATCTGTGAACAATAAATATCCCACAAAGGATTACAAAGGAAAAGGAAATTACATCAAGAGTTTCTCTCAGAACCTTCTCTAACACTGGAAATAACAGACAGAGAATCCTAGATTAAAGTGGCAATTTTATATAACATATAGAAACAGAGAGAATGGGTAAACGCATGGAATGGGGAACTTTAATGATGAAGAGAAGTAGACAGGTAGAAGAAAAAAAACAACACGGCTGTAACAAGATTTGTTATGGGGATAATGTTAGGAAATATGAGCTAATAAAGAGAAAGGAAGGAAGGGCTTACAGGAAAAGTGAGCTTGAAGGTCAACCAGGTTGTGTTCACTGCTTCAAAGCACATAGTTTCTGCAGTTGTCTTCAGAAAGTCACTGCACCTAGACTGGAATTCTCAAGCCAGGCACACCTTCCAGTCATTTCACACATTTGGCAAATGTCAAATGATCTAGGTAATATTAAATAATGTGCATATTCTAACAAATGTCATCGCACTTATTTCACTTCACACTCTATGACATTGAAATTTAATGAGTTGCAGCAAGGAGACCTTAGCCAGCCTTGTCTAGAAAGAGAAGCTGAACAGAATGCAAGCCGAGTACAAATGCACCAATGTGTATGTACCAAGAAGTGACAAAACCTAAGAACAGGCAAATAAAACTTATTTAGGGACATAAACCCAAAGCATGAAGGAGAGAAATTATTTGTCAGGTAACACTGACCATAGTGCCTTTAGGAAGGAAGCTCCTGCTCAAAAGCTGTCATGGCTGATGGCTGGAAGACGCAAATGTAAAAGCAATGTAACTGAGCGCAGATGCTGCTTTCATATTCATAATTAGGTCTGGTAAGAGAGAGAATATTCCATCTACATCAATATTTCTCTATAGCTTCTCTGAGCTTCTTGACCTCATTTTTTTTCAACATCAGCATAAATTTTTGTACACTTTCTCCCAGTTTATCCAAGCTATTTATCAATTGTTCGGGTCAGGGCCAGGTAGTACCATGAGTTTATTAACCGACCAGCAGAAATGAGCCTCATTTCCGAGGTTCCTCTCCCTTGGTCCTGCCAGTCTGTGAAGAAAAATGGTCTTCAAAGACAACAAATTCACTGTCAAGTAAGAGTTCAACGATGGGGAGTAAATACTTAGTGGTTAAGTGAAAAAGGTAAGAAATAATAAAACCCTAAAAATGTAACTATTTAATCTCCTTTGATTTAAAAAAAAAAAAAAAAAAAAAAGAAAAGACTGGGAGAGTCTGAAAGAAAGTGCAGTTCTACAGGAACAAGAGGGCAAGACTTGTAATTCGTGACCGGTTTTATGTTCATCCTCTTGCATGACTATCCCATGACAGTCATGGACGTAATTCTGTCTATAAATCAAGGAATGTTTGACTACTTGCAAAGAAATGTATTTTCAAGACTTACCAAACAGAACTAACTGAAACCGCTAATAAGCACCATTTCAGTCTTCAAAACCTTGCTTGAACAATTTATCATCTGATTTTGAGTTACCCCTGATGACAATTAAAGCCTTTTCACATGTATCAAATTCAAGGTGAAACTTACTTGTACTTATAACACCTAGTACTTATCAATTTTATCTAAATTTACAGTGTATCAAAGTAGCATCTTCCATACTTCAATGGATTAAGTTCATGGCTGTTTCAAGTTCATGATCTTTGAAACTATTTCCAATTACAGATTCCCACAACTGCCAGCTACAACATCCACGCATATATTCATGATTCATATTCAAAAATAGAGCATAGTTCAGGAGGGCTACAAAAAAAAATTATGTAACCACTTGTCAAATATGATACTTCAGAACATTACTTCTGTTAAAATGAAGAGAATGGTCTTAAATTCTAGTGCCTCAGAAAAGCTTTGATACAGAAGTTCTCACCAAAATTACAGCATGAAGCTACACAAGACAGATGCCCACTAACAATACACCTATGCAGACATTAATATGTATTTTTAACATGAATTTTGCATAGATAGGTATTTCCCACTGTTCTGCAGACATAGAAAAATTCTTTAGAGCAGCTGAAAGATTTACTTTTTTTCTTAACACTTCTGTAATTTTTAAGGTATTTTAGATTTCAATTTAATGATAACAGCAGTGTAACATAACCATTGCTGCACCACAACTGCATTTAAATATACCTTCTTCTACAGGAATTGGTTTCTCCAGGAGAAAAACTGTCTGTTTCCAGTGCGTTTTGGTACACTGGGGACCAGTTGAAAACAAGACCTGCAGCGGAAGAGTTCAAGAGTTTGATTAAGAACAGCATTTTTGATATCACACAACATCAATCAATTAAACACACATGCAAATGAAGTGCTTGCTACAGCAAAAGAGACTCCCCGCCAAACACCTTGAGGCAGAATAAAACACAAAACCACCCTCATCTCCCAAAGACTTAAAATGCACAACCCCAAATACTCACCTTATTTTGACAGTTCTTCTCAAAAAAGATATCAAAATACCCAGCAACTGCCTATAAAAAGGAGTAAATGCAAATATAATAAAGGAACAGTAGCGACACTTAAGAAAAAGTCTATCAATATATACATTTATTGGGATTTCTATTCCATTTCACGCACTGAGAGAAACAAGATTAGATTTATGCTAGAAATCCTAAGTTGAAAAAATAAGCAGTCATCGCACATTTGTTGTACTTGAGAATATTCAGCCCACTGAAAATGCACTTTATTACATGCCAACTTTTAGTCTGATTTTCCACAATAACCCACACATTAACTGCAACTAGAATTTCACAGAATAGACTTTCATATGCACAGACCCCAAAAAAAGCGTCAAATTCCATCCTTATCCTCTACAGCTACCACAGCCATCACTAAATTAACACACAGCACAAGGGATTCTGCATGACATGCTCACTCTTTGCATAGCTAAACACTATTTTCCATAAAAGCTCCCTGTGAACTGAGGCACAGCATGAACAGGCAGGGAATATTTCTCCTTCCTCTACTACACACACAGATAAGAGACAAAAGATTCCCAAATACTTCATGCTGGCCTTTCCAGCAGTTGGTAGTTTCTAATAGTAACTCTCCAGAGGATTCCTTGGAACACTTATTCTGTCCCTCCTGCCATCCCACTCCTAACCTCAAAAAAAGCCTCTCTTCAGTACATAGTTCATTAGCGGAAGAAGAAGAGAAAGAGGCACAAAATGCCTGCGCACAAAACAGTATATCAACACTATTAGTTATGCAGTCTTCTAATCCTAGCCTGTTTTTTGACAGAACAGCTTTATGAGTCCCAGATGCTACTAAAAGGCATTTCTATGCCACAGTTTCACCTCTGAAATCCTGTCCATGCTCACCTTTATTTGCTTTCTACTATCTTCTACGAAAAGCAAATCAGACCAAGGCATTTATGCTTTTCTATTATGTCAGCCTTAAGAAACAACCTAGAACACAGCTTTTGAGTAACAAACTACAGCAGCTGGGGACTTCATCCCAGTGACAGCAGGAAGGGACCCACCCTCACATCACCTACAGTACATTCAAACAAGGTATGTACCAATTCCATGATGGCAGGCCTGCTGCATGAAAACTAACTGCAAACAACTGATTATAACCTTCCTCTCACAGCATTAGTATTTTTCTCCTACTCTAGGAAACTGGTCGTTCTCAAGGGTTACAAAAGACAGTTTCTGGAGCGTGGCCTCACATACTCACAGACTATGAAAGGAAGACAAAAAATCAAATATGCTTACAAATGCAGGTAAACTGAATGGCACAAGGCTTTATCATTATGAAATATGTAAACTGAATGACAGCTAAACCATTCTGGTATTTTTCTTCTCTGGTCTAAATCCAGAACAGATTTCACCAACATTGTGGAGAACAGAGTGTGCTAAAGCACCTGTGTTTGCTCTTCAGCTAAGGGCACTTCAGAGAAGCCTTGCAAGTTTCAAATTATGATGTGGGCAAATATTCTTAAATGTAAGAAGCAAGGAGACACTGAGGGAGCTTCATGACAAATGAGCACCAGATGGTGGAAATGGTGACTCTTCCATCCCTATCACTCAACGCTGAGAAATTCGTTGCCAAGTGAATCACAGCCTTGTCTCTAATACGCCTTTTTGGGTAAAGATTAAGAAGGTTTTGACAAAGTTTTATTGACCCATCAGACTGCTTTTATCAAGGCACAATCTTTTCTGTGTATTCGTCAGAGATCTACTAAGTCATAAAAATACTTTTCAGAGACCAGGTCAATACAGTTGATATGCTTACAAATGACCTAGGATATGACTACTGCAGAAAGGAGAACAAGGTGGCAACAAAAACATAATAATTCAGAAAAAGAAATACTGGCTTCCAGAGAAAGCAAGACTATCAAGCTACGTTTTGGACAGAAAGCTAAAAGCTCCATGCAGACACACCATAGCTAAGGTGGATGCTTTTATCTATATATTTGGTAGAAGAAGTAACAAAAACACACTGAGAAAACATCCTCACATTGGCATTTTTATTTTGGGAGGATGAGGTTCAGACTGGAAAGAAACCATGGGTACAAGGAAAGAAACTGTCCTCTGCTATCTGCTGCCTCTTATGCTCAGGGAAACAAGATTTGTGCAATTTCTGTAACTGACTAGGATAAGTATCAACCTTATTTCATATATAATCAATGGTTTCCCTAACAGAAACAACCTGAAACACTGAACTTTGACTATCATCTAAATCAAGAGGTAGCAAACAGTAATTATTAAACATCACAAAGACTACCTCATGCAGAGCTTCAGGGATTACAGATTTACAGATTTCAAGTGACTACAGAGAACAGAAGCTCTACGCTGATCCATTAAATTCTTTTTCTTACATTCTAAAACGGATAGATGTCCTTCAGTATTGATACTGAAACAATTATTGAGCCAAAGGTTAAAAAAAAAAAAATGCAGACAAATATTCCAACAAAACAAATTCCACAAGTCCCATAGGATAAACCCTTGTGAACAGCTTCAAGCACACCAAAACCAAAACACACATTCTGGTGAGCTATGTCAACAGGCAGGCCCAGTCCTGCATAGCTGAATAGAAAGTATATGCTTATAATTAAATAGATCCAGGGGAGAGTTTGAAAGATGTTTTGAAAACTCTTAAGAGCACATATTGCAGTTTCAAAATCTAATGGGTATCTTTACTAACAGATTTTCAAACCAGTTTTGAAACAACTAATAAAAACAAAACACACACATGGCTTGACCATCTTTCTTTGCAAAACTGGTTTCAACTATGTAATTTGTTTTTAATAAACATTTTAAGGCAACCTGCCATAATTTACCAATGCTGCATTTAATATCCAGATAGAAATCTCTTGCATGTGTTTCACATTTTTGGGAAAACAAGACTAAGCTGTAAAATTTGTTCAATCATGGCAGCTATTCCACAAGCCAATTACAGCTGAGGAAATCTAGAAAGTGAAACTGCACAGAACCTGTTGCTTATGCTGTAAAACAAGAAACCAAACCAAAAGTTTAAACCTGCTATTAAACAGAAGTAGTTATTTGCCTACACCTAGGTAATAAACATAAGCTCAAGTGTATTCTAAAGCCTTCCAGTAACTTCAGCCTAAATTAACTGCCTTCTTCCTTTCCTCTTTTTGATTTTACACAGAGGATTTCGGTGATACGGTTTAGTGGTGGTCTAGGCAGTCTGGGCTAATGGTTGGACTTGACGATCTTAAAGGTCTTTCCAAACCTAGCTGATTCTAGACTGCATGTTCCCCTACCAATAACATAACCCTTAAAAAGGCATTCAACCAAATTATGCATTATTTTCATGAGTATACTCCATTTTATTTAACAATTCATTCCACCCACTCCAATACATCTGTGTATGAAACTGATGGTTCAAATAAAAGTTTAATGAAAAGAAAAAGGTTGGTGGTCTTCAATGCTAAAATACAGGGGGGCATGAAGGATCCCAGTGTAGCTCTAAGACCTTTCTGTAGAAAGCAAGCATGTAAGGAAGGAACCCAAGTGAAAGCAAGGCCTCAAATTTACGCTTAATCTAGAAAACCTCAGCCTAAAGATGAGGTAGGTCTATGTCAAAGAACAACCATTTCCTTTACCCAATTTTATGATTTCTTCATACCAGGAAAGTTGAGAGCTTCTTACAAGCTCCCAAGCTTTGCTTTAAGCAACCTAGGAATTCAAAGGATAGACTTTTATAGCCTTATTATGATGGCCTGGTTTTATTCATGTAGCACAGACTAAGTGCAAATGCTAAAAATTAATGCCTACCACAGTATTTTAAATCCAGGGTGTACCTTTTTTCATTACAGCTCAGTTTTATAGATCTTTTTGTACTCAAGCTAGTCTGCTATTAGGGGAGCCACAAAACAACTGATTTTCGAAAAATCAGTCAATGACACTGAATCTTAAAGACAGAAAGAGTTGTGGTTTGTTTTTTTTTTTTTGCCATGTCAAAGGCTATAGTAAAATCTCTGACACCATTTCCCAGGTCCAGAGAATAGCAATAAAGCAGAAAAAGGGTCTAGATAAAAGTCTGATGAGGAAGGGCTGAGGGAACTGAGGGCATTTAGTTTGGAGAAGGCTCAGGGGGACCTTATCACACTCTCTACAACTATCTCAAAGGAGGATGGAGCCAGGAGGTGGCTGGTCTCTGCTCCCAAGTAACAAGTGACAGGACAAGAGGAAACAGCCTCAAGCTGCACCAGGGGAGGTTAAGGGCTGGGTATTAGGAACAATTTCTTCACTTAAGGGGTGGTCAGGCATTGGAACAGGCTGCCAAGGGTAGTGGTGGGGTCACCATCCCTGGAAGTGTTTAAGATGTATAGATGTGGCACTTATAGAATCACAGAATAGTTAAGGTTGGAAAGGACATCAAGATCATCTAGTTCCAACCCCCCTGCCCATGGGCAGGGATGCCTCACACGAAACCATGTCACTCAAACCTTTTGTCCAACCTGGTCTTGAACACCGCCAGGGATGGAGCATTCACAACCTCCCTGGGCAACCCATTCCAGGGCCTCACCACCCTTACAGGAAAGAATTTCTTCCTTATATCCAATCTAAATTTCCTCTGTTTAAGTTTGAACCCGTTACCCCTTGTCCTATCACTACAGTCCCTAATGAAGAGTCCATCCCCAGCATCCCTATAGCCCCCCTTCAGATACTGGAAGGCTGCTATGAGGTCTCCATGCAGCCTTCTCTTCTCCAGGCTCAACAGCCCCAACTTTCTCAGCCTATCTTCATACGGGAGGTGCTTCAGTCCCCTGATCATCCTCGTGGCCCTTCTCTGGACTTGTTCCAACAGTTCCATGTCCTTTTTATGTTGAGGACACCAGAACTGCACACAAGAGTCTCACAAGAGTCTCTTGAGGTCTCACAAGAGCAGAGTAGAGGGGCAGGATCACCTCCTTCCACCTGCTGGTCACACGCCTTTTGATGCAGCCCAGGATACAGTTGGCTTTCTGGGCTGCGAGCGCCCAGAATCATTCAGGTTGCAAAAGACCTGTCTCTATGTCACTGGCAAAGTACTGGGGGATATAAAGCTGCAATACAGTTCTAGTTATTTCTCTTATCAAATGCTTTACAGAAACATTAAAATTCCTGCTTCTTCATAAGGCAGCAGGTAGTTTTCCTCAAAAGAGCTACTAAAACCTAGGATCTCTGATTGCATTACAGAAGCCTACTTCAATACTCCCAAACAGAACAGCTAAAACCCCCTAAACTAAATCATCTCCCTACCATTACCCTAAGGTACATTAGTGTAAGCCTTGCACCACTACAGAAAGGATCTGGTACCCCACATAAACAGCTTGGGAAAAGAAAAAAAATACCAAACATCTGCACAAATCAATGTTGAAATACCTGATGATACAAAACTAGGTTTAAGACTGGGTTTGGTTAATATTTTCTTTTGAGGAAATTATAGCTTCCCTTACCCTCTTGGCTTTTTTTATTTTTATTACTTGGTAGTGGCTTTATCCTGAAACTCACAACACACATCTTTAATATTTAAGCACATTCCAGTGAAATAATTTTATGAAAGTGAAGTTCAAAGCATTTTCCTTTCATTTCACTTTTGAGAACTACCACAAATAGCAGTAGCTGTAACAATCACACGCTTCTATTAAAGATGCAATACTACAAAGAAAGTAATTTCCGATGTTTACAGCTTGAAGGAAGATTAAGTCCTCCTGTAAAATTTAACACATGCAGCTAAGCAGTAAAATATAAGGGGGAAAAAAATTATCTGCAAGTGGCATACTAGAAGCAATCACAGACACAATCATATTAAAATGGAATATAGGGCTGGCCAGATTTTTATTAAGGGTGGCATCTTCCTTACAAAGAGTCAAACCTAAGAAAAGGAAGAAGCAAACAACGCCCCCATAAATTCTATACAATGTTTTATAACTATTGCTTTAGGTGCTGGGTTTTTTTGTTTGTTTGTTTGTTTTTAAATAAACGGTACAATAACAGTTATTTCCTCCACAGCAGTTTTTCTCATCTTTTTGCTCCACCTTTGACAGCTCATTTACAACTTCCCCAATGACTAATCAGCAAGAACTTGAGCCTTCTCTGGAAGAATCTTTCAAGTGCCAGTTTCCTGAATACCATGAAGGAGGAAAACAAAAATAACGACTTCTAAAATGGTAATAAATAACTGCAGCTCCAGCCTCAAAGGATGTTAAATATTGGGAAACACCACAGAAATATTATCCTTCGTATTCTCCTATAAATTGCCAGGAGAAAAGCAGAGTTATAAGAACAAAATCTTCAACCCCTGAACAAAGTTTCCATATTTCCCCAGGGAACTAAGAGGGTTAAATAAAGAACTAATGAAATATTTAGGAATAGATGTACATTACAGAGACTGCAAAGCATTATCCTATACAGGTCAACAAAGAGTTTGCTCAACTAAGAAGAAAATATTTCCAAAATTACAATAGCAGCTGCTAATTTCTACCAAAATTTTGTCAAACCCAGGTTTCGATGAGGAGCTCACAAAGCAGCTTAAGGTCTTCATCCATCACTGAGGGTTTCTAAGGTGTTAATGTAAACATATGAAAACCACCCCTCGTAAATGAAGTATGTCCTCCCAGTAAGAGTCACGTGCCTTTAACATATTTTTCTTCCCCCCCACACAAATTATCTTGAGCCTATTTTTCCACCATTTATTCACGTAACATGCACCAAATATATTAAGATCACAAAAGGCTTTAACATATGTAACAGATGTGTATTAGTGCATATTATTTCAATCCTTCCACTTACAGCCCTTACTGAAATTGGAAGAGAAGCCTATATTTTATTTCAAATATATCTGAATACTAAGGGTTTTTTTTTCTGAAGAAAATGTTTGGCTGTATATGCAGTATTTTAACAGGATAAAACAAATGAGACTGTGTGACTCCTTGTGAGAACTCATAAGGGCAACCTTACCAATTCACTTAGGAACAAGGAAATTAAAAATTATCACTATTGCTATCACCTACACTGAGTCATTTATCATTCTTGCTCTTCACTTCTATCATGTTCCAACAGTGAGTGGCTACAACAAATACAATTAGCCAGCTGGCCACAGAAGTGGGAGATAATGTGCTTTTGATGGAGTTTATCCAAGCATGGAGATGGAATGTTTGTCATCCACACAGCAGAGTTGCTGCATTTTTTTATCCCAAGGAAAAGAAACCCCTCACGCAATGATTCTGTGTTTTAAAGAGACCAAGAATCTGGAGATCTCTGTAGAAGAGGCTACCAACAACTAAACAGATGAGAAAGACAAATCCTGCATTCTAACATGATAAAGTAGTCTTTCATTTAAACAGAAATCAGGCATTTAAGGTGTGTTTAACCACGGTACTCAAAGCCAGATTTCCAATTAGCTTACAAAATTTAGTTTCTCACTTAATGTTGCAATTAAAGATTAGTATCCTAATGCTTACTGGTGGCTCCCAAATGGAAAATTTGGTATTAAGAAATTAAACTGTCTAACATTTAAGAAAATTCTAACAAGCAAAGATTTTCCTTAGACAAAATATTTTTCTCCAGTCAACTCAACTTCCTTTCTCCCCCTAAAGGTTTTAATACACCAGTCACGTCCTCTGGTTCATTATCCTTCTTTCACCCGCTTCCTCCCTCCCACTTTTTATACACATCCACTGCTCTTTGACAACATCTCCTGGGAGCAATGAAGAGATACTGCCATTTTCCTCCCAGGGGATATTTTTATTCAGCTAGGAAAGATCAACCTTGATGGACTCACAGGGGAAATGCTCACAGACAAAAGAGGAAGTTTGTCAATTGATTTCTACACTGAGGGTAATCATCATTATATGTTATCTCAAAAGCTCACACAGTGATCAAACTCAGAATACAATTAATGGAATATTTTCCTAGCAGCATCTACTAACTGATATTAGCCAGATGTCTCATTAAAATCAGCAGTGACAAACCCTAGCTCTTTCTTAGGAAAATGCACTTTTGCAGGCTAATTAAATTTATTTTTGGCCATTATCTTTTGCAAGACTGAAATCAAGGCAACTTGCCCTAGAAGTGCTTTGAAACAATTTCATATAATGATTCTGTGCAACCATTTTATGCTTTGTAAACCTTCAGTCTTTGAAGCCTAAATAATGATAAATAAACTTACTGCTAAAAATACTGTTTTGTGATGTACCACAAGAGGAATAAAGGAAAAGTCAGTAGGAAGAACATATGCTCTACAAAAAGCCTTGACACCCCTCACCAATAAATCCTAAGCACAACATAAGGTCACACTTAAAATGTTTATTTTTCACTCAATCTTTATATATTTCTCAGGTTTGATAGCAATTTTTTTTTTCCTGAAGACCTATTTAATTGAACACCTGGAAGAAAACCCCTATTTGGAGCATTAAGCTTTTTTTTTTTTTTTTAAGGATATGACTCAATAAATGCATTACAGGATCATCTGCAATACCCTTAGGATATACCTACAGAGAGACATCAGGCTGATCTGTTATGAGAATGACTTAATTACTTTGCTAGGATAGGCTTTTTTGATCATATAAAAGTATAAGAGTTAATTCAAAATATTTTACAGATGGAAGGACAGAAACTCGGGTATGAGTCAACTAACACTATGATCTTACATTTTGGGAATTGCATAGTTCTTCTGTTTTGTGCATGCTCATCGCTAATTCTAGGCATTTATGTCCTTAGTCTATTTATCTAAAACCAGAAAACAGTTATCCTGTTGACTTCTGAACTGCAGGGTTTTTGAACAACTTGTACAATTAAATGCCACTATCATGCAACCAGATAATTAGCCAAGAGGTCAGAATAGCAATAATTGTGATATCTAGAAAGAAGTACCTATTTCAGCACTTGCATTATCAATTTTCAGGAAGTAAAAGGTTTGTACTACAAACAGACAAAATGGAGAGGGGAAAAAAAAAAATCCAAAGATGAGCAAAAGGTGGGTGACAAGGGCCAAAGGTCAGCCTTGAGATTAGGCTAGTCTTTCTGTGCTCTTTTCAGACAAGGAACAGAAAAAAAAACCTCTGTTCCTAACTCTGCCAGGAGAAGCTTTCCCACAGTCTTTATGAAATCCTCTCAGAAGCGTTCACCAAAACAGTTTACAAGAACAGAAATAACGTATGGGGAAAATCAAGAAGAGGTCAACTTCTCTGCTGAGACTAATTTGAAAAGTCAACTGAAAGTCATGGCTCCTTTGTTTTCTAATGCTGCTATCAAAATAACTTTAGATGCAGCAGAAAATGAAGCACTGAGTGTTGGACTTCATGATTTTTATGGGTCCCTTCCCACTTCAAAAATTCTATTATTCTAAAGGAAAAAAAACAAACACCAAAACAAAACAAAATCCCAAAGTGACCAAGGCTAAAATAATGTCAGATTTTAGTTAACATCTTACTACAGAAATAAGTGCAGCTTCTCCTGCCTGAGAGATCCTGGCAGTGTTCCAAGCCATAATCAAGGCAAATGTGGTAATGAGTTGGTAAAATGACTGCATTATGGCTCCAATTCCTGTCAGCTTTTACAACAAACCACACTGTCACCACAGATGTGCAAACGGGTTGATGGGAGGAAGCAACAGACCCCAACACAGCTAATGCCTCCAGAGCTGTCAGCTAAACGTTCAGCTCCTCAACAACTACACTGTGTACTCCAACTAGATGAGACCACAACTCTTTTGTCCCACCACCACCATGCACCTAAGTTTTCCACTTGCTTGAGTTTGAAGAACAGACCACATACAAAAGGAATGCTACTCCTGATGGTAACACATGTCTAAAGTTGGCTTTGTTATTGATGGCAACACTAGGAATGAGACAATCAAATCTGTTTCCACACTGTTATGGCACAAAAAGGGCTGAGAAAAATTTTTGGTTGCAAGCTAAAAAAGCCTGATATGTACAAGTATAACATTTCAATTTCTTCTTTTTTTTTTTATAAAATACTTTGTAAATAAAGCAAAAATATTTTTAAATGTTCATTTTTTAAAAAGGGCAAAAATCAGCAGAGACATGTATCAAAAGCTAGAATTTTGGGAAATAAAACCAGCTTTCTCTTTCTGTGCCAACAGAACAACAAAACATGGATGCAAACAAAAAATACATCAAATGTTATTTTCAAAGGACAAACTGCAATCCTAAAGCATCTCCTAAAAATCTCAATATAAATAATGGGCTTTTATTGTTCATTTACTGCAAGGTTAGGCAGCCTGATATGATGGATGAACTGCCAACTCCCAACTAAACTTCTCCAATCCATCAAAGAAAAAGTAGAAATTTCACTCAAAGTGTCAATAAACCTAAATCATGAAGTGCAAAATACTTCACAGAGTTCTGATCATTTTTTAGGACCTGCATTCACTGCGAAATTGCAGAAACATTGTTTTTCCCTCACTTCCCTCCCCTTCTCCCTGCAAGGTGCACATCTTGATTTATAAGTCAATGATACCACAGATTGATAGAACAGAAATGAAGTTTTTTTGCAAAGGTTTAATGCTAAGGAAAATGATGTTTACAAAAGAAGCTATTTTACTCTACCCAAAAGCCAAAAAAGATCGCCAAGATTTTGTAAATCAGATATTCAAAAGTGGCTGTATTAAAAAAATTAACCCAGGGCTGCAACTGGAGCTTTGCAATCAAACCTGATGCTGCCCTGAGGCAACTAGAATGATTCTATGACAACTAAAACCAGGAGATACATAGCAGCACACAGACACATCAAAAAACAGGTATTACATTGTTTGACATAGATATCCAAGACTGCAATACTTAACTAATTACATCACACAGCAACGTGGTGTCCCTGCCCATGGCAGGGGGGTTGGAACTAGATAATCTTAACATCCTTTCCAACCCTAACTATTCTATGATTCTACGATTCTATGTTCTTTGTGTCCGCATCAGAGGAGGCCTGCGTTTCTTCTTCGTATATACATACAAAAGCCAAATAAAACAGCTGTAGCAGACTTATCACAATATATTAAAAATCAGCTACCCCTTTGGACTTGATTCTGTGACATGCTGCAGCATAAAACTAAGCATGAAGCTCTCAGGTGAAGTATCACTGAAACCTAGACTACAAAAATTTGAGTTTCTACTGCAGATCTCAGAGCCTAACACCTTTTGTCAAATTTGATGAGGATAGTTGAATGGATTGGTAGAAAGCATTTATAATTGATGTTGAATGTAAAAGCATATTAGTGCAATCATAAAAATCTTTGAAATTAGGTCATCCTGCCTTTGCTTACCATTTAGTGTTTAAAAACTCAATGCATTACTTTAATCCAAACACCCAGACTCTCTCATCTGTACCTCATCTTTATCACAACTGCCCTGCCTAATGGCAGTAATACAAATATCCTTCTATTTGATTATTTTCTTCCCTATTCCAACAAAAAAAGCAAGCTGTGCATCTTAAATCAAAAAGGAATCCTCACATAGGTACCCATCTGTACACTTCTAAATACACATCTACAACAAATACACATCTAAAAACTTATATTTATGTTGGAATATCTAATTTGTTTTTGCTCTAAAGACATTCATGTCATTTTTATTTCAAAAGTCACTCCCCCTCCCCTACATGAAGTATGCTAAGTAAAAACACTTAGGTATATTCATTGACTTAAGCCTCAAAACTGGAACCTAAGCCACACAACATAAATTGCATGGGCCTTCCCAGAAAAAAACAGCAGGGCACATTTTTCATTAATCCAAAACACCAGATACTGAACAACAACAACAACAAAAAAAGCTGCAAAATGAATGTGCATTTATGTAAATTCAGAGTGAGCAACATAGGCACAACTTCTCTGGAGTGTTTGAAAGATGCCCTTGTGCTGAGTTTTCATTTAATTCTAATGCCCAGACTGAAAACTTTTTCCTTTTCTTCCATTTCATATTGACTAGTGTTTGATAAACAAATAATTGATCAGTCTCAGATTTGTTCCAGATTCTTTACTTAATTTAATGCAACACTCTAATACTTGCCTTGAAACCTTCATTTTCACGGTACAGAGGTGTACTGTAATACTGTCAATAATACTAAAAATAAGCTTGCGTATGCTGCAACTAGAACTCCCCTCCCATCAAATTTCAAAGCCTTTCTAGACTTAGTGTCCTTTTGAACATAAGTCACATTAACTGCCATCAAGTAAAAATACTAACTTGCATGAAATAAATAAAATAAATGCAGTAAACCCTCCGGTTATCAGATTCAGATTCTACTGTTCTATTTGCTCCCCCTCAGTTTTCACATGTAAAGTTCACCAACTTTCCTGTTTGAAAAACTGAGTTTGCCATAGGAGCTGCTAAATGTTTATTGTCGGAGCGGTAGTCTACCTTGCCCTTATGTTGTTTTTCACTTTTTACCAAACACAGAAAAGCTCTTCTGAGAATAGTGCCCATGTCATTCTTGAGCACAGTGGTAACACGATGTCTGAACAGAAACCTCTTCTTTCAGAGAATGGGCTAGATAACAAAACAGTACTAAGGCTCCTCATCTTTCCCTTTCCTCATGTACCTGTATTATACTGTAACATTACTACTGGAGTTTTACATTTATCTCTTTTTACAAGAGCTCATTTGACACCTCTGCACCATGGAAATGAAAGGTTTCAAGGCAAGGACTGATCATAAATGAAGCATAATTAATGCGCTATTAGTCCAATGTGATATTGACCATACATGAAAAAAATAAAATGGTCTTACCGTACACTTTGTGCTCATTGTGATGGTGAGGGTGAAATCTGAAGAGAATTCTAAGTCTGGAGTGGATGCAGTATTACAGTCAACATGCTGTTGAAAGAAGTAATACAATTCTGTCAGTGCTAAATTTAAGACCTTCCTTTGGATGAAGGTTGCTCACATAATGAGACAACTTCTTGAGGGCAATACTAATTCAGCTCTGAAAAATGGGAAGAGGCTTAAAACCCACTTAATCCTGTTGGCACACTGACAACCTAAAACACCGCTTCCCAAAATGCCAGGACTAACAGGCACTTGGACTAGTAGCACTACGGAGCCAAGTGTAGTAGCTCACTTCTTTCAAGACAATTGCTTGATGACAGCTGCCCACTGGTAAAATCAAGTCATATTCACCGGCATCTTCACCTGTTTTACTCCTTGTTCATACAGCCACATGGCAGAATACAGTATCAAAAGTGATACAGGCTCAATCTGGGCTTTTCTAATTTGCCAGGTTAATGTAGTATTGATCATGGAATAATTGAAAGGGACCTCTGGAAATCACAGTCTACAGCAGGGTCAGCTAGAGCAGGTTGCTCAGAACCATGTCCAAATAGCTCCTGAATACCTCTACGGACAGATTCCACAACTTCTCTGGGCAACCTGTGACACACTGTTCAATTGCCCTCAGAGTAAAATACCATTTCCTGATCTTTCAAGACAACTGCCTGTAGTTCAACCTGTGCCCCTTGTTTCTTGTCCTGCCACTGAGAATCACTGAGAAGAATCTGGCCCTACCTTCTCCACTTTCCACCACCATGAGGCATTTATACGCACGGATAAGGTCCTTCCACTAGACCAGGTTGCTCAAAGCCCTGTCCAACCTGGCCTTGAGCACTGCCAAGCATGGGGCAGCCACAGCTTTGCAACCTGTGCCAGGGCCTCACCAGCCTCACAGGGAAGAGCTTCTTCCTGTTATCTAAATCTCTGCTTTGTCAGTTTAAAGCCATTCCCCCTTGTCCTGTTACTACATGCTCCTGTCAAACCTCTTCAGGTTTCCTGTCAGCCCCTTTTGGCACTAGAAGCTGCTCTCAGATCTTCTTGGAGCAGCCTCTTCTCCAGGCTGAACAAGCCCAGCTCCCTCAGCCTGTCAAACTCTTCTCAGAGAAGCTGCTTTCCAGCCAGTAGACCTTCAGCCCCTGTTGATGAGTGGGGTTATTCTTCCCTCCCCTCAGCAGGATTGTGCATTGCCCTTTGGCTGCCCCGAGCTTTTTGCACAGGACAACCACTGGCCCATTTCTCCAGCCTCTGGATGCCCTCCTGAATAATAGCACAACCATGAGGTGTACGAGTATGTGAAATACCAAAGTGATGCAACAGAGCAGAAAAGCCCAAGAGGCAGAGAACTGCTTTGCTATTTTGAATTTAACCCAAAACACAGCATATCCAGGATAACAGTGGTAACGTTGCAACATGCATTTCAATATAAAAATCAGAGTTTGTAGAGTGCAATGAGCTTCGATTTTCAGTTGTTCATAAAAATTACACCACAATTTTTTTTCCACTGTACGAAGTTCTTTAGCTTATGTACTCAGTTAAAATCACAGCATCATAGAATAGTTAGGGTTGGAAAGGACATTAAGATGATCTAGCTCCCCCCCACCATGGCCAAGAGATGCCTCACCCTATACCATGTCACCCAAGGCTCCAACCAACCTGGCCTTGAACACTGTCAGGGATGGAGCATTTACCACTTCTTTGTGCAGCCCGTTCCAGTGCCTCACCACCTTCACAGTAAAGACCTTCTTCCTTGTATCTAACCTGAACCAATTCACCCTTGTCCTGTGTCCTGGGTTCAGCAGTAGCAGTCATTTTTCCCCTTCTTGGTAGCTGGTGCAGTGCAGTGTTTTGACTTTCAGCTCGGGAACAGAGCTGATAACAAGGATGTTTTGGTTTGGCCAAGGACTTTGTGAGCCTCATGCTCTGCCAGGGAGGAGGGGAAGCCAGGAGGAAGCAGAGACAGGACACCTGACCCAAACTGACCAAAGAGGTATTCCATACCACAGAACGTCATGCCCAGGAGGTAACTGGGAGTTAGCCGGAAGGGCTGGGGGACTGCGGGGTTGGAGGAGGTATCGGTCGGAGCTTGGTTGGGCTTGGGGGGCGAGTTATCGGTCAGCTGGTGCTGAGGTGTTGTATTCTCTTCCCTTGTTATTTCCTTTATCATTATTATCATTGGTGGTAGCAGTAGTGATTTGTGTTATACCTTAGTTACTAAACTGCTCTTATCTCAACCCGTGGGAGTTGCATTCTTTTCGATTCTCCTCTCCGTCCCTCCGAGAGCAGGGGGAGGGAAAGAAAAGGGGGGGAAGTGAGCGAACGAATTACCTGACTGGGTTTAAACCACGACACCTATCACTACAGTCCCTGATGAAGAATTCCTCTCCAGCACTCCTGTAGGCCCCTCAGATATTGGAAGGCTGATGCTTTATTCAAGAATGCCATATAATGCTGAATATAATATCACAACCATTATTAATAAATATTTCTTGATGCTGCTTTGTCTTTCCTTAAGCAAAGTTTTGCTTCCTGAGAAGTTACACTATAAACTATATAAAACAAGCAGCAGCTAATCAGAGCAAACACACTAAAATATCTTCTGTAATAATCATATGATAAATTGGAACCTTTAAAAACTTTTCCTTAAAAATATAATCTATTTGCTTTGTGGAATGGCTACTGATTAAAACAGTTTACCTGTAATGCCACTTTGCTCAACTCATTGATTTTACTCCTTTGTACTGTAACTTCAGCAAACAAGTTCATGCATTGACTTTAGGCTATTTTAAAAACTGTGACTGCTACCCAAGTACAAAAGAGTACAAAAGCATTAAGAAACAAAGTGATGGAAACTGCTGCACGATGACACAATTTGCTAATCACATAAACCTGAGCTGGAGAGTGACTGCTCATCGTGGCACATAATCGAAAGGGGCATTATCAGCTTATAGACCTCATTTGGCACATTAAACCAATTATCAACATTTTCCAGGTTAAGATGTTATTTGTTTGCCTAACAAACAGAGCTTAACTCATCCCTACAGCTGTTTATTTGCAGTACCATATACGTTCTTCATTTTCTGTATATCAGACTTGACCTATTTGAAAGAAGTATTCAACTACACTACCACTTGAATTAGAACATGTAAAACGTTATTAAAATGCCAGGTGAGAAAGCCTATGCCTCACTCATTGCACAAACCTGTCAGATGGCTAATAATTACAGCCTTAGACTCTTCACAGAGTCACGGAATGGTTTGGGGTGGAAGGGATGGTTAAGGATCGTCTAGCTCCAACCCCCTGCCACAGGCAGGGACACCTTCCACTAGACCAGGTTGCTCCAAGCCCCATCCAGCCTGGCCTTGAACACTTCCAGGGATGGGGCAGTCACAGCTTCTCTGGGCAACCTGTGCCAGTGCCTCACCACCCCCACATGGAAGAACTTTTTCCTCATATCTGATCTAAATCTCTCCCGTCGGGTTAAAGCCATTCCCCCTTGTCCTGTCACTACTTGCTCTTCTTAATCTGTGTTTTGTCTGTACCTCTGTTTTGTGCACATTCATTCACTAATGGTGGAATTTATCTTCACTATAATGACAGGTCTGCAAAATATATTCCAACAACTGACATGATCACTTGACCCTCTCCTTACACTCAAGGAAAACAGACACTTGTAAGCCTTAAGCCACAGAACCTATTACAGGTGTCCTGTAAAAAAAAGAAGTAGAGATGCATAAGGAGGCCAAAGTAGTTACTCAAGTTAAAGAAGTATTAGTCTCAGCACTTCCTATATTTGACTGCCCAATTAAAAAAAAAAAAATAAAAAAGGAAATTTAAACTTTAAAATCTTCCCTGTAATCAAATTATAGACAAGAAAAGCTTAAACAATAACTTGTGTCAGGATATACTTACACCAAAACTGTACTTGACCCATTACTGCTTTTGTGGGCAGGACTGACAACTGACCACACCAAGTAGTTTCTACACTGGAAGAGACCTCAGTAATGGTTTCAAGTTCAGTGATAAATTACACGAATCTATTTTCTTCTATATCAAAGTAACATAGGAATGCATTTAAATAGAAATTACCTGTTTACTAAAGTGGTAATTCCCATTGAAGGAAGCACAGCAATAGTACTGCTTTAAGTGTATTACAATAGAAAAGTAACTGTATGAATAATTAGAATACCATTGTGGCAGAAAATCTTGATTTATAATAGTCCCTCTTTCAATTTTATCTGACCTGTTCCAAAGTCCATCAGAATTGCAAACTAGTCAGTGTTTTGGAATTATATCTTATCATGTAAGTGTTCTCTCATATGAGGCACTATCAACTTTGCTGCTATTCCCCATGACAGAGCTGCTATAAAAAAAGGACACCACAGAAAAGCAAGCATAAAATTAATTCAATTAGTATTGCAGAAGCTAACATTGCATTTTCAGACATGGTTGCTCTATTGGATGAAGTTATGCAACTCAGTACACGGACTGAACTGAAAAGGGAAGCAAAGTAAAAGAAAATTCTACATTCCATGTTGTGGAGGGTTTTTTTGGTATAGTTTAAATTTCAGTGACACAACTTGTAACTTAAATGCAAGTTTGGGTTTGGATAGAACAAAATTTGAAACAGAGCAATCTAAATGTGGGAATGCTACTTTATTAAGAGCTCAAACTTGCTAAGACAAAGGCAATTAATGAGTCTTCCAGTCTTAACACCAAGAACCTTACTGCACTTGTAGTATTTTGAAGATGCCAAAGTTTGTGTGCATGAGTATTTTTTTATCCTCTCCTCTGTAAAAAGAGGGAACTTCTAATCTGCCTTCTCCACATTTAAGAAGTATGGTACCTTAATGACACTGGCTGTAGATATCACTGTGTTTGGATCCAGCACTTCCACAAAAGCTTCTGGAATTACAGCCTTCTTCATGCAAGACATGTCAAAGCCATATACATCTTCCCAGAAAAGTAGCTTGTCTGCATGTTTCTTCATGTCTCCAACAGCTACTAGACTAATGGTGCACATGTCAGGATAAACTGCAACAAAAGAAACAGATTAGCGATTTTTTTTATTTTATGTATGCATAAAGAGGACTTTTTCTTCTTTTTCTTTTCTCCAAGTGAGCAACATCTTAAAAGAACAAATAATTTTTCTCAGCTCTTGGACAAGATACTTTCTACTACTTTATTTTCTGGAGTCCCACTTGTCCACAGAAGAGACTAGAAACTGAAACTCAGTTTTCCCACATTACTCAAGTATTTCCTCTTCATGACAAAAGATCTTTCCAGTTGAATCCCTCTGCTAGGAAACGACTGGAAACTTGATGCCTGAAGAAAGTAACTTAGAACATACTATTCTGGCTTATATATGGAGACTGACATAAAACGTGTTTAATAACTGTAGATCCAAAGGAAAATTCAGATGAGAGCTTTCAATAACAAGAAACCTCTGTGAAAATACTGTATTTCCAGAAAAGCACAAATATACTCACTCAAGAATTTTATTCCTGTTTCTTACCAGCTCTAGCTGGTACTTGCCTTACAACTTAAAAAAATATTTTTGAGTACTGGAAAAGATTAACAACTCTTCTATCTGCATCTGAAGAATATGGAAGTGACCCAACAGACAGAGAATAACTTCCTTGTCAATTCACCCCACAGCTTTAGGATGACCGCTATCATTCTTACACTATCTTCACACTTCTCCCAAGAATATCTTCAGAACAAGTACGCTTTACAGCTTTTCCAAATGGCCGTGCAAGATTGACATTTGCCTTTTTGACTGCTGCCTAGAGCAAAGCCAGTCAATCCCTTAGCAATCTCTATCCACTGCTGACTGGAAAAGACGCAAAGAACAGCTGCTATGAACATGGCAGTCTACAGCATTATCAAACAGTAAGAGAAGCCCAATTTATATTCAGATAGTTTCTTTCCATAAAGAAATTCCAATGTTTTGGGTTGAGTTTTAAAGCCTCTAAAAGCCATATACATTGAATCCTTGAGCTGGCTTCAGAGCAAACTGCCTAATAATAAACACATTTTTTTTTTATTGATACACGAATTTGTCTGTGTTGATAAAATTGAAGCTAAGTTTCTCTTTTTTCTCCCCAAAATCTGATGAACTGTAAAATTAATCTTGTCTTCAGCACTGCCTGAAATTGTAGTTTATCAAAATGAGTATGGAGAAATCATTGGTAGAGCATGGTAAGTCAGAAAAATGGTATTTTTTTTCCCTTGTAAAATACTGAAGATAGAAGCAGAAAACTGAAATTAGAACTTTCATCTAGTGAGAGTAGATTTAGGAAATAAGATCACACATATTAATGATAAAGAAGAGCTGTCTAAAAAAGCTTCTTTCTTTTCATGTGAAGACATTAAAGTAAGTAATCTACATTTAGCATGACTAGTTTATGCAAAATATGAACACACTGTCATTTTTCTCACCTCTGTTTAAAACAGAATAAATAAAGAAACACCAGCAAGCTTAAACTGGAATCCCATTTGTAAGCTATCATCACCCTTACTTTACAGACAAGGGATTCAGAGGAGGTTTCTCCAGGAACAGCCTACAATTAACTTGGCAATAAAAAGGCAGTCTGAGAATGGAAAGAGGAAGGCGTTCAAACTGCCTTGTCTGAAACAAGTAATTTAGTTCCAGCACACCTGACAGTTGCCACACACACAAAGATTCAACATCTGATGGCAGGAGTATTTGCAAGTGATTTCTGGAGCCATCAATAAGGAATTTCCATTTCTTGAAGATCTGATGTTGCTGTTTACCAGCGTGACAACTGCATTCAATCTGGTTTTACCTCCCAGCATCTCAGACCTCCAAGAGCCACCACTAATGCTGCAAAAATTCAAACACAGTGTGAAGCAAGACAACAAAAGCCAAGAATACAAGCCTTTGAGGGAGTATTTTTCAGGGAAATGCTCTTCAAAAGAATGCCAGGTGTTTGGCAAGAAGAGCAATGCAAAGAGACTGGAAGTCTCTAGTTACAGAATACACTTACAGGAGCATGCTGGCATCGCTGCAAGTGAAAACCACAGCAAAAAGTAATCAACTAGTTTATAACCTTCCCTCCTTTGAGTAGCCCACGTTTCTGGGACATTGTGTTAATAGCAAAAAGTTTACCACGTCTATCAAGCATTAAATATTTCAGTGGTACAATAATTTTTAATTAAATCTCTTGGTGCACACAGCAAATCCTTAAATTAGTAGTGGAATTTATGATTGATTACATATCAAATATCATTATATATATTATATACACAGTGCTTAACAAGAAGCAAAACCGTAAACACTAATGCTCTAATCTAAGCTGCAATTTTAGTTTAGCCCATCAAAATAACAACAAAGAAGTAGACAATGCGTGTTCAGAATCTACAAGAAGAAATCTGTGTTCCATCAACAGTGCATAGGCAAGAGACTACAGTGATTCATTAACTTCCAAATTTACCTAACTTATGTACAGAAGCATATGCTATACTGAGGTTTGACTGGAAACATAAGCATGCTATCTAAATATCAGCCTAAATCATCTAAACACTGTAGGTTTTTGAAAATGTTTAAATGCATCTGCTTAAAAAACTGCATTTGCCATCTCACCCACTATCCTCGATCCCCTGCTCTTTCTGCAACCCTGCAATACTTGCCCATGCAACCTGACAGACTTACTATTTTGTTAATCTCATTAAGCCTATAATTTAATAATTTTTCCTTTGCACGAGTGAAATGAACAAAATGCTGATTGGACAAAAAGCACACAGTCCTCAATGCTCTCACAGATTCATCGTTTTGACCATCTGTCCTTCTCGACTCAGTGCCCAGAAGTCATCTGTCACTAGGAACAGCTCACGTGGTGAACAGAATACAATGGGAAATCCTTTATCGCTTAGCAATGCCTCACAAACTTCACGATGCTGAAGGGTAAGGCAGCAATCCTACAGGGATATGGAAATGATTCCAAGTGAATACCATCATCATTTCAATGTGACCAAGCAAACAGCATTACGTTTTGAATGACACCCTCCTTACCTATGTCACCCCTCACTAACGTGCACTGCGCTCAAGTATATGCAAAAACCGCAAGCAAGTAACAGCTCTAAAGAACAAACAGATGGGTCCTGGACAGCAAGCATTTTGTTCCCAAATAAAGCTATTATGTACTGTATACATTACCCTAGACAGTTTGGCATAATTCACTTCAGCTGGCTAACAGGCTAAATTGAAGTAACGACGATGTGACTGACTGAACACAAAGTTACACATTTGGATTTTATTCCTAGCTCAATCACTCAAAGATCTGGCCAAATCACAGCTGCTTCTACTGCTATTTTTTAGCTTTCAAACAGTCCCAGTAATAATGATCTTGGATTCAACAGTACAAAGCGGCTCAAGACAAAGTTAAGCTTCACGGAAGATTCAGGAGTTTCTCTGGTAAGGCTTCACCTGGGAATGAGCTCTTAGTTTTGGCTCACCTAAACCTGGATATGCCCACAGTCCTGCTGCTATTCATTCACACTGCAGAAGTGTCTGTCTTGCTAAGCTGATTGGTGAGCAACTTTCTCAGTAACCTCAGGCACAGCCATTTACCTGCTATACAAGCTGGCAGGGGAGCAGCAATTGTGAGCATCTTAAGAAAACAGCGTTCCATTTAAAATCTGGCCATACCAACCTGTGACTGTACAACACTGTATCCTTTGAAGAGTCAAATAAGGTCCGAACATATTCCCAAAGCACAAAGTATATGTGTGCTGCAGAATCAGCATACCTTGTCTTTCAAAGGAAACTTTGGGAGGCACGAGCCCACTACCAACAATACAACTAGGAAAAAAGACACTATAGCAGTTTCAATAGAGGTCACAAGCCTCTGGCCCTTTTCAGAAGCTTTGGAAATAGTAGCTAAACATAAGATTCCTTACAATTTTAGGGAATGTCCCCCAGACTTAATCATATTGCAATGTAAAATTATCAGCATGTATCTGTAACAGGGCTTAGAACAACCGTATTTCAGATCTCCTGACAATTCTAAATTGCTAAAAACAAAAAAAGCTCTTACTCTGTCATGTTGTTCAAGTGGCTTCTAAATATTTCACCACATGAACAGTAATCTCTTGCTGGTATAGTCAGCTTTGTGGCCAAACGTGGAACCATTGCATAATCCCCCCTTTTTTCTACTGCACTCTGTAGCATACAAAAGCTCGCTGCAATCAGAGAAGCACTGCAGTGAGCACTGTTAAACAGTCATTAATCCAATCATGAAGTCAGCGTAGTGAAACTAACTATGTGCATGGTTAGCACAAAAGGGGAAAAAAAAACCAACCCAGACTGATGACTACAATTGCAAAGGTCAATATGAAATAGAATACTGACAAAGGAATAGAGCACAAGGAACAAAGCATATGCAGAACTGGTGCAGAAAATGGCATCACATGAGGAATAAATATTTACAGGCACTTAAACACTGCTTAAGATGACACTACTTAAGCTACTTAAAAAGATAAAAGAAATCTACTTAAAAATAAAACTTTTATATTCTGTCCCTTCTCTACCATCCAATCACAAAGAAAATTAGTATATTCCCAGCAGGATAAAATATGCTGAAAAAAACAATGTAATTCCATTAGTTATTTCATGCAGCTTCTGTTGTTTGAAACTATGTTCTCCCCATGCAACCTCCCTCCTCCAAAAAAAACCATCCTATCCATTCTTTCTATAATTCACAACAGCTTACTCAAACAGTGCCACATCCCACAGAATAGAACTTATTTTCCTCTGTTTATAGTTACGCAAAAACTGGGATTTTGAGAGGTGAAAACAAATGCCCACATGTGTGGGAAGAAGTAGGGAGGAAAAATTTAGACTGTACTCAAGAATAAATAACCCCTTCTATTCTTAAAAACACCATTAACTTGAGACCTTGATACCCCATCTAACGTTCTTCTATTATCCATACAGTAAATTAATGCCTTGAAGCTCATACTAATGGAAACATTTTTCATTTAGACTGGCAACTTTCTCATCCATGCATAGCTTATTCTAAGTCTCAGAGTTCATTTAGTTTCCCCCCAGAGCTAAATTTATTAAAAGAATTATGCACACCAACCTGAGCCTCCCTCAGTCAGGTATTTGTCCTTTGCATAGATGACAGAATCCAGCATTGACTCAAAGAGAAGGAAATAACCCTGTTTACAGAAAAAGAAAAGATTTCAGAAATCATCATGTTTCTTCTGTAGCCTATTTAATCAACTTACATATAGACTTTCTTAACATATTTTAAGAATTTCATATTGCTCATGTACCTCAAAAAGAGCCAGCACCCAGAGAATTTCTCAATGGCAGTACTTTCACCTCAAAACTTATGTTACATGAAATACCATCTTTAATTTCCCAAACAACAGGTATCTAGCACCTAACTAAATAATAAAGTATAGGCAACACGCCAACAATTACCCTATAGTCCTACAACATCAAAAGAAATCAAATTCAATTCAAAGTGAAAAGCTGTATGGATTGATTTTTTCCCGTAATAACTTGGAGGCACCATACAAAGAAAATATCCAAACCCCAAGAAAATCCCTTCCCACTTCAAACTTCCAGTAACATTAAAATTGTCAGAGAAACACCAAGTGGAATGCATCTTTGCTGCTTCACGTCTGCAATCTCGTGGTGCCCTGTGGCAGCTTGGGCAATGCTCACTAAGGCAGAAATAAATCATACGCCAAAGACATAGGTTCTCTGGATGTTCTGCATCATTTAGCAGCGACTGAACTTAAAAGAATTCTCAGGATAAAAACGGTCAGAACTAGATTTACATGAGTTTTTTGGTGTTAATTTGATAGCAGTTTAATCATACTGCTATGCATGTTTAGAATAAGTTATTTTAAACTTTAGTCAGCCATTTTCTGAAACAGAAAATAATATTTCTTAACTCAACATTTCCAAGACATAAAACACCCCCATATAGCAGTATTAGATACAAGTGTCATCTTATATAGAACATACTTTTCCTCAACTACTTTTAAGTAAACTGCAGATTTCCAAGAGATATATAAACCCTTTGGTTTTCACTTGATTTACTTACTTTACACCCTTTCTATCTTCCAAGTTTGAGAACAATCCTCATACTTACCAAATACAACACCACATTCTTATGACATGAAATCAATTAAGGCAAATTAAACTGGCACAGATTTTGGATTTTCACATAGCATCACAACTCTCATTTTGCTTAAAAAAACAGCTTAGCCATACAGTTTGATTTATACACTCATTGCCAGTAAGAAAGAAGAAAAAAAGACAATTGCAATTCCAGAATTAGGAGCTGCAGTCCTACAAGCCCGGTCAGCAGTAACCAACCATATTTTTACAATCAAAGGGATTATTTTTTATTTTTGAAGGGAGACCTTATTCAGCCTTTCAGTACCTAAAGGGGACAAAAAGAAACCTGGAGAGGGGCTTATTAGAAGGGCAGGCAGTGACAGGACAAGGGGGAATGGCTTTAACCTGACAGAGGGGAGACTGAGACGAGATCTTAGGCAGAAGTTTTTCCCTGTGAGGGTGGTGAGGCACTGGCACAGGTTGCCCAGAGAAGCTGTGGCTGCCCCATCCCTGGCAGTGTTCAGGCCAGAATTGGCAGGGCTTGGAGCAACCTGATCTAGTGGAAGGTGTCCCTGCCCGTGGCAGGGGGTTGGAACTGGATGAGCTTTAAAGTCCCTTCCAATCAAAACCAGTCTGTGATTTTACGATCATGCCTCCTTATTGAAGATAGACAGCACTGCATAGGAACTGTACAGCTAAGAATACCAAGTTTACTCCAAGTTCATGACATCTTGAATGTTTATTTCATCTAAAGCTCTTAGAACAAAATATTCTGCAAGTTCAGAATTACTTATAAACGTCACCATTCACAGTGCAGTCTAAAAAGAAAACTAACCTAAAATTAAAATTAGAACACAAGAAACTTGAAGCACAATGTATATGCATTCAACAAGAACACAGTTTGAAGAAAATGGAAATGCCCTCTTCTCAACCTGTTTCTTCCAGTAACAGGACAGTGCGTTACTGGGCATTCTTCTTCCAAATGTTGTTTGTTCTTCCACTTTACTGCCTGTTTTTTTGCATGTCCTTAGAACTGGTCCAGAACAAAGACTACTGCTTTTTGAACAGTACTTTTAGTAAGCATTTGCAAAACAGTTGCAAAGACCAGGAGCTCTAATTGCACCACGCAGACTTTATGCTTACGGCATAGAGCGCATTCTGTGCTCTACCAGAGGACCAGAGTTTTATTTTTTTTTACTCTTATTCTTACAGTTTTAAAAATAATTCTAAAAAAATCCTTTCAGAGGTCTTTAACTGAAAATGAGTTGCTTTCACAGTATTTTAAATGTAACCTCTAGGACACATCTTAAGACCAATTGTCACCAAGAGTCATTAAGTTACGAATCAACATTTTTACAGATCAGCTCTTCAGTTATTTCTTCCTGGCTAAAATGCCCATCACCTACGTCTGCCAAACAAGTGCAAGAAGTACAGCTACAAAACACTTTTTCATGAGAAATGCAAGAAATTGTCACTGTCCTTTCCCTGACCTTTGCAATCCCAGTTCTATCTTCCCCCAACTCATTATAGCATTCCTGTAAGTTACAATAAGCTGTCAATGGTACTGAATTAATTCATTTATCACTTATACCAAAGCCTTTTGCTCAGTGTGCTGTGCTCATCTGTAGTGTAATTTAGAACATAATTTCACAGCCTGCTGCCTCACCTGTAGGGGTGCCATCTGGAAAAAGAACTGCACCCGACATCTCTTTCCCGTGATGCTGTGGGGCACTCTTGCTTCTAGCCCAGTAACATTCAGGGGTTTGCTTTTTCTTAACTGTGTATGAGCATCCTCAAAATTAATACAAAAAAGAGATCTCTGCGAGCAGCATATTACTATTTCAGTCTTGGTAGTGGCTAAACTAAGAAAAGCTGACATGTTCTCTGTTTAAAGGCAAACTGAATACAGAGCACATCTTAAAGTGTTACACTGTCATATGTGTTTTCTACTAAAAAGCTGACCATTTCTTTCTCAAAACGAAGTTCCTTATTTTTATACTTTCAAAGCTCAAAATAAATGTTTTTTCTCCACCCCACAATGAACATATATATAAAGGGATTTGGACAGAACAGAAACACACAGCACCCTGGAGTTACTCTGTTCAAGCATATATCTGTCCTACATCATGTCCAGCCAAGAACTCAGCTATCAAAATACTTGAGCCCACTGACAAACTGAATCCAGAGGAACGTGAATATCCTTTATATTTGTATTTTGAGTTTAACAGAATTATAAAAGGCTCACAAGACTTTAGTGGCTTAATATCTCCCATTGTTACATTCTCCTCTTACTACAGCACTAACATTTATTTTCAAAACTACATAAAAATCTTTTACCAATTAATCAAAATATAAGTATAGGAAGTTCTTTTTACATTAGTGCTTCAGTATTCATTATGATATTCTTCATGAAGAAAAAGAGATTAAGCTCTTTAAAAGCATCAAGACACAACAACAACACTAAATATACCACACCGTGTGGAGAATACTACAGAAAAATGTTTTGTTTAAAACATAAATTATTTGAGATTAAATACGGCTCTTCATGTATAGCTCCCTTACCTGTTCCTATCAAATACCATAGTGGAACTTGGGTTCTTCTTCACTTACTTTTTACTCATCGGTGAAAGCCATATATATATTTCAAAAAGTGGTATTAGCATGCTTACAATAGCAAGAAATAGCAGAATTTTTGGTACAATGGAGAAAACTTGTGAAGATAGAACTAAGAAGTAGTATTTACTTGAATAAGCATTGAGCTTCCCCCTGCCCTTTATTAAAGATCCCTTTTATGATTTGCTGTAACATAACTGAACCTGGTCTGGTACACCAGATTCAGTAAGGCCCAACACTTGAATATTTAAAGAAATAAAAGGCAGCTATGAAATCTATGGTCCAGAGAATGGACTTATTTTGTTTTCAGTCCCTATCAATACAAAAGAATACATTAATACAAAAAAAGTGCATTATTTTCTTAAACCAAAGTTTCTAACTGCAAGGTTTTCATTGGACTACAGAGTAAAACACATTACAGAGGGTATTGTAAAACAGATTGGACAATGCATTCTGATTTAAAATATAAAAATCTATTCACAGATGCACAAAACTGATGCTGCAAACTCAGTTCTGTGAAAAATTACTTTCTATTTGACAACCCCCCCCCCCCCCCCCAATCTGTCGCACATTTAAATGAGAAGCGGCACCTACATGTAAACTGCGTGCTGTGGTGCGGCACCACTTCCCTCATGACAAACCAGCCTTCCTGCTGATCTCTCATGTATGATTTAATTAAAAAAGAAAAAAATGAAAATAATTCATTACTGACAGAGCAAGCCCACACATTTCAAAACCACAGCTTGACTTTATTATTATGCACACCCTGTTGTGTTCTTAACTATGAGTGAGAACACCAAATGGGAAGACCTGAAGAACAGAAAAGTGATACCCATTACTGGTGTTGGGAAAAAAATAATTCATGCAAGGAAACAATTCCTTGATAAACCCATTCTGAAGTAAAGAAATTAGAGCATTCAGCTATGTCTTATGCTTTTTACAGAGCATTGTTAAAACCACAAAAAAGCAAAGCCCCATTTTTACACATAAAATTGTAAATTATTGCTGTGTTATAGAACACTTATATTAATGCTCCTCCAAATACTAACAGAAACATAGAGAATATTAGGACTACAGAAAGATTAATAAGTGTTCAAAGAAAGCCAGCACTGTATATCTGTCATAGAAACAGGGAAAAGGAGGAAGAAGAGAAAAGATGATTGCAGTGTTTCAGACATGCTCACTTCCTAGTCCTTTTCTCTAGATCTTGAATAACTCCCATTCACAGCCCATCCTGGTACCACTTCAGAATTATCTAACAAAAAAAAAAAAAAAACCCAAAAAAAAAGGAAGGAAAAAGAAATAAATTAGCTGCCTGAGCAATGATATGCTTAGGAGACAAGAGTACTGGATTCTAACATTGGTTTATTTTAACTTGGAGTCCACCTCTTTTCCTTGCGTAAAACTTTACTGTATATTCAGTATCATAAAGCACTGCATGAAACAGCAATTTATGAGTATGCACAGTACTCAAAAAATATTTGAGACAACTATCTCAGACAATCGTTTCTCAAAGTAATCCTCCTTAGAAGCAAGAAATGGAGATAATTTTCAAGTTCATTAAACTCAACCTCTAGCTTTACAGTTGTAGCTAGAGAAAGGAAGGGAAAGCATACAGAGAAAAAAAACCTGCAACACAGATGCAGCTGGGTAAGAACATTCCAGAAAAGCACTACATCCACTTTGTCTTCTCTGCAGTCACCCTTTCAATAAGCAGTCCACAAAGTTTACAATTACATTACCAAAATCCATGTGCAATAACACAGCCACCTTGGCATGTTTATAGCAAATCTTTTCAGGTCCAGTATTCAATTTAATAAAAAACTACCTTCAGCACTTTGCACAGCAGTTCTCATTTCAAACTTACATGCTGCATGTAAAATTACTCTAAATACAGTAAACCATTATTGTTTCTCAAAATTTATTGTTTCTAAGGAGAATGTGTAAATGTGATCCTAACTGAGAGCAAGTCTATGGTGTATGCATCTTCTCAGGACTTTCCCACCACCCGTAAAAACAGCAGCACATCCAAGTCAAAATACTAAACCCCTTATGAAATCTGAGAATTTGCAAACTGTTTTCAGGTCAAGTCACTTGACAAGGGATTTCATCCCTTACACCAAGGTGCAAAGAAATCACTGATGTGGGTTCAGAAATGATTTGCAGCTAAGATTGCCATGAGGCAGTGTACACAAATAACTGTACCTTTGCTTAGAAACATCATTCATGTTCAGTCTGCAATTTGACTAAGAAAACAAGATATTTGCTTGTAGATGCTCTACAAGCAGAAAAACATTAGAGGCTGGTACCTGCAACCACTAACAATAATTTGAAGTTCCACAAACGAAGGCTTTCAACAGTTTCACACAACCAAGCAGGATGGTGCATCAGAAGCTTACAGCCCTGCTATAGAGTATCAAATGACCATGGAGAGGGAAACCTCTACAAAACAAGGCCAGCAGTGAGATCTTACATAAAATTCACCCATTCTTGCATTCAAACAACCTTTCTCAAAGAATTGGAAGACATTCTACTTATAGAATCAGTTTGGTTAGAACAGCCTATTACTTGGCCATTCTTGTGCTCATTCTGAAGTCAATGTGATTCACTGGGTGAAGCTGCTCTTTGGTCCACCTGCTCTACTGTGTCCTGCTGGTTCACAGCACACAAGAAGCTCTTGTGCCAGGCTGTGCACTTCACCAATGTTTTGCTATAAGGAATGCACAGCTGTCTTTGGGGAGAAAAAGTCTAAACAGGTGGCTTTACCTGGGTCTTCAGTAGTCCAACAGGCCGTCAAACTTCAGCAATCTACCTTTTGGATGTCAGAAGAACAGCTCATCACACCTTCCACTGTCTTTCTCAACAGCTTAAACCACAACATTCTCATACTGGTTTTACTCATACACAATCACACAGATCTCCTGCTTATCATCTCATAATACTCTCACATACTTCAGTTGTTTCAAATAATGCATTTATGTCTTTATATTAAAAGACCACTGCTAGTTTCTTTCATAGGCTTTAATAAAGTCACTGAAGGGAGAGCTGCTCATCACTCAGCTGCTAAACCTGGAACATGACATATCCATATCCAGGTGAATTTAAAATGGAAATATATTATTTTGGAAGGTGACAAGTACACATGCGAAATGTAATTTGACTCCATGTATACAAACAAACTCATACTGCCCTATCTGCTGTGTAATATTTAAGATGCTTCTCCCATTTGCACATTTAGATGGAACAAATTAAAAAAAATGAAAGAAGGAGGCACAACAAAGCAGTCTGTGCAAGTCACAGATCACACTTGCTTTTAATTTTCTGATGTTCCAGGCACAGCTCTAAAGGACAAAAAAAAAAAAAAAAAAAGCAGCCTATAGTGCACTAAATGCAGTTTGTTTTCTGAACTGCAACTTTTCATATTTTTGTAAGAAAGAAAGAACACTGTTCCCACTAGAATTTTCCTACTAATCCATGCAGATTCTTTAAATAAAGAGCTAAAATCTGACATGCTCTTTTTTGTTCTCATGCTTCACATTTGCAACATTTTCAAGCACTTAGATTCAGATATTAACAAAACATTTCAGACTGGCCAGTATCATGTAGGGAAGGGAAAGAAAAAGCAAATTCGCACAAGAAAGCCAGACAAAGAGGAACCTTCATTTACACCCAGGCAATATAACGTTCTTTCTGGACAGTGCTGGAACAGTGCGTACACTGTCTGGCTATCAATCTTACTTCCACAGCATTGTTCTCTTTATCTCTGTATTGCAGCAACCTATAAAAATACTAACATTCCTAAATATTTAGAATAACTAATAAAGTGAAATGCACGTCTGTATAATTATATTACAAGGTCAATTAGCACACAAATGGCAAACATGGAACACTCAATACTTCATTTCTAACAAGAGCTGCTTTTGAAATCCTTTACTTCACCTCAGAGGCACTGACTTAAAACACGACTTAAGCTCTTCAGCAACCCAGCTGCTTTTAAAAGCAAATCTTGGGCTGCAGAATGAGAAATAACATTTTTGGGAACGTTATTCTTGGTGCACAACTGATTAGAAGTTGCCCTGAAAGAACTATAATTACATTTCTAGAAGTCACTATCCAGTCAGAAATTGCCAACTATAACAAACTATTTTTAAACCCGCAGCTCAAGCCAACGGCTTAAGCCTTCCTTGAAACTAGCACCTCAACACTAAATGAAGCTCATGTTTCAAATAAGGCTCATTACAGTAGTGGACAAAAAACTTTTGCAGCATTCCACCTCACTGAAATACGTAACACAAAAAACTCAGAGGAAAAAAAAACCCCAATCCATTCATTTCCACCTTTACCTGGAAGCTAGTTAAGACAGATATGGATCCTGGAACTAGATGAACCCAAACCATTCTATTATTCTGTGATCCACAGTGGACATGTGACCACTCTCCAAAAGGCTGCTGTATATAGTAGAAGAGACACATTCTGTAAAACAACTACAAAAAACCAAGTGATTTAGAATGTAAGTTTCCATCACTGATGTTCAACTTGAAGGACAAAAGAATTCTTCATTAAGTCCAAACAGTGGGAACCAGCATGAAAAAAGAACATGTTTTGAAGTGTTTTTTGAAGGTCTGCAACATGAGGAGACTATCAGGAGGAATATCAGAAGTCCTCAAAAAACATCACAAGGGGTGTATCCTACTGTATTTTTGATAGGGAACAGGCTTGATCAGTCACTACAAAGTTCAGCCTGGCACTGGGCCTTGCCACACAGATTTCTTCCTTAGAATCAATGGCAGGTAACAAGCACAACTGTCTAAAAGTCACAGAATCATAGAATCAACTAGGTTGGAAAAGACCTTTATGATCATCAAGTCCAACCTTTACCCCAGCACTGCCAAGTCCACCATTAAACCATGTCATAATTTGTGAACACCTCCAGGGACAGTGACTCCACCACTACACTGGGCAGCCAGTTCCAATGCCTGAACACCCTCTTGGTGAAGAAATTGTTCCCAATATCCAGTCTAAACCTCCCCGGTGCAGCTTGAGATAGTTTCCTCTTGTCCTATCACTTGTTACTTGGAAGAAGAGCCCAGCCACCTTCTGTCTCCATCATCCTTTCACGTGGTTGTACAGAGCGATAAGGTCCTCCCTGAGCCTTCTCTTCTCCAGACTAACCTCCCCCAGTTCCCTCAGCTACTCAGAATATGAAAGAAAACTAACAGGCAAACAGCTGAAATCCAATGGATTCCAGGAAATGGCCCATTTACACACTGCATTGACTGTTGGCCACCTCTTCATTATGTGCTCTTAAAATCAGTTACTCCATTTTTATACTCAAAAAACTGCACTGAATAGTAATGCTGTTTTCAAGCTCTAGATGTATTTGCACATTTCCCAGCGCGTATGCTCCTCACCTCCTTATCCCATTATCCACACAGTCATGACAGTCTTTAGCTGTCTTTGCAGACTAAAGGTATTTTACTCATCAGAATGATTGAGCTAGATGACTACTACAATATTTCTCCATTACTTTCACCTGAGCAGCTACAATAGTATTACTGAAGCATACAGTACTGTGTAGACAGGCATACTAACTACTACTTAACAGAAACTTACTGCTGTACCCAAAAGAGCTCAACTGTACTAACAGAACCTTGACTTGAAAGAGCATGAACAAAAGAGATCAAGAGTTGTACCCCAGTACCACATAATTCATACCATTATCCCTCCTCACATGCTGTCACGGACACTTGCAAGCATGATATATTTTTGGTTAAAAAAAATCTCATCACTTACAAGAATCATTTTTACATGAAGAAAAAAAAAAAAAAATTACAAGTTTTCCTAAAAATAATTATGTCCTGAAAGGAATATTCATGCATCTTACCATCCATTCAGATACTATCACATCCACTTTTTCCAACGGCAGATCTACTTCTTCGACTCTTCCTTTGACTAATGTAATGATATTTTCAAGTTTATTTAATCTGCAAGTCACAACATCAACAAATTAGTTTCCATTTCCAAGTCATTCTGTCAAGAGAGATAGAATGATGTCTGTATTTTGCCTTTCTCCCTCCAATAACTTTTTTAACTCTTCTCAGTTATATTTCAGAGGGAATGATTCCGAGTAGCCAAAAAACAGCAGCAGATTTAGTGCCAGGCAGAGGTGTCAGACAGTAGACGTGCATACCTCTAACATGGTGTGTGTAGAAATGTGTAAGCTTCAGAAATCAGAAAAATAGAGAAAAAGACAACTTAAAATTACACTTCTGTTCAGAGTCTCTTGTTCCCAGTTCTCCTTCTTTGACCCCTGTAGCCTATAGTAATTAGAGACTACTTATCACACTAGGATAGCAATGGAAGTTAACTTCCTTGCAAAGCTGTTTTGCACAACTTTTTTTTTTTAATTTATTTAAAACTAGCTGCAAAGTCACTGCAAGCAAACATTCCCTCTAGATCAGTATTACAGCTATTCCACAATAAAGGCATCCTTCCCACTGTGACTGGGGCCAAAATCATCTGCAATGTTCAGTAACTGCAGTCATCAGGTATAAAACCTCATATGCAAGTAAGGGTACCACCGTCCTGTGTAAAGAGGAAGGTACTGTGATATGACTACACCTTTTTAAACAAAAACTGCATGACAGTGAAATTACCAAATATGTAAATGCTTGAAATATAGTACTTTTTTCTTGGCAAACCATATTAGTCTGTCTTGCACATGTGTCTTGCACATACACAATATCACAATAGCTGTTCTTAGTGATGGCAGAAATGTATTTCCACCCAATAAATTTATTTTTCTATGGCAGTTCTTATCTCTGCCCCTTCCCTCCCTATCCTGATATCTTACTCACATTCTGTCTGGCTTTCAACAGAATGTTGAATGTGCAGACTGGTAATCACATTAAAAATTCAATCTAGAAGACAATGGGAAAACAACCAAAAATGAAGGGAGGCAAAGGAAAGGGTCAAAGGGCTACTTGAACATGTGGGCTGTTGGAAAGATCAATTAACCACTCTACATGAGACAGTTTTCTGATAGAAGAGTAGCACTTTATCACTAATATCATATTTAATGCAGTAAACAGAAGTAAACCCTGAAGTTCTAAGTGAGAAATAAAATGCTGAAGAGCTATCCCCCACAACCGTATTTCAAGAAGGACAAAAAGAGATTCCAAAAGAAGAAAAAATTGTTTCCTCAAAAAGAGGAAACAAATTAATTACATACTTGTTTTCAATTGCAAGGTATTAAAAATCCCCGAACAAACCTATGTAGTTTACACACTGCAGGAAAAACTGATCAGATGCTATATTTAGGAAGTATAATTCAACTTTCTATTCTACTATAACAGTGATGAATGACAAAAATCAACTCATTCAGTGTGCTGGAAATTTTATGAGCAGCCATTCACAGTAAGAAAAAGGCAAGTATTTAGTTACAGATAAGTTTATTGTGTAACTTTGGGAAATAATCATGTCACTCAGGCACTTACTCCAGTTCACTTATACACATGGGTTGCTAAGTTTCTAGTCATGAACATGCTAGGAATGATTCTGAATTCCGGAAGGCACAAAAGCTCTTTTGGGCACATGCTGGAATCACTGCAGAAGCACACTTCAATACAGAGTTTTAAGCTACACAGCTGTTTAGCATTCCAATAAATATTTATTACTGTTACAGGCTTGTCAGCTTTATTCCTTTAGGAAAAGGAGATTTAACAAAACAAATATAAATAATTTTGATATGAACAGAAGACTTTAATGTGAACTGAATCTTTTAAAGCAGAAGGCATCTATCAAGGTGTACCTTACACTGATAGTTCACTGTGTACTTCAAGTGGCAATTCATCACTCTTAATGGTTTAAGAGTTTTGATTTGTGGCTTTTCTTAAAGGCCTGCCTGTCTCCTCACCAAGTGGAGAGATTGGCTGATACACCAAGCTGGCTGATACTTCTATCCTCCTCTAAGTAATAACACATACAGGACTTTCTGTGCACTTGTCTGAAGGAATGAACAATCCTAAGATTGTCATCTAGTACATTAGAAATAAAACACTTTCACATTTGTGACTGTTCTAGAGATGTCACAGATTCCTGAGAAAAGTCCTCATTAGAGAACAAGTTCTTGTGCCAAAAGCATTTGAGTCTAAGTTGCACCTAACGCTTAACATGGTACTTTTCTTAAACAGGCATTTATTTAGCAGTATTACAGTATCCAAGCATGTGGTGTTGCATCTCGACTGTGAAGTGGTATCTAACCCAAAAATTCTACCAAGACAACGTTATTTCTGTGCAGCCTCACCTTAGATAAAAACTGTCACTTCCAAATTCTTCAGTATTTACTTGGACTTTCTTTTCTACAGCTGCTCTTACAAAAAACAACCACAACAAAAAGCAGTACATTTCTCAGCTATCAACAGTACCCATTTACACTTACCTTTCTGCTAACTCATGCTAGGAAATACTTTCTAAGTTTTCAGGTGCCACTGCTTCGTTTTTACATATACTCACAGTAACCCTTAACATCCTCTATAGGTGCATTAGTGAAATGCAGAGTGCATACACAAATCATCAGATGGGAAGAAAGCTGCCTAGACCATAAGGATTACAAGAAGTGAGCAAAGGAGTCCAAAATTTAACTGGTAGCCAAGTACCAGAGGTGTCCCTCAGGGTTCAGTGCTGTTTCTGATACCAACACTCTTACCAGTGACCTAACAGGACAGAATGCACCCTCAGCAAGTCTGTGGATAATGCTGAATTAGCAGACAGCACTTGATATGCTAGAGGGTAGGGCTGCTATTTAGGGGGACCTCAGCCTCAGTAGATAAGTGAATGACAGGAACCTCAGAGATCCAAAGGCAAAGGTGCAGACCTGCACCTGAGTGGGAATAACCCTGTGAAACAGTACAGATGGGTTCCTGCTGATCAGAAATCAGCTCTGCTAATTGTTCCTGCTCTGATAAGGGACCTGGTAAATAAATTGAACAGAAGTCAGCAGTGGACCCTTGTAGCAAAAGGAGTCTACTGTCAGATATGCAAGAGGGCAGCAGCATGTCAGGGAAAGTGAGCTTTCACCTCACCTCATTTTGATACTTGCAAAACTGCACCTGGAAGCACAGTGGCCAGCTGTGGGCTTCCAAGTACAAGAAAAACATTGACATATCAAAGCAAGTCCAGCGAAGGACATCAAGATGATGGGATGCTGGAGCACATGACACACAGGGAGAAGCTGAGAGAACTAGCTTTGTTCAGCCTGAAGAAGGGATGGTTAAGGGATGGCATTGTGATGTCTACCTCTGTTTAGAACAGTGAAGAGAAGACAGAGCCAACCAAGAGGTAACAGACAGATGGAAAAAAACAGAAGTTATGATTAGTTTAAAACAAAGAGTGAGGCTAGTCAAATGAGACACTTCCCACAGAAGTTTAGACAGAAGAGGCAGCTATCTTCTGAAGCTGAATCTAGGCCACTTATGACTCACTCTGACACAGGATAGACCAGACACACTCCCCACACTCCCCCAGGGCTCCTTCCACCCTATACTACTCCAAGACAGTTTACATGGCACTCAACATCTTTGATGGAAACAAACTTTTCTGAGTGACTCTGCAGGCTACATGCATGTGTATCTGTGCATGCTCTTAAAATGGGTTTGCATTTGGTTGGGTTGGTTTTTTCTGCTTGGTTGGTTTTAATAACTTTCTACAGCATTATTTACCATCCTTTTCTTGGAACTTTTCCTACCTAATGATGTCCATGGCCTGATAGATGATTTCAGATTGGTCAACTCCAATCACTTTCTTTGCACCTGCTTTGGCAGCAAACATGGAGAGTATTCCAGTTCCACAGCCAACATCCAAGACTACCTGAAATAAATAAACAGAGGTAAAAATAAACATCTTATTTCATGTCTTCCTACATCAGTGAGATACCATACTCTAACAGAAGGAACACAAGGTAGCATCAAGTCTTACTACATTCAAACTAAATGATCTTCAAAGGTCCCTTCCAACCCAAACCATTCCATGATTCTATGATTCAGAGATACCCAAATGAAACTGCAGTTCTCACTCCACACCCTCCCCTGCCTTTTACAGATAGACAATGAAGCAGACTAGTTCCAGCTGCAGATTCATTCAGTCACATGGGAAACTATCACAAGCAATTATTTGGGTAGTAACTGAAAGGTTACATGACAGGAAAAAAAAGGAAATTATAACCTGAACAATTTTAATCAGTGAATCACTAACAATCATCAGCATTCTTACTGCTGGACTTCTACTTAATATAGTTACACATTACTAATGTGTTAAAAAATTCTAAGCACTAAACCCCAAAATGTTCTGAAATATGAAAATCAGTTTCCTGAATACAATGTAGTCACTCATATTACGCATAGCATTTAAGCATTAACAGAATCAGAACTGTGAAGACAGACTTTTCCTATACAAGATACCTAAACAAGAGAGTAAGCAAAACTTACTAGAAGACTTCCAAGATGAAAACATTGAGTCAGAATTACTAGAAGACTTCTAAGATGAAAACATTGAGTCAGAATTACTAGTCATAAAAATAGTTCATTGGAAACAAAAAATTTATTTCACTGCCTCTCCTTAGCACAGCATCCAGTAAAAGGTGCCCTCACAGCTTATTACATTAATTTTTTTTTCCGAAGAACTCATCAAATCATTCCCACTCTTGAGAATTATAACCCCATTTTACAAAATATATCAATGCAGTAATACACCCTTCTGACCAACTTTCTAGCTTATGAGCTATTGAGCGTTTGCTTGCTTTGGCACAACAAAAACATGCATGCACACTTTTAAATTCCACCTGACAAATAATATCTAAATAAGTACTTGAAGGCTCTACACACAAGGTCTGCTTACCTTCCCTTGTGTCTCTATGTTCTGATGCTGGATACAGAACAATGATTCTGAAGCCAACATGAATAAAAATAGCTGTTTATCCTTGGCAGCACAGTATAAGTAAGCTTCTGCAGTGGTGTCCTGGGAAGCAATGACCGAAGAGTTGACCTGCCTTGATAGAGCAACTTACAATTTGGAATCAGACTAAAAAAAAATATGATTTTTTTTATAGCACCGTGTTTAGGGGCTGGTCATGAAAGTTGTGGACAGACTTATTTGTTCCACTTTGCAGCTACATTCCAATAGGAGTCAATTTTACAACTCATTCACAAGTTACATATGCATATGTAATGGCTACAGAAATCCATAGGCTGAAGTCTCCTGTAGCCAGGAATAGAAGGTAAAAATTCATGTTTCAGCAGCTGCTGAAATCTCACACCCTTTAGCATCATCTATTCTAACACTTTACCCGTGGCAGTTAAAAAAACTGGTGAGCCTCGAAAGCTAGAAATCAGAGCCAAATATAAACCTAGGTTAAAGAATGATCTTGATGTACAGTTGCATGAAGAGAGCAATCACCACAAATTGGAAAAAAAAAACAAAACAGACACCGTTCTGGACAGCTGCCCTGGTCACTTAAAATCATGGAACTCATCTGGCCTTAGGCAGGGGATAGGAGTGAAGAAAAAGGCACAGGAGAGAAAATACACAACCTGGAACACATCTGAGGAATGGAAAGACAAGCAGAATGATCATCAATTAGCCTAAGGACAAGGGTCTATGGCTAATGGAT
The DNA here is from genome assembly GCF_034315485.1 of Pezoporus occidentalis. Taxonomy (NCBI): domain Eukaryota; kingdom Metazoa; phylum Chordata; class Aves; order Psittaciformes; family Psittacidae; genus Pezoporus; species Pezoporus occidentalis. The sequence goes on from NW_026913006.1 coordinate 1,384,086, forward strand.
TCTTGCAGTGATCACATATGGCCTCCCACCAGAGATCTGGAGCAGCCTGGACTGGCCATTTGACTATAATGTAGCTCAGTACAGCACTACACCCTTCCCTATAGTCTAAAAAAGGTTATATTCTACTTTTAGTAACAGAAAAAAAATATTTCAAATTCACAAAAAAAGGAGGTTGGGTATTTCCACCAATTAAATTAATCCCAGCTATGAACTTTTAGTAGGAACAATGTATAAAAACTGGCTCTTTCCCCACCAATAGGGCATTGATGCCTGCCTAGACTTCTGTAACAAAAAATAAGCACAGCAGTAGTGCTTTTCTAACCAATTCTTTTTGCACTAAAAAACAGTCTTGCTTTAAAATGGATCACATTTCCTTTTATTGAGTAAGGCCATCTCAACCACTCCTGCTAGGTAGGTAACCTGAATTGTCCTATTCTCATCTCAAGTACATTTGACAGGAAGAAAATAAAGACAGCAAGCAAGATATATTCAAGGTTTGGCAATCACTTTTGAAAACCGAGAGAACAAATTGGCTGGTTCTGAATAAAGTATGGATAATAAGCAGCCCTAGATATTCTGTTATCATCTATCACCATGCAATTACACCTCTTTGGGATACTGCAGATTTGTTTCCAAAGCTAGTATGACCAATGGACCTCTTTGAACAAGCTCTTCCCAACCCACCACACAAGCGTCCTTTCAGAAAGACAAAAACCATTGTTTTCTAGGGAGGAATACCATATGGAACTTCTAGGAAATACAGTATCAGACTTTTCCTCACTTTTTTTTTAATTGACATCAAATGTTAAGGGAAGAGAGCCAATTTCCTCAAGTTGGAAGCTTCACTCATTCATTCACTCAGTTCTGAGAGCATTGTACAATACATAAATTAAGCAACCCATCTTAACAGTTCCTTCAGAATTCTGTAACAACTGTCACTTCAAAGCTAGATCGCTGAAAAAAAATCCCATATATTCTCCATTACAGCATATCAAGTTGGAGCAACTCCAGAGGAGGCCATGAGGATTATAAGGGGCTGGCGCACCTCTTAGACAGGCTGAGAAAGTTGGAGCTGTTCAGCCTGCAGAAGAGAAGCTGTGTAGAGACCACATAACAGCCTTCCAGTACCTGAAGGAGCTGGAGAGGGATTCTTCATCAGGGACTGTAGCAAAGGACAAGTGGTGAAGGGTTTAAAATTGAACAGGTGAAGTTCAGGTTAGATATAAGATAGATAATAGATTCCTTGTGAGGGTGGTGAAGCACTGGCACAGGTTGCCCAGAGAAGTGGTAAATGTTCCATCCTGGAACTAGATGATCTTAAGAAATTAAGTGGGTCACTGGTCACCTAGATGGAAGCTGTTGGGAACTCTAAGCAATTGAGAATTTTTTTTTTATTCAGCCTCAACACACTAATACATTATGAATTTGAGGTGATGTTGATCAGAACAGCTGTAAAAATGCCAAGTTCAGAAATCAGTTTCCATGTGTTTCCACACGTTCCATGTAACTTGAGATCAGCCTCACACTGTAAAAGCCTGCATTTACCAATTTTAGGGGCATCTGAAACTGAATTTCTCCCACAAAAATTTTCCTTCTTTTATTGATCTTTCTGCTGTAGTGGATGTGCTGCCAACCTGCGCTGTCACCTGCATCTTTTAAGCAGCTGACAGCATAGCGTTCTTCCATTACTTGTTCTATCATTACAACTAAAGAGAAATGTTTAGTAGAAACAGGCTTGTGACATGGATTGAAGCAAAAAAGGAAGAAAACTATTTTCCTTACAATTTTTCTGCTGGAATTGCTGACAGAAAACTGAGGTAAGACAAAGAGCATGCACTATCTACCTATTCCATACAAAGAGTATGCACTATCTACCTTGGAATACCTCCCTTCTAGGACAAAACCGCATCTAGCACTATTCCCAGATAACTCCTGAGGAATTATCAGATGGGTGCACTTTTATTACTTCCACAACTACTGTGAAGCCTTATGACTTACTAATAAAGTCTCAATCAACCCCAAAATAAAAATCAAAAATGACTGTCTTCCATAAACCTAGACATCCTAGTTTCACATTAAGAAATATCCATATGCAGCTTAAGAATGCTGAGCACCAAGTAGAGGAAAACTAATCCAGAAGAGAAGGTTGCTCACTGTAACTCAAATCACAACAAACTCAGAGTTCTAATTACACAGTGCTTCTAAAATGTTTGTACTATATCAGGCACAAATTTGTGCTTTACTACTAGCAAAGAGGCCCTCTAAGGTAGATCCCATTTAATATACTGGACAGGAAAGGCTCAGCTTAACTCCACCAACATAATTAATGAACACCTCGACATGGCACACAGAGCACTGACAACAGTGATCAGCACTTCTGTTATCAGCACTTTGCACCCTCCAGCAGCTGAATAGAACTCTGCCACCTCATAAAGCCAGAGGACATAAAATCAAATCTTGTCAGTGCAGTATTCCATTCCCAAAGCTAAGAAGTAGCCAAACCGAGGGATTTCTACCACTTAAAAAATAATAAAGAGCAGAAATTATTGTATTTGCAGAGCTATTCCACCTACCTTGTCCTTGAAGATATGTGGGTTCTGGTAGATAAAGTCACGATAGCTTTCTGTACGCACTTTATCCTATAATTTAAAGAATAAAGAGGGTTCACTTTTTCTACCGAGGCACAGCATGTTGTTCAAAAATGATGAAAATCTTGCTTTCCAACTTGGCCTGAAGCTGTTTTGTGGCTACTGTACTTACAAGGGCTCTGCAATCACACTTCTCATACAATATTTTTCCAGAGTTTATTTTCCTTGCAAATAAGCCAGCTGAGCTGCTGGGGGAAAAGTAAGAAATTGGTTTACAGTTTCCCAGCCTGCTGTGTTTGATTTTGTTTCAAAGTTATTAATACCTCTCCACCACTTTTCCAGGAAGAGCACTAATAGAGTGGCAATACTGCATCAACTTTACAGAACCACCTTCTATACAATGGTAAAAACTGGAGTCATGAGCTCATACAATGATCTGTTTCATTTTATTTTCTGACAATCCTACAACACACAGATTCTTTAAAAAAAGGAAAAAGTTATGGATCAGATTAACCTTTTTTTATTTCTGAGCAAACTGTAAATTAGCAAACCTTATGCCAGCTAGTAATTGAAACTGTACATTCTATGAAAGCCCAGTACAATAAATAAATAAATTTAACTGTAATACAACCCAAGAAACTGGAATGTTTTCAAGCATAAAACTAAACATTTACAGTACCTTGGTATATGAAAGCTAGCAGCATAGCTCAATGCAAGGTAACCTATTAAAACATTGATTTAATATGCATCAGCAGGTACACAAATTGACAGCCAACTATAAGGTTTGAAATTGTTGTTGCAGTTCAACTGTTCTAGCTAAGAAAAATTTTAAGCTATTTTCACCTAGTAGAGACATATCCATAAATAATACTGAAGTGTAAAATCCATCTGCTTATACTTAATATTTTTTTCTACTATAGCAGGTAAGAATTTTCACAATCAATACAGAAACAAAAGGAATTTCCTCTAGGAAGAAAGAACAAAGTCTATTTCATTAGAAAAACAAGATCCAAAACAGAGACTAAGAACAAAGGAAGTGTTCATAAAAAATCTGGAGACTAGCCAAATTATTCTAAGGCTTGAAAAGCCTAAAATCCCGTCTTATGTTTGGGAGGAGTATCTTATATACATACATAGGCCAAAGAAACACTTAGGAATTATTTTAGAAAACAGTACTTGAAAATTATACCTAATTAACATCAATAAAAAAGTGTGATCCTTGAAACTGGTTTCCTGTGAGAATGTATTTGGAGCAAGTATTTTTAGCAGTTCACCTCTACCGCAGTATGTAAGAGGATTTACTGAAGCAATCAAAAAAAGTCTAGGAAAAATAAAATAAAATCAGAACATTCAGCACCAATCCAGAATACAGTCAGCTGGAAAGCTTTCAGCCTTACACCCTGCCCACTCACACTGCCTCAGCACTGCCCAAAATTACTCAATACAATATTAGCTGCTGTTTCTACTCTATGCGCTGCTGCTCCAGTAAGCCACTGTCATTCAGGTGCCTCTATTCACCACCACCATTCTCTCACTCAGTGTAATGCCTTTTTTTGGTTTGTTTTTAAAAACACATTAAGGAAAATCATTAAGATGATAATCAAGAAATTACTGAACAAAAGAATACAGCAAGGGAAACACTAGCCATTTGGCCAGTGTAAAGTAACACTACTCTTCCCCTTTCTCTGAAGTACTTCCAGAAAAAAAAACACTCAAATTGAAATTTCACCCTATCACTACCAGGGCTAAGGGAAAAAAAAAAAAAAAAAAAAGTGAAGAACTGAACAGTGTCAGAAACAGGCTTAAAATTCTTACAGCAAGATTCCATAATAATTTCAATATAGCAATCCTCTGTATTCATATAATGTCGACAAATAAATCAAATTCCGTATCTAGCACATAGGAAAAAATGACGCATCGATGATAAAAAGCAACTATTTCCATATGTTTAGGACAGTCAAAAGTCTTAAAAGCATTCAGAAAAACATTCCTGAAAACCACTAAAATACAATTTTGTCCCAGTCTCCTTGTGCAGACATGCAGAATTATAAAATTTATTAGCAAATGGAAAGGCTGCCTCATTCTATAGCCTATAACTATCTCAAATGACACCTTTATACCACTGCAAAACCAAGCTTCTGTAATTCTTATTTATCTTTAAGACAAATTGTATTTCTCTAGACTATACATTTGGGAATATATCAACTTTGGCAGAAATGTGTGCACTTCAGTAAACACCCTCCCTCCCCCCAAATTAACCTCATGCTGTTCTCAAAAGATTCATGTGTATTGCCACTAAATTATTTACAAAGCAGAAAACTTTATATGCTACTTGCATGGACAAAGTCACTTCACAACTCCCTTCTTTATCTCTACATTAGGCAGGAATTTAATTATTTCTGCATTAAAATGATAAAACTGTTCATGATTTGCACAAATATGATACTTTTTCTGAAAGGAAGCATTAAGAGATTTTGATTTACACATCAAGCATAAGTTGTTGGGCTTTGTGTTTGGTTGTTTTGTTGGGTTTTTAAGTTAAAAGCGAATACACAGCCTTGCCTTTGAAGAGTTTTAAGTATTAATTGTCTGTATTTATCACATAAAAGGAGCATACAGTTTTTTCAGGTGTTCAATGTCATGTATCAATTTACTGAAATGTGTACAAATATCAACAATTTCTGTTTATGTACTGCAATAGGAAACCCCAATATTTGGGAAATGTTTTTTCCTAACAAATTTCAATTGTTAGGAGAATATAAACTACAGAAAAATATTCACTGACTGTACCATGTTTTATCCTTTATATTTTAAGCATCCCAGAAAAAGCTGCTTTTGGTAAGGTAAGGCTGTGCTATACATATTCTATCTTCAAGCATATCTGTAAATGATTTTATGTTCCTAATGTTTCATGTAAACAGAATTTACGTAAGGAAATAGAAGTGAAAAATTCCCACAACCCGAACTACTAGGAAAAATCCTATCATGAATAGCAAGGGTTAAAAATGCAGCTGCTCTGCAGTATATTTATGGGCACACAGCCCACTTCGTCCCATCTTTCCTCTCTAGTCTTACTAAGATGCAGTTGAGATGACTTTCTAACCTTTAGCATCTCTTCGTGTATCCCATAATGCCCATACGAGCTGAAGTAAACGCCATCCTCATCCTCCTGAAGGTCTGCAATGGCAATGGATGACAAGCTGCTCCCAACATCTGCGTTCATCACAAAATCCTGCGCAAATCGCCTGCAATCAGTTTGAAATAGACCCTTGAGACATCATTTATGGGATCATGGAAAGGAGGCAAGGGTGAGAGGGGGGAAAAAGGGCTTCAATGAGGCAAAGGACCAGGCTGCGGAGGGCCTGTAACAACAATGGGCCCCTCTCTGAGCGGGCACAACCTCCCTCTGCCGACTCCTCTGGGCTGCTGCACGTGGATCTCTGTCCATCACCCTCCTGCAGTGATGCTTTCTGCTTCCAACCAGCAAAAACCAGCAGTGAAACAGTCACGCTTCATTTCTGGTTTTAAGGAGGAATTATCTTGTACCACAGTGGTCAAAATGGCATACGGTTTAGGCTGTCTATGCAGACAGGGACTCAATACAAAGAGCACAAGAATTACAAACCATACACCACCATACAACTAGCAGAAGGTAGAACAAAGTGCTTTAAAACTGAAGCATTTGGGTGGAAACAAACCACAGCTTAAAATCCCATGTACTGCTTCAATGTCATGCAGCTTATTTTTGCTCCTTCACAGCCTTGCATTCCTAACACACGTTCTCTTCCAATTTCTCAAAGCTGTTTTGTTGACAAAATACACAAATCAAGAGGTATGCCAGCTTTTTTGTTTTCACAATAAGCAAACAGCTCATGTTATACCCACAATGACACGAGAAAAAGTAAACGTATTCCAGCCAGACAGTATTCCTGCAAGGTATACAGTCCAATATCAACTGAACTTGCATACCAGATGACTCCAAAGCAGCCAAAGCTCAGCTTTAACACTGGTCATATTTGCTTAAATAGGAACTTAATGTATAGAAGATGCAAGTAGCATCTGATTATGGCACCATCCTTACAGAACAAGAAGACCAAACAAAACCACTGTTTCAGTCCGGACATGTGAAATACTTTTCTGCTTAACTAGTTAGGATAGGAAAAAGATGGTGGTAAGGAAATTCACACTAAAAGTTCATCAATATCAGAAACCTCCTGGTTTTGCTGACATACAGGTAAGGTCTGGATCTTATTTTTAATATTGCTCTTTACCAATACAGTTTGCTTTTTCATTACTTACAGATAAATATCACAATGATAAAAATAGAATCTGTTCTTTGTAAGTTTACATAACATACAATTAAGTATAATTATCCTTTTGTAAGATTTAAACCCAATTTTAAATTTCAAATTATTTAAAATAGATTCAGCCAATACTTTCTCCAGCCTATGCACACCACACAAGTACCAAACTCTAGAAACAGAGTTTTATTAAAAAATAACAAAAAAACAAACAAAAAAAGGATATATAAACCATGCTCTTAAATCTCTAAGTTACATCAAATGCTAAAGGTGACATGATTTATAGCACTGTTACCATTTGGAGGGGGAGAGGGGGGAGAAACAAGAGGTCACTAGGCCTCCAGCTGCATGTCTCTGCTTTGTACCCTTTTTAATTCTCAGCATTCTAGAAGTCTATTCAAAGCTCCTGGATCTAATTTTTTTTTTTTTTTAATCTCTAGAAGTTGAAGTCAGACAACCAGCCTGCTTCATACCAGTATAAACCTATTTCCATGGCTGTTGTGGTTTAAGCCACAGCATTGTTCTCAGACTAAAGTCAAAAACACAGCACTGCACCAGCTAGTAAGAAGGAGAAAAATAACTGTTAGAGCTGAACCCAGGACAGTGACAGAAAATAGTATAAATACATGTTACTGTACATTAAGGTTCTGTAAACTATTCTTGCTCTACATCAGACTCCCAAGATATTTTGCAGAGGTTTACCTGAAAGGAAACATTCTTTGATGGTCTCTTTCAGTGAAGTAACCTTCAGCATGAATCAGTATCACTATGAACCACAGCACATAGACTACTACAATCCAACAGGTTCACCTATCTAAAATTAAAACCTGTGCTGCTTCATCACATCTACATCTGGCTATTTCTACTGCCAGCCAATCCCTGCTGAATTGAAGAGCCTGTATTGACAAAGAAAAAATAAAGGCTGCCTTTTACAACAGCAGATAATTCTATATACTAACCTCAAAAAGAAATCTATGTAAGCTTGATTGAAGTTTAGAGTCGAAGAGAAATTGCAACTGCTTACTTGAAAAAGTTTTTCTTTCTTTTAAATGAAAGAGGGAACAAGAGTACAAGACAACACAGAAGAAAACTCAGTTTTCCAAGTACAGCAACAAATTTCTTTCATTCTTATTGTTTATGATTAATTAATGCATAATGTACTCAGATACCAAAAAACTGCTGTCAGCTACAAAGTATTATTTGCAAAAGTTAAACCCAGCTGAAGACAAAACTGTTCATTTTTTACAAGCATAATTGTTCACAGCTGATAGGATCTGAATACATGAATTTATTTTGGTAAATCTGGTTTCTAGTAACATCAAGCGTTTATTCTCAAAAGATACACGGAACATTCAAATGTCCTTTACAAAAGGGGTTTGCCACTTCTCCACAAAAGAACTTGAATTATTATTCCAAGTCTCTTAAACACAATTTCAGTTCTACAGTGCCCAATCAGTGTGATCTTGAAATGACAAGTTTGTACACGACTTAATCCTATATGAGCCAAAAAGAAGTTTATACTCCCATAAGCATCATCAATCCATATTCTGAAGACCTCAAGATTTAGAAGTAGCATGTACAGCTATGGGGATCTCCCAATTCCTGACTGCAGTGCACCAAATTACTAACAGAATCCACATCTGACACTGAAGATACAAGTAGCTGAAAACTTGGTTTATTCATTTCACTGAGGTTTTCTCCAAATTGTAACTGGATTCTATGATAACAATCATTGTTTGAAGCCATTTCTGAAAATGTTGAGAGTCACATATTTAATTTGTCAATACCTCCCTCTTCTCTGTGGCATACATCTTCAATGTTTAAATTTGCATCTAAAAGACTAATGGAAAAGTGAAAAACAGAGTGGTCTGAAGCAAAATACATGTTTCTGGGCCATGTGGTTATTCAGCTTTCCTAAGAATACTTTGCTCTTTCAATCTGTGAAGGTTTTGTGCAGTTTTAACTAATTGCCTATAAGATGTTTACTAATAATCCACAAGATAAGACAAAAATACGGCCCCAGCAGAAGTCATGAGTTCTATTCCACAGTTACATTCTATCATTGCTTTGAATTTCTATTGGTCTTTAAACATAAGCATCTCACATAGAACACATCAAATTAAAACACAAAAACCTCAGTTCCAACACTTACCTCATTTTTTGAAGATCCTCTTGTGCTCCAGCCAAGGCTGCTTCTGCAAGTCTTGCTCTGTGTTCTGCATGTTTTAATTGTTCAAGGAGCATTGTGTTATCATTTAAGCCATTACAAGGCAACGCGTTTTCAGGTTCACAAAGATCTTCTATATCTGACGAAATGAGGAGAAAAAAAAATCATCTACCAGTCATGTATTGCTTCACAGCAGCTCATAAACATATGATGTTTTCAGTGTTGCTATTTCTATATTTGGATGACTTGTAAAATTAGTCTGGTTTACAAAAGGCATCACTGATTTGATAGCATGAACCACACACCACAGTAAGTATGCTAGAAGCAACTTCTAAATTCACAAAGAATTCAGAATTAAATCCAGAATTCAAGCTTCTTTAAATACCAGTGTTTGATTATTGATAAAAGATATTAGGTTTAGACTGTAATTTAGTTAATTACAGTCCTACCATTTTTCCAGTTACATTATTCTGAGACGAAAACGACTATTAAGGGTAACAGCAAGAGGTAGGAAAGTATATCCATTTAAAATTTCTTAATAATTTATTATTAAATTTTAAGCAAATTCCTTGGTGTTTTATAAAGTTTATGAACACAAAGAACTCAAAACAGCATAAGCAGAGTGAATCTAGATGAAACACTGCTTTTTAGCTACCAAAACCCAGGCTCAGCATTAGGTCCCATTCATCTCCTGCTAAATTTGGCTGGTGATTTTAACAAATGTCACTGCATAAAAAGTGGTGCTAGTGTGGTTTTGGATGTAGTAAGAAGTTACTGACAGCTTACTGGGCAAAAGACTTCTTAAAAAAAAAAACAAAAAACAACCAACAAACCCATATATTCATTCCTTTCAGTAATGAAAGAATATTTGGCCCGTGGGACTGAAACAAAGCACAGATACTTAAGATTTCTGAGGTTCATAACTCCCCATAACCCTTTAGCAACTGGAACAGCAACTCCAAAGTATTCAAGCTTGAGCAGGAGCTGATATAGTAGAACATGAAATCCCTAAATAACCAACCAGTGTCCTCTACCACACATTATCTCAGTGATCATGCAGTAAGGCTTGCTTAGAAGAGTGTAAAACTCATTCCAGATTGTACAGAGAATAAAATAGCCTTAAGTACCTTATGGTTTAGGTAAAAGAAAGATGTACAATCAGGCATGAGACAGGAAGAAGGTGAGAGAACCGTGGGCAGCTAAAATAAGTTCAAAAGTCAAACTAAATTCTCTCAATACCATCTGATGAACGGTCATGAGAGAGAAACTAAGGCTTCTTCTACTTTGCTAGAACCACTAAAGAAGCAGAACTCTTCTATGCAACTACGTATCTTACACTGGGTTGGACCTGTGCAAGAGATTAAGATATTTTCGAAAGGAATCACTCCTTACTTAGAGCATACATTTTTTAATATATTACTTTAAAAACCTACATTTAGAAGTTTTAGAAGCTTGGTGAGATACTGGCACAGGCTGCCCCGAGAAGCTGTGGCTGCCCCATCCCTGGCAGTGCTCAAGGCCAGGTTGTATGGGGCTTGGAACAACCTGGTCTAGTGGAAGGTGTCCCTGCATGTGGCAGGGGGTTGGAACTGGATGAGCTTTAAGGTCCCTTCCAACCCAAACCATTCTATGATTCTATAATGATCTTCCAATTAGGTTTGGATGGAGTGCCTCTCTGACCTGCTTAATTATTACATACAGCATCTCCACTATGAACACCTTATCTACAATAAGTGAATACAGGTAACAAGAGATGGCTATGGAAATCTCAATCACTAAAAGCCAACATATGACATGTGGTAAAATTTTTAGAGTGTGACTTAATGTCATGACTTCAGCTAGTATGTGGACTTTCTCATGGTTGTAAGTCAATAACAGTGATGATGCTTATATGACATGAACTCTGCCAACACCACATTTACCCTACAAAGCAGTACAGTCATACTGAAACATATTTATTTACCAAACTGAAGGAGGAGATCATCGTCTAGCTCTGGTTTCAAATATTCCTCTCCTTCCCAGGGCAGTGGGCTGCTGAGAGAACTCAAATATGGTCCTGTTGGTTTCTAGACAAAAACAGAAGAGAATGTAAGCTGTTTCTTTGAAAACACCTTAAATTTCATTCAATAAAATAAGGCAAAGATCTGTTCTTCCACACATTAAAATAAGCAAGGCATTATTAAGCAGCTTTGTAGCAAAGGCTGAGAAAGATACTACATTAAAGCATGGCTAGTGGGAACAGTAAATAAACAGAGTTCTTGCTTTCATCCTGCCTCTGACAGCCAGTACTCAGCACACTGCTGTGAGAGACTGAACTAAAATCAGACTCCACTGTCTGCTGTCTCAAAGATTGGTATGAGAAGCTGAGACGGGACTCCACTCTCCATTGTCCGGGAGATGGGTGGGAAGAGCCAAGATAAGACTCCACAGCCCATTATCTTAAGGACTGGTGTGAGGAATTGCTGTTCATTATCTCAAGGATTGCTGACAGACATGTGCAGTTGAAGAGCTGGCTGCAAGACCAGCAAAACTGGATGCACATAATCCACCAGGAATGTGCAGTACATCACATTAAGAACAGAGATACTCCCCCCCAACACAAAATAAAAGGGGGAAAAGGTAATTGCTGTTGTGGCCACTCACCTCTGATGACAACTACGGACCCGGGAAGACACCCAACACCAAAGACAATAACTACAGACCCTTGGGATGCTGCTGGATCCATGGTGGCAACTATCTTTCTGCACTTCGAATTCTTGCTTAATTTCTATCCTTTTCTTCTGATCTGTCCTATTGCTATCTTTTTTATATTATTTTATAACAAACAAACAGATCAATTACAGTACTTAACCTCACTTGTGTCTTCATTCCACTCTGGGAATCACAAACAAAGTATTTCTGACACTGGATTTTTCTCCAGTTGGACCCTGACAACTGCCACTACAATCACAGCAACCAGAGAATAGTGTAAAACTACACCTATGAGCTAGTCCCAAAGCCCAGGAAACTACAGGGTCAAGGAGTTCAGTATGAACAGTAAGGCACAACAGATTGACAGACACTGAAGGATACTTGAAGGATTAAACTGGTATCAGGAACCAAGCTCACTCAGGAGCTTGCCTGCATCAGACTTACAGTAGCCACCTTACAGTAGGGCTAACCAATAAAGCCAAGATACTCATCATGCCAAGCGTTTTCACGCAAACAGCGCTGTAGAGTCAAGCATCAGAAATTGTGCATTCTCTCTTGTTTGCATCCGGCCAGTTAATATTTTGCCAGGAAAGGAGAGGTGACATTCTGGACAGTTTTTCCATTTTTGTGTTTAATCTCCATAGCTAGTGATGTCTTAAATAACTATTTGAGGATTTAAGGTTTGAAGATTCAAGTAAAAGATGCTTAATTAGGTAAGATGATTATTAAGTCCAAACCTAAACTTTCAGGGAACAACCAAGGAACATACTTCAAAGTGACAGACTACACAAAATACACAGAGGCCTAACTTGAAAGTGTAGGTTCTCATTGGCTTTCCTGCTTCTGGTATCATTTTAGCAGAGATCAGTTTTAGGTTCTGTGATTTAAGGTGTTTTCCTTACTAACAGGGCAGTAGGGGTCTGGACAGCTCATGTCCCCAGAAGGTACTCTTTTATACCTATACACACACAAGCACTGAGAAACTTCACTTACTAAGAAGTGAATCCATTACTGGGGCAAGATAGCAGAGTCAAAGGCTGAGATAAATTTAACAAAACAACATGATACTCTATAGCCTGGGGTTTTGCAAGTCTGAAGATCCTCTTCTGGAAACAACAAAACTCACACTAATTAAATATACTGTAAAATAACTTTATATCTAAATAAGCCAATTCAGTTTGTTTAATTCCTGTGATTTCTTATTTCTAGAAATACCAAATTCCATACAGTTATTAAAAGAGGACAAACTGAAAGATAGGCATCTTAATTACCCTTTCTCCAGACATAAGTGACAGTAGCAGTACGTGGCACACCTACCTTTAATCTAACAAAGTTTATTAGTTTAATGTATCCATAAAAATCAAGTCCTGAAAAGAAAGAAAGGAGGGCATGAGTTTATGTTACAGAAAACCACACACATCTTACAATGATATGAATACAATTACTTGATCAGTTGGCCAGTTTCCCCTTGAGCTGTACGTCATTAACTAGTGCAATCTTCCTATCTGAAGTTTGCCATTTGTGTTTTTCTTCTCCTTAGGACTAAACCAGCAAAACTGTCACCCTCAGGACAAATACATTTGCAACAAATTAAGAATGGAGCGCATGAAAATGTGGACTATGAACATGGGCTTAATTCATTTGGCAGGCAAGTACATCAGGACAAGCACATTTATCTCCTACAAGACACCCTGCTGATATTTTAGGCTATTAAGCCCCTTTGTTTATGTTTTTAGCTTTCTGCTTAATAAAATGTAAACTGATCCCACTCATCAGGAATACTGATTTAAAACCTTGCTCAGAAATAACAGGAGTTTAAATAGTAATACCCTGCACATACATCCTCCTATTTGCACCTTCTTCCTTTAGTCACTACCTTGGCCTAAATATATGACAGCTTCAATTCAAGGCCAACATTAAACTTCACTTGTAAAGAATGAAACAGAGATTGGAGGATATACTTTCCTGTGATGACCTGAAGGAACATAAGCCAAGACTGTAAACAGCTTAAAAGACATCAGCAGTATCAAGTTGACAGTGGGAACTCAGTACAAGCCAGCAGAGATCAATCTTATTTTTTTACTAGTTGAGAGCTTTACCAGAAGATAAAGCACATGGGAAACTGCCAACATAAAGATAACACATAATACAATAACTTATCTTGATCAATCATGGAATCTCCAGCTACAAACAGGAAGTCAGTTAGGAACAAACTAATATTTGCAACTTATTTTAAGTGACACGGTGGTATATGGGAGGAAAAAACGAGTCATGAAAAATCTTACCATGTTTCTGGATCACATCACAAACACTGAATTCATGCTCTGCTTTGCAGTGGGAAAACACACCTTCAGCAGAAGTAAACAACCTGTAAATAAGTTATTAAACATGCAGTATTAGCACCCTGAGAAGTTGGAACACACTTAGAAACATTTGCTATGCTCTGTTCTGACCTGCTAGGCAATGTGTTCAGAGCATATAATTTTTGCCTCTGATAAACTATCAACAGGCGCTTGCTTACAGAAAAACTTCTACCTTGTTTGCAAAACATTTTACACCAAAATGTAATAAACGTAAAACCTCTGACAAAACCACAAGCACTATTAACTTTCAAAACCTCCTTGAGTGCAAAGACAGCATTTAACCCAAAATTTAAGAACTGCACAGAGTTGACCGGTGAGGTCTGCAGCATCATAATAAAAGTTAACATCTATTTACTGACGATGGCAAAAGATGATGAAGAGAATTCAGAAGAGAAGCTTTCATGCTGCTTCAGAGTGAGGAGAGGGGAACATCCTTCGCATTCTCTCCCTCCTTTTGCTTGTATTTAACAGCCCTCTGGCTCTAGAGAGGCCACACAGAACACCAGCAGGCTACAGCGCCCCGATATAAACAACGTATTATTCCTGTCCGTGACACAGCTGCTCCCGCGGGCCGGCTGTGGGCCCTCACCCTCCAGGCTCCCCTCCTCAGGAGCTGCATGGGTATCACCACGCCTCAGGACCCCCCCCCCCCCGCCACGTCCCAGCGTGGGGATAACGAGCGCACACCGCGGCCCGGGGTGGCTGCCAAACCTGTCGCAGAAAAGGCAGCGGGTCCGCAGGCCCTCACTGGTGCCTTCCTCCTCCTGCTCTTCCTCCTCCCAGGCTTCCTCACCGTCGGACAGCTCAGGCATCTCCTCGTCGGCGGGCGGCACGGCGGTCCCTGTGGAGCCGACAGCAGCGGATAGTTACCGACCGGTGCCGAGGGGGTGATAGGGGTGGGAAGGGAAGCAGGAAGGAAAAGGAAGAGAACGTCAACGCCAGGGGGGCTAGCGCGCCCCCTGGCGGTGAAAGGCGTCATCAGCACTTCCGGCCCCAACCGTTACGTTTGAAACGCCCTCCGTGAGGGGAGGGAGATCTGGGGCTGCCGTTTTGTGGGGCCGAGCTGCGGAGGGGGGCGGGAACGGAACTTCTGCGTCAGCGTTGGCCTTGCGGAGGCGACCGCTGCTGTGGTAAGGCCTGATAGCGAGAAAAGCAGGAGGACGGATAAAGGGTCACCCCTCAGCCAGCCTAAAATACAAGAGATTATTTCTGCCCGGAGGTGGAATCGTACCTTCTGCAGTTGAGAGGCAGCTGGCAGATGGGTTTCTTATTTTCCACAGGTAGTGTGGCTGTGATGGGAAAGTTAAAGAAAAGAACACATGACTACCAGCTTTTAAACAAAGCTCAGCAAGAGGCTTTTGCAACTGAGGGAAATGCAGAAGTTAAAAAGTGGTTTAAAACATTTACATAGCAAAGCTTAAGCGTCATCTGAAAAAGACAGTATTTAAGATTCGAGGCAGGTTACCAAACCTGCTTTGTTTTCTCTCTTCATAGAATCCTAGACTGATTTCGGTTGGAAGTGAGCTTAAAGCTCATCCAGTTCCAACCCCCTGCCATGGGCAGGGACACCTTCCACTAGACCAGGTTGTTCCAAGCCCTATCCAACCTGGCCTTGAACACTGCCAGGGATGGGGCAGCCACAGCTTCTCTGGGCAACCTGTGCTAGTGCCTCAGCACCCTCACAGGGAAGAACTTTTGCCTAAGAGCTCATCTCAGTCTCCCCTCTGTCAAGTTAAAGCCGTTCCCCCTTAGCCTGTTCCTACAGGCCCTCATCCAAAGCCTCTCTCCAGCTTTCTTGTAGCCCCTTTAGGCACTGGAAGCTGCTCTTAGGTCTCCCTGGAGCCTTCTTTTCTCCAGGCTGAACCAGCCCAGCTCTCTCAGCCTGTCTCCAGAGCAGAGCTGCTCCAGCCCTCACAGCATCTCCATGGACTCGCTCCAACAGCTCCACGTCCCTCTGGTGTTGTTGCCCCAGAGCTGGATGCAGGACTGCAGGGGCGCTCTCCCCAGAGCACAGCAGAGGGGCAGAATCCCTTCTCTCTATCTGCTGCTCATGCTGCTTTTGATCGTATCACATATCATAGAATCATAGAACAGTTTGGGTTGGAAAGACAACCATCCATTTCCAACCCTCCTGCCATGGGCAGGGACACCTCCCACTCTTCGTCCACTCAGCAAAGTTAGAGTGCCTCTGCATCAGCATGTCAAGAGATGTGTCCTTTAAAAGCTGATTTGCCAAACTTCCCCACAATACAGTGTGGTCTCAGCATGCATCAAACAGGTTCCTTTTTCAAAGGAAACCTCCAGGCTGTGCCAGGACTGTAGGCTATGGGACCAAGCTACAAACTCCTAGCCCCAAATTAAAATCTTGGAGCATCCAGGCACCATGCTTTCTGCACCAGGGCAGACACAGCAATAATCTCTTCCCTTGTCATCTCCAATATTATAAGATGTTATTCTACATTATATTTATTGTAGAAAGGCTTGGTTCGCAGCAGCAATTAATCGCAATAGGTAGCACTCAGCATAAGCACAGGTACCATGTGCTGGTTAGTACATGGTAGTTATCGTTGTTCAGCAGAGGGACCACCACCGTTATCATTATCACAGGTTGTGGTCATTTCTAGAGGGGTGGAACTAAGGGTGAGGTTCTAGTCTCTGTTTCAGTGTGCAAAGGGTCTGTTTTAGTGTGCAGATTCAGTGGTCTTTGCTGAGTGTAAAATTATAGAGATTTGAATTGATGGTAAGAAGAAAAAAAAAAAGGACAGGGAATGCAGAATTCAAGAAGAAAACCCAAAAGTCTGAATTTACTTGTCTGGATTACAGTCTGATTTCTGATCTGTATTTGTCAATCTGTACCATGTATCTTAATTTTCCCTTTCGCTTACCCTCCTATCTCTCACAGCTAGCAAAGGAGACTTTTAAGTATGGTACTAATTAACCAGATTAGTCGTGGTTGATAATAGGCAAATCCAAAGGGAGACAGAAAATCTCAATATGAAAACTGATACTAGATAAGACTAGAGTGACAGGTTTGCAAAAGGATCTAAGAGCTACTAAATCATAATCCTTCATAAATTCTGCTTTGTGTTTCATTTTTAAATTCCATATCCGTTCAGAATTACTTTTAGAATTATGACAAGGTAACACCAACTCTGCAAACCCTGCTCAGTGGTGTAAACCAATGCTCCTCATGGAATTGTTTCCTTGCACAGCAACTCAGTCCTTCTCACTGAATCAGAATTAGTGCAAAATGCTGGCCAAATGCTGCGTACCTTGAATGTACAGAAGAAATCAAGGCAAGACATGCTTCTATCTGCATGAAAGGAATAGAAGTGACATAGAACAATTATACTTATTTTTTCGCTGCTCTTGCTCAAGCAGCTAATCACAGAAATAGATTTAACAGCCACGGCTCTCGTTAGGAATGCTGGACTGATAGCAGCAAAAGCAGAAACAGCAGCTTCTTTGTGTTTTACTAGAATTCTCCCCCACCAAAGGGGCAAGGGGTCACTGATTGCGTACTCTTTGCTCCACTGCACACCCTCAGCTATTGTTGAGTCCAGTCAGAGACTGAATGTGCAGCACAGCTTTGTAACCAAACTTTCTTCTTTATTATGCTGTGAATTAAGATTCGCCATAAATGCAAAGCACCTGCTCATTTGGGTCAGTGTATACAACATGTTGGGTGAAGACTATGAAATCCTGCAGGAGAAAAGGTTAACTTACACTGGTACTGCTTGAAATATGATCATCTTTGTTACAATCTCCTAATCCTTGTAAATGGATTTGCATGGTACAGAAAGATTTACAATGTAATGGATTACTATTTCATAATCCATGCCAAGGAGAAGAAACTTCAAATATTTACCATTTTTTACTGCATTTCAAACTTTTTTCCCTCTGATCTGGAAGCACAACACTGGGGAGGCTGTTAGAGAGTGTTTGCACACAAAATATATTGTCAACATGTCACTCATGGGCTTTGTTTCATTGGAATTTCCAAGCATGTGTAACTTCATTCTCCACCTGGGTCACTCCATTTTGTGATCACAGTGCTTGTCATTATTCAAAAGCAAAGAAAGAATGTTAATAGTAATCACACAGGAAACAAATGAAACATTTTTTAGCATGCTATTATGAAATAGCTATGACTTTACCCTGTGTAATCAATCAGAAAATAACATAGAAAACGTTTCAAGTTTAACATTTAAATAGCCGAATTACTTCTTAGTCACTCATGTGGTCAGTTACATTTGTTCGATTTTAACCACTCAAGGTCGTCAACAGACAAATGCATAAAACCAAGCTCAAGACTGAAGACTACTTTTCAAAAGCATTCTCTATCTAGAAAGTCCAAACTGTCTCAGGTTTTATAATACACTCCTTGGATACTAAACCCAGCCTGCTACATACAAGTGCCAAGAATGATGCTTCCCAAAGCACGGAGTATGATCGCAAACACTCTCTTACACTCAGTCCTCCCATCACAATGTGTTGCTTTATTAAATTAGTGATGGAAACTATAGCAAGCAGTCTAACAGCAGAGAGTGGTTGTTTCATTAAGACTTTAGGATGTGTAGCCATGAGGAGGTTCTCAAAGCTGTTACTTCCCTACGTTGCACAGCAATGAACAGCATAGCTGCAGCAGTAAGTACAGAAACTGCACATTTTGCAAGTAAGATATTAATGCCAGTGACTCCTTGCACCTTTATTACCTCTCGCTGAAGGGGGAATTCAGACATATTCTGCTTAATAAAAATCAGAATGAAAATAACTGACAGAGATATTTTTCACCTGGGCAGAGCTCAGGAACCCTGTGTAGGGCTAACTCTGAAGGTAGGGTTAGGTTTAAACCTAAGAGAGAAAGCCTAGACCTCTAGCTGAAGTGAGTCTGGGAGAGGCTGCCATTTTCAAGAGAGAGCTGCAACAAAATGTGAGACTCAGGGTGTTATAGAGGTGATTTTTAGTCGCCTTCATTCTTTTTCTGTTTCCTCTCCTTAAACATTAAAGCAGCATTTCTCAACCTGTCAGCAAGGCAAAGGAAATACAAACGTCACCTTCTCCCCTACTTTATTGCATCAGATCTGCGAACTGATTACATTGGCTGTTATCTTTCCTCTGATGTTTAATCCCTGACAGGCTGGTTAAACCAGTACACTTCAGCATTTATTCAGTCAGCAGCTTGGAGGAACAGCAAGCAGCAGGAATGCGCAGCCAGAAGTGTAGCACTGTTGGTACAAATACTGAGAGTGTACATTTTCAGTGAATGATTGAGCAAAACCAGTCTCTGCCATTAGAACAAATCCACAGTGTAGAAAAAGAAAGTAGTATCAAGATAGTATCAACCTTAAGATAAAATACATTTATGCACCTGCAGAAGTGCCTGTGTAAGAAGTGCGTTGTGCAGCAGCTTGAGGAAGGCAGGACAATTTCAGGTGCTACAGACCTCTGGGATCCAACTGAGATAACTCCTCAGATAATGTTAAAAGAATAATAAAATATTTAGAGGTTTTAGAAAAATCAGTCATCTTCAGAGTTACTTTCACTGTTTAATGTCCAAAGGGTAAATGAAAAAAGGAATCTGAAGTATCTTAAGGCTAAACCAGTGTTCAAAGAGAAAGTATTATAAGGAATTCAGACTTTTCTATCTGTTAATATCTGTGTTTCAACAGTAGAAAATGATGTAAATGGCTGTAAAGATAAAATACAAAAGAAATCCTATCCCCTTTTGTAGTAAAATGAAATGTTAACCTTAGATCATGTTTTAACCATGAAAGTGTGGTTACTATTAATTCCCAGTAAGGAAGCAAGTGAGGACAGGTAGCAGTTTATATCAGTTAACAGGCCAAACTCATGAAACTGTTGAGGGCTGTGCACTGAAAACAAACCCAGAAAAGCAAATATTTGGCACTTAATGGTTTGTAAGTACCCACAAGATACTTAGTGTCATATCAACATTGGATATTAAGCATTTAGTGGAACCTGAATGCAAATACCCAGATGAGTTACTTTGAACCAAAAGCCCTTTTTGTGAGGGGCTGAGCGTCTAAGAATGTTAAGTTCACCAGAACCAGCTCTGCTCCATGTTCATGAGGAGTGACAGATCAAAGATGGGAATCTTGTGTTGTGCCAGAACATAAAGGCTTTAATTGTTTGAGCTCTAAATAGCAATGTTAGAGCTGAAGAAAAATTTAGGAATCATAAATAAAAAGAGCATTAGTGCAAGTTGTCATTGCTATTTCAGAAATCTCCTGCTTAGTGCCTAGATTTCTGAGGGCATGATAAGAATGCCTTGAAGAGCAGAATTAAAATGCAAGTAGAGGAAGAGTGTGATATTTTGTAGGGTCTACTTTTGCTGAGTTGTGACTCCCCCAACAGAACGAGGAGCAGTATTGGTGATCACAAGCAGAGAAAACCAAGTTAGAAGTAATAGAATCACAGACTGGTTTGGGTTGGAAGGGAGCTTAAAGCTTATCCAGTTTGAACCCCCTGCCATGGACAGGGACACCTTCCAGTGAACCAGGTTGGTCCAAGCCCCATCCAGCTTGGCCTTGAACACTGGATGGGGCAGCCACAGCTTCTCTGGGCAACCTGTGCCAGCGCCTCAGCACCCTCACAGGGAAGAACTTCTGCCTAAGAGCTCATCTCAGTCTCCCCTCTGTCAGGTTAAATCCATACACCCTTGTCTTGTCATGACCTGCCCTTCTAAGAAGTCCCTCAAATCAGGCATAAGACCACATCCACTGACAATGTTTTTCTTGTAAAATTACTTTTCCAAGAAAGATGGGAGGGGGTACCCATCACGTTGCATGTTTGAAAGATAAACTTCATAGTTAACTGGGATTAAATTGGTTGCTTGCAGCAAAGGATGTGCTATTTTAATTTTGTTTCTATATCTAGAAAACTGGAGAGACTGTTATACCATGATTCCGACAACACACATTGGGAGTATGTTGTGAGTTCAGGGGTTCGAAAGATTCACTGCAACAAGTCAGTTAAATCTTTGTAGAGGATCTATAAACACATAATTTCTTTATGTTACTAGTATCAAAAAGACAGTTACTATCTCTTTGTGTAAATTAGATACCAGACAGCTTGGAAAAATTGTTTTTTCAGAAACAATCTAACTACCTCAAAGGCTTCTCCCAGAGGTCTAAAGAATGTAGGAAGGAGGAAAAAGAATGACTTACCCTGCACAAATAATGCAAGTAAAAAATAGCTAAATGTAAATGTGCAATCAGATTATTTTTAAGGTAAGAAAACTATCCATTCTGAATCAAACAAGATGTCATTAGATAAGATTTTTGAGCCAGTTTCTTACAAGTTCTCTTGGTTTAGCTTTTTTGTTGGCAGATTTTTTGCCTCATTTTCAGTTCATTTCTGAAAACTAAAACTGCACAAAACTAACATAAAAGTGGAAATGTCCTTTGGTAAAACTGCAAATTCTCCTGATAAATATTAATTCCCACTTCTTTAAAAGTTGCTTGCTTGAGGTATAATAAGTAGTAGCTATATTTGTTAAATCTCCCATTCTTTGGAGCAGCTTCTTTAAAGAAAAATAAACCAGCCAATGAGAAGTGCCTAGACGGACGCTGTCTCCCTCGGTTAATCCAAGGCCAGTAGAAGGATAATTTGATTAAACTGAGACCCTAATTTATTTAGCTTTAGTTCTGGATCAACCTCTTCTTAATAGAGTGCTGTCGTCTCCAATTGTTTGATGAAAATTAAAGTGACATAAATACCATGAGACTTTTTCAATCTGATTAGTCAGCTAACTTGCATCAATACTACCCCAGCCATCAGGCGCTGGCGTCCTTCCTTTCACCAGCCTTACTAACAACTGACAAGTTCTCCTTGAAGACCAGGCACCCACGCTGCCACTCAGACCCCCACACTTAATCCATCATCTGCCCTCAATGGGTCTTGTTTGACAAGGTGCCCACACCTTTTTCCATTGCTGTTCATCAGACAAAGCTAAATATTGTTTTATTAGCAATCAATAGCCTGTTAATCCCAAACGATTTCACAAATCCACTGAGCCCTCAAGCTGATTATAAATGTTTGGGTTTGTTGTGGGTTTTTTTTAAGATGCTAAATTTCTGATGGATTTTCTCCTCTCCTCCCAGCCCTCCTGCTTCAATATGGGACACTGTAGCTGGTAAGCAAAGCCACAAAAGCGAAAGAGCTCTGTTGTCGTTAATGTTGCTGTTAACTGCACATTTACAAATGTCAAAGTTTCTTCGAAGTTTAGACATCATCAAACCTGTGCCATCAAACCCCAGCAGATTTACTAGCTCCTCTACTTTCAATCCATCAGTTTAAAATATCTTAAAGAATAAGAGAGCTTCTCAGCCTTCCCTTTTTATAGCAAGATGGTAAATTGTTGCTTAGTCTGTAGGCTGGGGGGCTAAGGAGTGAGAGAAAGAGATGTAAGCTGCTTTTATTTTCAATATATGAAATACTAACAAAGCAAGCTCTTGCACTATTGAACAGGCTACCATTCATGTCCAAGGCGCAGGTGCAGGCGTGAGCATGCCTGGTATACTCTGATGATCCCTTTGTTTGCCCTTTGGGTCATGGCTATGTCTTCTGAGAGGCACAAGGAGAACAGTATTACAAATGTACTTCCTCTTGGATTTACTCATCCTCGCCTATGCCTGTCTGCCTGCTTTTGCCCTGGAGTCACCAATCCTGATAGCTGCTAATAAAATGATGGTTCACTTATGTGGTGCAGTATAAATCACTGGGTGAAGGCAAACAGGCAGTATTGGTAGGCACACACTGAAGCTCCCAGGAGCAGGATGCTAATTTTCAAGGCATGGTGAGCTGGCTTTGCAAGTCTGGGTTCTTCTCTGTATGCCCCTGCTGAAGTGAGTTTCTGTATAACCTGCTCCCCCTGCAATAACAGGAAAGAAGGGTTGTAGGCAAAGTGGTGCCTCAGCAGCGTTACACATACCCTGACTGAATCAGATCTTAAAATTGGCCTTGACTCTTCACTACAAGACAGTTAACTCTAGTAAATTCCTTGTTGACACTGCAGGAGTTAACTAAAAATGGGCTAAACACACATTTGTGGGGGGACTTAACATACCCAAATTGTGTTTTAAATAGAAGGGGAAAAGTTATTTCAGCTGATATAATCCTCTGAGAGGTCTGTTGAAACAAAACAGATTTTCTTATCATCATTGACAGCAGAGTACCACTTCTGAAACAGACCATAAATGTAGTTTCAAAAGTAACATTTCAAACCAGTAACTTCCAGAACTTGACACAACTGCTGTGAATGCATCTGCTTTGAGTGTAATGATAAAATAGCTCCAAATTTGTCTGTTCCGTATCTGTTTTGAATGACCCTTTCATATAAGCTTAGGTCTTTTATGGGTTTATCTCAAACTCTTTTTTCAACAAATTTTTCTGTTAGGAGAAATATCTATCCTACCGAAAATATTCATCAAAACACTGGAATATACTGACAAAAAATATGCATATTTATAATTTTTATAAATGATTGACATCTTAAATATAAGACACTATTTCTATGTAATAAAGGGGTGAAAAAAGTGCCACTGATATCTTAATCTTCACCTAGTCATTCTGGAAAGGAATATTTGAACATCCAAAACCACATAGGGAATGAAATCTCAAAAGAGTTTCTTTGACAGCACAGTAAGAAATGCGCCATCGTCATAAAGAGGTGCTAAAGGCTGAAAATCAGAAAGAGTTCTTGCTACACTGTGAGATCTGGGTATGTCCAGACTGCAGTAGCGTCTACAAACTGACTCAGGAATTGAAGGGAGTCTATCCACTTTCTATCCACTCTGTCATCTTTTATCTTTATCCATTCTAACACTGCACTCTTTAATATACCCCAGTGCCACATGGACAGAGAGCTTTTCAGTTCTCACCCAGAATGCTAATCTTTAAAATTCTTCAATGTTTTGCTTTTAACGCTATGGAAAAACATAAGGAATACAGGAAAACGTAAGACAGTGGATGCAGTGGCTGCATCTACCAAAGCATGTTTTGTGTTTGGTTTGTGGTTTTGAAGTGATTCCCATTTCTGATTTGTCCCTTGGATCTGCAGAGCACTTTTGCTGGACACACTTCAGACACTTTTCAGAAGATGCTAAATCAGAGGCTCTACTCCAGGTGCACACCAAATATGCTCTGCAATAGAACTGCGGGTCTGAACAAACAACTGCCTGTTCAGACAAGCTCCAAACAAGTGTAGTGCAGACAGAGAAGAATTAAAGGGACCAGACTAAATCCAATCCAGCCTATGAAATTCTTGAATTTAGAATCATAGAATAGTTTGTGTCAGAATGAACCTTTAAGGATTATCTAAGTCCAGTCCCCCTGCTATGAGCAGGGACAACTTCAACTAGATGAAGTTCCTCAGAACCCCATGCAACATGACCTTGAATGTGTCCAGGTACAGGACATTACCACCTTTCTGTGCAACCTCTTCCAGTGCCTCACCACCCTTCATAGGAAAGAATTTCTTCCTAATATCTAGTCTGAAACTACTCTTTTTAGTTTAAAACCATCAGCTCTTGTCCTATCACAACAGGCCCTATTAAAAGGTTTGTCACCATCTTTCTTGTAAACCCCCTTTTAAGTACTGAAAAGCTGAACTCGGTGTGGTGTGGATGTAAAAGCTTCTGCATCTCTTGCTTCTGTTTATTGATTAAACATCCCTGGCAATGTTCAAGGCCAGGTTGAATGGGGCTCGGAGCAACCTGGTCTAGTGGAAGGTGTCCCTGCCTGTGGCAGGGGGTTGGAACTGGATGAACTTTAAGGTCCCTTCCAACCCAAACTGGTCTGTGATTCTATGATCTGTTTCTAAGAAACCATTGACTAATATAAACATAACAATCTTTGCTGTCAAGCAGAGCACAGTGTGTCCTGGGTTCAGCAGTAGCAGTCATTTTTTCTCCTTAGTAGCTGGTGCAGCACTGTGTTTTTGACTTTCAGGCTGGGAGCAACGCTGATAATACCGATGTTTTTGGTTATTGCTCAGATGTTTAGTCTGATCAAGGACTTGATGAGTCTCATGCTCTTCCAGGGAGGAGGGGAAGCCGAGAGGAAGCAGAGACAGGACACCTGACCCAAACTAGCCAAAGAGGTATTCCATACCATAGCATGTCATGCTGGGGATGTGACTGGGAGTTACCCAGAAGGGCACTCACTGCGCAGTCAGGCTCCGTTGGCAGGTGGTACCATATTCTCTTCCCTTGTTATTTCCCCTATCATTATTATTATTGGAGGTAGCAGCAGTGATTTGTGTTATACCTTAGTTACTGGACTGTTCTTATGTCAACCTGTGGGAGTTACATTCTTTTGATTCTCCTCCCCATCCCTCTGGGAGCGGGGAGGAGGAAAGAAAGGGGGGGGGGGGGGGGGGTGTAGACTGCGTGGATGACTTGCCAGCAGCGTTTAAACCATGACACACTTATTCCAGAGGAGAGTTCTTCCCAGAGGAATAATCCCTGTGATTCATGACAAATTGTCATGAATTAGAGCAATTCCTCCTATGTTTCACTTGGTGCTAGGGGTCACCTGCCTCTGCAAACTGAGTGGTAGTGTTCATTGATGCTTGTGCACTGGTACAAGATTTAGGTCTGGAACCCTTTGACTGGTAGCCAGATCATGCAGCTGGGAGCTGAGGCAGATGCTCAACTGCTGTTACCCAAATTGCATGAGCAGGAAGGAGATTTACTGCTTTGCTCAAGTTCCCCAAACCAGTGGCCCATTTCTTTGGCAACTGGAACACACTGGAGGTGGTAGTTATGCAGTTTTGCTATTAATTGATTAGGCATTTTTGTTTCTTAACTGTGGGTTTGGGTGAATATGACTTGATTTCTTTAATGGCCGTATCATTTGTATGCTGAGGTTTTGTCATCTGAACTTTTAAGTCCCCAGAACCGAATAACATGACACTCAGAGAAGATCGAGACCAAATTCCAAACCCAGATTCATGGAACTTAATTCCCTGGCAGATTCATCTGGATATGCAGTGATTCAATAAAATCAAAATTGAGTTTCAGGGGCTTTAAAGATAGTGGCTTATTTTGACTTTCAGCTTCCATGCTTAGAAATATCTGACAATAAATAATTTTTCTGTTAATATTATTTTCACTTTTGTCCCCGAGAAGAAATCTGGGATTTCTTAAAACTATGCAAGGTTCTATCTTCAAAACACTTCAAGGAATAAGAATTACCACTCTTATGTTACCATTGCAGTAAGCCTGGTGCAACTCCCTGGAATTAATCCTTTGCTGGTTTATTCCAAATCTGTCCTCTCCAGGATCTGTCCTGTTTATCCCTCAGTAGCAGCACTGAATCAAGTTTGGGGTTCAGTCTCCCATTTCCTGCTTTCACTGCCTGCGTGCTTTATTGCTGTTCTGTTAGATACAGGTCTCCAGGAACCAGCTCATTTTGAAGACACGTTACTAAGATGTACTGTCATAAGAGGGAGGAAAGACCTACTCAGTGCGTGGCTTGGATTACTTCAGTAAATTCAAGATCCTCCTGATTTGTGCACAGCACCAGAGGGCACTCCTTAACAAGCAATGGCTCTATATATTCACATAGGGTTTCCTATACCACCTGCTTACTCTTGCAGGCCGCTGTTTCTTTTGAAGTGCATGACATCTCATTTTAAAATGAGTTGCTCTTCTTATTCCTAGCCTTTCATGAAAAGATTGGTCTAGACCTCAGTTTTTCTGGTGCTCAGGAGCTATTTTATTTCTAGGCTAGCAGGTGGATGGAGCCACTGTGCAGGTACAGAGATGGGAGGGCAGAACCATTCACTGCTCAGGACACTGCAAGCCCACTCTACTGCAAGCTGGACAAGGGAAAGGGATTTCTGGGAAGCTCTTTGTTACCCACCATTTCATGTCCCTGCAAAACCCTTTGAATTAGCCTCCAGGCTGTTCAATGTAGCTGTACCTGGCAGAGCCAACACCACTGACGTGTGCTGGCTAAACCCCACAGGCTTCTGCTGGCTCCAGCAGTGGTCAGACGAGGTCTGCATGGAGATCTCGGTCTTGTACATCCTGGTTTTCAGAGGTTTCAGCCTGAGCCTGTCCTTTCTGCTTTCCAGAAATCCCTGAATTTGCTGAACTCAGCATTTCGGGTGGTAAAAATAACTAACTGAGCAACCTCCCATCTGCGGCAGAGCTTTCTACCCCTGGATGTATTGTCAGTGATGGCTTTCAAATCCAAACAGTTATGAAATGGTCAGGATCCCTGAAGTCTTTACATGAGGCTTCAGTGGAGCCTGAACTCATTGCGTGTAAAAGCAGAGCATCTTGCAAAGCTTCCAAAATGTTTGGGCAGTGAATGCATAGTTGGAAAAAAACACTCCAGTTTGGACAGTCCACTTTTTCTGTATGTTTTGGGTGTAGCTGAGAGCAAAATCTGCCCTAAGCAGGAAGAGTTGGAGTTTTGTATAAAGATTATATCTATATATCTATATCTATATCTATATATATGTAACTCGGCTTCTCTAAGTAGTTAGGGACAGGAATAATTTTGTTCTTTTTCTTAACATACATGGCACAAAACTACACTTCCCCGGTCACGGAGCTGTGTTTCTCTAAGCCTTTCGCTTTCTACATGCGATTTCGCTGCTGTGGACGCAGGAGGGCAGTGCAGTTCTAATTTGGATTCAAACCTCTATGCGGCAGATGGTCTTCAACGTAAAGCAAGTTTAGCCCAAATCCAAGCAATGCCTCTACTCCTGTTAAAGGATAGCTTCTACTCTGTTCTTCATTATTATACTTGGCAACCCACTTGTAGTTGCACTTTTTGAAAGAACTCTATCTTCCTCAAGCTCTGCATGTGCAGCAAATAGCTGTCCTGCCAAAGAAAGGGGGGGGAGGGGGGTGAAAGAGAGAAAGGGGGGAGAAGGGAAGAGAGGAGAAAAGGTCGGGGGAGGGGGGGGGGGGGGGAAGAGAAGAGAAAAGGGAGAGAAAAGGGGAGCAAATCCTGGCAGGTGCTCATCACCCGTAATGGCTCTGGAGTCATGGCCATTTGTACATGCTCTGGCCTCCCTGGGCTGAGATCAAAAGCAGACCCAGCATGTCTGAAATCGAGCTACCTAAAGGCACCAGGTAAGGGCTCTGCAAGACAAAGCTTTTCAAATTTCTTCCAGACTGCCATCAGTATTACCGTGTAACTAGTACGCTGTATACCCATTTCAGCTAAGCGGGTGCTTAGTGCAGCAGCCTTTCACCCACAGCAAAAGGAGCCCCTACTGAGTCTGAGATGTATATCAAAGTATATAAAATGTATATAAAATGATAAATGATATAAATGATGTGTATAAAATCAAATAGTCTTGCTTTCTTACATGTCTCTTTTTCAGCATCTTAACAGCTGTATTATCAATGATAAGCAGAGCCTATCGAGAGAATCCAAGACTGTAATAAAAAGGCAATACTAGAGAATGCAAGTACACTGAATTTGTGTATGTGTTGTGTGTGTGTGTGTGCAAATGTCATTGCTAATCACATTGCTTACTGACAAAAAAGTGAAATAGGGGAAATAAAAACTTTTAAAACCAATTCTTTTTTCCTGGTAAACCATTCAGGAGATTTGTTCTGATCCCTTCTGATGGGTCAGCCTCCTCCTCCTCCAAATTTTGCCTTTAAAATGGATTTCAGCTGTCACATTCTGTTTATTTTAGTGCATTTGTTTCTCAGCAGTTCTTCCAACCAGCAACCCTAGTAAAAAGGCATCTTAAAATGTAAATACCTAACACCACCCAAACAAAATAGTCACTGAAGTAAACGAGCAGTTTGGGGAAATAAAATTTGCCCTGTTTGATGCCATAATTTAAGTACAGTTTTCTTAAGCACAGTTATTTTTCCCAGCATGCTGAGGCAAAGTCAGCTAGTTAGCATGAATAAAAGTGTGTTGTTAGCAGTATATTTTCTTTAACCAGGCTCCTATCTTGTGCAGAACCTGTGGAGTGGGGTATTTCTGAAAACTCCTCAGTCCCACTCAAGTTTGGGATCCCATCACATCCCACAATGTTGAGAAACCTTTAGAGCACATGGTTACTTAAGATGGGTGATATTTTACCAACAGCACCATGTAGCACGCAGATCATACGGTAGCAAAATCTCACCAAATCTGTTGTAGCCACAGCAGTGGAGAAGATTTTGTGCTGAAATACTTCTTAATCAGGAAAATGTTTACGTTAAATTCTGTACATCATCCATTTGTGGTACTTCCTAAACTTTTTGTTTAGTTCTTCTCATTGTTCCTTGGGAATACACATTCTCATAGAGAGATATACAGAAATTGTAGAAATCTTTGGTAATATCCATCAGCATTATTTTATACTCTATTTTTATGAGCATTTCTAGCTAACACTTTTGTGAGCTACATTCTACTTCGATATACATGTGCATTTATTTTTCTGTATTTCAAATTTTAGCTTTACTAACTATTAAGATTGAAGAACTGTCAAGAAATCACATTGTCATGCAACACATTTCATTTTGACACCTAGGTTCCTCTGCAGCATGAAGCAACATTATGATTCTTTAAAGGCAGATAAAAAAATAAATGGAGGTGTTTCAAGTAGTTATTCCAGTCAGGTAAAAAAAGAAATTGAAGACATTCTATTAGAATAATCACATTTTAAAACACTTTATAAGATATAATAATAATGAAGATAATCATAATAATGGTAACAACTGTAACAATAACAATATTACTTTGTTTCTGACAAAAAAAAGGAGGTACCCTGCTTCTGTTTTTGTTTCACATCTGTATCATACCCTAACCTGCTCCTAAATGAATGAAAAACAAATTCATCTGAAAACTAAACCTGTAAAAATGGATCAGCTGGGTTGGTGTCTGCACTGTCCCAACACATGGCTAAAACCATCTTGGTAAAGGGGGAGAGGTAAGATACAAGGACTTGTGCACAGCAAAAAGCACACAGGAAAACATTTGAAATTCATTTGTTATTTTATCAGCAAATTAAGTTTTCATATTTTCTCAGAAAGAAAATAATGATCCCTCTGAGCTTTTTTAGTTTTCACCACAGAAAGCATAAAAGTAATGGATATCTGATCAAATTCACACAGAAAATTGATGAACATTAGCTTCAGCTGCAATTACCTACTAAAGGATTTCTTCCATATTAATGCAGCTGGCTGCATAAAAAAGTAATGGGTTTGGAAAACTTTAAAGGTAGCAGGGTGTCAGGAGCATATTTTTGGTTTAGTTCATCCTTATGAAGTATCTACTTCTACTGTAGCAATTTTTGTTTATTGAAAACCCCACTTATTCATGGGATCAAGTAGCAGAAATCTTCATAAGGATGCAATGAGCAACCAGTTACTGCAAATAATTGTCCCCAAGAGGGTTACTGAACTGTAGAATACATTCAGAAAATAAAGTGGTACCAAACTAGAGAAAATTATTTGAGTTTTTACAGAGAAGCTACATTAATTCAGGGTTTTGTTTGGGGTTCTTTTTTTTGTTGTTGTTCTCTTACAGTAATCATAGCATTTTTAATTGTTAATCAGATTTGGAGAGACACTTGTTTTTGTACAAAGAAACAACTTTCTTTCCCTCCTTCCCTATTTCACTGGCCTAATTCTGCTTTCATAATCTCCGTGAAACTCCTCCTGATACATAGAACATGTCAGAAAACACCCAGTTTTTTTAAGCACTCTGAGAGATGATTCAAAATGACAGGGTGGTATTTTAATTTTGGGATTTCCGGCAGAGCATTCCTGAAACATCCATGCCCTCCCACCATCTTCAGGAAGCTGTTTGGACAAGTGCAAAGGTTAACAAATTACAAATGTCAAGAATATTAAAATAATGTGATCATTGCCTGGCAGCCAAACTGTTTTGAAAGATCCAAGATACATCTCCTGCACAGCCAGAGGATATGACTGAGATAAAGGGATGACTGGACAGAAATATATCCCAAAATCCTATAACCCATTTCTCCATAACTATTTCCAGCCACTGGAATCAAGAACAAACAAACAAAGCAATCTGACCTCAGCAAAAAAAAAAGATAAAGTGAACTGCAAACACATCTCGAATTCCATCTCCCTCATCAACATGCTCCAAATGCCCTCTGCAGCTCGCACTGGAGAGGAACAGGAGCACACAGCTCACAAAAACCCCCTTGGGACCAAAACCAACCTCAGCAATGGGATGAAAGAAAGTGCCATATCCATTTCATTTCCATTCAGCATTGTTAAGCTTCAAGTTTAAGAAAGTTTCATTGCCCAGAAATACTCCAATCATAAGCAGCTGCACACGATATCATTTAGAGCCCGTCTGTGTAACCCGTATTTCCCCCGAGCTTTGTCCCTAAGCTGCAGCCTGACAGGCATCAGCCAGATCCAGCTTGCTTTCTTCAAAAAGCCTGTGCAGCTTTTTTACGTTTAGCAGCTGAACCAAACTTCACAAAAGCAGCCGAAAAGAATTGGTAAAAGGTTAGGGTAGATTGACTGTTTCCAAATTGGAATACTAATGATGATCTTTAATGAAGCCTGACAGTACAATCTGTTTCTTATTGTTCCCTAAGTGCTGGCTACTGATCATATTCACTGGCTTTAGGTGATGGGGGACAGACAGGGACAAATGGGCCCCTCTGGTGAGCAGGACTGTGCACAGCTGATCTTTCAACAAGGATTAAATTAATTAAAATGATTCTCCCATCAGAAGAATAACTCTTTTGATTTGTTATCATCATAGTGGTTATTAATTTTGAATGATGTCTAATTGGTGCCACTGCTGTTTGGGTCAGCTGGCTTAGTAGTCTTAGAAAGCAGTGGAGAATACATAATTTTAGGAGCTCTGGGGAGGCTGAAGGAGGGAAAAAAAAATATCCCCAACTTGATTTGATACTTCTCATAATGTGGAAGAAAAATGGAAGCAAAATACCTGCAAGACCCAAGCAGAGAAAACTGACTTCTTGATTCATTTCACTGCTTTTAATACAATGCTCTTTGTCATAAGGATAGCCTTAAAGAATTAGTTTATTATACTGTTGATAATAAGCACGGTTGGAAAGACTTCATTCTCTGGGAAAAGACAAGATGTTCAGGGCTGCACAGGACTCAGGGTAGGGAAGCCCAGGAGGTCAGAGACAGGACAGAGACAGACGCTAGACCTTAGAGGCAGAACTTGGACAGTTTACATGGTGTCTGGCTTAACCATTTCAGAATTTGGCCCTAGCTCCACAAACAACATCTACCATTTCTCTTCACAACCACTCTTTTGAAACCATGTCCATGACGATAAGGTTAAGACCTGGAGGATCTGATCTCCTCCTCAAATTTGTAAGGTATTTGCACTTTAAAACATCAGCGGGAGTTTAGAAGAAATAACAGAAGCACCTGCATGTCATGCAAGGTTGCCCACCTGCGTGGTTTTGAAGTTTGCACTGGACATGTTATCTCCAAAGCTATTTATCTCCACAAGTATATGCTCCAGGAATGCTCAAATCATCCCTGCAAACGGATGTCAGGCTTCTCGTTTGTTATTTGGATTAAAGTGACAAAGAGAAAGGCCACGTTCTCTGCCTTATAATAACAGATGTCTTAATGAAGTGAGGGCAAAACTGCTCCTGACAGAGCTGGAACACTGTAGGCTTTCTTCCTATTCACTACTGAAACATAAATGTGTGACTGCCATGGAGGATCTGAAGGAGAGCTAAATCTTGAATCTTCGATGGTATCCACCCAAATTAAAGCCCTGGAAATTTCTCTTGAAGCAAGTGATACCTGAATCTCAGTCAGTTGAGAACAGGGACATAATTTTTACTTTTTGTTAGTTTGTCTTCTACATATAGGAAAATGTTTCTGCCTATCCTCATTTCATATTTCATAAATATCCAGCAGCAGTATCATTACCTTGTGAACAGAGCACTTCATCTGGGAAGACATCTTGTTTCATCAGTGGAATAGGTGTTTAGATGACATGTCCATCTACCTGAACATATTTGGGAGCTAATGTGTTACTTGCGTCTTCCCCGCAGCCGGCAACAGGAGGCGTCCAACTCTTTGCAAATCCAGCTTCTGCCCACCTTTCTCCAGCTGCACTCTCCAGCTTCAGAGCTAGCTGTCTTGTAGGACAAGGAAATGAACTGTGGGACAAATGATTTCTCTTGGAACAAGCTCTTCTTCTCTAGGAGGATGCCATGACTGGTGTAATTCACAGGTTTTATGCAAAACATCAGTCTGGCTGTAATAATAACACTGGAGTAAAAATTGTCATGCACATTAGCTCTTTGAAGTCAACAGCAAAACCACCAACCCAAGAGCATCTGTGCATGACATTAGATGAAAAACAGAGCTTTTACTATCTTAGCTACATTCTGTAAGAAATTCTGCCTCACCTGATCTTGTCAGGCTTTACTATATGCCACAACTCTCACCAAAGTCTTCATAATCAATTAGTAAAAAGGGATTAAAAAAACCTTGTTTCTAATTCGTCATCCTCCAGATGGTCATTCTTCAGCTGTAAGAAAGCAGGATAATTTCAACCAAATCACAAATCAACATAACCAAAGGCTACTGGTTAATGTCTAATGGGATACCACCAGCTCCTAAATGTTTTATCTATATGGATAGATTGGTATCTATCCATTTTTTCACATTTGCAGTCAGAAGAGACAAGGACGTTAACAGAGTCTCATTGAAATACTTACTGGGAATTTCATTTCCACAATGAGTCTGAGACAACAATAACGACAAAAAAAAGAAGAGATTAAACTATTTTGAAAGCTACTCAAAGCTGTTACTGTTTAGTTAGGCTTTGAATCATGCTTGAGCTCAAATCTTCTTCTTATATTCTGTTTAGAGAAACAGCTGTTTTGACTATGGATTCAAAATTCCTCTAAGCATGAAAGTATATATTAAAGCAAGAACACTGAAGAATACACTTAATTCTAAGCTCAGTTGTCAAAAATGTGTTGCATTGCTATCTGACATTGCTTTCTGTCCAAATATATACAAAATATAAAACTTCCTATTCTTCCCTATAAACGCGATGCCTGTAATTGAAGCCTTGGAATTGCCTTGTAGCTAAAAGCTATTTATACATTGGGAGGCTACAGCATACAACTGCCACAGAAAAGCCAAAATGCAGCCAACAGGACACCAGCTGCTTGTTGCCCTGAGTCAAAAGGTGGGCGACTTTGAGCAGAAGGTGGAATGAACATCTTCCCCTCATGACAGTGTTGGAATCCAGTATTTATATTTTGGTAAACATATTCCTGAATCCAGTATGTTTGCTTCTATGCACATATGCACACACACAGAGTTTTAATCCTGAGAACCATATTAGTCCTTTAAGGCTGCATAAGTGCCTGTCTTGTCTTCCCTACATTGTGCTCAAAACCACTGTGGACATTTTCGTAGCCAGCAAAGACAACAGCCCTGTTGTCCATAACAGCCCACCACTCCAAAACCCAGAAGATTCAAGAACAGCAAAGAAAAGGTAGAAAAGAAACCCTGCAACCCAGATCAGAAAGAAGACCCAACAGCTGTACTCACTGCTTAAACAATACAGATGTTTCTGGCCACCTACATTATAAAGTTTTCTTCAAAACAGGACACTATAACCTGGAGAGTTTTTATTATTCCAGGATTCTCCCAGGTGAACTCCAATTCCTGATGAGATACTGCTTTGAACAGTGCAAGCTCAGAAGCTTCCAAGAGCCTTTTCCTTTGATTCAGATCTAACTGTAAAATTACCACTTACTTTACAAGCTCTGAAAAGAAAAAAAAAAAAGATAGGTCTTGAAAGGCAGAACTACATCAAAGAAGAGCAACATGGGAAGAGAAAACTATGTGTAAGTTGGAAACAGAGCTTAAGTACAGGCAAGCTAAAGTATTTGTGGAGAATGCTCTCTTTCTAGCAACCATGATTTCTACACAACCTATTTGGATACTGTCAGATTTTTGTAAAGAAAACTCATCTTCTAACGGTGGCTTTTAGTTTATAGGGCAACAGGCTTTCTGGAATTCCCCATCTCTGCACTCTTTTTGTTCTCCTAAATACTTTCCCTGATGGAAAATGCACTGATTCCAAACAGCTATAATGGCTAAGTCCTCTAGCAAATGTCTTAAGTACCTGATTTTGAATAACACCTTGTCCAAGGAATTGGTCAGTTGTTAACCTTTAACCCTATGTACTGCCTTGCAGGAGGAATCCGCTTAAAATTCTCATTGTAAAGATGCACAAGGAGTAGTATTAAGGCTGTTTGACCTCAGGATTTTCTGAAGGTAACTTTTGGACATAAGTTTCTCACATCTTTGGGCATTTGCAAATAACTCCTTAAACAACAATCCAAACAAACTTACTTTTCATGGTGCCTGGTTTGGGTTTTCTTGTGTTTTTTTTTTTTTTCTTTTTTCCCCAATTGTGATCCCATTTAGCAGGGAGGGAACTGGGAATTCTTTCCAGAAAATGTTGCAAACAATTCAGGATTCAGAAGTGACACAGAAAGGAGCTGTATTTACTTTCCCTGGGGCAGGGGACATAAAAGCTGTCTTTGGCAACTGATCTTTCTCATAATAGAGTTTTGCTAAGGGACCAGAAGTGGTTCACTGGGAAAGCTGAAAAGCTAGTTATAGACCTGCCCTGGGCATATAACTAAAACAAAACCCATATAATGCAGACAGATGCCATAATATTTTCATGTAATAGAAAATGACTGCCTGGAACAAGTACGCAGAATATAACTGCTGCAGACAGATAAGGAAATCTGCCTGAAAAAGAAGGAATTATAATTCTGTGATACCACGAGGTTGACTTTGAATAAGAAAAGAAGTCAGATTTATCTTGAATCGAGGTTGCAAGAGTGAAGGCATGGAAAGAAGCTGTGAAACATAAACTGAGTTACGATGTAGGATGCAGAGTTACAACTTTGGTGGTACTTATTAGAAAATGCCAACATTACAACACATGTTGTCTCACCTTCTTGTCAACTGTGTTGCCAACCACTCTGTTGAAACCACAACATGGAATGGGGCCAAAGCACTGTGGAGTACCTCGAAGCATAGAAGATCACAGAACAGTAAAGCTCCACAGAACCCGCCTCTACTGCCTAACTATGGACCACATCACAAGACCCATTTCAGGACAGAGATCAGTGGGCTCAGGCTAGGCTAGATTCATAGTCTAGATCTCCAATGTTATCTTAACCCCATCTCTTCATTAGGCATCTCTGCCTAAAGAAATACTTTACTGTGTTAGTGAGAGCATAGTATTTCTTTAAGCAACATACAATTGCTTGCTGATGGTCCTACAAAGTAGAAGCTCTAAAAGATACTCTAGAAGACTGGGAATAATATATTAGAATCATAGAACCACAGAATCATAGAATAGTTAGGGTTGGAAAGGACTTTTAAGATCATCTAGTTTCAACCCCACTGCCATGGGCAGGGACTCCTCACACTACACCATGTCACCCAAGGCTCTGTCCAGCCTGGCCTTGAACACTGCCAGGGATGGAGCATTCACAACTTCCCCAGGCAAGCCATTCCAGTGCCTCACCACCCTTACAATAAAGAATTTCTTCCTTATATCCAATCTAAACTTCCCCTGTTTAAGTTTTAACCCATTACCCCTTGGTCTATCACTACAATCCCTAATGAAGAGTCCCTTCCCAGCATCCTTATAAGCACCCTTCAGATACTGGAAAGCTGCTATGAGGTCTCCACGCAGCCTTCTCTTCTCCAGGCTCAACAGCACCAACTTTCTCAGCCTGTCTTCATACAGGAGGTGCTCCAGTCCCCTGATCATCCTCGTGGCCCTCCTCTGGACTTGTTCCAGCAGTTCCATGTCCTTTTTATGTTGAGGACACCAGAACGGCACACAATACTCCAAGTGAGGTCTCAAGAGAGCAGAGTAGAGGGGCAGAATCACCTCCTTCGACCTGCTGGTCACGCTCCTTTTGATGCAGCCCAGGATACGGTTGGCTTTCTGGGCTGCGAGCGCACACTGAAGCCGGCTCATGTTCATTTTCTCACCAACCAACACCCCCAAGTCCTTCTCCACAGGGCTGCTCTGAATCCCTTCTCTGCCTGACCTGTAGCTGTGCCTGGGATTGCTCCAACCCAGCTGTAGGACCTTGCACTTGGCATGGTTAAACTTCATGAGGTTGGCATCAGCCCACCTCACAAGCATGTCAAGGTCCCTCTGGATGGCATTCCTTCCCTCCAGGGTATCAACTGAACCACACAGCTTGGTGTCATCGGCAAACTGTATTCCCTTAAGTATGGTGGAGGATGCACTTCAAAGCTAAGGAGGGTAAAAATGGATCATCTTTTCTATGAATCTGTCTGTTTCCATGAAGTAATTTTAAAATTACTTGCAGTAAAATCAGCAGCTGTAGATAGATCCCAGCATCTGAAACTCAAAACTGGCACAGCAATTCTAATTCATAAAGAGCTATGTGTCTTGGTTTGTTTTTTATTATTATTTGCTCTGCATATGTAGGAAATTGTCCTGGGTTCAGCAGTAGCAGTCATTTTTCTCCTTCTTGGTAGCTGGTGCAGTGCAGTGTTTTGACTTTCGGCTCGGGAACAGAGCTGATAACAAGAATGTTTTGGTTTGGCCAAGGACTTTGTGAGCCTCATGCTCTGCCAGGGAGGAGGGGAAGCTGGGGGGAAGCAGAGACAGGACACCTGACCCAAACTGACCAAAGAGGTATTCCATACCACAGCACGTCATGCCCAGGATGTAACTGGGAGTTAGCCGAAAGGGCTGGGAGACTGCAGGGTTGGAGGAGGTATCAGTCAGAGCTTGGTGGGGCCTGGGGGGTGAGTTATCGGTTGGATGGTGGTGAGATGATGTATTCTCTTCCCTTGTTATTTCCTTTATCATTGTTATTACTGGTAGTAGCAGTAGTGATTTGTGTTATACCTTAGTTACTAAACTGTTCTTATCTCAACCCGTGGGAGTTGCATTCTTTCCGATTCTCCTCTCTGTCCCTCTGGGAGTAGGGGGAGGGAAAGAAGGGGGGAAGTGAGTGAACGAGTTACCTGACTGGGTTTAAACCACGACAGAAATACATGTTTTATAGTGGTCTCCTTAAAACAGATGCCTCATTCATCTAACCCCCAACTTCTGTTGGCAAAATATATTACTACAAGGGTGACCAGGGAAATGCCTGTTATCTAAAGCATAAGTAAAACATAAGGCTGAAAAACTGATTTGCCTGAAATCTGAAAGAGGTTTCCTAAAACAGACTAAAACTGCCGTGAAACTTGGCAATATCATTTTGCCATTTCCATTCTAGAGCCAAAGAAGTATAAATCAAAGAGCATTTGCAATAAGGCAAGATAAAATGGGATTCCTGAAGTTGTAGTATCATGAGTGCTTTGATTACAACCTATGTGGAAGTCAAGGATGCTTAGCATTTGAAGGGTTCATTTCCAAAAGATAAAATGAGCATTACCTGGCAAATTACACTGCTGCTAGGCTGCCGCAGTCTTCCACAGAGGCCAGCTTTCAGCTTTCTTGGCTGATGGGCCTTTGATTTGTGCCTCAGAGCTCACAAACTCAGATTGTCTGTCTTCACCAGCAGTCAGCCAATGGAAATCAGCATGGGTTACTTCATAATTTAATTTTAATTTAATATTTACTGCCACTGTTTTATCCCTCAACATGTATACATTCTTGTAACCCATGTGTTTTTCTCTACTGGAGCACAGACACTTTTTCACACACACATTCATTTTCAAACTATATCAGTATAATTCACCAAATGAAGGAGTAACCTTTTCCTTGGATGCAGTATGCACTATCCTCGGATTGCCAGAAGCAGTCATCCTTGCATATATATAAATAAAAAGGAAAGAAAGAAAGAAAAGTACAAGGTACAAATAGGCTTTTTTTCTGCCATGTCTTTTGCATTCATGATATGCATGAAGTCCATTGCATTTCATATATTCAATAACTTTCACCTTTTCAGTTCTCAAGTAAAACAGAGATATCAGCATCTGGAGGTGCTGCTGTTTCACTGACATATCCATTAAAAGATTTTTTCTTTTTCTTTGTTCTAAAGAGTTCCTTAAGCTTTCTGAGTATTTATGTTCTTTGTGAGCATTCAGGGTTTTTGGTTCCTAGGCTTTTGAATAGGTACAAACTCAATAAACCTTCTTTACCTCAATATTTGAAGCAATAACATGCAGATATAAAGCATAAGGATAAATAGGCAGTGCTCCCTTTATTAACTACAAATAGCACTCCTGCTACCAGGACCCCACTGGGCTGTAATCAGTATGATTCAAATTTTCCTTATAATTTCCTCCAGGTTTTAAAGGCAAAGAAAGAGCAGGATGACAGAACAAACCAAAAATACATGCTCCATTTAAACCATTCCACTATGTCTGGCTTTCCCCCATCCCTTAGCCAGCACATTTTATCTTCTACAAGGTCCAGTAAAAATTCATGATACATAGCATCAGGTTATCCCAAGCACAACCTGAACAAGACAGTGTCTGTGGGCCACCTCAGGTTCCAGTTTACAGACCGGGAGAGCAAGGCAGTGTTAATATAAGTGCCATATATCAGCAGATGAGCCAGCCTCTTTTATCCAGAATCTTTAGGTTGAAGAGATTGACTGCTGATTGCAATGTGCAAATTTCAGACCCGTGTTTGATTTTCAAATGTTTTGGTATCAGAAAAGTTCAGATGCAGAGCCTTCCTCTAAAGATACACATTTAGGTAGGATTAGTTAGAGCAAATAGCTGAACAAGAGAAATGCATGCATTAAATCAAAGAGGTTTTGCCTATTTACATTTGAGGACCCACTTCCCAATGTTTACCCTTTAAACCTTTGTCTCAATCTCCTTATATATAACGCTGACAATTCCAACTCAATCAGTCTGAAGATGAAATCAAAGATTTTACCTCCTTAAAGACTACTTAGGCCCCAGAATTTCTGGCTTCTTCTAGGACATGTCAACACTCTAGTGAGGCCCCTGATTTTTAAGTAATATTTAAATGAAGGAAAGAGTCATTAGAGTTTTTACTGTTGTAATAAAAACAAAACTCCACATCATCACATCTTTTTTGGCAAAATCCTCAAACAGGCCTTGAACTAAGGTTTACTTTAAAGTGCCTCCTTTCCTCTGCTGGCCGGAGAACATAAAAGCTGTCATTAATTGGGCATCTTCTATTTAATTGTGGCACTTCTCAGAAGATGTGCTTGTTGATTTCTACTATATTCTGTGTCCCTCATACATGGAAACAGCTATGCCTCTGTATCTCATTGTTTATAAAGCAGGGATCATCGAATCACAGATCTTTAAAATTATTTGCTAATCCTGTCTTAATTTCTACTGTAGGCTTGTATGAACTGGCAGCAAAGTCCTTTGGAGAAACAGTGCAAATTGCTGTAGACTTGCCATATTCGTTGGAATATTTGCTGTTTAGTGACGTGGTTTAGTGGTGGTCTTGGCAGTCCTGGAGTAGTGGTTGGACCTGATGATCTTAAAGGTCTTTTCCAGCCTAGTTGGTTATGTAATTCTAGCCTATTCTATGATTCTAATATTTGTTGTTTACAAAATGAGTATACTCAAGGAAATTTTAGACAACCATATAGCAGTGGTTGTTCACATCACATGCTCACTGGCCTGTGAATACCTTCCTGATGTCACACACCCCCCCTTTTCAACAGTGACACAGTGAGTAAATGCACTTCTGTGTAGAATTGGATGCATAGTGAAGGAACTTTTTAAGGAAATATCACTGAAGAAGAATAATTAAGAAGCAGGAAGTTGTACTGAACCATTCGAACAGCCAAAACCCCAGAGAGAGCCTTCATCCCCAGAAACAGTATATTTCATTCTCACTGTATACTTTTAGGCTGTGTGCTCTTTTCATGGAAGAGTGAGTTGACTAGTTGTGACCAAGAGAATATATAGATCAATTATACTTCTATACTCTACATTTTCTTGCAAAGTATGCGAAAAAATCATGTCAGTGTTCACTAACTGTTAATTAAACTCCGCCTTTGCCCTCCTGTGGCAATTTCCCAGGCAACTGGGGCAAAGGAAGGGTGAAGTCCCCAGTTCAGTCCTGGGTTGCTGTATGTATGGCTAAAGACCAAACCAATCGGATTTATTAACTTCATATCTAGCAGCAATGGGTTTGTGTCAGACCCACCACAGCCCTAATAGATCTCCTACTGGGCCACAAACCCCAGTACAAATGGCAGGGCTACCAGCACAATCCCAGTATGAATGGGCCTAAATTAGCCAGTGCCTAATAGCCAGTTTACTAACACCTGTATTAGTACTGTATCGCTGTGAGGAGGACTACTGTTAGACAAGGCATAATCCCATAAGCTTGTCATTTGCATATCCCTAATTAGCTGATTAAAACCTTGAAGGAGGCAGGTTTCTGCAGCCGGTGGGTCCATTCCGATGCTCCGGCTGCCTGGGTGGCTCAATAATGAAGTAACGGTGCTGAATGTGAGGTTTATGTATATGGAAGGGATTAAGAGTATTAGAGTTTCTGTGAACCGATGTTGCCATATTCTCTGTCCTGGATCACAGTAATTGGATGGGAGGAGCAAGAGTGGATCCATTAGTTTTGTCTGTTTGCCCAGGAGCTGGGTGCTAGAGATTCAATTTGGCTTCCCTTTACTCCTTTGCTTTTGTGAAGCATGGCTGCTTTGTCTAGGCGAGCCCTTAGCACCTCTGTACACGACCCACGCTAAGGCGATTCAACCACAAAGAAGAAACCTCGGAGACAGCCAGCAGAAAATGCAGCCTTGCCTCAAGTAGTACTTGAGGGCAGCACAATCCTGCATAGCCCAATCCTGGGAGAGAAAGTAAGAGATAATTGAAATCTATAAACA
The DNA here is from genome assembly GCF_034315485.1 of Pezoporus occidentalis. Lineage (NCBI taxonomy): Eukaryota > Metazoa > Chordata > Aves > Psittaciformes > Psittacidae > Pezoporus > Pezoporus occidentalis. The sequence goes on from NW_026913006.1 coordinate 1,426,064, forward strand.
CCTCTGGAGTCTTTTTATTATTTTATTAGTTCTCCACGTTTTGGCTTAACAAACCTCCTCATCAAAGAAGCCGTGAGCTCCTTACAAGAAAACTGAATGGCTTGAAATTTCACTGACTTAAGGAGCAATTGTTGAGGGTATTTGCGGGGCCTGCATAATTTTAATGCAAAAAAAAAAAAATCCATTTCCTACATTATTTGGACAGCTGGAGTAATCACTCTGTGAGACCAATGATGCAAGATTGTCTCTCCCGTAGTGCCAGCGATGCTCCTTCAATGAGGGCAAGAAGAAAAAATACTAAACAATTCAGGAAAGCCTGATGCCAAAGACAGGCTTGGCAGGATATGAAGGCACAAGCAGAGCAGAACAGACAATAATTGGAGCCATGGTATTTAGAGATGGGGAATATTTCAGACATTCTAACATGGCCACATCACTTCAGCAAGAATTTGAAGAATGCTTTCTTCTGTTTAGGATAGCTTAATAATTGAAAAATGACTACTTAAATGAAGCTGTGGGGCACAGAGAAGATGGGACTAATCAAATGTAATAACAACAATAGAAGCAACACCCATGGGCAGCAGATTTTTTCCAGATTTTTTAATATTTTATCCCTAAAGCTTGCCACCATTATTATATTACACTTCTCTGAACTTTGGTGGTAAAATCTCAACTTGTTTTATTATTGACTTTTTATTTTGTGGTTTTTTTTTTTCACAAACAGTGGCAGTTGTTTGTGAAATAAGAGAAACTAAATATTTCTTTAGTTAGGGATATGAGAAAAAGGAAAATATTGCGGTCTTTAAAACAACCAAATGCACAGTGGCAGTGCAGTGTTACGAAAAAATGTTATTTGTCCTCATGCTATTCCAGGATTTCCTCATTGGAACAGTTCTAGCAGCATGAAACTGCAGTGACACGGGCTCTATTTGTTACCAGTGACTCAATCTGTACTACTGACTCCATGTACAATCAATATAGTTACATGTATTTCAGTGATGCTACGGTCATTTATAGCCTTTCACCTGAATTTTACAAAACAAGAAGACTCTACTGTCTTTCTAGTTGGATGTAAAGTGGGATGTTTAAATTAAAGACAATCCAACATTTACTCTTTAGTTCCATACCTAAATTATATAGGCTTGATTAATGTCTACCTTAGGCTGTGAGCTGACCTGATGAGGCAGCTCAAGGGTGTGAGAAGATATGCACCAAAAGTAGTTTGCATCTTCTTTCTCTCAAGCCACTGGAAGGCAAGAATGGGTGGGCACAACCAACCTGCCTTACTGCTGGAGCCTCTGAAATCCAGACATGAACTACAGCTTCCATCTACAGCTTCTGTCCCCAGGAACACACCCAGCCCTAAGCCCTGGAAGGGTTCTCTGGAAGTGAACTTCATGCATTGGCTCTGTCAGCTTTGGGTGACAGCACAGAGACTGTGAAGCCTCATATCCCTTACAGCTGATGTGAATCCTTGGATTCAGACTGGATGGTGTGGGATATAATGCTGACAGTTCAGCACTGGGCCCCCAACACGAGAACACAGACCTACTCAAGCATGTCCAGATGAGGCCATGGAGATACTTCAAGGGCTGGAGCAGCTCTACTGCGGAGACAGGCTGAGGAAGCTGGGCTTGTTCAGCCTGGAGAAGAGAAGGCTCCAGGGAGACCTTAGAGCAGCTTCCAGTGCCTAAAGGGGCTACAAAAAAGATGGATAGGGGCTTTGGACGAGGGCCTGTAGGAACAGGCTAAGGGGGAATGGCTTTAACCTGACAGAGGGGAGACAGAGATGAGCTCTTAGGCAGAAGTTCTTCCCTGTGAGGGTGCTGAGGCGCTGGCACAGGGTGCCCAGAGCAGCTGTGGCTGCCCCATCCCTGGCAGTGTTCAAGGCCAGGTTGGACGTGGCTTGGAGCAACCTGCTCTAATGGAAGGTGTCCCTGCCCATAGCAGGGAGTTGGGACTGCATGAGCTTTAAGGTCCCTTCCAACCCAAACCATTTCATAGTTGCCAGAGTCCAAGGAGTTGTTTCTGTGCTTACTGAGCTCCACTGCCTCTGTTGGGTGACACCTACATCGTATACAATATTCTCTGTTCATGCTGTACGCTTACACAAGGGTTCCTGCTCTGCCCATTTCTCATTTAAAGCAGTGTTGATTGCAGCTGAGAGACCAAATAAAATTCTACATCCAAATTATTTCTTTATTTTACCCACAAAACAATTAATTTTGTAATTATGCTACTTAAGTGTCTGCATCTAAGTATTCTAAAAGGTATTCTAAAAATACCACCGTAGTGCCATCTCTACTCCCTGTTTTAAAGTACACCTTATCCTACCACTAGAAACAAGCAATTCCGCATGTCTTTACCCACTTCTCATTTATGGCAGCCACACATCCCTGCTGAGAACCAAGAATGGAGTATACAGGTAGCCTATGTTTGACCTTGTGGGGTTTTCAGGAAGCTACACAAAGTACCACCAGTTTGTGCAAGCAACCACTCTTCTCTCTTGATAACAAAGGCTTTCATTTCCTTCCTTCTTTCTCTTCTCCTTGTGGGAGCTGAGCCCTCTGCAGCAGCTCTGACAATGCTGGTTTTGTCTGCAGGGTAAGGCTACCTGTAACACCCAACTTCACAGCTATAAGAAATCAGGTCCCTGCCATCCTGTATGGATGATTAATGAACCAGCAATAGTTGCCAGACCACTGCTGGAAGGACAACACACATTTGTCTAAATATTATGTTTTCAGAAACTCAGGTTCAGCCAGGATTAGTACAAAGAGGAACAGGGCTGTAGGTCTTTCAACAGCTCCTTATGCACTTTGCTCTGTGCCTGCACTTGGGAAATCCTCTAAAGTCCCAGCTTCAAAAGGGAAAGGGGCATCAGAAGTTCCCTTGCTACCTCTTATTCCTCCAAGGAAAGTGTACTTTTAATTCACATTATTTTCATGTTTGGGTTTATAATGTAGACCCAACAAACAGATTAGCTGCCAGAACAGGGTGGACTCTAAACTGTAAATACCTCTTCGGCCACCTGGGCTCTGAGTGCCAGCCCCTTCAATGCTGGAGAGTCAGACACATCTTCTGTCTGCTGCAAAACTCTAAGAGCTACAAAACAGGGTTTCCTATGACAACCGGATTCTGTGGTTCAAGTTAGCCTTTCCAGACATGTTTCTGAATTGAAGTGGTAATTAATTTAGGAATTCATAGAATTCATTTGAGGCTTTTGAACAAAAATACTAATTTTTGATTGGACTCGATCTTAAAGGTCTTTTCCAACCTTAACGATTCTGTGATTTTATGATTTCTTCATAAAGCAAACACCCAGGTATGTTTTCAGCATTCAGTTCAAATTACTATCTAAACATCTCAGTGCAAGAGAAACCATGCTGTGAAACAAGCCAGCCAGAACATTAGCTTATCGGAGTACTTTATTAGTAGTGATCACACACTTTATTCATAGGATACATCTTACTATCAAGCAGATTTTCTGTGGAAAAAGACCCATGGTCTTCTAAAATGACTGCAGTAAGCTGTAGGAGAAGGCTGCCAAATGAATCATGCTGGGGCTGCCCTGTGGTAAATTCCAGAGCACATAATAATGATCCCAGTTGTTTGTTTGAATCATTTTCTGATACTGCACGCACATTTAGCTGATGTACCAACAGTAATGTACCATGTCATTCTTGGAGTTAAAATGATAACGTATCCCATAAACAGCTTTATTGCCAGGCTCATGAATGATAATTCCACCAACTCAAATCATTAAGCACAGAATATATCAAGGTAATTATCAAAACCAGGGGTCTGCTTTATGGAGTTTGTGGTTAGATTATGTTCTTCTTTGCACAAAGAAGACAGCAGTTGCCTGCTGCTGAAATTGCTCTGCACTCGGAAGGATCAGGTCCTAACAAAACAACAATGGTCAGGCAAGCCACATTCATTACAGCACTGTCAGTGTACTGCCTGTATGGAATGTATTCATGTTGCTCTTATTTGGCATACACACAGACATCTCAACACTGCTGATGATTTTTGTAAAGAGAACCAAAAAAATCCTCATCACATGCTTACACTTGACAAGGCCCGGTTCTGAAATCAGGAGAAGATCCTGACTCGGAGAAGATCCTGCCTCTGCTTGTCCATCTTGTTCCTTGTTGTCGTGGTTTAAACCCAGTCAGGTAACTTGTTCACTCACTCCCCCCCTTCTTTCCCTCCCCCTACTCCCAGAGGGACAGAGAGGAGAATCGAAAAGAATGCAACTCCCATGGGTTGAGATAAGAACAGTTTAGTAACAAAGGTATAACACAAATCACTACTGCTACCACCAATGGTAATAATGATAAAGGAAATAACAAGGGAAGAGAATACAACACCTCACCACCAGCCAACCGATAACTTGCCCCCCCCAGCCCGACCAAGCTCTGACCCATACCTCCTCCAACCCCGCAGTCTCCCAGCCCTTCCAGCTAACTCCCAGTTACCTCCTGGGCATGACGTGCTGTGGTATGGAATACCTCTTTGGTCAGTTTGGGTCAGGTGTCCTGTCTCTGCTTCCTCACAGCTTCCCCTCCTCCCTGGCAGAGCATGAGGCTCACAAAGTCCTTGGCCAAACCAAAACATCCTTGTTATCAGCTCTGTTCCTGAGCCGAAAGTCAAAACACTGCACTGCACCAGCTACCAAGAAGGAGAAAAATGACTGCTACTGCTGAACCCAGGACACAAGTGTCGTGGTTTAAACCCAGTCAGGTAATTCGTTCGCTCACTTCCCCCCCTTTTCTTGCCCTCCCCCTGCTCTCGGAGGGACGGAGAGGAGAATCGAAAAGAATGCAACTCCCACGGGTTGAGATAAGAACAGTTTAGTAACTAAGGTATAACACAAATCACTATTGCTACCACCAATGATAATAATGATAAAGGAAATAACAAGGGAAGAGAATACATCATCTCACCACCAGCCGACCGATAACTCGCCCCCCCAGCCCGACCAAGCTCTGACTGATACCTCCTCCAACCCTGCAGTCCCCCAGCCCTCCCGGCTAACTCCCAGTTACCTCCTGGGCATGACGTGCTGTGGTATGGAATACCTCTTTGGTCAGTTTGGGTCAGGTGTCCTGTCTCTGCTTCCTCCTGGCTCCCCTCCTCCCTGGCAGAGCATGAGGCTCACAAAGTCCTTGGCCAAACCAAAACATCCTTGTTATCAGCTCTGTTCCCGAGCCAAAAGTCAAAACACTGCACTGCACCAGCTACCAAGAAGGAGGAAAATGACTGCTACTGCTGAACCCAGGACAACAAGGAATGATGACAGAATAAAGTACAGAAGGAGGGCAGTGGGTTGTATTTCTGCTCACTTCAATCTTTGTTCTTCCCTGTGAGGGTGGTGAGGCACTGGCACAGGTTGCCCAGAGAAGCTGTGGTTGCCCCATCCCTGGCAGTGTTCAAGGCCAGGTTGGACGGGGCTTGGAGCAACCTGGTCTAGTGGAAGGTGTCCCTGCCTTTGTCATGGGGGTTGGAACTGGAGGAGCTTTAAGGTCCCTTCCAACCCAGTCTGGGATACTAAGACTGAAATAACTTTTAGAAACAGAAACATTTTGCATTATTTGCTAATATTTTGAATTTTTGCCAGTTTTGACAATTTGCTTTCTTTCTAGTTAGTGTTGCCATCCCATTTTCAAGCACTATTATGATATGACACTGGGTTTTAACAGCACTGCAAGAAGCCATCATATCCTCAAGTCCCACTCTATTTAATACCTTCTTCTCCCTTTACCATCACCCCCCAAAAAACCTATAAAAGTGGGAAAATACCATTGCAACCTCCAGCCTAGGCAAGTCTCCAAAGTACAGCTGAACTCTGGGATTCTGGGCAGCCAAGAAACACACATTGGAAGAAAGCTTCACTGTCTCATTAAGGGGAAAGTAAAAAGTTTAGCTTCATAAGGACAAAGGGTATTGGTCCAGAGCCATTAGCTCCCACAGTTGTTGGAATAATTACAAATATTGGAATGGGCATTTTCTGAGTATTGGTATCTGGCTTTCAATCACTATGGTGTATAACCAGGTATCCCTACAACAGCCTGTGGCTTGCATCTAAAACGGGCAGAAAGCTCATTCTCTGGGTTACCTCTTTCTCCATTCTTATCTTAGAATTCTCATGATCAGTAAAACCATTGTACAGCAAAAATAAAGGGATCCTGTACCATGAAGGGTCTTTAAGCCACGAGCTCTCTCTGGAGCCTATAGAACTTGATATGGCCATCAGAGGAAGGATACAATAGCACTTCCTGGAGCACAGGAGGGTTCCTGAGCCGAGCTAGCCAGTATTGCCACGGATCTGTGGAACAGGCAGGGTGATTGGAGGCATGTGTTGCAACATGAAATGCTAGAATGGTTTGTGGAGGACACCTCCACCTTCACAGTGGTGAGAACCACCCGACCCTAACATCTGTCTGCATGCAGCTGTGCTGGCCTTTCTTCTCTCAGGAAATGGGTTCCCACTGCACAGGATCAGCTGTGGAGAGCACTCAGTGAGAGACATTTCAGCTCTAAAAGGAAAATCAAAGTGTTAGCTCACTAGGGAGAACAGCTGAGGCTCAGCTGTGCTTACAAGGCATCACCAAATCACTGAGGGAAACTAAATTCTTTTTGAGTCAACTGGTTCTCCCTGTCCCTTCAGTCTACTTGCCAGTGACTTCTAGGAAGCTGCATTTTCTTCTACCATGTGAAAAGCAATAGACTTTTATATACCTTTGTAACACAGAAATAGATTCTGTGCCCCATTACACTGCTACCGTTCAGTTTTTGTATCCTGGGACATTTTGATGAGTGACACCTTGAAAGCTCATAACATTTTACTACTTACTGTGCAGCACTATTGTTTTAGCATTACACAAGTACACAAATAAAATAATGGAAAGGATGGGAGCTGAGTCCATGGGACCTGTATGATCTACTAGATGAAGTATAATCAGGAGAGCCTATTTAGTGTGATCTGGCAATTATCCATTTAAACAGAATTACAATGTCTTCAATCATACTGGGACAACAACAAGCAGAAGAGAGTGTTAATCAGCTTAATGGACTGGGGCAGGTAAGCCATTATATTCTTTGGACTTTGAACCATTATGTGAGAGCTGAGAGTGCCGCAAGGTCCTAGTTCACTCAACATGTTGCGCACTGACACTTAGGCAGTTCGATTACATGATTCTTGTAGGTCCCTTTCAACTGAACTATTCTAACATTAGCAGTACTTCAAGCGCAGTTCCCTTGAATGAGTGGGTGATACTAGTGGCCTCAACACAAGAACAAAGTGCCTTGGTGAAGTTATAAACTGACAGTGCATTATATCACCTTCCTCTATGCCTACACTTACTCCAGGATTCTCTCTTGCTAAACACCAAGTAGTTTCTCCCTTGTATGTTGCTACCACAGCATAGTTGAGGCACAGTAAGACAAACTCATTGCTGCCATATTAAGTGATGATGTAACTACCTCAACCCTGAATCTTACAGAGAGAAAAACACCTCCTTTGCCAGGCTTTAAAGGAACGAAAGAGACACGGTCATATTAAATAACAGGTCTCATATGAGCTGGGCATGATCATCTACATCAACAGTTTCTTGCGTAACTCTCCACAGGTGGAAGAACCTTTGTCATGGTGCAGACTACTGGTACATAAAACTACACAGTTTTTCTGCAGCTACTTAACTGCAGCTTTTTTTATACTTAACATAAAGCAATGTGCAGTATAAAAACTTCCAGCAATGCTCACAGTAGGGTTAGAACTCTTAAGCCCGAAGTCAGGATCTTTGCTATGTTAGGCAGAAGGACAGAACAAGAAGAGTGCCCTTGAGATGAAGAGTGTGATAGCCAGTTAAAACAAGGCCACGGGTTTGGATCACTTACTTGTCAATCAGCTGTCAAAGCACTGTTATTTCATTGGTCCTTACTGTTTTTCCCTTTGTATCACAAAGGTGGGAGGTGCAAAGAAGTCACTGACTCAGCCCCAGACACAGACCCTTTTCTCTACCTTTTCCTCACACTCCAGCCAAGTACTGAACACAGCTGACTCTGAAGAGACTTATATTGGGGAGCGGGTATGTGCCTATGGGCATTTCACATCTACCTAGAACACAATTAACCAATGCTGGTGAAAAAAGGCTTTTGGGGGAACAATACATGGATTTTAAAAGTTTGAGTTTAGCTGAACACACTTGCATTATTTAACACACGTTCACTCTTGTTCTGTCTCCTCTGTCCCCACTGTTTACTGCTAAAACAGGTCCCTTATCTTTATTGATCACTTAATTTATCTTTTCTTAACTCCCCTTGCTCCGTCTGGTGCTGTGTGTCCAAGGTATTGAGGCTAAACATCCGTCTGTTCATACTGTCATGACTGGTTTGCCTTTGAAATAATAGGGAGAGCAGGTGGTGTGACTAAGTAGACCCTCAACAGAATAGGGGCACCATTGCTGTGTCCTGTCCCAACCTGCCAGTGATTCCCCACCCTCCCAACTGTTCCACATTAAAGCAGTCAACTGTGGCTTTACAGTCCAAGTTTTACACAACTGTTTTACAAACCAGGAAGAATTTCTTTTGTTGAAAACCTTTTGTTAGACAGCACAGAATGGGGAGGGGGAAGTGGGGTAGAGGGAGTGGAAAAAGCCCGTTCTGAGGCCAAGTGCATTTTAATGTGTATGTAGATATAGACTACGGGATGTGCCGAGTCACTGAGCAAGCAAGCTCTGTATTTCTGTGCTGCTTTTAGGCTCTCTTTGAAAGCAGTTGCATAATGTATCTTTCTAATACATCCATCTTTTTCCTTTTCTTGGGGTCTTCTAGTAACATTCCTTTACTACCGTTTATGGTACAACTTTAGTTTATTAGATGATCAAATAGAATTAAATCTAATATGGTTTGGGGTTTTTTTCTCAGTAAGAAAGGAATATACATTTTTCAGTGTTGAAAAATTAATATAAACCCATCTAACTGGATAAACATCCCCAGATGATGCTTCAGCCACGTTCCAGTTTCCTAGTAATCCTACTATAGGCACCATGCTGCTTGTGATCTCATAGACTGTGTTACTTCATAGGCTTCAGTGGTGGGTATTTCAACCCAGATGTAGGAAAGCACTTGTACACATGGGTTATCTCTGAGATAACATACCCTGAAATGGTCTGGTCCATTCAGGAGCTCACAAAATGGAATCCAAAAAGAGCAAATAATTGTTACAGCTGTAGAACCAATCTGGTATCACCACCGAGTGCTACAAATAGTTTCATATAAAAACTGAACCTACCGAATTCTTCTCACAAGGAAGAGGGAGAAAAGACAAATGAGAATTCACAAACTAGACAATTCACAAATTTTTCAAAGCCAACCACAAAATTTGGGTATTTTCAAAGGAAAAATGCACATTTTTGCACAGTAACCTTTTTTTCACAGGCAAAAGTGTATTGCAAGCTCTATTTCAGGCAGAATTGCAATCCAAGAGACAGAGATCCTGTCCCTTTTAAAAAGGTATTGCAGTCAATCACTTAAATCTTATAACTCTACACGTAAAAACAAGGTCACTTATTGTGGATGGATTTTTAGCAAAAAATGGCCACATTCCCAAGTCAACAAGTGCCTACATGGACCTCGACATGAACCAAGGATGAAGGAGAACGTGCATAAAGAAGCAAAAGTAGCAGTAGCAAAAGTAGCAGTGCAAGCAAGATAAGAAGAAACTGGACTGTGCTATGATACAAAATAGTGGACTGTTAGCAAATTTTAAAGGTTAAGTTCTCATACGCTTATTGTTACTAGTTGCTGTGTGCTGCAGGAATATGTATCAAAGCGTAGTATACTGAGCCACTGTATATGTATTCAATCATCATACAACAAGCTATTGAACATGTATCTAATTATGCTACAGCGAACTATTGAAGATGTATACAAATATTATACAGTGAGCCATTGTAAATGTAACCATAGTTGCGGTGTATTACAAGAAAATATATCCGATTATAATACAGCAAGCTATTGTAAGCCGAGGCAGAGAAACAGTATAAAAAGGATTGATACGCTATAATAAATGGCTTTTGTCTGATCACATTGATCTCTGACTGAGTCCATAATTTTTCTGCGGCAACTTATCTTTTTCTTTCCTTCAGATATTTGTCTGTCTTCCTCCCGTCCCCATCACACCACAGTGGAAAGACAAAAGCAGCGACCCTGCTCCTGTAATCATCAGTGGCAAAATTCACAAGGCCCAAATTTCACCCAAACTGCAGCAACCACAGATAAAGAAGGAATGATTCCCATTTGTTACTAGATCGTTGGGAAAGTACTGAGAATTAATTGTACCAAAAGCACTGTTTTAGGAGCCTGATCCTCTCAAACATACAATAGACTTCAGCTGATAGAATACAGATCGTTCATGGGGTGTTTACCTTCCTGATCAAAAATAAAGCAGAAAAATAGCCAAAAAAAAAGACATTCAGAGCTAAACTGAAATAGAATGAAGCATATGTTGGTTTTGGGAGGTTTTGGTGTTTGTTTTTTTGTTGTTTTTTTTTGGGGGGGGTGTTTTTTGGGGGGTTTTGTTGTTGTTGTTATTTTTCTCAAAAAAGAAAAGGAAGGAAAATAGTAAAGAGAAAGTGTATGTTCAGAGAACCCCAAGTGACGTACGTCTGCAGCCTCTCCAGGTGGAGGTCACTCAGAAGACCTGGTTTCAACCCTTAACTTTCTTGAAAGGACCTGAAGGGCTTCTACAAAAAGCACTAAAACCACCATGATGTATGATGACATGGATGCTGTATGATTGCCAGTCTTCCATATTACTGCAATACCATTGAGCACAAAGTCAGTGATCTTGAAGCCAGCAGATGAAGTATCTTTTCTCTGAGGCCAGTGTCCTTATCATGAGGTTCTTCAAGTCTCATTTTGCATTTCTTATCTCTCTGAATGTTTAATACATAGTGACACACCACCTACAAGAAACAAGGGAAGCTCACCTCACCCTCTCCATGCTTGTATGCCATGGTGCATTGCAAAGTTGCTCTGCATAAGGGAAACAGGTTTGATCTTTCCCACAGAAGTATGAACAAATAGGTAAATACGGGATAAAAAGGGATCACTATGGTGTATTTTCATTCCAAACTTTCCGAAATGCAGCAAGACTTTCAAATACTCCCTCAACAACCAAGACTATTTCCCAGCCAAATTGGTAGGTAGCAATACATCCCCAAAGGTTTATCCAGACCTAGAAGTGGTCACCAAGGAGGTGAGGACCAGCATCACCATGAAAAATTCTCAGCAATTTCCCCCAAAATTCATATAACACTTTCACTGCAGAAAATAGAGTTCAGTATTTTAGCATTGTAGGTAAAGAAAGGAAGAGAGTATCTACAGATATCTGTACAGAGGGTATCTAGAGATCTATAGATCTAGAGTCTCTGTAATTTAAATTGTACCTAGCCATTTTCTCAAGAATAGATGAAAAGCTGTGTTAATAAAGCTTGAGGGAGATAAAACACGTTAGAACAACTATTTCCCAAATGCAGCATTACCTGTAAATTTCCAAGCTGCCTTCCAACTCTAAAATCACAAAATCTACTCATAGATTAAAAAATCCTTCCTGACTGTTCACTTTAAATATTGTATATTAACTCTCTACTACCACGTTTAACAGTATCATTGTGTTCCTGCTAACTTCTTAAATGCTGAGTAAAATATAGGTGTAAAAACCAGCTGTGAAGTCCACAATAATTCTATCTTATCTGGTTGTGCTAGTTGGTATATCTAGAATCTTCTTGTCTACAGAAACACTTGGAGAATTATTGAATATCTTTATATTATAGAATCATGGAATGGTTTGGTTTGAAAGGGACCTTAAAGTTCATCCAGTTCTAACCCCCTGCCAGGTACAGGGACACCTTCCACTAGAGCAGGTTGCTCCAAGCCCCATCCAACCTGGCCTTGAACACTGCCAGCGATGGGGCAGCCACAGCTTCTCTGGGCTATGAATAGAGAGAGAATCAAATCCATAGATGATAGAAAAAAAAACACGAAACTACAAAGAGGATGACATGGTGCTCCTAGTGCCCTGCAATGCAAATCTGAATTGGCTCACAAATGATCCAGTTAGACCTGAAATGAGGCTCATGGTCTTTCCAATCCTTGATGAAAGTTTGTCTACATCACAAAAACCACCATACAGTTTGGCACAACTGGACAGAACTGACATTTTCAGAGAGGCTTATTGCTGGCAAGTCATGGATTCCTTAGGTCAGAATAAGTTGTGTTGGCTGATCTGCTATAGGCAAGGTTACATGGCAATTGTCAAAATCTGCTGAGAATCAACAGTGCGTGCTTTCCAAGAAGAAATTAATTAAATGAATGACACATCCCAGCATATGGCTGAAAGAAACCTGGTTTTACAGAACAGACAGCTACATGCATCTATATATTCAGGGGCAAGAACAAGGTTTCTGCACTGGCCTATACAGCTTTCAAAATATTTTATGTGGATTTTGCTGCTTCATGAAACAATGTTATTGCTTGCTGCACAAATCAAACCTTGTTTAACTTGCTTACAAGTCACATACTGTTATCCTTAATATATATAATGCCTTTGTTTTGATTTTCAAATGGATGAACAAAGTTAAAAGGGGGGGGGAATCATATTAGCTTCAACTTACCCCATTGCAAGTGCAATATTTGCGTAATTGTGTATAATCGTTTAAAGTATAATTTAATACATCCCTTTAACAACCCACAAATTATCACTTGACAACTAGAAATAATAGGTCTTTTTGTTAAAAACAGAAAGCATGTGAAGACTAAAGGTTAAACAGGTCTTTTCATCATGATAAATCACTGGTTAATGAGCCTGGTATTGTTGGCTATTATACTTGCTCACTTCAATGCCATTACCTTCTGGTTGTAAAGCTGACACTACTAATGATCTTCATTCTTTGAACTTTTCCACAATATTGACTGGTTGCATAGAGCAGATGTTACTTGGATTTGACTGCAAAAGTGGCAATTCTTTTAAGGCTTGGAGCAGCCTGAAAAGAATGATACTGAACACAAGGTATTTTGATATCTCTAAGTCAAAGAGATTCTTCTGTCAGTGTCAACTATTGCTCTTGCAGTTTCTCATTATCACACAAAAATCAACCACAGATAAGAGACAAATATTTTTCATCCATTTTCTGCTGTTCCTTAAAAAATAAAGTTATAACAACTTAATGAAACAACAGAAGAAAGTTTGTATCTAGTCTCTGATGTTGTATCCATAACTTCTCCTGCATTATGGCATGCACAAGTATAAAAACTATTCAGTTCTGTATTTCACAGCTTTGCTCGGTCTTGGCTGAAGGACACTGAGGTCACCAGGAGCTGCTTTAGTGATCCAAGTGCTGACAAAGCAGGATGCAGAAGGCCTGCACACATGGTTGTGTACCCACATCCATCGCTTGTTATTCCAGAGGGAAGGAGGCCCAGCAGACATTCCCTACTAGGCAGTTGGGAGAAGCAAGTAGTTCCTTAACACCTCTTTGTGCATGGTGTTTATTTATGTGAGATACTAGGTTCAAATAAACTTGGGAGCAAGGCAGAATACTGAAGGGTAATTTCTTACCTCAGCAGGGATGCCGAGATGAATTTAAAACTGAAGCAATGTGGAAACTTCCTGTTTATCCCTATTTCTTTCTCTTCCTGGCCCTTTTCTTGCACCACTTCTGTTACTACTGGATTCTAGAAAATATGGACTGTAGGGTAAAACTCAGACCTTACGATGGCAGAGGTAGTTCAGTTTACATCAGGTTATGGGCCAGAAACATTTTGCTGCATCATAGAACAAAAATGGCAACAAGTGAACTTGTCATCCTCAAAGTCAAACCTCAGATCATTACACCCTTCACACACACATGCTTTGTATATTTCCATGCAGCAGCAAGCACAGAAGCTGCAGTTTAGCTTACATAAACACCATATTCTGTCCTCTTCACAACACTATGTTATGCCTAATGTACTTCAAGGTTTAATCCTGAGCTTGCATGGGAAACTCAAGAAACTTCTCAGTAATATTAATCTCACAGTATAAAAATCTAAGCATCAGCATATTTCCTGCCTGTCACTTCTGAGCCTACTGAACTCAGTTGCATTGAGAGGAACACTTTTCATATAATTTTTATCAAACAAAGAGCTGAAGGCTATCATGAGCTGCAAACAGAGTCTTATTTAAAGAACTTGGAGCTACTCATACAGAGAATAAAACCCTGAACAAGTCAACCAAAACATCAACAGAATAACGATTTCACTTGAGAAGTAATTAAGTAGACACCAGTCATTTATTTAATAGGGAGTGAGGGATGTGACATGGTCTTTAATAAACCCAGGCTGCAACCTAAGTATTTCTCATCTGAAAGATGCCATCTCCAATGGTATATAATAACACCCCTGCCTAATATTGGCCCTGTGCTAGTGTCAAACTGTCACTAGTCCCAGCTTGCAGTCATGATAAATTTTTAAAACCATTTCCAAGGTTGCTGTTAGATACATCCATCTATCTATCTATCTATCTATCTATCTATCTATCTATCTATCTATCTACTTTCCTTAGTCAGAACTGTGGTCTTGAAAAACCCAGGTTGGCATACTTTATAGAGATATTAATCCTCTCCTACTGAGAGTTTATCAAACACATGGAACAAGAATTTTCATTTAAAGAATATTTCCTTGGTAGTGCAGCTAATTTGTTTCTATTTTAGTGTCTAACACAGTGTGGTTTTCATCATGTACAAATTAGTCAAAGGTACTTTGAAAGGCATGTTTTTGTTAAAATCACCTCTTAAATAAAAATATTTTTTCTTTGGGTAGTATCAACATTATTTTTTATTTCTTTTGCTTATCAATTTAAGTGTTTCCTAGTTTATTGGTAAAGCAAGAAAATAAAATACTGACTACTGCCATGAAAAAAGCCTTTTCAATCTTGTGGACCACACACAAATGCTCCATGTATTTTAAGACTCTTTTTCCACCAATTCCACTCATATTCTTTGATGCCAGTATTGCAAACTGCACTCTCACGCTCTGTGTTGTGTTCTCAGGCAGCCTTTATTTTTGCCATCAAAAGCTTTCCATTCTAAGAGCTATTTCTGATTCTTTTTCTGGGATGAGCTGCAAGCCTCATGACTGAACATCTGCATTCATTTGAACGTTCAGATATAGTTTATTACTAATAATCGGAACACCTCTACAGTATTTGGGCTACTAAAAATCATTAGTGGCAAACACTTCAGCACAAGCTAATGCAAATTAGCCAAGAAAGGCTTTGTTAGACAAACCTTATTTACCACAGAGGCAGACCCTGGGAGTATCAGTTTCACAGAAGGAGGGTAACTTCTTTAATCAAATTTATTAGGTCGTTCCTTATTTCTGCCTCTACATCCCAAGTGACTCCATGGTTTAATTTATGTGTCTTGATATTTTAAAGCAGAACTGTACATCAGGTAATTTTCCTGAAGCTATCTGGGTTCAGGGTCTGCTCTCATTCGATAAAAAACCTCTTTCACAGAATCCTCATTTTCTACCAGCATGTTCATGATTTAAACAGCGATAAGCAACTTGCTTTATGCTCACATTCTAATGCATCAAAAGCCCATGATTCCTGCTTACTTTGCCTCCCAATATTATAAATCCCTATTAAACTATTATGCTCATAGAAACTGTAACAACAAACACCTTCATTTAGTTGTTTCACTACTTAAAGTTTTGTTACAAGGAAGAAAACTTGTAATATTTTGCGTGTATGTGCATGTATCTCTAAAAATGTTCAATGTGCAACAATGTATAATACTCATTTAACATACTTTCACATGTGTTACCTAGGGGCTATCTATAAAAGCCCAGGAAAATCTGCTCTAGCAGCAGAACTGGCTGAAAAGAGTTACAGGCTATCCAATAGAAAGTTTTCCACACACATACATTCATGCAGCGTCCTCTGCCTATCACCCCCTAGTACTTGGCCACATTCACCCCCACTAGCCCTTTGCCTTTGACCTCTCTCTGCCACTGCCTCTAATTTTGTATTTGTTTTCTGAGAACCTATTATCAATCACTTTTAAGTACTCTTAAGCAGGACATTTAACCTAGGCATGTGAAAGTAGTAGATCCATCCAAAGAAAAAATTAGTTATTGTAAGCAAGACATAGTTTGCATCCCTTAAAACAGTAAAGCCAGAAAGAAAAAAAAAAAAAAAACACCAACCAAACAAGTAAGGAAAATAGAGAAGTTGCATATGTTCTAGCTGCCAAAAAGAATAAAGAAATAAATAGGAAAAATAAAGAAGCACATATTCCAGTTGCCAGAACTTGCATTAGGTTTGAAGTGCCTCACAGCATTGTCTACTTTGGTAACCCACAAACCAAAACTTCTGCTTAGAAAAGT